>NC_064267.1:673125-1346250 GCF_003254725.2 Canis lupus dingo
AGGGGAATTGTGATCTGCAGGTTTGGATGGGATATGTGAGTCTTTTTAAGGTGGATGGTCCTTTCAAAGTCTGCACTGAAGCATAATGGCAGGAAAGGGGGAAAAGAGTGAGTGGATAGGTTTGCTTGGACCTTAGCAGCCTCCAGGAGTGTGGGTTGCTGCAAGCCAGACCGAAGTCACTGAGAACACTCCTTGGCTCTGCCCCAGGGACAGTTCACCCATTGAAGGATTCAGGGACAGTCAGAACCTATCCCCATGGCCTCAAGAGCAGCTAAAGGCATAGGAGACAGGTGGTGTCTTTTATTTATTTTATTTATTAAAAAGATCTTATTTATTTGAGAGAGAGAGAGAGAGAGAGAGAAGGCACGAGCAGGAGGGAGAGGGAAAAGCAGGCTCCTCACTGAGCAGAGAGCCCAGTGCAGAACTCCATCCTAGGACCCTGGGATCATGACCTGAGCTGAGGGCACTTAACTGACTGAGCCACTCAGGCACTCAGAGGATTCTGGACAGATGATTCTGGAACAGATAATCCAAGATTCAGGGGAAAAGGGGGTTGGAATGGAAGAAACTGTATTTTAAAGGTGTCTGTGGAGGTTGAGGCCTCGTAAGGGAATGACCGGGAGATCAGTATGTGCAGAGAGGCAGGTGAGGACTCCCATCCCACAGACACATTCATTCCATGAACCCTGAGGTCAGGGGGGCTATGGTGGCGTGTGGGGCTGTGTCTTCTGGTACAGGAAGATTCCTGTTGTGACACGGAACCTCACCAGCTCAGAATGAAAATAATCTCCTTGTCAGTTAGACTCTTCCACTTTCTGGGAACCAGCTGGTGGGCATGACGGGATCACTGGGCCCAGGGTGTCAGGGAAGCTTCTGTGGGGTCGTTGAACTTCTGGAGTGTCCTACAGGGCTGTGCGGTGCTTGGCCCCATTCCTGTCACTCCCAGTGGAAATGCTGTGTCTTCCCCAGGTGTGTGTTAAGTTGGGATTTAGGCATGAATGCTTCTCTAAAGAAATGTGCTGCCTTCTTATGTCATGGCTAGACAGCCCCCGCCGGACCTATTTGCTGTCCCATTCCCCTTGCTCCAAAGTGGTGTCAGGAGATCCTGGGAACTTCTGACTCATTTTAGCAAGTGACTGTGGCTATTCTGCTGAGAAGCTCTGTCCTGAGAGAGGAGGCAAGTGCAGCCTGGGAAGGTGGCTCTTTAGGATGACAAGCTCAGATGGGACTTTGTGATGGAAACCATAACATATGACTTTTGGGAGCAGGACGGTGCTGGTTGCACGGGGGGGTGGGGGGGTCTTTGGCTCTACTTATGTTTGAATTGTCTGACAGCAGCCATAAAATTTAGCAGCTGTGATGTGTATCAGGTACTGCAGGACTTTTGGAGCTGGAGTCTTGAGACTAGAACTTGAGCTTTAAAGAATTCAAGCAATGAGGCAACATGTACTTAGAAAACTAAACTCTCATCTCTCTCCATATTCAGTTCTGAAGACTCTGCTGAGAGAGAGCAGCCCTCTGTTAATTAATTTTCAGAAGAGATGGACTTTAAATGTATTGCCATGTTTTTTCTTCCAGGTGTTGGTCCCTAGATGCCAGAAAATATCCCTTTGATCTTATGGGTGTGTGGGTGTGGGGGGGCCCCACTGTATGCAGTAGAGGTGAGCCCCCCTCCCCCCCACAGTAGGGAGGTGAGCCTGGCCGGCCACCCCTTCCTCTCCTAACTGTGATAGGGCTTCAGGAAACCAAAGGGATGAGTAGACACAGGAAATTGTGTCCCACAGGGAAGGCAGTCTCTGGACATTTCTGTGTCCAGGGTGGGGAGCCGAGGGAGAGGGTAGAAAGGAATAGTTGGAGGGTTGGGATCCGTTCTGAGAGTCTGTCAAGTCCTGGCTCTTTTGCCTAACAGTTATGTAACCTTGGGCAGATGCCTTCAGCGAGCTGAGCCCTTCTTTCCCTCCCTGAAAAAATAGGATAATAATGCCTTCTTTCTGGGATTGTTGTGAGGCTTACATAACACAGTGCCAGGCACAGAGGATGGCCTCTGTGGGGTTCCCTGTCACCCTCTCATTGAGGCAGATGTGAGCACCTTCATCTGCTAGGGAGGAGGTCAAGGATGCAGAGCCAGGTCTGTGTGAGCCCTCGGCCAGTGCGCCCTCTCTCCACTGCCGGGCCCACTCTGGGCCCTGACGGGGCGGGCAGTGTGGGGTCTGAGAGACTGCAGCAGACCTTTGAAGCCCTTTTAAACAGCTTTGCCATTGCAGAATCACCCCTGGAAAAATTTGTTCATGAGACATGTGCCCTGCCAGGTCATCCAGAAGCCCAAGTACTTTATTTTCAGTTTTTGATTATTCCTCCCACCCCTGCCAGTGAAACAGGCTGCAAGGTTCTCCAGTTCGAGTCTCAGTGTTAGGAATGATTGTGGTAATCCTGCATTATCTCATTGAAACCCTCCATCAATCCTGAGAGGGAGGGGTTGTTATTTCTATTTCCCAGATGAGGAGTCTGAGGATTCTACCTAGAAAGGTAGGAATGGACTCCAGCTTGTTGGACAGAGCTGGTCTAACTACGAAGGCCATGTTCCTGATCACTGTACTGTATTGCCTCTCAGACCAATTCAGAGGAATTGTTAGAGGTTTTTCTAAGCCGCATGTCAAGGGCAAGTGACTGGAGATATGGAGAAACATATTACATACCTGACAGGTGTAGCCCAACCCAGGCCCTGCCTCCTGCACTCCCAGCAGGTGAACATGACTTGACATACTAACAGTGTTCTGCATTAAGTGGCATCCCCTAATGTTTTTTTCTGGACTGATGATTCTGGAACAAATAATCCAAGATTCAGGGAAAAAGGGGGTTGGAATGGAAGAAACTGTGTAAACCAACAATCAGCCATTATGCAGAGCTGCGGCGAGAACTTTAGACTTGGCAGGGCTACTTTACCAATTTTTGCAGGGAAAGCTCACCTCTGCTCAGAATCTTCCTGCTATGACATTACTCATGGATGTGTAAGCTCTGATCTTCGTGAAACAGTGTAAAATATTTATTTTGAGAAGAACCCATTTGGGGCACCTGGTGGCTCAGTGGGTTAGGCATCTGCCTTTGGCTCGGATCATGTCCCACCCAGGGTCCTGGGATCGAGCTCCAGGTCAGGCTCCCTGCTCAGCAGGGACCCTGCTTCTCCCTCCACCTCTGCTCTACTCCCCTGCTCATGTTCTCTCTCTCATTCTCAAATAAATAAATAAAACCTTAAAAAAAAAAAAAAAAAGAAGAACCTATTTAAAAGGTCTGAGGATGTTACCTCACCAGCTAGACTATAGTGAATGATAGGACGTCTGTGTGTGGTACCGGGATGCACATAAACCAGGAATAAAACATGATCATTGCTCAGCAGTTCTGCTCTGTCGTGAGGTCAAACTCATATATGGGTAGTTGGTTTCCATTTTCATTGCAATATCCCTGGGGTGGAGGCAGCAGTCCCACACTTTATATTGTTTTGAAGACATGGGACCTGAGTTATAGTGTTATTTTTATTTTTTATATGCCGCCAATTGACACAGGACATTTGCATTCATATCAAAGGTAGAAAGATATGAAGTAAATAATTAAGGGAGGGAGAACTAGTTCATTAAAAGACTCTCACTCACTGTTTCTTTTTGTCAAACCATCCTTTTATACTTCACTCTTTTTATTATAGAACATTTTACCAGGCAGAGTTGTAGACTAGTGTAATGGGCCCATGTGCTTATTACCCAGCTGTAACACACACACCCTCATTCACCCTACACCAGAGTATTCTGAAGCAACTGGTTCATTATCTGTATCTGTAATACTTCAGTATTAATATTAATCTCTAAAATATAAGGACTCTTTAAAAAAAAAAACCCAGAATCTGATTATCATGCCTTTAAAAAATCAACAATAATTGTTATTACCCATTAGTGTTCTTATTTTCTTGACAGTCTGACACACTTTCTTTTTTTTTTCAGTTCTATTGGGGTATAATTTACGAACTATAAACTTCACCCATTTTATTTATTTTTTTTTTAAAGATTTTATTTATTTATTCATGATAGTCACAGAGAGAGAGAGAGAGAGAGAGAGAGGCAGAGACACAGGCAGAGGGAGAAGCGGGCTCCATGCACCGGGAGCCCGACGTGGGATTCCATCCCGGGTCTCCAGGATCGCGCCCTGGGCCAAAGGCAGGCGCCAAACCACTGCGCCACTCAGGGATCCCACTTCACCCATTTTAAATGTACAGTTTGATTTTTAGTGAAATTAGACAGTTGTGCAGATACTAGCACAGTCCAGTCTTAAAACACTTATACATCTTTAATGGTTTTTTGAATCAGAATTTTTTAGGGCTCATATGTTGTGATTGCAAAAAAAAATTAAAAATTGAAAATAAAGTGGTTGGGCTGCTGGATGATACCAATGGTTTTTTTTTTTTTTTTTTTAAGATTTTATTTATTTATTCGTGAGAGACACACAGAGAGAGGCAGAGGGAGAAGCAGGCTCCCTGCGGGGACCCTGATGAGGGACTCATCTGGAACTCCAGGATCATGCCCTGGGCCAAAGGCAGATACTTAGTCACTGAGCCACCCAAGGTGTCCCAATACCTGTGTATTAAAAGAGACTTAACATGTCATTTATCATAAATGTTCATCTTCCCCTGTACTTCCTGTAAATTGGGTTTGGAGACTCACTGAGTTTCAGGTTCCATTCCTTTTTTAGCAAGGTTACATTATAGATGGTGTAGTGTCCTTCCAATGGGATGTGTGATTATCTTTTCTCTTGATTTTAGCAACCTCTGATAATCATTGCCTAAATCCATTATTTTACTAGGACTGCAAAATGGTGGTTTGCTAATTTCATTTTCCTTCTGCCCTTATTTCCTGGAATGCTTCTAAGATAAACTTGCCTTCTTAAACCGCTTGGTATCCTAAGTTTGAATTTGAATATGAAAGCAACTTCAGTGCTTCATTCTTAGATTTATTTACCATTTTTCAAAATAATGGGTTGATTTGCCAGCATAAGCCAAAGCAACCATTGAGTTTTGTTATGTTTTTTAATGTCTAATTATAAAGTCAGAGATTCAGATGTACTGGAAGTGTTTCAGTTTATGGTGGATATTGTCCTCTTTGATACTCAGTTATTCCATTTGGCCAGTTGGAATTGCATCAGCTTGGCACTTCCTTCTTTTGAACACAACTCTAGTAGCTTTTGGTAACCTATTTTCTTTCTTTCTTTTTTTTAATTTATTTATTAATGAGAGATACAGAGAGAGAGGGAGGCAGAAGGAGAAACAGGCTCCATGCAGGGAGCCGGACAAGGGACTCGATTCTGTGACTCCAGGATCAGGCCATAGGCTGAAGGCGGCGCTAAACCACTGAGCCACCGGAGCTGCCCTGGTAACTTCTTTTCTTTGTGGTATGACAAAAATTTGGGGGCTCATCTGGTACATTTTGTGCTACAGATCTCGGGTCAGTCCTTTCTTCAAAGAGTACTTGTTCTTTAACATGGAAAAATTTTTTATATTCAGAGACCATAGTTGGGGTGCTAGGAAGGTCATTACTATTGGATAGGTTATTTATCACTAGGACAAAGCTAGAAAAAAATGTTTGAGATGAAATACATCATTAATTCATACTGCTAATTCCAATTCAAACTCAGGACCACAAGGATTTTTTTTAAATTTAATTTTAATTTTAAAAAAATTTAACCTAATTGATTGTGTGTTTGTGTCTCCTTCCTCCACACTGAAAATTCTCATTTTCAACTACTGCTGAAAAACACAGTTTTGAGCAGCACAGGTCCACTTATATGTGGCTTATTTTGGATATAGTACAGTACTGAAAATGTAATTTCTCTTCCTTATGTTTTTCTAAACAGCATTTTCTTTTCTCTAGCTTTCTTTATTGTAAGAACACAGTATATATACATATAATATAGAAAATATGTGATCATGTTCATATTATCGGTAAGGTTTCTGGTCAAGAGTAGGTTTAGTTAAGTTTTGGAGGAGTCAAAAGTTATACATGGATTTTTGACTCTTCAGAGGCTTGGGACCTCTAACCCTAGCATTGTTCAAGGGTCAACTGTACACCAATATAATCATTTATTTGCTTATCAGCCCAAATTGCTGTCTTAGAACTATACCAACACTATTATAAATAATATGTTTATTAAAAACAGTTAAACTTTTTCTTTTTTTGAGTTTATTTGTTTAAGTAATTTCTTTTTTTTTTTTTAAAGTTTTTTTGTTTTTTATTTATTTATGATAGTCACACAGAGAGAGAGAGAGAGAGGCAGAGACATAGGCAGAGGGAGAAGCAGGCTCCATGCACCAGGAGCCCGACGTGGGATTCGATCCCGGGTCTCCAGGATCGCGCCCCAGGCCAAAGGCAGGCGCTAAACCGCTGCGCCACCCAGGGATCCCTGTTTAAGTAATTTCTACCCCCCAGCATGGGGCTTGTATTCATGATCCTGTGATCAAGACTCACATGCTCTTCTGACTGAGCCAGCCAGGCCCCCCAAGAGTTTAAGTTTTTTAAAATTTTTTGTTCTTTATTTGTTTGTTTCCCTTTTCAGGGATAGTCTGCTAAGAAATATACAATAACATCACTGAGTTTTAAAGTCACTTGGAAATAATCTCTTTGTGTGGTTATTCTACTAAAACATACAAGTTTGAGTTTATTTGCTTTATTTGAATTTCATTTTTAGGAAGTACATTTTTTAAACAGCTTCATGGAGGTATAATTTACATAGCATAAATTTACCCATTTACCAATTTTTAGTAAATTTATAGAATTGTACATCCATCACGAAAATCCAGTTTTGAACTTTTTTTTTTATCGCCCCCCCCCAAAGGATTCTTTGTACCAGTTTTCATTTACTTCCCATGCCCAGACAAACATGGTTTTGCTTTCTGGCTTTATAGATTGCTTTGAGCTGGACATTTCATATGAACTGAATCAATAGGTAATATTTTGCATCTGGCTCCTTTCGTTTTGCATAATGTTTTTGAGGTTTATCTATTTTGTAGCACCTCCCAGCAGTGTGATCCTTTTTATTGCCAAATGGTGTTCCATTGTATGGCTATAACATATTTTGTGTATCCTTTTGCCAGCTTATAGACATTTGGGTTATTTTTAAATTTTGGCCATTTTGAATAATGCTGCTATGAACATTCTTATACAAGTCTTCTATGAACATATGTTTTAATTTCTCTTTGGCAGACACCTAAGTGTGGAATTGCTAGGTCATATGATCAGTTTATATTTAACATTTTAAGCAACCCTTTTAAGAAACTGTCCAACTGTTTTCCAAAATGATCATACCATTTCACACTCCCCCTAGCAATGAACATGGGTTCCAGTTTCTACACACCCTTTCCAACATTTGCTTTGCCTAGTTCCCCATCTTTCTTTTTGATTATAGCCGTTTTTGTAAGTGTAAAGTGCTTTCTCATTTTGGCTTTAATTTGCATTTCTCTAATGTTGAACATCTTTTCAAGTGCTTATTGGCCATTTGCACATTTTCTTTGGCAAAACATCTACTTAAATCTTTTGCCTGGTTTTAGAAATTAGGTTTTTGTCTTCTTATTATTGAGTTCTATAAGTTCTTTATATATTCTGGGTACAAATACTTTGTCAGATATATGATTTGCAAATATTTTCCCCCATACTGGGGTTTGTCTTTTCTTTTCCTTAATGGTGTCTTTTGAAGTACAAAAAGTTTTAATTTTGATAAAGTTAAATTTAATAATTCTTTTATGGATAATATTTTTAAAATTTTTATTTATTTATTTGAGAGACACAAAGATAGGGAGAGGGAGCATGAGCGGGGGGGTGGGGGGCAGGGAGGGCAAAGGGGAGGAAGAAGCAGACTTCTCACTGAGCAGGGAGCCCAATCTGGGGCTCTGTCCCAGGACCCGGGATCATGACCTGAGCCGAAGGCAGGTATTTCACCGACTGAGCCACCCAGGTGCCCCTATGGATCATATTTTTGGTGTGATTTCTAAATTTCTTGCCTACCCCAGGGTCAGGTAGATTTTCTATTATGCTTTCTTCCAGAAGTTTTATAGTTTTATAAAACTATTAAAAAAGTATATATCAATATAGTTGATATTTAGGTCTTAGATAAGTTGATATTAGGCCTTAGATTTTTTAGATATTTTTTGTGTATAGTGTAAGGTAAGGGTTTTTGTTGAAGTATAATTGACATACAACATATTCATTTACATGTACAGCATAATGATTTGGTATTTGTATGTATTGAAAAATCATCATCACAATAAGTCTAGTTAGCTTGTCAACATATGTAGTTACAAAAATTTTTTCTTGGGACGTCTGGGTGGCTCAGTGGTTGAGCATCTGCCTTTGGCTCAGGTCATGATCCTGGGGTCCTGGGATCAAGTCCTGAATCGGGCTCCCTGTGAAGAGCCTGCTTCTCCCTCTGCCTATGTCTCTGCTCTCTCTCTGTGTCTCTCAAGAATAAATAAAATTTAAAAAACTTTTTTCTTATGATTACAATGGAATATTATTCAACCTTAAAAAAGAAGGAAACACTGTTATTAGTGACCACATGGAGGGTATATGCTAAGTGAAATAAGCCAAAGACAAATACTGCATGGAATTACTTATATGTAGAATCTTAAAAACTGAATAAAGTCAAACTCACGGAAGCACAGAGTAAAAAGTGGTTTCCAGGGCATGAGGGCTGGAGCAAATAGGAAGAGGTTGGTAAAAGATTTCACTCAGTTACAAGATGAATAAGGCCTGAGGATCTAATGTGTAACATGGTGACTGTATTTGATAGCCTTGTGTTGTGTAATTGAGATTTGCTAAGTGAGTAGAAAAATGTTCTCACTCCCCACCCCCAAAAAAGGAAACAAAATATGTGAGGATGTGTTAATTAGCCCAGTGAAGGGGGGGAATTCCTTTCATAATGCATACATGTACTAAATCATCACATTGTACACTTCAAATATTTTACAGTTTGTCAGTTATACCTTAATTAAAAAAAAAAAAAAAAAAGACAAATCTGGGTAGTTGGTATACCTGTGTGTCATTACTTCTCTCAGATGACAGAGAAGAGAAATATATGTATGTATACTAATCAGTGTATATAAACATATCCATAAACAATTCTCTATATAACCATATGTGTCCATATTAAGCCAAGCATGAGTTCCTATTGATGTCTTCAACTGTAGTTCATTACCAAAGGGACCACTCGCCTGCTGTAACAGTAACCTGGCTCCCACCATCCACCATTCATTTACTTAAATTGCTTAGTTCTACTATACAGGTATAGCAGTATCAAAATTGTTAACCTGTACCCCTGTGGGAAACAACTTTAACCACTAGAGTACTGTGCTTATATGCAATTTCTTTTGCCTTTAGTCTTACAATTTCCACTCATTTCCAAAGTTACTGAGGACAACAACATCCTCCCACTTCACCTCCAGTGAGGTCATTTTATACATTCATGATATAGTTGGATTGTTTCCTCACATTCTGAATTCCATTCTGCTGTCCCCCAACCTCCTAAATGATGTTTTTAAAGTTTGCATACATTAATGCTCACTTTCTGTGCTGTTACACTCTGTGGGTTTTGATAAATGCACTCATATATCCACAATACAGTATCATACAGATAGTTTCATCACCCCCCCCCCCAAAAAAAATAAAATCTGTGCATCACCTATCAAGCCGACTTCTCTTAACCTGCACTCCTGGCAACCACTGATCTTTATATCATTGTCTTAGTTTGTTTGTTTTTTTTTCCTTGAAAGAGAGAGTGCATGCACACAAGCTGGGGTGGGTGGGGAGGGGCAGAGGGAGAGGAAGAGAGAGAATCCTAAGAAGGCTCCACACTAGGCATGGAGCCCAACATAGGGCTTTATCTCATAACCCTGAGATCATGACCTGAGCTGAAATCAAGAGTCGGATGCTTAACTAACTGAGCCGCCCAGGCTGGGTTTGTCTTTTTCAGCTGGCTTACATAGGAATATGTGTTTATGAGTTGTCCGCATCTTTTTGTGGTTTGATAGCTCATTTCTTTTTATCGCTGAATAAAATTCAGTATATATATGCGAAAGTTTGTTTATACAGTCACCTATTGAAGGACATCCTGATTGCTTTCAGGACTGGTTTTGTTTGTGTTTTTATTTTTTGTTTTGTTTTGTTTTTAAGCAAGCTTTAGGCCCAATGTGAGACTCGAACTCACAATCCTGAGATCAAGAGCATGCTCTACCAACTGACCCAGCTGGGCACCGTGTTTTGGTTTTTGATTATTGTGAATACAGCTGCTATAAGTATTCACATGCACATTTCTGTGTAGATATAAGTTTTTGGATCAGTTTGGTAAATATCTAGGAGTGTGATTTCTGGGTTATTTGGTAAGATTATGTTTGGTTTTGGGGTGCCTGGGTGGCTCGGTGGGTTAAGCATCTGCCTTCGGCATGGGTGGTGATCCCAGGGTCCTGGGATCGAGCCCCACATTGGACTCCCTGCTCAGTAGGGATCTCTTGCTCCCACTCCTGCTCCCTCTGCTTGTGCTGTCTCTGCCAAATAAATAAATAACATCTTTTTAAAAAAAGATTATGCTTGGTTTTGTAAGAAAGTGCCAAACTGTCTTTCAAAGTGGTCGTACCATTGTGCATTTTTAGCAGCAGTGAGTGAGTTCCTATTGCTCTACAACCTCATCAGCAATCATTTCAAATAAAAAAATCTTTTTTAGCCATTCTAATAAATGTGTAATGGCATCTGTTTTAATTTACAATTTTCTAATGACAAATATTGTTTAGCACATTTTTATTTGCTTAGTTGCCATCTATATATATCTACTTGATGAGGTGTGTGTTCAAATTTTTTGCCCATGTTTTAAATATTCAATTTTAAGAATTCTGTGTGTATTTGCTTATAAGAATTTTATATGATACATGTTTTACAAATCTTTTCTCCCTGTTGGTAGCTTGTCTTTTAATAGTTTTAACAGCGTGTTTCATAGTTTTTAATTTCAATAAAGTCCAGTTTATAATTTTTTTTCCCTGCATGGATCACATTTTTGGTGTTGTATCTAAAAATTCATGACCTAATCCAAGATTACCTAGATTTTCTCCTATGATTTCTTCTAGCAGTTTTCCACATTTGCATTTTTACATTAGGTCTATATTCTAATTTGAGCTAATTTTTGTAAAAAGTAGAAGGCTTATATCTGTGTTTTTGCATACAAATACCTAATTCTTCCAACACCAGTCTTGTGGACAAGACTGTCCTTTCTCCATTGTATTATCTTTGCTCCTTTGTCAAAGATTTGTTGATTATATTCGTATTGGTCTATTTCCGAGCTACATATTCTGTTCTATTGATGTATGTGCCTATTCTTTTGCCAATACCATGCTGTCTTCATTATTGTGGCTTTATTGTAAGACTTGAAATCTGACAGTGTGAGTCTTCCAAATTTGTTCTTTTTCTTTAATATTTTGAAGGCTATTCTGTCTTTGACTTTCTATATAAGCTTTAGAAAAATGTTGTCAATATCTACAAAAATGCTTGCTGGAGTTTGTTTTTTTTTTTAAGATTTTATTTATTTATTCATGAGAGACACAGAAAGAGAGGAGCAGAGACACAGGCAGAGGGAGAAGCAGACTCCATGCAGGGAGCCCGATGCGGTACTTGATCCCCGGACCTCAGGATCGCGCCCTGGGTGGAAGGGAGGCGCTCAACCGCTGAGCCACTCAGGCATCCCATTGCTGGAGTTTTTAATTGGGGTTGCATTGAATCTATAGATCAATTTGGGAAAAACTGACATCTTGACAATATAAAACTGTTCAGTTCATGAAAGATCTTGATCTTTGATTTATTTCATCAGAGTTTATAGTTTTCTGCATATAAATCTTGCATATAATTTGTTAAATTTATACCTAATGTTTCTTTTATTTTTGGCACTTTTGTAGATAGTATTATTTTTAACTTCGAATTCCAGTTGCTAATTGCTGGAATAGGAAAACAATTGACTCTTCTATATTAAGCTTATACCCTGCAATATAGCAATAATGAATATTATATTCAGTCATTAGTTCTAAGAGATTTTTGGTGAAATTTTGGGATTTTTCTACGTAGACAACCATGTCAACTGCAAAGTTCTTTTTTCCTTCACAATCTGTATACCTTTTATTTCCTTTTTCCTATCTTATTGCATTATTTAAGATTTCTAGTATGATGCTGATTATGAGTAATGAAGGGGAACATTCTCACCTTGTTCCCAATCTTAAGGAGAAAGTGTCTAGTTACTCACCATTAAATATAATTGCTGCAGGATTTTTGTAGATGCTCTTTATCAAGTTGAGAAATTTTCTCCCTATTCCTAGTTTGCTGAGAATGTTAGATTTTGTCAAATGCTTTTTTCTTTCAACTGATAAAATCATACAATATTTATTCTGTAGTCTTTTTAAAAGATTTTATTTATTTGAGAGAGCGAGAGAGACCACAGGAGCAGGGGAAGGGGCAGAAGGAGAGTCAGAGAATCTCAAGCAGACCCCATGCTGAGTGCAGAGCTGACTCGGGGCTCAACCCCTCAACCTTGAGACCATGAACTTGAGCCAAAACCAAGAGTCGGACACTCAGCTGCCTGAGTCACCCAGGCCTCCCACTTCTGTAGGCTTCTGATGTGGTAGATTACACTGATTGATTTTTGAATGCTGAAACAGACTTTCATATCTAGAAGAAATCCTACTTGGTGTCATCTATAATTCCTTTTATACATTGTTGGATTTGATTTGCTAATATTTTGTTGAGGATTTTCATGCCTATGTTCATGAGAGGTATTGGTCTGTAATTTTTCTTTTCTTGTAATATCTATTTGGTTTTGGTATTAGGGTAATCTTGGCCTCATAGAATGAATTAGGAAGTATTCTGTTTGCTTCTATTTTCTGGAGGACACTGTAGAGAATTGATATATTTCTTCCTTAAATGTTCGATAGAATTTACCAGTGAAACATTTGGGCCTAATACTTATTGATTATTCATTTCTTAAAAAGATTTTATTTATTTTAGAGAGAGAACATAAGTGAGTGGGAGGAGGAGCTGAGGGAGGGGAGAGAGAGAATCCCAAGCAAACTCCATGCTGAGCATAGAGCCTGTCACATGGCTCAATCTGATGCCCCATGAGATCATGACCTGAGCTGGAATCAAGAGTTGGATGCTTTGCCCACTGAGCTGCCTAGGTGTCCCTATTCAGTTTTTAAAATGGATCCAGATTTTCTATTTCTCCTTGTGTGAGTTTTGTTAGCTTGTGTGTTCCAAGGAATTGGTCCATCTAAGTTATCAAATTTGTTGGCATAGATTGTTATATAATACATCTTTATTCCCTTTCATGTTCATAAGGTCAGTAGCGCTTATTCTCACTACTTTTAAGTGGATTTCTTTCTTTATTTTTCTTTTCTTCTTCTTCTTCTTCTTCTTCTTCTTCTTCTTCTTCTTCTTCTTCTTCTTCTTCTTCTTCTTCTTCTTCTTCTTCTATTTTTTTAGAGAGGGAGGGACAGGGGGTAGAGGGAGAAGAACAGAGAGAATCCGAAGCAGACTCCATGCCTAGTTCAGAGCCTGACACGGTGCTCTATCTCACAACTCTGGACCATGACCTGAGCAGAAATTGAAGCCTGATGCTTAATTGACTGAGCCACCTGGGCACTCCTAAATGGATTTCTAAATATTATCATCAGTAGTTATAAAGAGTGTAACTCCCTATATATTGGGAAAAGTACTACTTTTGTTTAAAAATTAATTATATAACTTTAAAATTATATCCATTGGTATCTAAATATATTAATTTGCTATCTACCATTATCCATTTTAAAACTACATAAACAAGTTCATTGTTAGCTGTTGAAAATATTACATCATTTTTCTCTTTGAACTTATATTTCCATTTCAGAATTTTATCTTAACATAACATATTTTTATGCTTAAAAATCTTTTTTTAGGGCAGCCCGGGTGGCTCAGCAGTTTAGCGCTGCCTTCAGCCCGGGGCGTGATCCTGGAGACCCAGGATCGAGTCCCACGTCGGGCTCCCTGCATGGAGCCTGCTTCTCCCTCTGCCTCTCTCTCTCTTCTCTGTGTATTCTCATGAAGAAATAAATAAAATCTTAAAAAAAATAAAATAAAATAAAAAAATAAAAAATAAATCTTTTTTAAAATTTAAATTCAGTTTAGTTAACATATAGTGTATTATTAGTTTCAGGGGTAGAATTTAGCGATTTATCAGTTGCATATAACACCCAATGCTCATTACATCAAGTGTCCTCCTGAATGCCCATCTCCCATTACCCAATTACCCCATCCCTCCACCCACTACTTAAAAATTTTAATACTGTCTTATAAATAAAAAGCAAAAATGTTTATTGTAAATACATCTTGTTATAAAATAGACTTTGTCCTTCTTTCAAAATCACAATTAGTTCAAACACCCATGGCCGAATGTGACTTGCTGTCTGAATGATACAAGAGTCAATGTTAATTCTGTTACTATTTTTTATTTTTATAGATATAATTGCTAAGAAATCTTGTCTGCATATCTAAGCAGATAGGAGTGGAAGGGTTCCGCTAGAGCAATGTCACTCAACCTTCTGAACTCCTTCTGAGTTAAATGCCAAAAATCACTTGGTGATCTTTCATCAAAAATTATTTTTTGATATCTAGAGTGAATAACTATTAGGAGCTCCTTCCATTTTGTCAAAAGCAATGAATTAGGGCAGCCCCGGTGGCGCAGCAGTTTAGTGCCGCCTGCAGCCCTGGTTGTGATCCTGGACACCCGGGATCGAGTCCCACGTCAGACTCTCTGCATGGAGCCTGCTTCTCCCTCTGCCTGTGTCTCTGCCTCTCTCTCTGTGTCTCTCATGAATAAATAAATAAAATCTTAAAAAAAAAGCAAGCAATGAATTAGAAACTACTTGAAACACAAGAAGATATTTTATTTAGTCATCAGCGTCATGCACTTTCCCAAATGCAACCTCCACATTTCAAATCAAGGTTTTGCATGGGGAGGAAATGCATTGTTATTAGATTTGGGATGGGGAAGAGGTAAATATTTCTTTTGTAAAGTGAGAGGAAGATTTGTTATGAAGGGGGAGGTGAGTAGAGGAATTTGTAAGATACTTGATCCTGGTCAAACTCAAGTTGGACAGTTTGGGAAAGGATACAGGTAGAACTTGAGACTCTGAAAAACATTTCCCTCAAAACTAAACATGCCTAGATAATCCTTGGAAAGATTTTGTGTTTCTGGAAGCGTGTAACCTATTTTGAGAACCCTTCTATGGAAGAGGCAGGAAGGCATCCTTAATAAGATGACATTTAATGAGATACCTGAAGGAAGTGAGGTGATGTGGAGCCATGTAGCTTTTTGGAAGAAGAGCACTTTAAGCAGCAGGAACTGCAAAGGCAAAAGCCTTAAGGTAGGTGGGCTTGGAATGTTCTGGCAATAGCAAGGAGGTCAGGGTTAGTTGTTGCAGTGACTAAGAGTGAGAGTGGTAAGTTATGAATTCAAAGAGGCAATGAGAATGTTAGGTTTTAGAATCCAAGGCGGAAATTTGGGATTATATTCTTTGGGATGGATGGCTTTCCATTGGGGGTTTTTAGCATGGGGATGACATGATCTGACTTTCATTTTACAAGCTCACCTATGCTGCTGTGTTATTAATTACTTGGAAATATTGTTGCCTTTATCATTTTCCAGTAGTTTTGTTAACTACTCTTTCTGAATTCATAACTGCAGATGACAGTTTTACCTGCACAGGATTATGAAAATCATCTGACCCTTGAGGAATTTGGGCTGCTACCTTGTCTGTGTGTGGTTTTCTGAGGTTTTTTAGCCTCAGAACTATTGTATTCAAAAGGAAGCCCCCTACTTTCTGCATGTTATCAGTTGCATTTCAGCCATCAATGTTGGGGTTTGGGAGTCAGGTTGGTGCACTGAGGTCCTAGCTGATGACCTGCAGGTCATGGAATCAGACCTTCCTGCAGGTACAGGAAGCAGACTCTGAAACCACATGGGGAGTTTACTCGGGGAGTGCACCTTTGGACATTACCTGTTAGGGATGAGAGGATGGGGGGAGGCTGGTGGGACCAATAGAAGGAGATGCTGGACTGTGATGCAGCTGCAACAGAGCTCTTGGCCATCCTGAAAGTGGGTGGCTCTTCAGAGTTTTCTCCGTAGAAGGGTGTAGCCTGGGCCTTAATACCTCCCTCATCATCTGGTCAATGAAAAGAGACTCCAGGCCACCTGGTGAATGAGGACCCTGGTCTTGAAGAGGATGTGTGGTGGCATGGCATCCCACCCTCTACTGATGATTAGCTGGAGGATCCTTCTATGGATCATCATGCCTGTCCTCAACATCACCATTTTGAAGCTAAAGAAACAGACGCCCAGAGGGAGTGCAGATGTGTGTATCTGTTACTCATATTCTCCTGTGTTAATGACAAAACCCAAAATGACTTCACCACCCGCCTTCTTTTCTAAAGGAAGGAGAGGCTCAAACTTAGTCTTCATTTTCTAAAGTATTTGCATATTCCAGCCGAGAGTTTGCAGCTACTGTTAGTGCTGCCTCTATTTATTCGTTTATTTTTAAGAAACACTTCTCTTACTTCAGAGCAGCCACATGGACTCCCGAGGCGGTGGCAGAGATCACTTCTCCCCCGCTCCACGCACATTCTGTTCCCCTCATCCGGCCCTGCGACACGCCTTACAGAGAAGACCCGAGCTGTGCCTGCAGCGGGACGAGTCCACTCACAACAACCGAGACCTTTCAGCCAACGCGCAGCGCGCCTGGTGGACAGAGAGATTTGCTCTGCTTGGATGCTTCTGTCTTCCCACGTTCACTGTGGCAGGAACGTCTCTGACCACGCGCTGGTCATGTTCCCTTATCTGTGAATTTTTCTTCCCCAAAAAGAAATGGGGTAGGACTGAAACAACCAGATTTCAAGTGGGGACTGAATGCAGTAACTTAACTGAAAGAGATGGTTTGGAGACAACTGGGGAAAATCGAATATATTGAGAAACACTGTTACCGATTATTACTGCTTTGCCTAGGAGTGATAATGGATCTGTTGTCATGTTAAATTTAAGTTTTTATATATGAGGATTAATATTGAAATATTTACAGATAATATAACATAAGGTCTTGGGATGGCTTAAAATATTCCAGAAAGTAAGAGGACTTTGTGACATAAGGCTGGCAAAATGTTGGTGGTAGTTGGAGCTGCATCACAGTCCAGGGGGGTTGAATTCTACCACTTTCTTAACTTTTGTGAGCATTTGGAATTCCGCATAATAAAAATTTAAAATATTTTTTTCATGTCTGGTTTTTAAATTTTCATCTCACTGGCTAGAAGCTTAAATAAGGGGTCGTCTAGTTCAGTATTGGACTTCTGGCAGTGTAAGTGTCCTAGTTTAGAGAAGAGGCATACCACAGCCTGCAAAAATGCCCAGCTGGACCCCATCTGATTATGCTCAGTCTCTAAGACTCCCTGGGTTTCACTGTCAGTGGCCTCAAGCATGGCTGAAGGAAGGGTGTATGTACAGAGCAAGCAGGACTGAGTTCAAATCCCTGGCCACTCTTCATAAGGAGAACCATCTTAAATGTCATCTGGGCCCTCTCAATCTCATTTATTAAACTGGGACTTGTTTTGAGGGTTAGAAATAACGTATAGAAACTATCTATTGCATAGCTGGTGGCTGGTAGAATGAAAGTCGTTATTAATGAAAAGCTGCTCCTTCTGTTGTGGGAAATAATCCTTTGTCTTGCAGTCAGTCAACCAGAAGGCAAGAGCCTTGTTGTGGGAGAAGTTGGTCCTGGGAGTTTATCTGCATCTGGAAGGAATGAGTCCTTGTTGCTAGATTTCTCCCATAGGTCCCACATCACCCTGAACTTTAATCCCTTTTATGTAGGTGTACTTACCAGTCTGTGTTTATGACTTGGGTTGAGAATTTGAAATGCACGTTTATTTTAAACATGAAGATATAGGAGGAAGCTTAAGACAGCCTCTCAATTGAACACCAATACAAAATAAATTTACAAAAAAAAAAAAAAAAAAAGACAGCCTCTCACATTTGTTTGCTCCTTTGGGATCTGCTGACCACAGGGATCACCCAGAGATCCTGATTCTTTGACTGGGGCTCCATTCTCTAAAATGAGGAAATCTGCTCCTTGGTGCAATGTGGAAACAAATAATGATAATAATAATAATAATAATAATAATAATAATAAATGCCATGCATGAAGGTTTTTCGGTAGTATACTTATTTTAATCTCTGTTGCTTATAAAAGTAACACACCATGAAAATACATTCAGTTATTTTATATCATTTTTCATTTGTCTATTTACAAGTACTTTTTCAGTTTTTCGAAGTGCGTGTTTATAATTTCATTTTATTTATTCTAACAGTATTCTTGTGAGCTAGGAAGGTGGGAAATAATATCATTTGGAGACAGAGAGGGCCAAGGTGAAGGACTTCTTTCCAAACACCGGATCTCACTTCCACCCCAGCGTCTTATCCATTAATTAGACCCAGGCTTTTCCACGGGCACAGTGTAATCTCCCCATTGATCTTGAAGTCACACCTGGTTAATTTCCCAGCTGACAACTGCCACCCGCTCTCCTCCCCATGGGAATTTCCCAAGGGGAACCTGGCCAGCACTGACTCAGCCAACCCACACCTCACCCAGCCTTCCAGCAGCTACCACTTCACCCACCTTGATCATACTTGAGGGTGATCAAAAGTAACACCTTTTTGGGAGAGGGCTAGGCTTCTCACCACAGATGATATTGCCTCCCCCTCAGCAGTTGGTGTCATGTTCATTCAGACTCACAGATCATGTTGAGTTTCAAGAACTGCTGTGAGGACCAGAACTAGGGGAAGAAGCTCATTTCCTGGTAGTCTGTGGGAGTGGTTGACTCCGAATCTCTGAATCCCCTACTTCTTTGCTTGGGGATAGCAGCAGAGGACATAATATTTGTTCCTCTTCCACTTATTTTCTCAATGTGTTTCTGAGATGTCTAAGGTCTTGGCAGATGGCCTTTTGCTGACTTGCTATTCTTCCTTAGTTTTATCAGTTTGAGTTGGATGTTAATAGGAGCCATTATTTATTAAGCCTATACCATGCATCAGGCACTATGTGAAGCACAATAGTCCTCTTGTCAACAATTATAGAGCCCTGGGCTGCAGTTGTGAATAAAGCTCTCCCAAAGCTTATAATCCCTTGAGGGTGACAGCCAGTGACCAACTGCTTATTTAAATGATTACAAGGGAGAGAAGCCCGATGAAGGGGACGTCAGGGCACTCTGGAGTCTGTAACTGATTACCGTACTTCATCTCCTTTGCATGGTAGGGAGGCAGGTATTGCATCCCTCACTTTCCAGACAAGACACCTGATGCTGAGAGAGTCTAGGAAATTTCTTAGTGAAGGGCAGTGCTGGGGTTTGACTCAAGATCTATCTAATGCCAAGGACTTGCCATGCTCCTACACGGTACTTAATGCGTATGTTCAGAAACAAAACTACTCACTGCTGTTGGAAGTGCACATCTTCTGTAAGTTAAATTTAGCCACATCATTGTTATATTAACAGATCAAAGGTTCTTATCCCTGGGAAACAGTGAAACTTCTGGAACTTTTTGCAAATTTTAGGAACTATGTGCTTGTATTTCTAGGGAGAGGGTCCTTAAATCATACCATGTTCTCTAAGGGACCAGTGACACCAAAAGTTTGATAGCTGCTGCATTAGTTTGTATTCATGGCCCTGCTCCTGACTCTGGTCTCAACCCACTCAGCAGGTAGCTGAAACACACCCAGTGCAGAAAGAGGTGGGAGTCACTGATCCTCACCTGTTTGCAAGGTGCCGGGAATGATGACCAAGGGTTCATCTGCATCTCAGTTTTCCTCCTAATTTTCCCCTGCCAAGCCCCACAGCTGGTGTAGGTCTCCCCTGGGGCACTGACATCTTATCCCAGTATTAAGTGGTGAAGTTGTACCTGATAATCCAGCATTTCAGATGTTGTATTAGTTTTCTGGGTTCACGAAGTACCAGCACACCTGTGTTGCTCGAGACAAGAGAAACGCATTCCTTCACAGTTCTGTAGGCCAGAAGCCTGAAATCAAGGTGTTGGCACGGCCACAATCCCTCTGAGGGCTCTAAGGAAGAATCCTTTCTTGCCCTTTCCTGGCTTTTGGTGGTCTTAGGCACTCTGGTGTTCCTTGGCTTATAGCTGCGTCGCTCCCATCTCTGCTTCTTCATTTTTCTGACGTTCCTCTGTCTCTGTATCTCTCATAGACTTCTGATCTAGGACACGTGTTATTGGATTTAGGACCCACCCCAATCCAGTATCACCTCATCTTAACAATTTCAGCAGCAAAGACCCTATCTCCAACTAAGGCACTGGGAGGAGGACAACATGAATTTTTGGGGAGTGCTGTTCAACCCACTACAGATATATTCTTTGATTTTTGTCTTCTGTTGACAAAATAAGTACTTCTCAGTAAAAGAGCAGTAACATCAGAAGCCTTCTGAGTAGTTTATACAGTAGTGTGCATGAATTTATCAGGTCTTTTTCTAAAAGTAGGTTCTGGTCAGACAAGAAGGTGAGAAGTTACTGGGTAGCTACATGGGAAGGGCATAAGCTCCTCACAGAGGAGACGACTGAGCAGGTAGGCTAGAGACACCAAAGATAAGTTTTCTCCACTTCATAATTTTGCCTAGGAGAGATCTTAATGTGGAATTCATTCATTTTGTTAATATAGTCATTCTAAAAATATTGAATCTTTGATATGTGTAATGAGTTGTGAGGACAAAGACAGTGAATCAGATATGGTCTATCTACCCTAAAGGAACCTGTGGTGTCACAGGGGAAGTGAACAGACCCAGCCTACTCATCCTGCAAGGCAAAAAGTGACTGATGTCCCATTGGATGCCACCTAAAGCCCTAGCAGAGTAGAGACATGGGAACAGCCATGTGTAGGTCTATCCCAGTGGTGGGTCAGGAAATTCCTGATGATGAATTTCCACCACCTCATGATGGTGGAGGAATTGAAACTAGATTTTCAAGGATGGAAATGTGGAGACAATGGAAACAGGAAAGGAGAACCACAAGACAAACACACCAAGGTGGGGGATCTGAGGCATGAATGGGAAATGGCAAGGTTTGGCTAGGTCTACTGAGCATTAAGCAAGTGGATTATAGGGGCCTTGAATGCTAGGCTAAGAAAGTCAGGCTCTAGATTTTACTAACAGGGCCATGAGGGATCACTGAAAGCAATAGAGCTATGAAAACCAGGATTAGAGTTATGCTATAAGAAGGCTCACTGGACAAGCAGTGGGTGTGGTGGGAGGAAAAAACAGACAGGGAGTCACATAGGAGGCCACAGAAAGGGTCCTGGGCAGAGGATGGAAAACAGAATCCATGTGAATGGGGCGAGGGAGCTCATAAATAATCATGAGACATAATCTGTAGTGAGGGGAGGACTGGGCAACTCACTGGATGATGCCAAGTGTTTTATTTTTTAGAATTGGAAACAACATCCATTTTTAAGTCGTGTTCTTTTGTTACACAGTATTTTACACACACAAAGGAACATAGGTAATGTCCATGTAAGTTATGAAGTGAAATTAGCACCCTTGATCCTACCACTTACCACTTACTCACTTATAGTTACACCAGTGTACCTGATCTCATCCCCTGCCCTGCCCTTAATTTCATGTTGACTATTTTCCTGCCTTTTTCTCAGAATTTTACTGTATCTGTTGGTATCCATAAAATGTTATTTTGTTTTGTTGGCTTTGAGCTTTATAAAAATGGTGTTATGCTGTGTGTATTCTTTCTCCATAACTATAACTATAACTATAACTATAACTATAACTATAACTATATATATATATATATTTAACTCAATACTGTTTCAAAAATTCATCCACTGCCAGTGGTCTTGCCTTTTAGAGAAATAGAAAACGCCGTGAATACTATTTGGATCTTTTCATCTCATGGGCAGAAGGCTTCTGTGGCTGGAGACATCTAGGGAGGAAGATATCTAGTCCCTTGGCTGCCACCCTAGAAGGCATTTCAGAGGAGCTAGCTTAGCCTTCTCTCTGTTCTTTTTTTTTTTTTTTTTTAAGATTTTATTTTTTTTGAGAGACAGAGCAGAGAGAAAGAGAAAGAGCACAAGCAGGGGGAGCAGCATAGGGAGAGGGAGAAGCAGGCTCCTCGCTGGGCAGGGAGCCCGACATGGGGCTTATTCCAAGACTCTGGGATCATGACCTGAGCCAAAGGTGACACTTGACTGACTGAGCCATCCAGGTGCCCCAACCTTCTGTCTGTTCTATGGAAGCCCTGGGGAGCAGCTTCTGCCTAATGGTAACAGAGGAGAGGCACCATAGTAACACGTTCTGTGCCAAGGGACTCCATAAAGAAAACTTGCTGCCTTGAAAAACAACAATATCTTCTCTATGTGGTCTCTCTACATTGTGTCTCCATCAACAGCAGCTTTGGAAGGCCAAGCTTCTTATGTGTTGGCTCATGGATATCAATGTGTTTGTCCCAAGAGAAAGAGAGCCAAACAGAAGCTGCATTGCCTTTTATGATCCAGCCTCAGAAGTCATATAGCCATATAACCATATAGATTATGGGTATATGACTACCCAATTCTATGGGTAGAATTGTTACAAAGTTCCACTTAGGTTCTAGAGGATGGAATATAGATGCCATCTCTTATTGGGAAGTGTCAGCATCACATATAAGGATGGAACATATGGCATGGCCATCTTTGGAAATTTCAGTCTGCCACAGACCCTGACCTAGCAGAATGAAATGCCTTGATGTGTTTCTAGGAGAGAGTCCCAAGAAGGGATAGAAATATGCATATGAAGAATATTGGCCCAGAAAATAACCAGCCAGACATCTGGGCCTGGGTCTAGATACACCTCTTCTGCTTTAAAAACCAAGGAAATGGCAAAAACCCACACAAGTTGGGCTCAGCTTGTCTGCCTAGCAATCACTGTGCAGCACATTTAATTCCAATAACAAGAATTACCTTTGAGCTCATTTCTTTGGGGTGTCGTGCTAAGAACTGGCATAAAGACAATGTGAAGTTCATGTTGTGACATGCTCACCACCTTCTTACTGAAAAATGTGGTGACCAGAGAAAGGAGAGTAAGGTGACAGGAGAGAGGAAGAGGGAAAGAGGGAGAAAGGAAGAAAGGAGAAGAAATAAGACTAAATCAGGGAGAAATAAAAAGGATGGAAAGATTTTTTTAAATTTTCCATTTCTGTGTGAGTCTATTCTTCTGCTGCAATATAACTTTTGAGTTCTTTCCCTACAATCTCACACACCAAAAAGTTCAAGTACTAGGTTCTTAGGAGGAATTTGCAATAACACTGTGCATAGACAATGTTTTTAATCTAAAAAACTCAAAGCCTCAGGACACCTCTTTGAGGCACAGCTTCAAATACCACACCGGAATCCTCCCAGTATGCATACTATTGATCAGTGGGCTCATTTTCTGCCTTCCTCCATTCCAACTCCTTGGGACACCATCTTCCAAAGCACAGTCTATATCATGGTCTCTCTACTGAGGGTTCTTATAGGTAGACGGGATTCGTGTGATTGGGTGTGAGCAAGGAAAACGAACTCCTTACTTGAGGCATGACCCAGTTCTGTTCTGTTGGGGGGAAGAGGGCCATTGCTCTGTTTGTGTCTCCACAGAACTTCCGACTGTGAAACTGAACAAAGAAAGGGGTATAGGGAATTCACATGCATTTGGCAACTGACTCTGGAGTCTCTTCCAGCCACTGTCTATCTGAGGTTATCTAGACAGTTCCATGGCCAGCCCCTACTCCTTCTGCTGGAACATGAGTCTGGGCCCATCTGAAGTTCTACAGAATTAATCTTCCAAGCTGAGGAGGCTTCTGGAATTTTCATTGTTCTTTCTTTCTTTTTTTAAAATAAGATTTTGTTTATCCACTTGAGAGAATGACCATGAACTGAGGGACAGAGGGGGGAGCAGAGGGAGAGAGAGAAGGAGGCTTCCCTCTGAGCAAGGAGCCCCATGCGAGACTTGATCCCAGGACCCTGAGATCATGACTTGAGTTGAAGGCAGATGCTTAACTGCCTGAGCTACCTAGACACCTTTGGTTGTTATTTTTATAACAGTTTTATTGAGATATAATTCACACACCATACTGTTCACCTATTTAAAGTGTACAATCCAGTGGTTTTTAGTATATTCAATTGTGCACCCATTACCACAATCAATTTTAGAACATTTCACCAACCAGAAAGGAAATCTTGTACCCATTCGCATTCAATCTTCATCTCTCCCTAACCACTGTCCTCCATGCTTCCACTCTAGGAAACCACTGACCACTTTTCCATCACTAATGGACCGGTCATTATTCTGGACTTTTCTTATGTATGGAATCCATATTTACAACATATGGTCTTCTGTGACTGGCTTCTTTTAAGGTATTCAAGTTTGTTCATACCATAGCATTTATCAGTCCTTCATTTCTTTTTATAGTCAAATACTATTCTAGTTTATGGATATATCACATTTTATTTATCCATTCATCAGTTGATAGACATTCATTTCCACTTTTTGACTCTTATGAATGATGTTGCTGTGAATATTAGCATACAAGTTGTTGAGTGGGCATGTTTTTATTTCTCTTGAGTATATACCAAGAAGAGAACTGCTAATTCATATGGTAACTTTTTGTTTAACCCTTTGAGGAACTGCCAGACTGTTTTCCAAAGTTGCTGCAGCATTTTACATTCCCAATGAGATCTCCAGTTTTTCTACATCCTCACCAATATTTGTTATTTCTGCCTTTTTAATTTAATTATATTCATCCTACTGAGTATAAGATGATATCTCATTATGGTTTTGACTTGCATTTCCCTGTTGTCTAGTAATGTTGAGCATTTTGTCATGTGCTCATTGATCTTTTGTATATCTCCTCCGGATAAATGTCTGTTCAGAGTCTTTGTTCATTTATTAATTGGTTTGTCTTTTTATTATTAAATTATAGAAGTTCTTTATGTGTTCTGGATACAAGTGCCTTACCAGATGTGTGAATTGAAATGTTTTTATCCCATCTGTGGGTTGTTCTTTTCACCTTCGATGGCATCAGTTCAAGGGCAAAAGTTGTTGATTTTGATGGTATCCAATTTATTTATTTTTTAAAATTGTTTTGCTTGTGCTTTTGGTGCCATGGCTAAGAAACCATTGCCGAATCCAAGGCCATGAAGATTCATACCTATGTTTTTTTCTAAGACTTTTATAGTTTTGCTCTTATATCTAGATCTTTGATCCATTTTTAGTTAATTTCTGTATATGATGTGAGGAAGGGGTCCACCGTTTTGTTTTTTTTTTAAGATTTTATTTATTTATTCATGAAAGACACAGAGAGAGAGAGGCAGAGACACAAGGCAGAGGGAGAAGCAGGCTCCATTCAGGGAGCCCGATGTGGGACTCGATCCGGGGTCTCCAGGATTACACCCTGGGCTAAAGGCAGCGCTAAACCGCTGAGCCACCCAGGCTGCCCGTTTTTGCTTTTTGTTTTATTTTTTAAAAACGTATTTATCCAATTTTCTAAGTATCCATTTGTTAAGAAGTTTCCCCTTATTCATGGGGGACATGTTCTGTGGAGACACAGACAAATAGAGCCATAGCCCTCTTCCCCCCAACAGACCCACAGTGGATGCCTGAAACTATAGACAATATCAAACCCTGTATATACTATGTTTTTTCCAATAAATAAATATATGTATATACATGATAAAGTTTAATCTATAAATTAGACACAGTAAGAGATTAACAACAACAAAATGGAATAATTATAACAATATAATGTAATAACTATGTGACTGTGTTGTCCCTTTCAAAGTATCTTATTGTAGTATACTCATTCTTCTTGTGATGACGTGAGATGACAAAATGCCTCTGCAATGATATGAAGTGAGATGTTAGATGTAGGCATTCTGACGTAGCTTTAGACCTCTACTGACCTTCTGACAATATGTCAGAAGGGTGATCATCTGCTTTTTGATCTCAGTTGACTGTGGGTAACTGGTCAACTGAATTTACTCCAGTTAGTTTTTGTTTAAGCAGGAAGTGAAACCACAGATAAGAGGGGACTACTGTACATTGTTTTTTTTTTTTTTTTTTTTTTTTTTGTGGCATGGAAAAAAACAATGAGGAGCTAAAGAAACTGTAGAGAAATTTCTTGATGAACCTTCTGTTGTAGTGATTCATGGTAGCTACATTGTGCTGTGCCTGCCACAAGCATTCTGTCATATAATCCTCACAAACGCTCTGTGAGGTAGATTATGATTATTACCATATTATAGGTGAAGCAGTTGAGGCTTAGAAAGGTTAAGAAGATTGTCCAAAGGGCCATTTCTAATAACTACTGGAGCTGGGCTCTGAATCCAGGCCCATCTGGCTCCAGCACTCCTATGAACAATCACTGGTTCATGCCAGAAATAACAATGGCAGCTAACTACATGTCAGCCACTATTCTAAGCGCATTGGTAACTCATCTTGTTCCTACAATCACCATGAGAGGGGTGTGTATTGGATGGATACATGGATGGATAAACTGAGATGTAAAGAGTTTAAATAGCAGCCCAACCAGTAAGTGGCAGGGCTAGAGCTTGAGCCCAGAGTTTCTGCTTTTTACCTGCCACATTGTGCTCTTCAAAGCTTTGTTGCTGCAGTTTTCAACTGCAGCTCCTCTTGTTGCTTTAATCAGTTCATTTGTGATTTCCATAGACAAGTTGCTTTAACTTTGCTACGGCTCCTTGACTCCAGGGTTCCTCACTATAATAGTCTTAAAGAAATTTCTAGGAGGTATTTTTGTCTTAATGAGATGAGCAGTCTTTATGTGCTGAGCATCTGCCTTTCTAAATTAAGGATGTTTCTTATAACAATAAGGGCATCAGTAGTCTATAGGAAACCAACAAATCCTCACTGCAGATTTTATTTAAAGTGAGATGGATGATTTTCACCCCATAAGTCTGTGTATCATTGTTCATGGCCTGCACAAGTAGTTCAAGAAGGTGACTGGTACTGTGCTCTCCATTTTTAATGTTTCTTTATGCAGATGAAAAAAACTAAGTCCCCCAAAGGTTATAAGACTTGCCCAGACTTTTTCTCCCTGGTCCCCAGACTACCTTTTGGTGATGTCAGTATATTTGTTTTTGTTTTCTTGGGGGAGAACTGTCCCAAAGTGTCTGCTGCTAATGCATTAACGGCGGAATGCAGAATGATATCACACTTGTCAGCTATTCATTGTGAATTTACTCCAGATAGTTTTTGTTTAGTCAGAACAATATTTCCTAGGTTGCCCGGCAACATGGCAATGGCATTTTAGGATTTATTATCAGCTAATGAAATAGGAAGGGCTCTTTTTGCTTCCAGAATGAACTTCTCTTTCTCTCTCACTCTTTCTAGATCTGTGTTCACTTTGTGTTGAGGTCAAAGAATCAAATAAGCATAAAGAAAAAAAGTGGAGAGAGCTAATTTAAGAGTATACGAGGATCCTTCTTTCTGATTCTTATACCTGAGTAACTGTTTAGTGTGGATATTCAATTTGCATGTGACACTGTATTAGGTGAGAAAATTGGCACCTTGGAGAGTTACATTAAAACCTGAAACAGGAATGCCTGGGTGGCTCAGTGGTTGAGCATCTGCATTTGGCTCAGGGCGTGATCCCAAAGTCCCAGGACTGAGTCCCAAATTGGGCTTCCTACACAGAGCCTGCTTCTCCCTCTGCCTGTGTCTGCCTCTCTCTCTGTGTCTCTCATGAGTAAATAAACAAAATCTTAAAAAAAATAAAAATAAAAAGAAAGAAATAGTCCTGGCCAATCGGGGAAGGGAATGCAGTTAATTAAGATGAAATTAAAAGGTTATAACCCAAGTATTCACTTAGGTAAAATATGCAGCTGTCAAAGGACAGACTATTGTGAACTTTGGAGTAGAAGGGCAGGAAAAGATCAGAGGCAAGTAAACTGCAAATTCAAAATGGAGAAAATTAGGTTGTGTCTTCTCTCACTGCTCTTCAACATGGTCCTAACCCATTCTACACTTATGTCGACTTTAGGAACCCTTGATGGAAATGGGAGGGTGGCCATCCTGGAGAACACTGAAGAACATAATGTGTGATTTGTGATTAGAGGAAAGATTAAAAGAAACTGTGTTGTCTTAATTAATTTGACTGAGCCAAAATGCCTCTTGTGACTTGTCAGTGCCTCATCGAGCATTCTAATCTTTTTGTTGCCATCTGTAAGTGCTAGGTGTTGCTTTCTCTCCCATTACCTTGTGCTTCTGACAACCTCTACATCCCCTTCCAGGGGAGGGTGGGAGGGTCTCTCTCTTATGATGTCACTCCTCCTCAGGAAACTCATTCACTTGTGCTGGCATTGTGAAACTGTGAGGTAAACGTTTTCCTCCGAGGGGTCCAGAGGCTCATGTGAAATGATGCAGGACCCTACCTCATACAAACACCTTAAGTCGCTGGGGTTTTATGGGAGCCCTTTGTCTCCCTCATCTCCTCCTGCCCCCCAGCTCCCTTTCCGCTTTGGGTTCTAGCCCCTCTTTTTGGATACTTTCTTTTATAAAATAAAACCCAGATGTTTGGTCCTGTTTACAGCTGCACTTCCCTTCCCCCCTCCCTACATCCTGAGCATGCATCCACAATGAGTTTCCTTAATAAACAATACTCTTCCAGAATTTCTCTGATCTGATTTCCTCTGCCTCATCTTTGCCAGAATCACACTTGCCAAAATTTCCCATGGCTTCTAACCACCATCAAAAAAGGACCATTTTCCATGCTTGTTTGGGTGTCCACTCACCAGTGGTGGAGCTCCTTGTACTTGTACCAGGCTGAACACATGAGATGAAGAGTACAGACTCTGCTCTCAACACACTTAAAATTCCAGGAGAGGAAAACCTCAATAAACTGACACTTACTTATGTCTGGCTCCTAACCCAATCCATGGGTGGGAAATGGGTTGGTAAATGCTTCCTAGGACTTTCCATGACTTGGTTGGCCAAGGTCATCAATTTCCTGCTTAATACCTTTCTTTGCCTTGTCCACAGGTTTTGCCTTTTACTTCAAGCTACTCTTTATGTCCCCTTTTGGAGACAGGTTATTCTGCGAGCCTACCTTTATAAAGCCCTTTGATACAAGACATATTTTAAAATGTCTACTGTAATCAGATCAAGTTACAGTATCACAGAAAATGAAAGATTAAGAGTATAGAAAATGAGAGTTTAAAGGCAAGGATGAACTGTTTAACCCAAGAAAAGGATGGCAAAACAGAACCTTTTAACAAATTTGAACCAGAATCTGGTCTTTATGGGCATTTATCATCTATAGATATTTCTGAATGCCAGCAGTGAACATTCAGGGATACTCATTCAGCCAATATGTGCCAGATGATGGAGCTGGTTGTTCATGCCCAGCATCTGTTGTGATTCGTTGATGCCAGCATGGATTTACATAAAGATAATCAAGCAAAGCTTCAGAACCCTTTGCTTTCACAGCTGTGTGACGGCCCAAGGATAGTGTTCATTCATATGGTCAAATGTTTTTGTAAAGTTTGTACACCTAAGATAAATTCACTGCCTCTTTCCAGTGTGAATTCCACCCCCATTATACTTGTTGAATTGGTTGCTGCAGGCATTTTTGGGATCAGGCTAAGGGAAATGGAGTTAGGGAAATGTTCATTGCAGGTTAAAGGGATTTACTTATGAGGTTCCCAGTCACTTCTGTCTACAATTAAATATTTCTAACCACTTTTATTTAGGACTGGTTTTCAGAAAGACTACCACTGCCCATTGTACTTACTCAAATAATGCAATGAGTGAGCTGATATTCAATGCGAATAGTCTCTAAGGTACATCATACTAGAAATATGTGTGGAAATAGAAGACTATCAAGGCTTGAAAGGGAAGCAACCAGAAGCTATTCTGTGATGAACTATTCCAACTATCAGATATGTAAAATTTTGAGCTGAGGATTTAATTCTTTTTTTTTTTTTGAGGATTTAATTCTTATCAATGTCTCATCAAAACAGTTCTATCCAGTATATATTTGATGGTGCAGCATATCCAATGATAACAAAAAATTTCAAATTATGATTAAAAACAACAATACATTAGGAAGATAAACTCGTTGAAAAGAAGTAATGGATACACTCTTAGATTCTTCGCAATCTAATTAATGAAGAGGAATGAATCTGATGTTACCCCAGACCGCAGCAAATGGGCTTCTGCTCTGGGCCCTCACTCCAGAGGACCTGGCTCTAGCTTTCTTTCCATTCTGCCCACTCTGTGGGTGAGGAGTCCATGGAGAGCAAGAGGACATTTGCCTTTCAGTAGTGGAACATTTTTGACATGAAATCTATGTCCTCCTGCCCCAAACTGGGGAAGAGTATTTGGAAAGCCATATTCAGGAAAGAAATTCATAAAGCACCCTGAAGAGAGAGAGTGGCCCACCAGGTCATAGAGCTAGATGCCAGACCATAGACAATGAAGCACTTTTTGTGACCTGTAGAAAATAGCCACCCACTTAGGCCACCCTACGGGAACTAAGGAGAGCAGACTACCTTGCAATAATAGGCTTAAGAGGAAGTTGGCTGGTGAGTAAGGCTTTTAGTGAGATGGATGATGTTGTGATTGCTGGATGCTGGCTGGCAAGTTCCTGATGATGAGAGGCCTGTGCTTTGCCTCCCAAAGCCAGGAGGAATGTGTGGTGACCCTTGCATCCTGCCTGCCTCCCCAGCTGGCTGAGCCTGCAGCCAGATTATGAACTGAAATGAAAATATCCTTCTAAGGGTATTTTAGATTCAGAATCCAGTTGGCTAGTGGGAGGAAAAGGATATTATCTGATGATAGATAGTGGTAGCCAATGTCTGACTGTTACTCATTGAATCAACATATGCTGGGAATTCCAGGGAGGTGCATTCCAGACAACCTGCATCCTAGTACTTGACTTCTGGTTTAGGGAAACAATAGGGCCTGGGTGAGGGAAGGGGGTGTGTGTTTGTGAAGCCAAATATTCATCTCTAGTCATGGTGTGAGTGAGCTATAAGGTCATTCCTCAAAAGCTCGGGGATTCCTCAGAAAACAAAGCCCCGGGGTATGATGCTTTCCTTTATTCAACTCACTCCACAAATATCTCTGGTGAGCTTGCTCTCTGCCAGCCATTTGTGCTAGAAACTGAAACATAAAGGCATAAAGGATACAGTCTCTCCCCCTTGGGTTTTGTAAATTTAACAGGGGGGTTACAGAATTATGTTCTGACGAAGAATGACCTAGGGGACTGGCAGCTATTCGTTAATTCTTTGGAAGCTGGTGTTGGCTGAATTATGTGAATGAATTTTGGACTGGAAACAAAGATGGATATTTAGAGTAAGTTAATTGTGAGCTCCAAGACCTTTTGTCTCATAACAAATCTATTATCCCTTCCTTCTGCCTTTCAGCACATTAAGGTCGGCTGCCTTGTGGGTCTCTGGATGAGTAGAAGTTCTTGGAGCATTCAGTAAAGGTTATGACTCTCTGTTACTAATCTGCAACTATCTATTAAGTACAAAGCCCTCCCTCCAGTGGCTCCTTCCAAACTGGTCCACTGCTGCGTGGATGGTGAGGATGGCTGATAGAGTAACGGCCCTTAATCTGGGGACCGTAGCACCAGCTGTTGGGAATCTTGCCAAAGCCATCGTGTACTTCAGTTAACCCTGAGAATTTACACAGTGGTTCAGCTGTAAAAGCCTATACTTCTCCCTCAAGAAAGCCAGTTGGGCCAAAACAGTGGATGTTTTCAGGGCTGTAATGTGAGTAAATTCTGAAACAAATGGCCATGAAGTCAGTGTTTTATCTTCTTCCAAAGCTAGAAACATGAATGCTATTCTGTGCTTTAAACTTTAATGGCTTGTACCAATAGGGCGGAACATTCTTATGTTATGAGGTACGGGCTGTTCTGTATGGTGGTCAACAAGACTAGCTGATACGACTCCCGTATTTGGAGAAAAAGGGAGAATGTCCTAAAAGAAAGGACCAGTTGAGCAAATAAAAGGTCCATAGAAAGTTATAGTCGATGTGACAGGCACTACCACTGAGCTATAGCAGTGTCTTTATGAACTTGGAAGTTAAAGTGGCAGAAGTAAGTCTACCATGGTTTTAGGCCTCTTGTTCAGTGGGGCTGTGGGCCAGCTCCTAAGAAACAACCAACGTGAGCACAGAGAACCCATCTAACAAATATTCAGGAAAATGGACCCCTTTTTCTCTTACCTGTTTTTTATACTAGTTAGTTGGATTATTTTTATGGTTAAAAGTTAATACTTTTGGTTCAGAAAAGTGACAGTAGTGACAGTCATTTCTAGAATGTGTTTAAATTCATTGTCTCATTTGATAAATAACCTCCTTTGTCTCTCAGACATGTACCAGACTCTCCACTTTGCATTCATTAGCTCATTTAATCCTTGGCACTCAGCGAGTCAGGTGTCCTTAGCTCCATTCCATAGGTGTGGAGACTTTAGTTCTGGCCTGGGCACCCACACTCACTTACTGTGTGTTAAACCCAAGATACTTGACCATCTATCATGTGGCAAGCTAATGGAGATCAGATAATTTGCCTCCCACCTGTAACATAGGCAGCAGTGATTTTTAGTTCCTCTATTGGATGATGTAAGCCAATGAGTTGTATGGCTCTTTCTGCTCCAAAACTTGCTGAGAAAAAAATTCTCCATCTTGGGCAAGCAAATACTTCATTAAAATAATTTTTTGAGACACTCTTCCCTAAAAAAGAATATAAAAAAGGACAAAGGAAAACATGTACATGCTTAGGGAAGACTATGTGGTTTCAAGACCCCTTTCAGCTTTTGATAATTGGCCATCATTGTAAACACTCAGCATCATGCCTTGGAGTTGGAAAACAGTCCTTGGGAATCCCAGAAGGGAGAAGGAGATCCTCACAGATGCGGCTATTCCTCAAGAGGAACAAGGCAGGGACTCCAAGAGATAGGAAAATGGCTGCTACTCAATTATTGTTATTAATCATCACCCTTCTAACATTTGATGTTAACATGGTGTCTTTAGTCTTTCACTTTCTCAAGCAAATGAACATGTATTGTCTGGTTTTCTTCTTTTTACTGGAAATGTGTGAAGTGGACATTGCAGAGATTATCCCATTTTACACTTGAAGCAGTGGAGGCTCAGAGAGCTTGATTGACTTGCCAAGAGTTAGTTTATGATGCAGATTGGGATTTGAGACTTCTTGACCATGGACTTGCTCCATGATCCATGGTCTGCCTCTATAATGTCACAATAGTACCCTGATATCAAACTCTGCTTCTAAAACATTGACCTCTAGAAGTTATAGAGAAAGAAACAGTTTTCAAATTGAATGATTCAAAAATGCACTTGGCATAAAGTCCTACAATTGTATAATTTATTATTGCTAGTAAGCCTGGAGATTAAGGCACTTGCAGTTTTGTTTTTTCATAACTCTGCCTTTTTATCTCTTTAAAAGAGAAAAAAATCGCCTAGAAGCTTGCAATGATTTTTCCTTGTTTCTCCCACAATGAACATGGATTTCTGTTTTCTTTTTGCTTCTTCAGTAATAAGGCATGGTCATTTAGGTAAAATGGCAATAATATATACAAATATAAAGAAGAAAGTAGGGGACCCTGGGTGGCTCAGTCAGTTAAAGGTGTGACTATTGGTTTTGCTCAGGTCATGATCTCAGGGTTGTGGGATTGAGTCCTCCATTGGGCTCTGCTTTCAGTGGTGGGGTGGGGGGGTGTCTGCTTGAGATTCTCTCTCTCCTCCCACCACCACTCCCCCAAGCTCTCTCTCTCTCTAAAATAAATAAATAAACCTTAAAAAAAAAAATAAAGAAGGAAGTAAAAGAATCCTGAGCTAGTCATCACTCACAGTTTGATGATCAGCATTTTGTCATGCATATGCTCTGTGTGCAGATACTCAGAGCTTCCTAGTTAAAGACACCTAGGCTAGCAGCCTTTTATAAAGACAAATAATCATCCCAAATTTTCTTTTATAATACAGATTTTTCCTAATGCCTGTTTGCTTAATGTGGAGCACAACCTATGCTTGATAATCACCTTGTAAAAATAGAGAAAATGAGTACACTTGGGTCAAGCAGTCTTTTGAAGAACAAGGAGTTGGAGAGTTACAGGAAATGAAGGAAATATGTGGTGTAGATGCCTAGGAGGTTTATTTATTTTTTAAAATTTTTTATTTATTTATTCATGAAAGGCACAGAGGGAGAGGCAGAGACACAGGCAGAGGGAGAAGCAGGCTCCCTGCAGGGAGCCCAATGTGGGACTTGATCCTAAGACCCCTGGATCACAAACTGAGCCGAAGGCAGATGTTCAACCACTGAGTCACCCAGGCGCCCCTAAGAGACGGTTTAATTGGTTCAACTTGACAAGCTTATCTTGAGTTCCTACAGTGGGACAGGCATGGGAAAGGAGAGATTCTAACCTATCCACTGGGTCTCACAGGCCAGTGATGGCAGATAGCTTCTGAGGACATGAGATAAGGCTGAGGGCCAGGGCAGGTGCTGTAGCCCAGCTCTTGGTGGCAGGGAAGGCTTTCTTCTTCTTTTTTTTTTTTTTTTTAGGGAAGGCTTTCTGAAGGAGAAAACATCTTAATTAGGTCTTGAAGGAATGAACCTGGTGTAGGAAGGATTCCAGGCAGAAGTAACAGTGGTACAAAAAGGCATGGAGAAGGAAAAAAAAAAAAAAGACATGGAGGTAGAAATAATGTGGTGGATGAGGAAAAACTAGACAGTTGAATATTGCTAGAGATAGAGAGAGTGTGTGTGTGTGTGTTTAGTGGTGGGTAGAGAGAGGAGCTATTAAATGAAACTAATTTCTATTAAATAAAGAAGCTATTAAATAAAGCTAATTACTAAGGAGGGGCACATGGGTGGCTTAGTCAGTTGAGCTTCTGACTCTTGATTTTAGCTCAGGTCATGATCTCGAGGTCATGAGATCCAGCTCCATATTGGGCTCTGTGTTCAGCAGGGAGTTTGCTTGAAATTCTTTCTCTTCCCCTACCCCTTCCCCCTTTTGCTTGTGCACTTTCTCTCTCTCTCTCTCTCTCTCTCTCTCTCTCAAATAAATAAATAAATCTTAAAAAAAAAAAAAAGAAACTGAGGAGGTTGGCTGGATTAGGTGGGATGGAATGTGAGAGTACAGAACTTAACACATATCCTAGAAACAATGAGCAGAACAGCCACATGGTAGATTTGCATCTAGAAAGATCACTTGGGCAGCGGGAGGTGAGCAGGGTGCATCTGAGAGGTCAAGATTGGGGCAGATAGGAGACTTGGTCAGAGCCCAGGTTTGGAGCCCAGGTGAGCTGAGTGCTAGGGATGGAGTAGAAGGCTGGAATGGAAACAAAGGGTTCGGGGAAAAGGACAGCTGAGGCCAACTAAGAGAGAGAGAGAGAGAGCACTCCAGCAGCAGGACTCGACACCTGGGATCACCCTTTCAGAAGGAGGCACTGAAAAACCAGGGAAGCTATTTTTGAATTTGTGTTCAGGTGAGCCAAGGCAGTGGAGAGAAAGTTTGTTACATTCATTGGGAAAAAAGAAAGAATAAATTAAAAAATAATACTGGGTTCTCTGAAAGAAGAGTATAGGAAAAATGCACAAAACTGGCTTGGCTTTCTCCTCGGACTCAATCCAGAAATCTACTAAGACATGTGAGAGGTTTGAAAAGGAGATTAGAGAAGGAGTTACGTGTAAAGATGCTGGGGTGGCTGCTCAGATAGCTGTCTTTACCCCAGCTGCATGAGTGGTGGTGGCTGACAGCTCTCCTCTGAGTCCCTCCGTGGGATTTGCCAGGGCTAAGTTCATGCTCACATCTTGGGACTGTATGCACCAAAGAGTGCTCATTGAGGGTGGCCTCCTTGACTTCACTTGAAACATTTCTGACCTCTCCGTGGGTAAGCTGAGCTGTGGATTTTGATGACCTTGAAGTTCAAATGTCTCCCTTCACCAAGTCCTATTTCTTTTACTTCCCCACAGGTCTTGATCTACCGAGAACTCCTTATGAATCCTCCTGGACCCAAGTCTCTGTCTGAAGTCTGTTTCTTGGGAACCTGATCTGCAGTATTAAAGAAATGAAACCTAGTTAATGGAGAGAGGATGGAGCCAAACCATGTTCTTCTCTTCTAGGAAAATCAATGGTAAGACTTTGTCTTATCAGTGAGGTGGATCTTCTCTGGGGCTTTGTGGCCTGGAAAGTGGTCTGACCAAGTCCTAAGAGAGTGGGCTTTAACATAGGACAGGCCAGAGTTGGAATCCTGCTCTGTTACATATAAACTCAGAGATTTTAAGAAAGTTGTGTCCGGTGCCTCCTCCGTAAAACAGGAAGCCATACGTACCTTGGGTTCATGCTCACCATACATCAGATGTAGCATATTTAAGTTGTGGTGACAAATAACATGGCTGTTCTTGCTGTAATCCCTAGTGCTCAGTGCAAAGAAAGTCTTTAGTGAGTGTCAAGGAATGACGAGTGAGCAACACTGATGGTAGCTGTCATTTAGGGTCATATAGGCAATGGTCCAGGGTTCAGAATGTAAGGAAAGAAGCATAAAGAATAAAAGGAAAGTATATCATGGAAGAAAGAGAAGGTTGTTGCTGCGAAGAGATGAGTGGACTGATCTAAGCTACCACATTCCAATTTTTGAAAGATGTCCTAGCAAGTCAATTCAGTTAAGGACATTTGAAAGCATTTGCTATGAATAAGATGTTGGGGGAAGACCAGACATTTTTGGAGGACCCTAATTCAACTCTGTTGGTGGCTTAAATAATTTATTTCACAAGAAACTGTGTATATAATCACTAAGTATAGTCATGACAGAATTGGTGCTCAAAAGATATTTACTGAACAAGAGATATGAGATATTTAAAAATAAAGACATGTTACAGAAGTTAGCCAGATGAAAAAATGGAAGTTACCTGAGAAGAGTGAAATACTTAGTGCAGGAATATTCTAAACATCAAAGGGGCTCAGTTAGAGATGGGAACATACAAGATAAGGAACTTGAGAGTTCTGAATGGATTTTACTCTTTTTATCTATGCTCATAAGAGGAGCTACCAGAAGGTTAAAAACAAAGCAGGGGTGATCACTAAAGAATTCCATATTTGTCTTTCAATTTTATAAGATGATTCTTTTGGTTCATATCTACTGTCCAAGTTCTCTTGGTTCCAGTGTGTGTTTCCTGAGCACATACCAGCTAGTAGGAAGCCAGCTCTGTGTTGGGGAACTTTCCTTCCCAAAGTCAAAATTGTGGGCATGTATAATCCACAGATTAGATAGACAGAGCTGGGAGGAAGTTAGTCCTTCCCGATACTGAGTTTTCAAGATCTTCGGTGAGACTCTACCTCAGAGGTCACAAGTTCAGATGCCCACAGGGTGAGGCAGGTCATGTAAATGGGGAAAACAATCTATGTATAAAGGAAAAAAGGATGGTGGCTATATCCTTCAGTAACTGTGGTCCATCCATACCATGGACCACTACTAATGACAAAATCATAGGAATGGAGAACAGATGAGCGTTTATGAAGAGGTCCGGGGTGGGGTGGTGATGGAATGGGGGTGGCCTTCATGAGGAATGCTCGTGGTGACTCAACTGTCAGTGTCTTGTCTCCATCGGTGTCAATATCCTGGTAGTGTTGTGTTGGTACTAGAGTTTGGCAGGATGTTACCGTTGGGGGAGACTGGGGAAAAGGAACATGGGATCTCTCTGCACTGCTTCATATAATCACATGTGAGCCTACAATTAATTATCTTCAAATAAAAATTCAATTGGAAAAAGGAATCATGCAGAACTACATAGCACATGACCTTTTAAAAGGCAATAGGATTTTTTAAAATGTTGCTATACAGTGCAGGACCCAAAATTACAAGCACTTACCCTGACCAACCAACCAACCAAGAAATAAAAATGACTGATCCCTGGTGAGGGATCCCTGGTCTACAGACTTAAGCTATTAAAAAAAAAAAAAAAAAAAAGTAACCATTTTAGTTGTGTTTAAAAAATGTATGGGATCCCAGGGTGGCTTAGCAGCTTAGAGCCTGCCGCTTGATCCTGGAGTCCCGGGATCAAGTCCCACTTCAGGCTCCCTGCATGGAGCCTGCTTCTCCCTCTGCTTGTGTCTCTGCCTCTCTATCTCTCTTTCTGTGTCTCTCATGAATAAATAAATAAAATCTTAAAAAATATATATATATCCTACTCCTCTGCCTTCTTAAACATAGTGTACCGAATATAGCAAAATAACCTCTTGTTCTGGAAGCAGGATGCCTTCATGTTCAAATCATAGATAACTTTACCGAAGATGGCTTACACGCTGAGAAAAGGCTGTTTGTGTATGGGGTTGGGATGGAGGGTCAGAATGTGTAGGGCTGTTTGAATGTTCTTACCTAAAGCTGAATTGCCATTCTTTATAAGTTTTACGATTGCTTTTAGGATATTTGTCTCTTTTACTGCCGGGCTCATGGTAATGTTTTCTTAATATTGTCAGCTTGCTGGCTTGCTGTAGATTTTCATTTCCTTCTAATTTACTGTGTGTTTAAAAAATGGGCAACAGAGCCTATTGGGACGTATGTGTGTGTGTGTGTGTGTGTGTGTGTGTGTGTGTGTGTGTCTCAGACACAGAGAGAGAGAGTGAGAGAACAGGAGCTGAGTGGGAATCTGAGGGGCCAAGTATTCGCTCACCCTGCTGTGTGTAGTCTATGCAACATGTTTTGACTGCTCAAAGACCTCATCGATTCAAGAGTTTTGCAAGACTGCATCTTGAAAAGGTAAAATGGAACATAAAAATAGCAATTGCACATTGCTTTGCTTCTCTCAGATTGTCCAGAATAATACTTCTGAGAGGCAGTTTGTAAGAGGGGCAAGAATCGAGGCTCTGCAGCCAGACCAGGTGGCTCAACTCCACATAGCAGCTGTGTGACTTCGGGCAGTTACATAACCTCTCCTTACCTGTAAAATGGGGATGATGATAATAATACCTAGCTCACAGGATTGTTAGGAGGATTAAATGAGTTGATATCCATAAAGCATTTGGAAAAATACCTGGTGTATTGTAAATGCTATATACATCTTTCTGTATCAAGCAAGAGTGGAAGCATGAAAAAGAAACGTTGCCTGACGTCTGGGCATTGATTTTGTATCCTGCCACACTGCCGAATTCCTGTATGAGTTCTAGCAATCTTGGCGTGGAGTCTTTTGGGTTTTCTATAAACAGTATCATGTCATCGGCAAAGAGGGAGAGTTTGACTTCTTCTTTGCCAATTTGAATGCCTTTTATTTATTTTCGTTGCCTGATTGCTGCGGCTAGGACTTCCAGTACTATGTTGAACAGCAGTGGTGAGAGTGGACATCCCTGTCTTGTTCCTGATCTTAGGGGAAAGGCTCCCAGTGCTTCCCCATTGAGAATGATATTTGCTGTGGGCTTTTCGTAGATGGCTTTTAAGATGCTGAGGAATGTTCCCTCTATCCCTACACTCTGAAGAGTTTTGATCAGGAATGGATGCTGTATTTTGTCAAATGCTTTCTCTGCATCTATTGAGAGGATCATATGGTTTTTGTTTTTTCTCTTGCTGATATGATCAATCACATTGATTGCTTTATGAGTGTTGAACCAGCCTTGCATCCCGGGGATAAATCCCACAATAGCCAAACTGTAGAAGGAGCCTCGGTGTGTCCATCGAAAGATGAATGGATAAAGAAGCTGTGGTCTATGTATACAATGGAATATTCCTCAGCCATTAGAAACAACAAATACACACCATTTCCTTCAACGTGGATGGAACTGGAGGGTATTATGCTGAGTGAAATAAGTCAATCGGAGAAGGACAAACATTATATGGTCTCATTCATTTGGGGAATATAAAAATTAATGAAAGGGAATAGAAGGGGAAAGGAGAAAAAATGAGTGGGAAATATCAGAAAGGGAGACAGAACATGAGAGACTCCTAACGCTGGGAAACGAACAAGGGGTGGTGGAAAGGGAGGTGGGCGGGGGGGTGGGGGTTACTGGGTGATGAGCACTGAGGGGGACACTTGATGGGATGAGCACTGGGTGTTATGCTATATGTTGGCAAATTGAACTCCAAAAAAGAAAAAAAAAAAAAAAAAAGAAATGTTGCCTGCCATTACTTGCCATCCTCAAGTAACTCCTACGATCAGCAGGTCTAGCAGGTTTTCAGCCATTAGTAAGGTCACGTGAGGCACTTTTCCCAAGGTTCCTGGATTACTATCACCTGGCCATATGGGTAGCCCCTAAGCCCTTCCTCTAGCTGTGTCTCTCTGGGAATGCACCCTCTTGGGGTGCAGGCATCCACAATGTACACATTGTTTCATAAGATCATCCTGTGCCTGGGCCTGCCAGTCCTCTGTTCCGGGTATTGCTCTGATTCCCCCTTTTGGCCTCCATCTGCTGACTCCCTGGGTTCCAATTCCAGATTCCTGGGAGAGACAGTCCAATGGGCCCAGCCTGGTCCAGCTTGGGCATCAGCTTTGCCTGGGGATGGTGATTTCAAGTCATATAAACAGGGCTGAGGGGTCAGCACAGAAGGTGAGGGGCAGTTATGGAAGGTTGTCATCATGAGCTGGGCAGGCACTCAGCAATGTGCACAGGGCATGGAGAAATCAGAGCAGATACTGGTTTGGGAGGTAGAGTACCTGGGGGCTGTAGTTAACGGCCTACTAACAGAGTGTCATTAGAAGAGTCTCAATTTGACCTGTCTAGCCCTCAGTCTTCTCATCTGTAAAATGGGCATGTTGGTAATACCTGTGTTTTTCCATACCTCACTGGACTGAGACTGGTTTCCTAGTCTGTGGGCTCCAGTGAAAAATGAAAATGTGGAGCTATTCAAGAGTATTCTTGACTAAGAACATCAAGATGGTGATGGAGAGCATGAAAGCAAGCATGGGGTCTTTTAGTACAGAGTTCTTTGTGGCTGCACAGGCCACCCCCAGGTAACTCATCCCTTACAAGGTTGTAATAAAGACCTAATGCAAAGCCTATAATAAGGTGTCATACAATTCACTTATGCATTGTGTTGTTTTAATCTTAAAGTGTTCTTTATTTTTAATTTTTTATTTTTAAAGATTTTTTTTCTTCATTCATGAGAGACAGAGAGAGAGAGAGAGAGAGGCAGAGACACAGGCAGAGGGAGAAGCAGGCTCCATACAGGGAGCCCTGACGTGGGACTCGATCCCAGGACTCCAGGATCACACCCTGGGCTGAAGGCAGGTGCTAAACCACTAATCCACCCAGGGATCCTCTTAAAGTGTTCTTTAAAAGAAGAAAACTTGAATTCTGCTTCTGTGAAGGCTGCCCAAGAGAGCTGATCTCTAGCCAATGTGCCAGGGGCAGTCCGGCCTTCTGTCCATAGCTGCATGAGTTGGGTGGGCCAGTGCCTCTGCTGTTGAGATTGAGGGGTGGTCTCCAGCTTCATCCTGCACACAACTAATTAGGCTGGCAGTCAGGTGTTTTCTGCTGCCTCCTTTTCTGTTTCAGCCTTCACCACGCATAGAGGGACAGCTTCAGAGGGGTCCCTCAGGGAGCTCCAGATGTGGCTGGGGAGCCTAGACCTGAGAATTCCCTGCCTGAATGCCACATCCTGCCAGAGCTACCGTCTGGGAGCCCTCCCTTGGGACCAGCATGCAGGGCAAGGGGAGTCCTGAGGTACATCACAAGGCTCTCAGGGAAGGAACGCGCCCTCCCCTGGTCTTTTCATCTTTACTGTCAAGCACATTTTTTATGCCTTTGGTATATGCTACTTTCTCCTCTCCCTGAGGCAGTCCAGTAATTTTACTGTCCATTCACATCAGCCACTATTGTCCTTTCCGGTTTCTGCCTCTCTGTCTATGTTATAGTCTGGATCCTCAGGGACTGCTTATCTCTTTCTTATCAGAAGGGCCCCTCATGGTTTTCTCTGTCTCCTTGCATCTCTTTCTCAAGCCCTTGACTCAGGGGGCTGAGGCTTAGTCTTTTTGCCCCTCTGTTTCCACACTGTGCCTAGGTCAACCACAGTGCCTGTGCATCTGCTCTTGGCCCCTTTCTGGTAGGGCTTATCCCTAGCTTCCTTCTGAGACGTCCATGTGACCCACTGATGGTTTATCAGCTAATAAAATGGCGTGGAGGAAGGAAAAGAGGAAGCAGGGGAGCAGGAGAAAAGGAACACCATCTATCTAGAGGAAATTCAAGATAACCACATTCTTCACCTCTGAAATAATGGGAAAACAGTGTCTAATATTTCAGGACCATTTCCTTCTTACAAATGGCTTGCATTCCAGATCCCAAGGCAGCTTCTTGGAGATCAGAACTTATTTTCCCAAGTAACACTGCTAGGCGTGGTGAGGCCCAGCTTGGCCCAGCCCACAGACGCCTTTTGACCATCCGGGACCTGAGATGTTACACTAATAAAGCAGATTAGCAACATCCAGCCCCATCTGTAACAAGCTCTGTGAGGTGTTGATGACATCTCTGTGATAAGGACAGCTCCCAGAATGGGTACAGTCCTCTAGGGGTCAGCCCTTGGCACAGTTAGACACTTCTCTCTCTAGTAAGACCCCTTACTAAATATGAACATTCTCATAAAGGAGGTGCCTTTGGGGGAGGGCATACACACCCTATTTGGCAGAATTTGCCAATGAAGGTGAAAGTTGTACTCCAAAGCCAGACTCCCTATTGCCTATTGCTCACAAGAAACGTTGGAACACTGGTTGTGTGTGTGTGTGTATGTGTGTGTGTCTCGCAGAAAGCCCATTCTGTGTGCTTTTGCTGCAGCTGCAGACCTCAAGGACTTGACTGTTTTTATAATGACAATGAACAAAAGCAAAGCCTTTGAAGAAGAAAGTTCATTTTGATTTTTCAAGACAAGTCAGCATCAGCCCTAGAGAATTCCCAACCCTTTTTGCCCTGTGTTCCCTGCTTGGAGCTTCACATTCATGGTTGTTTGCTATAACTGCAGAAGGCCTCGGTCTCTAGAAAGCTAAGTGGATGCATATGGATTTGGAATCATCAGTTTGGAACAGTCTCCAGTGGCCGGGAGCCCCGAGACAACTTTGATGGCCTTGACAGATCCACCCCTTGTACCTCCTTGGAAGAGCCGCTGCCTGGGCACGCTTCTTGCCATCTGTAGCTATCTGGGGCCTCGCTTCTATTTATGAGGCTGCAGGAGATGAAAGTAGAAACCACATTAATTATTGCAAAGTGCTTTTTACTTTTAAAGTGCTTTGCTAGCGTTAATTAGTTATTCCTTCTTACAGCACTCTGGTAAGGTAGGCAAGAATCATTACCCCTCTTCTACTGTGGAGGAAATGAAGACACAGACATTTAATGACTCCCCCGGGGACCTGGGGGAAGTTGGTGGCCTAGACAGAGTTCGGTTTTCAATGTGATGTGTCTGGCTTCCTCCTGGGGTGTACCTTGCTGCCACAGCTAATATCCTAAGGGCTTCTTAGGTAGAGATGAGGTCTGCCGACCACTGTCAGAGGAAGTTGGATCCTCCAGAGGTTCAGAGGTCACTGCTCCTTTCCCTGTCCTCACTTTTCCTGGTCCCTCACCCTTTGAGAGGAGGTAAGGCTTGGGAGGAGGGTTGATCCTGGTCACATGCCCAGTGATTATGATGGGGAAGGGGAGGGAGAGAAAGGATGGGGTTGAGCGCTGTTGCTGGGCACTCCTGTCCCTGCCACATGCTTTCTGGGTTGTTCCTCATCTGCGTGGGGCAGGAAGCAGAGGCATGGATGAGACTGCCTCTCTATTCTTGGGGAGAAGGTAGATGCGTGTTTGGGAAAGGCCCTCCACGTGGTAGGGTGGCAGGGGGAGAAATGGGCTTTGGAACTGGACAGCTCCTGGTTCACATTTTGGCCCTTCCAGTTACTGGGAAAATGGTCCTTAGTGTCTGTTTCTCATTGGCAGGATGGAGGTGATGAGTCCCCACATGGCAATCTGACTTCCCTTTGGGGCACACTGGCCGCTCGTGTGCCAGGATCCTTTCCTGTGTTAGCAGAGAAACCTCTGGTCCTTTCTCTGCAGGCTTCTCTGCCGGCCTGCCCATCGGCCCATTACTAGTTGGGTGACCTTGGCCAAGTTCCTTAATGTCTCGTTTCCTCATCCATAAAATGGGAGAATAATAATATTGCTCCTAGAATGAGGATCGAAGGAGTGAAGATGGACAAAGTACTTCAGACTGAGCCAGCTCAACTGTTCTTATTAACTTTAGCACTCATGGGAGAGAGAGGACACTCTGCTGTAGTTATAATGGAGCATGAAGTGATTCATTTCATTTCCCTTGAACATGGGAGAGCCAGGGGTGCTGGGCAGACTTCTATAGGCCGCCTCCCTCCTTTCCTGAAAAGGTTTTTGTGGATCAGTGGACAGGAAATACATGATTCTAATAAAAGAGTAGGCTCCTTGATACCTACTTGAATACATTCCACTTTCCTTAGCACGGCCTTTACCGGCATGGGGTCTGCCCAACAGCCCATGGTGGTCATGTCATCTGTGCTTCCTGAGTGTGGAGCTGCAAAAGTCTCTCCAGCTGAGTGTAGACGCACTGGTTCTCGATTGTTTTCATTGCTCCTATACACCTTGAACTTTCATGATTCCAGTTCCCATCTGGGTTTCATTCTCTTCATTTCTTCCAATAAGACCCATTTCCTACATCATCTCCCCTGTGAACCCTTGACTCCTCCCCTCTTTCTCCTTCAAATTGAATCACATCGTCTTTGGTGTTTGTAGTACGAATCGAGTAGTGTGTGTGTGTGCACTTTGGATTCACCCCTGCCACCCATTGTACTCCCTCCTGTCCATCTTCCTGATGGCGCTAGAGTACAAATTCTGAAAGCCCAAATGGAGACCTCACCTCTCTGTTTAACCAGCTGCTGTAATTGAATTCCAGGCACTGGGCTCAGCACTTAACATTTATTATGTTTTGTGCCCTCACAACAATCCAAGGAGGTGGGTATAGTCATGTCCGTCTGTAGATGAGACAGTGGGGGTGGAAACAGATTAAGTATTTCACTAGAGGTTATACCGTTAGTCAGGGCAGGGATTCAATGTGCAGTCTGGCTGGTGCCCCAAACCAGCACCCTGATCTTCCACCTATATAGCCTTGCTGTGCTCCTCCCACTTAAAAACCAGAAGAGAGGAAGAGCCACACTCCTCAGCAGATGTCGAAGCCTCGGCCTGGTCTCCAGCGCTGCCCAGGTAAACCATGGCCTAGTCCAGTTGACTGGTGTGGCATTACCCACAATGCCCCGTCTTGGGGCTGTGGCTATGGCACTTCTCTTGCCCTTGCCTGGAATGTCTAGTGCTCAACCGCTACTGAGACCTTGAGTCAGCTCAAGTGTTAGTTCCTTGGGGAAGAATTCCCTTCCTCCCCGTCTCTCCCATCACTCAGGAAAAATCAGGGTTCCATCCTTATGCCCCTCAACCCTTTCCCAGCACTACCCTGGGGGCAGTTGTTGGTTCCTGTGCCCTCCCAGAGGACCTGGGCTTAGCTGTCTTCACCCTTATATCCCTGAGCCTAGCATGGTATCTGACCAGGAGCATGTGCCCCATAAGTCCTTGGAAGGAATGAGGAGTTACATAAATGATGCATGCTCTTCTGCCTTGTTGGGTGCAAATTCTAGCTTTTACGGGGCTAGAGGTCCAGCAGATTCCCGTGGTGCTAGGCCATTAAGGATGGTTTCCTGGGAGACCAAGGTTATCTTCCTATCACTGGGAAAAATGTGTGGTTCCACTGCAGGTGACCTTATAGCCCTGTGGGCAGTTCAAGTCTGTACTTGGACACCAGGGAATTGCATGCTAGACTATTCCCCAGAGATCATTTTGCATAACTCTGCCATTCTACCCTTCTGAATAGCAGAGACATGAAGTGATTTGCTCAAGGACCCTGGAATGAAGGGACAGGAACCAGTGGCCCTCTTTGGTGCCTGGTCTTGAGCACCTTCCTCAGCCTTTGAGAGGGCTCACGGAGGCAGCGTGGGTTTCTGGCCGGCTTCGGAATCTACGAGGCCACCCGGCGAAGCTGACAGCAGAGCAGCAGCCTTCTTCCTTCAGAACCTCTGGGCGGCTCAGGTACCCGAGCTGCAGCCGGGACAGGAAGTAATACTTTCAGAGTTTTAGCCCCAAAACCTCAGAAACTTTTTGGTGATGCATTAAATGTCAAGTATATTGTTGAGAGGAAAAGAAACAAGAACAACCGCCCAGGTATCAGCCTTTGTTACTGGGACGACAGGAGCTGCTCGGTAATGTCACAGGAAGTCGTGCTGCCAAAATACGGAGCGGGCAGCGCCCGGGCCGCGCCTTATGACAACTGTCCCTGGGCGCAGCACAGCTTCCACAGGCTCCTCCGAGGTGGGGCCCGCGGGAGCCGGTCCGGGCCTGGGCAGGGCGCAGGGCGGTGGCCCCGGGGGACCGGGACGTGAGCCCTGCTCGGCGCCCCGCGCTCGCGTCTCCGCGGCTCTGTCCCTTCCTCCGGCAGGAGCCGCCGCGAACGCGGGCGGAGCGGTTCAAGGGCACTCGCGAAGCCGCTGAAGGTCAAGGGCCTCCTGCGCGTCCTCACAGCGCCGCGCCGCCCGCCGAGCTCCGGGGGGGCCGGGCCTGGCGCCCCCGGGAGCCCCCGCAGCGCCCGACCGCCCCGCCCCGCCCCGCCCCGCCCCGCCCCGTGCGGCGGCCTCACCCCCTCCCGGCTCTGCGGACCCCTCGACGGCTCCTCCGCGGCCCCGAGGCCCCGAGCGACGGGGACCGCGTGGGCGAGGCGGCGGCCGCACAGGCCCCCCCCGCCGCTCCCCCCGCCCCCGCCGCGGGACACCCCCCCGCCGCCCTCCGCCCACCCCGCTGACCCCCCCGCCGCGGGACACCCCCCCCGCCGCCCTCCGCCCACCCCGCTCCCCCCCCGCCGCCCCCCGCCCCCCGCCCCCCGCCGCGGGACACCCCCCACCCGAAGCCCTCCCGGGACACCACCCTGGCCCCCGCCCCTGGAGCCCTCCCTGGCACCAAACACTGTGGGCTTTGGGGTCCTTTCATTTTAACCCTGTCGAGCAGGCTTTTGTTTCGCTTTGTTTCGTTTTTAAAGATTCTTTTCTATTCAGTCATGGGAGGCCAGGCCGGCGGCGGCGGGCAGGGGGACGCGGCCGCGGGGCGACGCCAGCCTCCGTTGGGCGCCCCGGGATGGGCCGCGAGCCCCCGGCAGCCGCTCCGCGCCTCCAGCAGCCCCGAAGCCTGTGTCAGGTGCGCGCCCGCCGTGGGTGCCCTGTGCTGGGCCCGTCCAGGCAGGGGCGGTCTGCGGGGGGGCGTCTGCCTCATGCCCAGACCCAGACCTTCGCGGTCCCAACAGCCTGGCTTTGCAGGCCCTGCTCCACCTGCAGCCTGGCCCAGGTGACCAGCCGACCGGGAGAGTGGGGGCCCTGGGACGGTGCCCCCCCGCCCCCCCGCCCCCCCGCAGTCAGGGTGCGACAGTCAGGGCAGTTGGACTCACGCCTAGTCCCGGGCCCAGATAAAAGCAGCTTGTAGCCTCCTTTTGTCTTCTCCTTTCTCTGGCCCTTTGCTCCTCAGCTTTTAAGATGCGTGTTTTTCTTTTGCCATTTGTCTGTAAGTGGCACTAAGTACTAAATGCCACTACTTGACGTTCTGCAGAACCTGGCCTTCGATTCCAAGCCTGTTTGGGTTGGGATACTACTTTTCCATGACCAGTAGGGTTTCAAGTTTTTCGCATTTGCTCCCTTATGTTTTCCAGTCATGCTTTGTTGTCTTTTCTTACTGTGATAATTTAGCAAGTCTCGGTCAACTTTGAAATGATTCTGCCGGGGTCCGGCAGGTCGAAGGGTCAAAGGTTAACAGCAGCAAAGCCTTCTGGGCCCTCTGCTGTGACAGCCTGGGACTGGAGCACCGGGCCCCCCAGGGGTCTTATCTGGGGGTGGGGGCTGGCAGGGAGCCCAGTACTCCTTGCCGGGTGCTCCTTCCCTGAGGACAGGATCTAGGGCTCCCCTATTTCTGCTTTGGCCCTTTGCAGCATTTTCTAGTGACCACCCACACCTGCTGAGCTGTATTTGCCACTAACCTCAGACCAACCGTTCTTCTTAGCCATGCCCTCCAGACATCTTTCTCTCTCTTTCCCCATCAGCTCTCAGCTCTGACAAAATAGCCTATGGGATCCGAAATGCTTTCTCCTGAGGCTGATGTCTCTGACCTTCCTGCTGGCCAAGGTGAATTAACTTCAGTTAATCAGTTAAAGAGATTATTTAGCTAAAGGTAAACTGATGAAGATAGTCTAGTTAATTAATGAGAAAGAAGTTAAAAGTTGAAAGCAATCTCCTTAACTTTTAATTTTTTTTAACTGAGTGGGTGGAATCCATGTCCCCTCTCTAGGCACTGACACCGGCCACTGAATCATGACTGGGGGGCGAGGTCAAGCTCCTGCATCGTCACTGTGCTCTCAGGCAACCCTCACATACCCGGAGAACCACTGCCCTGACCTAGTCACTTCCACAGCCACCTGCACAAGGCAGGAACCCATATGTAGCTCCCTCGTGCATGAGCAATCTCTGCCTTTCAGGGTTTTTTTCTTTTTTTTTAAGCAGGCTCCATGCCCAGAGATCTTGACCCTGAGATCAAGACCTGAACTGAAATCAGGAGTCAGATGCTTGAACCACTGAGCCACCCAGGCACCCCTTTGACTTTCAGTTTGTTTGTTTGTTTGTTTGTTTTTTAAAGATTTTATTTATTTATTTATTTATTTATTTATTTATTTATTTATTTAAGAGAGAGAGAGAGAGAGAGAGAAAGCACAAGCAGGGGAAGGGGCAGAGGGAGAGAGAAAAGCAGGTTCTCAATCTGAGGACCCTGGGATCATGACCTGAGCAGAAGGCAGACACATAACCGACTGAGCCACCCAGGCATCCCTGCCCTTATTATTATTATTTTTTAGAGAGAGGGAGAGAGAGAGAGTGCATGTGAGAATGAGCACATGTGTGTGCCAGAGGTGGGGGTTGGGGGCTGATGAGGAGCAGAGGGAGAGAGAGAAAATCTCAAGCAGGCTCCGTGCTGAGTGTGGAGCCTGATGCAGGGATGTCTCACCACCCTGAGATCATGACCTCAGTGGAAATCAAGAGTTGGATTCTTAACCGACTGAACCACCCAGGCACCCCTACCTTTCGGTTTTATTTTTTATTTGTTTACTTATTAAAGAGATTTATCTATATGAGAGGGAGAGATTGGTAGAGTCTTAAGTAGACTCCCTGCTGAGCACAGAGCCCAGCACGAGGCTCAATCCCACCACCCTGAAATCAGAACCTGAGCTGAACCCAAGAGTCAGGCACCTAACAGACTGCACCACCCAGGCACTCCTGCATTTCGATTCTAAAAAGACCTCATTGGTTAGTTAATTGTTAGACATTTCTACAGACTGAATTGTTAGCGTCTCAAACTGGGATTCTCCTTAACTGAATGAATTACATGCTGTTCTCCCAAACCTGCTCTCATTCCTGTGCTCACTATCCACTGCCAAATTCTGACTCATCCAATCTAGAGACCCCAGAGTCATCTTTTCCCTATCCCCATCCCCACTTCCTCCTTTTTGTCCCTACTGGTCTGGCCATCATGCCTTAGACTCCTCCATTGGTCTTTGCAAGTCTCCTAGATGATTTTAGTATCTTTTAGTCTTTGAGTATTTTAGTCTTTGAATATGACTTCCCCCTGTACCCCAGCAATGTTCTGACCTTTCCTCATTTCCACAGTTTTCCAGGGTTGGCCCAGCTGGCTTCCAGCCACCTACCCTGTGCTCTGGCCACATCACAAGCTCTCCTGGCTCCTGGCTTGGCTTATGCTCTTCCCTGGCTGTTCTAGTCTTGGGATCCTATCCATCATCAGAAGCCAACTCCCCAGTGAAGCCTTTTTTGGTTCTCCTAAAATAAATGAATTGTTCAGCCCTGTGCACCTGTCAGCACTCTCTCCGCCCTTCTTACTTTTCCTTTGCTGTGTGGTACTGTTGGTCTCTCTAAAGCATTAGACTGGGAGCACCTGGGTGGTTCAGTGGTTGAGAGTCTGCCTTCGGCTCAGGGTGTGATCCCTGGGTCCTGGGATCAAGTCCTACATCAGGCTCCCTGCATGGAGCCTGCTTCTCCCTCTGCCTGTGTTTCTGCCTCTCTCTTTGTGTCTCTCATGAATAAATAAATAAAATCTTTAAAAAAAAAAAAAAGGCATCGGACTGTAAGCTCCCAGAGGGCGATGGCTGTGCTAACTCACCTGTGCGTCTATGTTTTGATGGCACATTTACTGTGCACTCGTAAGCCTGGCCATGGCTTCCGGAACTACCTGCAACATGCTGGTGTCCTTGTTCTCCTCCCTTTACAGCTCATTGGGGGTTTACCTAGAAACTGCCACTTCAAAGCCATTCAGAAAAAAAAAAAAAAAAATTAGAGCTAAATCGGGCAACATTGTTTACTTCTTAAGAAGATGCTTTGGTGTTCCTTCCAGCACCTATGAGGCACTCTGGTTTGACCTTGACGGTTCCTTGTCAAGCCATGGAGCTTGGGCCTAGGAGGGTGTGCGAGGGTGCCCAGACCTCCAAGCAGGTCAGGTGGGGCTGACCTTGAGGCAGGGTTGCTGTCAGTGCACCCCAGCTGGGGGGAAATGGGGTGCCAAGTCCTCCCTAGATTGCTTACATAGGCTCCCCCCTTCTTAATTTGTCTGCCTTGGGGGAATATTTATAATTCTTTCACCTGGAGGGCGTGCCTTTTTTTGATTCACAGAAAGTCTTTCATTTGCGCTTCTTGCCTTCTCTAAGTGACCACATTTTCTTTCTGCTCCTAAAATCTCAGCCGGGGGTGCCCTGGGTTGCCTCCTGGGTAGCAACTTGCCCTCTTGGTCCTTGCTTCTGGGTGTCTGCATTTTCACAAGGGCCCTTGGTGGTAGCTGGGTCCTTGCCTCCATCAAGTGACCTTGGTACACACTGTCCTCCTCACCCTCCCTGGCTGCTCGGGGGTCCTCCAAACCACGTGGGACTCAGGCTGGAAATAAGCAGATGGCGGGTCCTGAGTTCTTGCTCTGGATCATCCATCCCCCGAGGTCAGTGGAGGAAGTACTGAAAACTTGGATTTGCAGCCTGTTGACTGATTAAACAATAGAGCTTTATGGAGCGCTTGGTGGTGGTGGTGGGGGGGTGCCGGGACGTGTCTCAGGGGTCTGTTGTGCAGAGGGAAAAACTGAGTGAAAACATCGAGGCTGCAATCCCACCCGAGCCCAACTCAACCTGGGCGCCACCTGGGACTTTCTGTGCCGGCGCGCGGGGCCTTGTCGGCCGCGCGGAGGACGGCTCCTGGGTCGGTGCGGGTTTCCCACTTCCTTTTCTGACTTACTGGATTCTGACATCTCCTGGCCCTTGCCCGGCCAGGTAGCCCGGAGGGCGGGGAGTGGGGGGGGGGGGGGACGAGAAGGATGGAGCAGCGCGTGGACGGGGTGGGGGGAGGGGAAGACGCGCTGGCCCTTCCCGGCCGCTGTTTAGCACCCGGCGGTGCGTGTCCCGACGGCTGGGCCGCGGCTGGGGGAGGGGACCCCGACCACAGGTTTCCTTCGCCGGGTGCATCGGCTCCCGCCCCACGTCGCGCGGGGCCGTGAAGAGTGCAGGGGCGCCCGCCGGGGAGGCCGGTGCGGGGAGGCCCGTGCGGGGAGGCCGGTGCGGGGAGGCCCGTGCGGGGAGGCCGGTGCGGGGAGGCCGGTGCGGGGAGGCCCGTGCAGGGCTCTCTTCCCGGCAGCGCTGGTCCCGGGGCTTGCCAAGTCCCACGAGTCAGCAAAGTGGAGAAGCGTTTTCAAAGCGAGGCCTTTGCCCTCCTTGGCAGGCTCCTCAAAGCCTGCCTCGCTCTTGCTGCGCCTGGGAGATCCTGTAAAAGGCTCTTTTTGTTCACGCTCCTCAATGGGGACATCCTCCGGGAGCCGTTGGAGAGGCCCGGTGTGAGCTGGAGGACACTTGAGGCAGGGCCACTTGGGTGGGCACCGGGGGGAGCCGGCCAGGCGGCCTGGGTGGAGCCGACCCCGGGGAGGCAGCCGGGGATGGAAGCGGCTGCAAAGCATGGCGAGGTTCCTAGGAAGAGCATTTTAGAATCGAGAAGCAGGGAGGCTCAGTGGTTGAGCGGCTGCCTTTGGCCCAGGGCGTGACCGGGGTCCCGGGATCGAGTCCCACGTCGGGCTCCCTGCATGGAGCCTGCTTCTCCCTCCGCCTGTGTCTCTGCCTCGCTCTGTGTGTCTCTCATGACTAAATAAATAAAATCTTAAAAAAAAAAAAATTGGGAAACGGTGCCTAAGAGCTGGCTTTCTGAGGTCGGAGGCAAAGAGCGCCTGTCCTTTATTACTATTTTTTTTTAACTGCACTGCAGTGTTTGGTATTACAAGATGTGTGGTGATGGTCCTTAGGAACAGACAGAAGGAGAAATTGCCTTGGAATTTAGTGACTTTAAGACATAGTTAAAAAAAATTATTCCAGGCATTATCTGACAATTTTTCACCAAAAGGTGGGTCTGTCATCAGCCCTGAAATAAAGGCCATCTGAGGCTCATGTGAGTGTGATTAATACTGGAGCCCAGCTTGGAAATCACCGTGATGGCCCAGAAATCATTGTCAAGTACAAATACTGTTTGTGTTTAAAGAAACAGAATTCTGGGACAGTAAAGCAATCCACAGGTCCACCCTGCCTTTTGTCTCTGACGAACATTTTTTTTTTAATTTTTTAAAAATATTTTTTAATTTATTTGTGATAGTCACAGACAGAGAGAGAGAGGCAGAGACACAGGCAGAGGGAGAAGCAGGCTCCATGCACCGGGAGCCCAACGTGGGATTTGATCCCGGGTCTCCAGGATCGCGCCCTGGGCCAAAGGCAAGGGCCAAACCTCTGCGCCACCCAGGGATCCCCTCTGACGAACATTTTTAAATATATTTTTTATTTATTTATGATAGTCATACAGAGAGAGAGAGAGGCAGAGACACAGGCAGAGGGAGAAGCAGGCTCCATGCACCGGGAGCCCGACGTGGGATTCGATCCCGGGTCTCCAGGATCGCGCCCTGGGCCAAAGGCAGGCGCCAAACCGCTGCGCCACCCAGGGATCCCTGACGAACATTTTTAATTGAAATATTTTCATAGTGAGAATGGTAGCTCTCTAATTCAACTATATTCACTTTTTAAAGATGTCTTGACTTCATCTGTTTATAAAAATTGACTATAAAATATTGAGCTAGCTTCAGGTCCTTATGCTTTTATAAAGCATAGGAAATGAATTTAATTTTTTTTATAAAGCATAGGAAATGAATTTAATTCGACCTTGATAAAAGGTGAATTAACATACTATTCCCTAAATTCTATAAGAATGCTGAAGAGGAAATGAATGATTTTTCTCTTGATGAATTCTTGGTAGCCACCCCCCCACTGCCACCGCCCCACCAAATCGATGAATCAAACTAAGTAAAACAAAAAAAGGATCTCTCCAGCACCAAGTTTAGTCCAGTTTGTACAAAGTTTGTACCTGGTTTTATGACCTAACATTTTCCCCATTGTTTAAGTGGATTTGGGCATTATCTTTGGAACATGCCATTTCCAAGGAAGATCTGAATTGGTCTGCTTTTGCAGCGCATTTACAAAGCCGGCTATCAAACTGGTTCACAAGCAAAGCAGAGGCCCTGGAAAGATGATATACCTTCCTTCCTGAGGCAGATATTTCAGGATTGGGGAAGCAGGGTTTCCTGTGTTCTCACAAGGGGTTGAGATAAAGAAACCCAGGGCAGTTTCTGAAAGAATCGAGCCTGGAATGAGCATGAGGCAATTCTTTTGTGTATGGGGCCCTGATCTACAAGGAGAGGCAGCCACGGCCAGAGACAGCATGCGGACAGGACGTGACGTGGTGTGGGAGAGGATTTGGAGCCAAGAGAGTTCTTGAAGGCTGTGATGGCAAGGAACAGGTCTGCAGGACTCCCTGGGAAGGACAGGCCCCCCTTCCTCCACAGCCAACCCCTCCATGGTGACAGCCTTCGAGATGGTGCGCTCAGCAGTGGCTCACCTCTGTCCTCTTTTACCCTGGAAGAGCACCAGCCTGCCCTGAGCCCTCTGGGCAGGTTTAGTCAGTCTCTGCTATTTTTTTTTTTTTTTGAAGATTTTATTTATTTATTCATGACACACACACACACACACACACACACACACACACACAGAGGCAGAGACACAGGCAGAGGGAGAAGCAGGCTCCATGCGGGGAGCCCGATGCGTGACTCGATGTCAGGACCCCAGGACCATGCTCTGAGCTGAAAGCAGATGCTCAACCACTGAGCCACCCAAGCATTCCCTCCACTATTTTTTTTTTTAAATATGTTTGGCAAAAGGCAAAACAGAAAAGCAGACAAACTACCTTCCGTGTATTTCACCATTCTCATCCGTATTCCCTTTCTCTGTCTTCCCCACCCTCTTCCTCGTCATACAGCTGAGGAGCCCCTCCAACACGAATAGAAGTAATTTGAACTTTTCTTTCATCTAGAGATCCTGGTGTCTGATCACTGTGGCCTCTTCCCGGAGAGTTGTTGCATTACAAGAAGTCAATAAAGAAACAGCCCCCCACCTCTGGCAACTACCAAATGTAAAACAATAATTAATAGTTATAAGGATAAAAATAGAGCTATGATAAGGAAAAATCCAATAACACAACAAAACACCACATTTATTGGGATGGTAAGTATAGGGGAGGTGGGAGGAAAATGGTAGGAACATTAAGATCATTATCTTTCTCATCTTTCTTCTTTGGGAGACAGTAGATACTATTTGATTTTTGAGGCAGATTGAGAAATAGAAATTTAAGCATCTTATTTAAGATGGAAAAAGTAACCACTCTTAGAACTAAAATTCAGACTATATAGTAACAGAAAACCAAGAAAATAAAAATGAAGCACTAAAAGTGAACAAAATATTTAAGTTGATAGCATTATGCCAAATGTATTATAATAATAAATGTAAATGAGGTCAACTCATTTATTAAAAGAAATAAACTCGCAGAATGGGTAAAAAAATAACAACCCTAAACACAACTATGTACTGTCTTAAAAACGTATATATACATATATATACATTTATATATAACTCTATGTAGCTCTTCCACTTACCTGCTTTAAGAACTTGGGAACATTACTTAGATTCTCTGACCCTCAGTTACCTTATCTGTATAGTATGTTCATCCATTCATTTATTCATTCAATAATTATTTGTTGAAAACTTACTATATGGCAGTCTATTCTGGATGCTGTGGATATAACATCTTTGCTTTCATGGAACTCATAGTGAACTAGGATAGAAAATAAATAGCAGCAATGGTCAGCAAATAAATTCATAATATGTCGGGTGAGGTAAGCAATATGAAGAAAAGCCAAGTGGTATGATGGGAGAGAGCGCTGGTGAAGTGTGTGAATGTGTACCCACCATGGCTGCTATTGCTATTTTATTTTATTTTTAAAAAAATTACTTGTTTATTCATGGGAGACACAGAGAGAGGCAGAGACACAGGCAGAGGGAGATGCAGGCTCCCTGAAGGGACCTGATGTGGGACTCAATCCTAGGATCCTGGGATCACAACCTGAGCCAAAGGCAGATGCTCAACCCCTGAGCCACCCAGACACTCCAATGGCTGCTAATTTGGATTGCATGTCCAAGGAGAATCTCCCTGAGGACTGGCCTTCAACACCAGAATGCACTGGGAGAGTCTTGCAAGCAGATAGTGCAAAGGCTAAGGCAGGAGAAAAGTAGCTGGAGGGGGATGAGCAGGGATGGGGGTAGGATTTGGGAACAGAGGTCTTTCTGGAAGCCACAGATGATATTTGACGCTATCATAAGAACTTTGGATCTATCAGGAGTCAGCTCAGAAACCATGATAGGGTTTTGAACAGAGCAGTGATAAATCAGATTTATATTTTAAAAGGATTTTTCTGGCTTCTGAGTTGAAAATAGACTGAATTGTCAGAAGTGGCAGCAGGAAGATTGGTTAGGAGAGATGGTGGAGATAGTAGGATATGGTTGATTCTGGATCTATTTTAAAGGTGGAGTTGACATGATTTCTAATGCTTTGGATATGGGATGAGAAGGAAAGAAGTAAAAAATGACTCTAGGTTTTTCCTTTTTGTTGACTGAGCCACTGTGAAAATGGAACTGCTGTCTACTGAGGTGGGGAAGAAGCAGATCAGGTCAGCAGTTCTGTTTTAGTTGTATGACATGCCTGTTTGATATATAAGTGGAGATGTTAAATTGGAAGTTGGGAATAAAGAGATTGGGACTCAGGGAGTGAAGTTGGGAAGGAGACATAGAGGTAGAAAATAAAGCCTTGGTATCAGATGACATCATGTACGGGGTGATGTAGACAGAAAAGGAAACAGGCCTGTGCCCTGGATCACTCCACCATTTTGAGACCAGAGAGATGAGGAGGAACTAGCACAGGAACAATTAGTTGAGTGGGAGAGAAAAAAAAGAGTGGGATTGGGGAAGCCAAGTGAAGAAAAAGTTTAAAGGGAGCCATACCAAAGGTGGTCAAGTGAGGTGAAGCCCAGAATTGGCAATATTATGAGGATTAAATGAACTAATGTTCATATGGCACCAAGCACACAAAACAAGTGTTCGAGAAATTGTAGTGTTACCCAAGTTTGCCTGGTGCCTGAATTTCACAGAGATGCCTTCCTTTGTGTGAAGGTACCTGGGAACAGTATCTCACTTTGGTTGAAAGGAGGGGGAAGAAAGAATATGTTGGATATGGGTGCTAAGAGAGGTTGCCACAAAAGGGAGGAGTCTGAGAAGGTGGAAGAGTGTCTTTAAAGATAAGTTTCTGTGTTTGAGGCTTCCCCAAGACCTGCTGCTGGCATTAGAACCCACATTGATGATATATTGAGTAAGCTGCAATTATTTATTCATCTTTGCGCACCCATCTAACATATGGGTCTGTTTTTGGAAGGTTCTGAGCCTACTGTGATTTGGCCTGTGGGCTCTCCTGGGCTTACACATTGAGCCACACCATCCGATTCTATATGTCCTGGCTGGTCTGTGGCATCATCACAAACAGTGGAGATCTGCTCCTTGGCAATATGCTTCTCGATCAACAAGGCATTTTTTTTCTGAGCTAAGATACAGTTTCAGCCTTCTCAACACAGGTCTTCAGGAAGCCCCTGACAACAGATCTCAGTGGCAAGCAAGATGCAGTATGTCAATAGTGGTTTTGAGTATAATCAGACTTCTGAGTTCATATCCCTGCTCTGCCCTCTGCTACCTGAGTGGCCTTGGGGTGATTTACTTAGCCTTTCTGTGTCTCAATTTCCTCATCTGAAAACTAGGGCTGATAACAAAACTCACTTCTCAGGGTTGCTGTCATAATATGTAGAAAACACTTAAAATTGTGCCTGATGCACAGTAAGTGCTTACTAAATATCCACTGCTATTTTTATCCAGCGGGAGTTCTCTTTGTGAACATGTCTCCTAGGTACTAGACTTGGGGAATTTTGAAGACAAAGTCCCACGTTTATTGTTTAAGTCATTATTGAATGTAATCTTTAATGAGAGGAGGTAGCAGGTGAGATGACACTCAGAGACTGGGGCACCTCGGTTCTCCTCTCTCCCCCTCTCCCTCTCAGCCTCTTCTGACTCATCACTGGTCAAGCTATTTGACTGAGCAGTGCCAGGCTTTAACAATGTGTGAATTTAACCATTTCACCAGCAGATTTCCTAGGAGCTTGGTGGCCGCTTGGCCTTGGTATCTCCAGGATGATTGCCAAGGAGACTTTGATGCAGTCACTGCCTTCCCCCTCTCCTCAGGACCATGGACAATCACTGGGCCCTACTGCTTCCAGCCTGGTGATTCAGAAACACCAACCCATTCAGCTCTTGTACCCCTAAGTGAGGGGATAGATCAGCCAAATCCATCCTGGCCCTCAGTGGGTACCTGAGGCTATAGTCAGCTGGCCCTCATGTCCTCCACCACCACTGAAACTTAAAGAAACCCACATTACTGATTTGGAGAAAGTAAGTAGTGTCATTGGGTTGGCAGCAGGGAGTGTTGTTAAGTTACTCTGGAGCCAGAAGAACTGGGTTCAAATGTCACCCCTGTCACTTTGCAGCTGGATCTTGTTGGACAAACTATTTAATTCCTTTTTCACTCTGGAGCTGCAAAGGTGAAATGGGACCAATAACAATATTTCCCTTACTGAGTGATAAAAGTTTAAAAGGAATAAAGCTCAGGTAGTGGTTAGCACAGCATCTGGCAGAGCGCACATACTCAACAAATACTCATTGACTGGTGACAGAATGGTGGAGTGGGTTCTGTGTGTCTTCCATTTTCTTCCATTTCCTGTTTGGGTTTTAAATCCTTCTCTTGCAAAAAAAAAATAATAATAAATAAATAAATAAATAAATAAATAAATAAATAAATAAATCCTTCTCTTGTTCCTCCTCCTCCCTATCCCAGGTGGGCAGGGGCAAGGCATTGTTTCTTTAATATTAAACATGAGCACCTGGAGGGGTGCCCAGCTGGCTCAGTTGGAAGAGCGTTTGACTCTTGATCTCAGGGTTGTGAGTTTGAGCCCATGTTGGGTGTGGAGATTACTTAGAAATCAAATCTTTAAAAAAAAAAAAAAAAAAAAAAAGCCCCTGGAGAGCTTGTTTAAAATGTTATTGGCCAATGTTTTTGGGCCTCAATCCCTAAGATTCTAATTCAGTTGGTCTAATGTAGGGCCTAGGAATGTGCATGATTAATAAAATGCTGTCTGTGATTCTTTTCTGTGATATGAGGGACATGCTTCCAGAAGCTCTAGGAGTTGTTAGTAAGAATATAAGATACCTCCCCACATTTCCATTTTAGTAAGGACTCAAAAAAAAAAAATCAGAATATCCACTTATACCTACTAAGACTGAACACTGAGTTCCATAAAAATCTCTCTGTGATTATACTCTAGTCCCTTAGGAAACCTCCAATTTCGGCTCTTTGTTCTAAAACATTTCTTCTGTTCTGCTAACTCTGTTTCCCCTTTCCTGCCCTCTCCCTCGCTGATAGCACTTGAAGGTGATGCTCCAGCCAGGCCCCTGCCCTGAGCCCCAGACCTGTTTGCTGAGTGTCCACCTGAATGGGTAACAGGCATCTCACACACCACAGGGACAAGATAGTCCCTGAATCTTGACCTTGACCCGGTCCCCTGTTTCCCCCTTTGCAGTTTTTCCTCTTCCATTACTTTTTTCCCCTCTCCCTCTATCTAATCATTTAATACGTTTTACTGGATCTGCTTTCTTTTTTTAACTATCATTTTGCTTAATTTTTTTTCAGTTTTATTGAGCTATAACTGACATCTAACATTGGTTTAAATTAGTCTAACATGGGGACGCCTGAGTGGCTCAGTGGTTGAGCGGCTGCCTTTGGCTCAGGGCATGATCCTGTAGTCCCGGGATCGAGTCCCACATCGGGCTCCCTGCATGGGGCCTGCTTCTCCCTCTGCCTTTGTCTCTGTCTCTCTCTGTGTATCTCTCATGAATAAATAAATAAAATCTTAAAAAAAATTAGTCTAACATGTACAATATGATGATTTGACATGTATATATTGTGAAATGATCACTGCAATACGTTTAGCTAATGCCCATCACCTCCGTAGTTACAAAATTCTTATTTTTTCATGATGAGAACTTTTAAGATTCACTCTCCTAGGAACTTCCAAATATACACTATAGTATTGTTAACTACTTTGATGATGTTGCCCAAGTAGGACCTTTGGCACCACTCACTCTGTAACTACTGTTAAATTAATTAAACAAAGAGGCCATCGGACTGAGGTGGCTCTAATGCCCTGGCTACCTGTGTAAGCAAACCAAAATCCCAAGTCTGAAAATGCCTCAGGGTTACACAATCAAAACACTAAGGACAACTGATTGCAAACAGCCACGTACACCTTAAGCTATAGCAGGTCAATCATTTCCTTGCTTTGCTTCTGCCTTTTCTCCATTAAAGTCTCTCCCCAGCTTTTGGTAGTGGAACGCTCCTAAACACTTCCAGTTTGGCCCTGCCTGATTCAAATAGATTTTGCTTGAATGTACTCTTGAAATTTTTAAGTTGCCTCAGTTTGTATTTTAGCACCGCTCTAACTCAAGCCATCTTTACTACTTGCCTAGTTTATTTTATGGTCTCTTAATTGGCCACCCTTGCTTGGCCCCAGGTAAGAGCTTTTAAACATGTCAGAGCATGTTAGTCCTGTCACTCAAAACACTCAGGCACACACACCATCCACCCCTTACCTGAGTCCTGGAGCCCCACAGCGATCTGGGCCTCACTGGCCTCCTTCCTCTCAGCCCCCTTTTGTCTTCTTTCCATTCACTCTACTTGAGCCACTCTGGCCTTTCTGCTCCTCTAGTGCTTGGCTCTTTCCTGGTTCAAGTTGTTTGCTCTTTCGGTTATCTCTTTCTTGAACGCCTTGCCTCCAGGTCCTGGCATGCCTGGTTCCTTCTGCTTTTTCCTCATAGCAGTAGAAAATTGAGAAGAGACCACCCTAACCTCCATCAGCCTCACAGGGTGGCTTCAGACCACCGGGCCTTCCCTCTCCTCTTCTGCCATCTTGGCTCTTGTGAGAAGACCCAAGGGAATCCTTAGCACATTTGGTTTGCTCCTAAATCCTCACAATTTTCATTTGCTTCCTAATTCTTAGACCAAGGATTTTTTGCCTGGCTCAGAGCTGACTTTGGAAAATCAGTCTGTCTTGCAAAGACTTCCTTTTGGTCTTTGGTTCCTTCCTTTTGGTAAAGTGTAAGCTTTCTCTTCAGAGAAGCTGAACTAGGCTTTGTGCTGTTGGTGCTGTAGATTACTGGATTGGTGGGTGGGAATTTCTGTGAGTTACATATGGCTCTGTGACCAACTCTCCGTACACTCAAGGCAAGAAAGGTTTACACCAGGGGTCAGACTACCGATTTAGTTCTCTTTAGAAAACTTATTCAAAAGCCTCATTACGAAGTCAAGGCCGGCCTTCAATTCCGAATGAACTTCTGACGACCTTCTTTCCTGGGTTTCAGAAACGTATGCAATAGCTCCTGAAAGCTGGAAGAGATGCTTGACAACATCTAGCCTGGTCCTTAAAAATTCCTTTATAAATATATAAAAATGGAGCTCTTTGTTTTAGTTATGAAGTTCTGTGAGGTAGATCAGCCTGCCTGAGTTCCTCTACTTCCCTTGGGCTTCAGACAAGTAGCGTGTTCACATACTGGTAGAACTCAGCCCTCAAAAAGGAGCAGGGCCCAGCCCATCCGGGACCCCCAAGAGCCCCACAGCAAGGCTGGGCCCCCCAGTGTGGAGCAGTTGGGAGCACTACAGGGCAGGGGAGGGAGAGAAGAGGGGAGAGGCCCAGGTCAGGGAGAGAGCAGAAGGATGCTGGGAGGGAAGGGAAGGGCTGTGGGGGTAGAGGTGTGGGAGACAGTGCCGGGGGAGAGTGGCTCTGGAATGTGAATTTTAGATCTCAGCCGCAATCTGGCTTCTAATGGCAAACACTTTGGCAGGAGCCCGGCTGCTGAAGATCTAAGATAGTAGCTGCCTGCCTCTTAGCGTTTTAGACCAAGTTCCTTTATTCTCTTATCTTCTTAATTTCACAGCAAACAATGGGCTATTGACTAAGCTTTCCGAACTGTGGGTGTTCTCAGAGGGAGGCTGGCCAGAACACTAGCACTCTGGCTTTTGCTCCAGTTCCCAAGTTGGGCTCCATCTACCAGAAATGTGAAACCCTAGAGTCTTCCTCCTCCTCTTTTCTCTGCTTTAAGCGGCAGCCAACTGGGGAAGAGAACCTCGGGCCCAGGGTGTGTGTGTGTTGGGGTGGTGGAGATGGGCACATGTGTGTGTGCATGCATGTGAGGACATGTGTGTCCACTTATGTGTGAATGTGTGTGTGCATGCCTGGAGTTCTGAGTGCACGAGTGTGCATGTGTTTGTGTCTGTTGGCAGTGGGATGTGTTAGAGGAGAAGGACAGGTTGCATCTATCTGGCTGGTGACATCAGCGTTCTCATACACAGACCTTTCCCAAGCAAAGGCTGCACTGATACAGTATGGGCTGGAAAATGAGGAGCCTTAACCAACAGATTTTTTCTTGGAGGGGCAAGAAAAGGCTGGAGGGTCCTCTTCTTCCCATGTCAGGTGAGCCAAGAAACTAGTTTCCAAAGCTTTTATGGCCATGTACACACAGATAATTGACAAAGATACTGACTGATTTACCAATCTGGGATGCCTCACCCTCAAAGTCTTTTTTTTGTTTGTTTGTTTGTTTTTTTACCCTCAAAGTCTTTAAGGAGTTCACATCATGCTACCAAATCCTAGCTAGCACTTTGATAGGAACCCGCTGAGAAATGGTGTTTTGGGACCACATCAGAGAAGGATCTTGCACTTTAGCTGGACAGCTCAGCTCTTTGCTTCTGACGAGGTTCAGGACACATTCCTCCCAAATATGGCACCTTGGCACATTGAGTATTTTAGGCTGAAGGGATGTGAGAAATGGCCTGATCAGGAAGGTCCTACCCCTGCAGCAGGTCATAAAACTCTCACGGGAGAGATGTCCTCCTTGGACCCAGAGGAAAGGGTCATCCTTATCTCCAAAGAAGACAACGAAGGAATTTGAATGAACAGGTCTTGCTAAGTTTCCTCCAGTTTGCTACACGTGGCTCATATGCTTTGGTCTACCTTATCTTGTCACGATTCTCTAGTCTTCATCAAACCAGGCATAAAAACTCAAGTTTAACACTTTCTTCAGGCCTTCATTTCCTTCTGATGGCTCCTGTGTCATGTAAAACTGGCATTACAGGGGCACCTGGGTGACTCAGTTGGTTAAGCATCTGCATCTGTTGGTTAAGCTCAGGTTGTGATTCCAGGGTCTTGGGATTGAGACTTGCCTCAGGCTTCTGCTCAGGGGTTAGCCTGCTTCTCCCTCTCCGTCTGTCATTCCCCCTGCTTGTGCTCTCTTCTCTCTCTCTGAAATAGATGATAGATAGATAGATAGATAGATAGATAGATAGATAGATAAGTCTTTAAAAAAATAAAACTGATATTACATAATTTGTATGCTTTTCTCTTGCTAATCTGTGTTTTGCTTACAGGGGCCTCAGTGGAGAATTTAGAAGGGTAGAGCAAAAAAGAAATCTTCCTCCCTTTATAGTACAAGTGGAGAAAATTTCGACCTGTTTTTAAATGTCTGAGGAGAGATTTGAGGTGGACAAGCAGAAAAGAGAATGCCTGTCAAGTTCTGAGTCATGCATAGTGCCTGCCACATATGGTGTTATAAATCCTAACAGCCTCTCCATCTTTCTCTGTCTCCTCTAAGGTAGCACAGAGCAGAAATCACCAGCGTGATGTGCAGATGATTCAGTGGGGTGTGGAGAGAAAGCATTTAAAGTTCTATTTGAATTTATTTTTCATCTCATTTTTTTTCAGTTTGTAGTGTGTATTTTACCGTGTTCATAGTAGATTAGCACATATATGTCTATAAATAGTTATAAATCCTATATATCTATATAAGATGAAGCTCCATAATATTTTTTTTAAAAATCAGAGTTGAGTATGTTCACATTTTTTTGAACTGTGATAGAATGAACCTGCCCAGTTAGGGCAACTACACTGGGTGTCTTGGAGAAAGACAAAAGGCAGAGATAGTACCTTTGTCCTCAGCCTTCACATGCTGACTTTTTCAAATATGCTGAGAAATGAGCTTAGACCAGGGCTTCCACAGAACAGAGAAGAAAAACAAGCTTCATAGAAAATAAATGCCCTTCTCCATGCTTCCAGCAAATTCAAGAAGGATAGTGGGGGAAGGCTTGCCAGGAAACTTGGCCTGCTCAGAATGTTTACTCCTTACTGCAGCATCTCTGATAAGATTCCTGTGCTTACAGCATCATTCTGGGCTCTGTGAGAGAGGGAAGAGTCCTGAGTATTAGGCTCATCTCCACGGACCAATCGTTGTAGAAGGGCAACTTGGCTGCATACATGCTATAGAGACTAATTCAAGGGACAATAAGAGAGCCTATCTCCTTATCCTGAAGACTTGATTTAAATGCTCCTGGAAGTTTCTAACTTTCTCAGACTAAGATTTTTCATCCCATCACATGGCAGCCCAATGTCTTGAGAGTCTACTGATGCTATACTTACTGTTAAAAGTTTAATGTATACAATCTCCTTTTTTCCTCACAATACTATTGTTTTTTTTTTCTCACAATACTATTGTGATGCAGATCTGTTTCACACCCAAGAAAACAGAAACAGAGACACCAAATCACTTGCCCAAGGTCACAGAGCTAATAAATGACTGGAGTCTAGTTTAGTGCCCTTTACCTCCAAAGGACCAACCAGTACCCACCACTGCTTGTGGGAACTGTGGCTATTTTCCTTGTGGAAGAGCTGATTTGCGAAGCTAAATTCAAATAAGGAAAAAGTGCTATGTGGAAAAGTGAGGAGACTTACTCTGGGAATCTCCAGAAAGTAGATCTAGCGTCGGGAGGTGGTTAGAGGTCATGGAGAAAAAGAACTTTCTAACCATTGGGTGAACTTAAGAGTTGGCTTGTTTAATAAAGATTAATTATTTTACTTCCTTTTATGTTGTTAAGATTCAGCATTCAGCTAACTTCACCTGAGTCTGTCTCTGGAATGCATTTGCCACCTTACCTTCCTTTGGTTATATGCATCTCCTCCCCAACCAGATAATGATGTTATCTTATTCATTTCTGTGTCTCCAGAATCCTAGCCTACGTGATTCTGTGCATATGAAATTTTAGAAAATGAAAAGTGATTCTGTAGTGAATGAGAGCAGATGAATGGTTGCCTGGGGGACAGGCTATATATGGTATGAGTTTCCTATGGCTGCTATAACAAATTACTGCAAACTCAGAGACTCAGCACATCACAGGGGTTTCCTTTTATAGTTCTGGAGGTCAGACGTATGAAATGAGTCTTAACGGGCGCTCAAAACAAAGTGTTGTCAGGCCTGTTTCTTCTGGAGGCTCTGGAGGAGATTCTGTTTTCTTGCTCTCCCCATTGCAGGGGCTCCCCTCATATGTGGCATCTGCCCACCCTTCCCATGCCTGGGCTTCTAGACCCTCCTAGGTGCAAGGAGCCTGGCTGCACACGTGCCCCAGACTGATGTCGCAGTGAGGAGGGAGGCCCACCAAACTTCTTTGTCTTCTGCCAATCTCAGCTTCAGTTGTCTGCTCCTACCTTAGATCTTCCTGCCTTCCTCGTTTGAGGATGATTGCAATGACATTGGGCTCATCTGGATCATCAGGATTCTCTCTCCATCTCAGGATCCTTGAGTTAGTTGCATCTGCAGAGTCCTTTCTACTGTGCCAGGTAACATAGGCACAGCTTCTGGGGATTAAAACATGGAGATTTTTCCCCGTGCACGTTTGTCAAAACTTCTCAGTTGTATGCTTTAATATGTGCAGTATATTGTATGTCCATTATATAGCAATAAAGCTATTTAAAAAACCAAAGCTCGGGATCCCTGGGTGGCGCAGCGGTTTGGCGCCTGCCTTTGGCCCAGGGCGCGATCCTGGAGACCCGGGATCGAATCCCACGTCAGGCTCCCGGTGCATGGAGCCTGCTTCTCCCTCTGCCTGTGTCTCTGCCTCTCTCTCTCTCTGTGACTATCATAAATAAATAAAAATTAAAAAAAAAAAAAAAAAAACCAAAGCTAAGCTCAGTAAATTACTTTGATTAAACAACAACAACAACAACAGGGCTCTGCCTGCCACATTCTGTTGGCTTGCCAGGGGTCTTTGGACTCCTCCCAGTCCTTACTGAGATGAGCAAGTATTGTTCCAGATAATCAGAGCTCTGCCAGGGGAATGCGCCTCAGCTTCTGGCAAATAAGTCTTCAAGCCTGGTGTATTTGATGTCTGCAGGGCACCCCAGGGGGTGCAGATGTGGCATGTGCCCTGCACTGTGCCCTTTGTATTTTTATGTTGATGAATCAAGGTAAAGAGAGGTATAATAATCAGAGAAGGGGGGCCACTGTGCTCCGTGCCTGGCAGACTGGTGCATTGATATTCATTCCAATTGACTTCTCCCCTCTTACTTTTTGCCTTTTTTTTTTTTTGAATAATAATTTCTTTATTTACAAGTTAGAATCAACAGACAAAGAAAGACAATGCAGGGGACCAAATGGGGAGATGACTGAAACCCCCAGGAGCCCCAAATGGAGCAGAAGGAAAAGGGAAAACGGAGTAGGAAAAAAAGTCAACGAATAAAAGAGCTCCCCCTTCTTCCCTCCCCATGGAGGCCGAGGGGACCATGGCCCCACACCCCTCAGACTTACCTAGCTTAAAATAAATTAGAACAAACAACCTCAAAACAGGGCCTTTACAAGTGAACAGGGCAGCTATGGCCTCAGGTAACCCCGGATCAGAGCCTTTGCCCACTTTCACCCTGTACCCGTGCCCCGCCCCAGTCATTTTGAATGGGGACTCTATGCCCAAGAGGTCACTCTCAATGGGGCTGGGAACTCAAACTTACTTTGTCCATTTAAGTCCCTCCTTCAGTAAATGTCCCTGCACCCCTCCCCCCTGCAGAGCCAGCTCTCCTACAGTGGGAGGGAGGGGGGGATGAGATGAGGAAGTGTCGCAGCAAGGGGGGGAAGGGGCGGGGCAGGGTTGTCCAGTCCTGCAGAGCATCCTGCCCCATCTGGCCTGGCCCCTTAGCCTGAGTCTGAATCACTGGTGTCTGAAGAAGAGGAGGAGGAGGAGGAGGAGCTGGAATCTGAGCTGGAGCTGGAAGCACTGAGGCGTGACACTGCTACTTGCTGTGCCATCAAGGACTTGGTTTTCTTACTTGCTTTCTTGGGGGGCTTTTTGGTGGAATTGAGCTGCCCGCTAACATCTTGTAACCACTTTTCTAGTTCTCGCTTCTTTTCCAAAGCTAGCTCTTCCTTTGTTTTTCCCACAGGTTTCTTAATGGTATAGGGCTTTTGAGGTTTCTTTAGTAAGCAGGAAAGGACATATCACTCAAGGTCTCTAAGCGTGGATGGCTTGAGGGTTTCAAAACTGATCTCAATCTCTTCTGAGGTTGAGTCACACAAAGAGGGCTCTCTGGCCTGGATTATGTGCACAACTTGACCCAATTTCTCCCCAGGTAATTTGTTGATGTCCAAACTCAACTGTTGCTTTTCATCATAACTCATGGGTCTGCTTTCTTCCTCCTCTTCTGAATCATAGCCTGTAGGCAGGACAGGTGGGGCTGTCTTTGTGGCCTTTTTTGGGCAGTTTGGTACCACTTCCTCCAGAAGGTCCAAAGCCAGGGGGGCATTATGTAGCAGCACTACCATCCTCAATGCCACTCGCTTTCTTGGACTTCTTGGGCTGAGATAGTCGCCCTCTGCATGACTCAGGGAGGCTAAAGGATGTTGCTCCTGACTAACTGGGAAGAAAAGGACCTCAGCTCTCTCTCTACAAACCTTGTGGTGGTCCCACAACCACTTCTGTAGGTAGGGTGGTGGGAGCTGATGAGGAAGGGCCTTGGATCTTTCTGTGGCATGGACAGGGAGGAGTGGTCTTCTTGGGTGACTCCTGTGCAGGCTGCTGTCAGCCCAGGACCTCTGCCTCTCACTGCTTGACACAGCCGCTTTATTCCTGGCCAAGAGAGAATGAGTCTTCTACCGGAGCGTTCAAGTCTTCATGTGGCAGAGAGTTAAACATTGCTGGCTTTCTGCCTTTTGTTCTTTTGTTCCTTTTTAAAACATTATGTTAGTTTCAAATGTACAACATAATGATTTGACATCTGCATGTATTACGAAACGATCACCACAGTAAGCCTAGCTAATATCCGTCACCTCACATAGTTATGGGTTTTGTTTTTTTTTTTCTTGTGATGAGAAATTTCAAGGTCTCCTCTCCAAGCAACTTTCTTTTTTAAAATTTTTTGTATATTTTTTTTGGAGTTCGATTTGCCCACATACAATATAACACCTAGTGCTCATCCTGTCAAGTGTCCCACTCAGTGCCCGTCGCCCAGTCACCCCATCCCTCCACCCACCTCCCCTTCCACTATCCCTTGTTTCCCAGAGTTAGGAGTCTCTCATGGTCTGTCATCCTCTCCAATTTTTCCTACTCATTTTTTTCCTTTCCCTATAATAATCCCTTTCACTATTTTTCATATTCCCTGTATGAGTGAAACCATATGATGATTGTCCTTCTCCGACTGACTTATTTCACTCAGCATAATACCCTCCAGTTCCATCCACGTCGAAGCAAATGGTGAGTATTCGTCCTTTCTGATGGCTGAGGAATATTCCACTGTATACATAGACCACAGCTTCTGTATCCATGCACCCGTCGATGGACACTGAGGTCCGAGAGACTTTCAAATATGCAGTATGGTAGTATTAACTGGTAGTCACCATGCCATACATGACATCCCCATGACTTACTTATCTTATAGCTGGAAGTTTGTACCTCTTGACCCCTTTCACCCCTACACCCACCCCTTTCATTCATTCATTTTTTTTCCCTCCCTTGCTCTCTCTCACCCACTTCCTTCTCTCCTTCCTTCCTTTCTTTTGTTACTATTAATCATTTGTAGTTGTCATGGGCACTTGGCTGTGAACTATCCTCACTTGTCTTTTTGTCTAATCACCCAGAAAGCCATGAGGAAGTGTTTGGGTTTGGAGGTCCATGTAGCAACTGAAGCCATGAAATGAATACTGTAGGTGACTCCCTGGCTGTATGACTCCCCACTGGTAGTGAGTGCATCCCTTGTGATGCTGCCTGGGTGCAGCCGAAATGCCTCCTACCACCCTGCACCAAATAGCTTTCAAGATACGAGACCATCCTTGGTTCTTGCACCAGAATTCATTTGACGTACCTGTACATGTTCTCCTCTGTCTGCAGCTGGTATTTGCGCACCCACGGAGGCAGCAGAGGGTGGTAAGGACATGCCTTTCCTGGCTGAGAGTGGAGCCACTTTCCTCTTCTTTTCCCTCAGGACCATCCTGGCTGCAGCTATAACTATATTCTTGGCTGCCCAACACCTGGGAAATAGCTTTCTTGCTCTCTGGCAGGCATATGGCAGAGTGGTTGTGTGTGTGTGTGTGTGTGTGTGTGTGTGTGTGTGTGTGTGTGTGGTAGGATGACAGGATCCCTGAAGTAAAGAGCTGTCCAGCGCTTGCTCCCACCCTGGATCGCCCAGGCTGCTAGACGCTGAGAGGCACAAGGAGCCTGGCTGTGATGTCCCGCATCCCCCAGCCTGGTGTCCTAGTGCGGAGGGGGCCCGCCAATCCTCTTCTCTCTCCGTGTGCTGCATGTGGGGGAGACACTCCCTATGGGCTTCTCAGGAGGTGTATACACTATGTATGGACGGACGCACGGAAGGAAGGAATTTTGGCTTGGAAACGTCTTTTTATTGGCAAGGATAGCACTTCTCCTAAAGGAGATGACAGAATTTGCCAAACTATGTCTCCAGAACAGAGAGTGTAAAAGAAATCCATGTTTAAACATTGGCAAGTGTGAACATTCAAGAATTTTAGTGTGAACATCATATTGTCAGAGCAAAATTAAGTTAAGCTGGTCTCTGGCAAGGGTTCAGAATGAACACAGAGTCGGCGCAAACTGGTGTAGGTGACTGCTCTGAGATTTGTGCAAGAAGCCAGGCAGAGCGTAATTGGGGAAAACCAGGGAACCCAAGTGCTGGGTTCTATTCTTCAGTTAATGAAGGCACAAGAGCTTAACTGCTTTGTATCCCAAGGGCCGCAGGAGGCTGCCAGAAGAACTAGAAGTTTCTCCCTCTCCACAACTCGTCACTGTCAGCGAACAAATTCGCTTCATTCAAAGATATTTAGTGAGAAGCCCTAGGATATTTGTTGAGCAAACTGTTGTTCTTTGCATCGAAAGAGGAGATGGCCTCACCTCTTTTCTATAGTCTACAGTCTGCACAAGTCAATTCAATGAATCAGAATCAAAGCCAAAGTGGAACAAATGCCATGTTGGAGATGTAAGCAAAGTGCCAGGGAATGTGGGGTTCAGAGCAACACATTCTGATAGAATTTCCTTTATGGGTTCTGGAGGACTTGGGGGATTATTTCACAGAGAAGCAGCACACATTTGAACTGAGCCTTGGATTGTGTAGAGTTTTGAGAGGAGCAGAGGAGGGGTGGTGCTACAGCGGGAGCCGACTTCAGCCGTCACAGCAGAATGTCAGAATTCAAGTAATAAACCAGAGACTTCATACACTCCCTGCTCCCCTCTTGGATTTTCCTCTAGGCAGGGTCGGGGGAGAGCCTGGTCTTGCTGCTGTGCTGGAGGTGCTTGGACAGCAGTGGGAGGACTGCAGCCCAGCTGGGGGCTCCTGTAGGGCAAGCCCCATTCCTGCACTCTTGTCTGTCTTACCTTTCACGTTGGCCTTATAGGTTATGGTACATTGGCAGGCTGTGGGGCTGGGCAATGTGGATCTGCATTCTCTTTTGGAATTCAGCCTATGGTTGTCATGATACAGTATGGCTGTGCTTGGGGCAGGTGGGGAACCAGTCTGGCCATCCCTCTTCCTTTTCTGAAGGTACAGGAGTTCACCATCACAGTGGCCACTTAGTCAAATTTGAGACATCAGTCTGGACTCAATTTCCCCTATCCTGTCCACCCTTTCTTTGCCTTTTTGGTGGTCAACACATTGCAGGTTCTGTCTCTCGGATTTTTCTTAGCAGCAGCATCCCTAAACCAAAGGTTGTCTTCCTTTCACCATTTCTAGGGCCCACCGAGAGCCCTTCCTTTAGGAGCCTCTGGCTGTGGCTCTTCAGCCATTCACTTTCCAGTGGGGCTGCTGTAGCTGGGCTCTGATGTTAAGGACCAGCTGAAGACAGCTTGCCCAGAGCTGTTGCTGCTCCTCACAATTGTTCCCCACTGGGCATCAGCTGTTGTCATTACTATTGGCACACCTAAGCACCTGCGAGTGCCTCCAGATTCTGGCCGGGTGCTTGAGGAGCATGCACGGTAGTCTCATTGCCAGTGCTGGTAATTACTGTTTGTCCAAAGTTATAAGCTCAGTAAACGTTGCCTGATGAGGCTGAAGTTCTTCTGGGCATTTGCCTGAATAGTTCACACTAGATTATCTTACTTGGCATCTTAAATTATCCAGAGCAATTTGTCTGAGAATGGAAAATTGCTTGCAGGATGCTAGAGTTTTTTTTTTTTTTTTTTTTCTGAAATTCTTCGAACCTATGGATCTCTGGCAAGAATTGACATCTTTATAAATTTACATGATTACTTATTTTCTCTTTATGTACTTCTATAAAGCATTATGTAATTTATACATGTCCCATATAGTTTTTATTAAGGTGGTACTGATGCAGTCTGTATATTGCTGTTATTTTGAATTAGATAATTTTCTCATCATGTTTTCCAATGCTGTTTGTATGTATGCATGTATGTATATTTATGAGAATATATAAAAATATAAAAGCTGTTAATTTTTGCTTTTATTTTTTACCTTTGTTCATGTGTGTTTTGTTTTGTTTTTTATGTAGACAGTTATACACTGAAAAGAAATTTTATCTCTTTCTACTTACTATGCATCTGTTTTGTTTGGTATCTTCTTGTATTGGCTAGAAGATAGATGATGAAGTGTTGTTTTTATATGTCCCTTATTTATTTGTTCAGTTGATTTAAAAAAAAAGATTTATTTATTTATTTGAGGCAGAGAGAGATTGTGCACGAGTGCAAGGGTGAGAGAGGGAAAGAGAGGGAGGGAGAGAGAGGGAGAATCTGAATCAGGCTCCTCACTGAGCATGGGAGCCTGATGCAGGGCTCCATCCCATGACCCTGAGATTATGACTTGAGCCAAAACCAAGATTCAGGCACTTAACCAACTGTGCCACCCAGGTGCCCCTGTTTGGTTGATTTTTCTGAGGGTTCCCATAGCACCTCACTGTTAATTAAAGTATCTATCGTTCTAGAAAATATTATTTGGACTCTTAAGACAGTATCCCATTCCTAGTTTGCTAAGTACTTCTTTTTCAAAATTGAGGAATGGTTCTTAAATGTTTGATACCTGTGGAAATAATTATCTCATATTTCTCCCATGTTCTTGAAGTGATGTATTCTATAAATTGATTTACTGATATTTAACCACTTGCACACTCAAAATTAAGCCATATTGGGTCATTTGTTACTTTTTTTGTTGTGTTGCTGCACTAGATTTATTATTCTGTTTAGTTTTTTTATATCTATATTATAAGTGAGTATGTTCTGCAAGTTTTTCTTTTGTGTTCTCTCTGTTAGATTTGTAGAATCTGGGTTATGGTAGAGTCATAAATTGAATGGAGAACTTTATTAAGATCCTTCTATGTATAGAGCACAATAGTATTTACTTATAAAAATATAATTTGCCTGTAAAACGAACTGGTCAGACTCTTTAGGGAGGCAATTCTCTGAAAATAATGTCCATTTCTTTCATGACTGTCTCTTAAAATGTCTTAATTCAATATATGTCATTCCCCCAAACTATCTATTTCAGAGTTATTAGCAGAGAGTTGCCTGTAGTTTCATAGTTTCAATAGTTCATAGTTGTAATAAAATAACTTCTTCATAGCTCTCTTGCCATTCCCAACTTTGGATATTTGTACTAACTTTTTTTTCAAGTACACTTCTGAGAAATCCATGTACTTTATTGTTTCAGATATCATGTGGCTGGAAATTTGAAAATTTAAACTATGTACATAACACTTTAGTCACACTGCATTATGACAGAACTTACAGACTTGGAGTAATATCAATTAATTGCTCCTAGAACTTACATCAATTAATTGATATCAATTAATTCTCCTGGCCGGAGGCAATTTGGGGGCAGCAGTAGTTAGACTCGGACATAAGGAGGACACCAGCAGCTTTCCCTGGAGAGGTGGAGGGAACCAGCAGTCTAGAAGGGAGAGTGAGAGAGCACACAGCCAAGCAAGGTGCCAAACTTCTGGCACTGATACAAGGCTTGGGTCGCTCAGGTAGGCAATATGCCTTTTATGTCCTCTGTCTTTACTCCCCACTCTGACTTGAATTTTCAAGTTGGCTTGGTTCTAGAATCCGACCTTTATTCTTTCCCTTGATCCTTCACTCCTTGTTTAGGCTTGAACTTCATCCTCATTCTCTTTGGTAGTCATAGCTAATCTTTGCTGCAAAACAAGAAGTGTGGGGTGCCTGGCTGGCTCAGTTGGGTTAGGATGTGTGACTCTGGATCTCCGGGTTGTGGATTGGAGCCCCACACTGGGTGTAGAGATAACTTAAAAATAAAATCTTTGAGCAAGACAAAACAAAACAAGAAGCTTGGCTCTTGTTATTCCACAAAAAGTGGATTTTTAAAATAAAAATGAGATTGGCAAGTCACCCCATGAACTTCACTGAAAAACAATTCTTTTATATTGAAATGATGGGGGCAGACACTTAGGAAGGCAAAATTTTCTTTTTCTTTCACTGGTTAGTTTTAGGATACATAAATGGTAACTGGTTAAGAATTCAGATATAAGAGAAGGACTCAAATATTATTCATATCTATTAAAACTAAACATCGTCATTAAACAAGTCTGGCGTTTCTGACAAAATGGGTCCTTATATCCTTTGAGAGACTTAATGTCTCCCAAATTGCTAAGTTTTCAACTAGGCCACTGGCCTCTCAGTGAAAATCATTAAAGCCATTGGCAGATTTCTAAGGGAAGAACTGACTTTCAGTTTGCTTCTCTTAGGAGAAAAAAAAAGAGAATCAAACATTAGAAATGTTAACTTTGGGGGCATCTGGGTGGCTCAGTGGTTGATTGTCTGCCTTTAGCTCAGGCCGTGATCCCAGAGTCCTGGGATCGAGTCCCACATCGGGCTCCCCACAGAGAGCCTGCTTCTCCCTCTGCCTATATCTCTGCCTCTCTCTGTGTCTCTCATGAAGATGAATAAATAAATAAAATCTTTTAAAAAAAGGCGTCCCTTCTTCTTTTTCTTTCTTTTTTTGAAATTTGTTTCTTTTGGAACAGAGTTCTTAACCAGGCACACAAAACAGAGCAGAAAACATCCTGGAAGATGTTTTAAATACCCAATTATTTTGGCAAAGGATGACATATTCTTTACCCCTATGTTATCATCAATGGTCCTTACAATAGTGTGCAACTCTGGTCAGAGAACTCATTCAACCAGACTGATGTAGAAAGTGGGCCTCTTTGGGACACCTGGGTGGCTCAGCACTTGAGTGTCTGCCTTCGGCTCAGGGCGTGACCCCGGGGTCCCAGAATCAAGTCCCACATCAGGTTGCCCACAGGGACCTGCTTCTCCCTCTGCCTGTGTCTCTGCCTCTCTGTGTGTGTGTCGTGTCTGTCATGAATAAATAAATAAAATCAAAAGAGAAAGAAAGAAGAAAGAAAGAAAGAAAGAAAGAAAGAAAGAAAGAAGAAGAAAGAAAGAAAGAAAGAAAGAAAGAAGAAAGAAGAAAGAAAGAAGAAAGAAAGAAAGAAAGAAAGAAGAAAGAAAGAAAGAAGAAAGAAAGAAAGAAAGAAAGAAAGAAAGAAAGAAAGAAAGAAAGAAAGAAAGAAAGAAAGAAAGAAAGAGGCTTGTTTGGTTTAATTCTTCCAGGGCCAGCTCCAGCAATACCATTTTCAAGATCCAGTAGTAAAGGAAATTAGGAGAAAATGACAACCACATAATCTGTATCACAAAGATAGATATAAAATACACTCAGCTTTCTTTGGTCACTTCTCCCTGAAAGCAGGGATCAAGATACACAGTTTTTCCTTGATGACAATATGGAATACCATGACTGGCATCTCCCTCTGAAAAAAAATGGCAGATACAATAGAAAGTTAATATTTCTTTTCTTTCTTTTTTTTTTTTTTTTTTTTAAGGCCAGAATTGATGGAGCAATTATGGGGAGGTTCCAAATTGAACAGAATGACCAATTTCACAGAATGCACCCCTGAATGATTCCATTAAATACAGGGGTTGAGGTACCTCGGCTGTGAGGTTAGGCCTATCATAAATGAGACCTAGTGAGACCTTGTGATATGTCTTGCCTTCCAAATACAGGCTTCATTGAGACACCCCTGGGGGGTACATTGTCATGGCTCTGAGGACTTGTGCAAGGGAGCAGTACTGCCTTCTTCAGGCTGTACCTCTTTTGGCAGTAGCTATGGGACATGCCTGATAAGGACCTGGAAGTTACTCCTCAAAACAACCAAAACACTCATGCTTTCAAACTGGCCATTTTCTTTGTGTTTCCTCCCCTTGCCACTTCCTAAAGCACTGGAGAAAATGGCTTTACCTCTAGCTCTGCAGGATTATCATAGATAGAAGCTCATTTTCTTTGTGAGGGTTAAGCCTGGCCCAAGAGGAGAAGACCATTGTGCTCAGCCTGTGCCCAGGAAGACATGGCAGCCTATGCTATGCAAAAGTGGAATCAAGCTGGTTCATTGTGGAACCCAAGGCCCGGGTCAGTGTTTCTGCTGGTTCCTCTTAAGTTGATGCGGTCATATCATAGGGAACAGCACTCAACTTCCTCCTTTAAATCATGTCCTGAACAACAGCCTTCAGCCTCAGGATCTCCATGGGGAGGAAATGAAAACTTGTGCAAAATCAGGCAGTTGCCTGATTCCTCTTGTGGCTGAGGAACCACAATGAGGTCAGTCCCCTGCAACTGTCCCTGGGGATAGCTCAGTGAATTCCTGGACTACCAGACACTGCCAGCTCCCCATCTGAACACTGGATCCAAAGTCAAGCTGGTTTGTCTTTGACAGAGTGGCCTTTGAATCCTTAAAATATGTTCTGACTGGTGTCTAGCCAGTGGGAGATGTGATTACAGTAATTGATGGGCTTGTGATAGACACTGCTCTCTGAAAATGCAGTGTTGAATGTTTTGAAAGGGATCCCATGAACTCTTATTTATACATGACTCTGGTTTTCTGTATGTGAAAGGCCTGTGGCTAATGTGTCAAACGAGGACAACCAAACCACCAAGGTCTTTTCCCTGGAAGATCACAGTAGAAGAATTTAGGGCTAAGAAAATGCAAGCATTTGAGATAGTATGGTCATTATTGTAAGATAATTTCCTTTACTTTTTCTTTCAATTTTTTCCCTTTTGGTTGGGGATAGAGAAAGAAAAGGCAAAAATGTACACTAAATTCAGAATCTGGGTCACATCTATCCATGTCCTACTTTCCTGGAACATCTAATTTTATTTAGCAGGTTAAAGCTGAGAGTTTAATATCTTCTGTAGCACTCAGAAACAACAACTTAACACATTTACGAGGGAACAGCAAATACAGAAAGAACAGAAAGTGTGAGCTCTAGCTTGTACTTCAGCTATCTGTGGTCAAGGCTTTTGGTGTAGTTGTTTTCTCCGTTTTATTAGTGGTTGTTTTTGTATTCGTGATTTAATGGGCTTATTGTCTAAGCTTCTATTACTTTAATTTCTCTCATCCACTTAGGGAGGAAGAGTAAACAAACCCAAGACAATAAAGATGATATTTTCAACTGTTCAGTTTTATTTGGAATCTGCTTTCCCTGGTGATGAGGTAGCTTATTCTAGCCACGTGAATACTAACATGCTTTTATGCCACATATTCTTTCTTGTGATGTAACAATGCAGTATCAGCCTAGGGAGAAAACTGACCTCTCAAATGAAAGTCTCTTTGAACCTGGTATTTTGTAGCTTATCTATAAGCTTAGTTTTACTTCTGTGTTTCTACCACTTTCAAAGAAGCCATTGGGGAATATTTAATGATTTCAGTGTAACTTATTTATCAATCCCATGAATATGTCATGGCAATGATGATGACAAAGGCTGTAGCACTTCCACAGTCTGGAGAGAATTAGGATGTCATTACAGTTCTCTCCAGTCATTCAAGAATGAGACTGGAAGAGATCATTATCTTATTTGCAAGTGAGAAACAGCTATAGGTGTAAGAGATCTGGCCATGACCATTCAACAAATGGTTGGACCTTCAAACAAAGGTCCAACAGAAGATGAGGCTTGATTTCTTATGCGTGAGGGATCTATTCATCCTAGGCAAGACCTAGGGACACAGGCAATACCTCTTGGTCCAGCTCTAACCTGAGTCAGCCTGTAGGGCTGTGCCTGGGCAGATCCTATGGAGTAAAGGATGGAGTGGGCAGCAGTGCCATTCAGCCCAGGCTGTAAACTACAAAGGGCATTGACTGTTAGTCACTGTTTGGAGGCTAATTTGGGTAGAGGAAGAGCGTAAGCCATCATCACAAATGTTCATTCTACTCTCAAATCAGTCTGTCCCTGATTGTCTCATTGGGAAGTGGGAGGAGAGAGGCACAGGCAGGAGCCACAGGGAGCTGAAGCTGCTGGGCTTTCCTGAGGCTTTTGGGGTTGTGAGTTTGGCAGTGGGGAAGGAAAAGGCCAGGTAGGGAGTTTATCCCTCAGGGAGCATCTAGGTACATTGTGGCTCTATTGCCTCTTTTCTCAGGACTCTCTCTGCACACAGAAAGGTGAAGGAAGGAAGAGGGTAGGTTTGTAGTGCTGATAATGCTGGAATCAATTTCAGATGCTATAAGATGCAATCAGACTTTCTTAGTTTCCTTGCATTGCATAGGATTATCTTTGGAAGTTTCCTGTGTTATCAATGGCTAGGACTTGAAGGTCTTTCAAATTTCTCCAGTCTTGTAGAGTTCTGGACACTCATACATTCTTAATACATGCTTACTGAATAAACTGAATGATAACATGAATACATAAGATTTTTCTCATTTCTAATTCCTTAATTCCTTTCTCTTTGTGCTCCTACTCTACAAATATGTATTCAGTTCCCACTAAAATGCACAGTTGTGATCAAGACACATGAGAACTTTGCTGTTTTGAGCTCACATTGTGGAGGAGCAGAGAAAGATGTAAAACAACTGAGCAAGAGAGTGGCAAGTGCCATCAAGAAAATAAATTAGGGGGGATCCCTGGGTGGCACAGCGGTTTAGCACCTGCCTTTGGCCCAGGGCGCGATCCTGGAGACCCGGGATCGAATCCCACGTCGGGCTCCCGGTGCATGGAGCCTGCTTCTCCCTCTGCCTGTGTCTCTGCCTCTCTCTCTCTCTCTCTCTGTGTGACTATCAGAAATAAAAAATAAAATAAAATAAAATAAAGAAAATAAATTAGGTAATGGGATAGAGTGATGCAGGGTGGGGATGATGTTCCTTAGCGTGAATGGTCAGGAAGTGTCTGAAGAGGTATCATATGAGCTAAAGTCTGTGTAGTAAGGAGGAGCCCGCTATGAGTGGATTTGGAGAAACCTCCAGTGTGAAGGCCCTCATTAGCAGAAGTTGTTCCAGGAAACAGTGTGGACCAAATGTACTGATACCCCCCATATTTGTTTGCTCTGGACTGCTGTAACAAAGTGCCATACACTGAGTGACTTAAATCACAGAAATTCATCATCTCGGTCCTGGAGGCTAGAAGTCTGAGACCAAGGTGTTGGCAGGGTTGTTTTTTTTCTGAGGTTGTAAGAGAGAATCTGTTCCATGCCTCTCTCCTAGTTCTGGTGTTTTCCTGGAAATATTTGGTGTTCCTTGGCTATGGGTCTCTGCCTTCATCTTCAAATGATGTTCTCGCTGTGTGTATGTCATATGCACATTTCCCCTTTTGTAAGAAGAGGGTCATTTGGGATTAGGGCCTACTCTAACAACGTCATTTTTACTTAATGACCTCTGGAGAATCTATCTCTAAGTAGGGTCACATTCTGAGATATTGGAGGTTAGGATGCCAACATATCTTTTTTTAGAGGGGAGACATAATTCAACTTGTTACATGTGCTCACATATGTTTGTTTGGGTTTTCTCTTGTCTTTGATTGGATAACAAACCCTCTAAGGCATGTAAATTAGTCATTTTTCCTCTTGGATCTTTCTAGCTCCTCACAGACTTAGTTCCTGGCTGAAAAAGGAGCCTTCAGAAAAGCAGCCAGTAGACTCAGTGTTCAAGCCCCTGAATTCACACCTTCACTGTGGGAAGATGTTCTTCACTGCAATCTCCAGTGGTTTTAGGAAACGCCCAGTGAATTCCAAATATTTGAGAGGGCCTGGACAAGTGAGTTTTTTTTAAACATCAATATAGGCTTCGTTTCCTCTTTGGGACACTGATAAAAACAAACCGATTAGGCCATGCACATGGTCACAATAACAGGTGGTTCAGGAGGTCCCCTGTGGCTTGTTGGCCTGCAAAACCTAGTCTCCTTAGGGCCTGGGAGGAAAACAGCCTCGTGGTTGGGCCCCTGGCAGAGGCCCCCCGTGAACAGGGGAGCCAGTGGTGCATGTCTGCAGCTGGTGCTGGCCAGCTCTTGACTCACTGAGTGACTAACGGGAAAGTACAGACAATGCTGGGAACAATGTAGGGCAGAGAACTGTTGATGAAAGGAAACAAGATTTGTCAGGGCATTTTCCCTGGCTGCTCTCAAGGTTGTGCTTTGTGCAGCATGCCTCTCTCCTCAAAGTCTGAATGGACTCAATCATTCAGTGGTGGAGGGTTAGTCAGCTCGAGTCAAGAGCCTGCGGATCTTCTGAATAACCACCCTTCTGTAGATAGCACACCTGATTGGGCACAGACAACCTGGGTGTGGGTCTCATTGTCACCCCCAGTGCAGCTGTATGACCTTGGGCAAGTGTTTGTGGAATGGCGGGTAGGACTGCTTCCTCCAGTGGAAAACCAAATCAAACCACGTAAAGGAATGTGACCAGCAGAGGCAATCTGTAAACTATTTTCCAATGTTGCTTATATGATTTTCCTATTTGTTTTTTTTTAATATTTGTTTATTTCAGTAATCTCTGTACCCAACTCAGAATCCCAAGACTGAGAGTTGCATGCTTCACCAACTGAGCCAGTGAGGTGCCCCAAGATTTTCCCATTCGTATGTTTCATTTAGATTAATGAAATAAAAGGAAAAATTGAATCAGAAAAGCTATAGAAAGAGGATGAGAAAGGGGAACAGTGGACTCAGAAGGATGAGGGGTTCTTGGAGGCAGATTTGCCCTAAGCAGGACCCAGCTCTGAGCAGGTGCAGAAAGCACCCCCCTGAGGGCAGCTGCTGGGATGGGTTTGAATGGCTGAGAGAAGTTTTTGTTTTGTTTCATTATCATCTCTTATTTTTTTTTAATTTTTTTATTGGAGTTCAATTTGCCAACATATATCATAACACCCAATGCTCATCCCCTCAAGTGCCCCCTCAGCGCCCATCACCCAGTCACCCCTACCCCCGCCCACCTCCCTTTCCACTACCCCTTGTTCATTTCCCAGAGTTAGGAGTCTCTCATGTTCTGTCACCCTCACTGATATTTTCACTCATTTTCTCTCCTTTCCCTTTATTCCCTTTCATTAATTTTTATATTCCCCAAATGAATGAGACCATATAATGTTTGTCCTTCTCTGATTGACTTATTTTACTCAGCATAATACCCTCCAGTTCCATCCATGTAGAAGCAAATGGTGGGTATTTGTCATTTCTAATGGCTGAGGAATATTCCATTGTATACACAGACCACATCCTCTTTATCCATTCATCTTTTGATGGACACCGAGGCTCCTTCCACAGTGTGGCTATGGTGGACATTGCTGCTAGAAACATCGGGGTGCAGGTGTCCTGGCATTTCACTGCATCTGTATCTTTGGGGTAAATCCCCAGCAGTGCAATTGCTGGGTCGTAGGGCAGGTCTATTTTGAACTCTTTGAGGAACCTCCACACAGTTTTCCAGAGTGGCTGCACCAGTTCACATTCCCACCAACAGTGCAGGAGGGTTCCCCTTTCTCCGCATCCTCTCCAACATTTGTGGTTTCCTGCCTTGTTAATTTTCCCCATTCTCACTGGTGTGAGGTGGGATCTCATTGTGGTTTTGGTTTGTATTTCCCTGATGGCAAGTGATGCGGAGCAGTTTCCAATGTGCTTGTTGGCCATGTCTATGTCTTCCTCTGTGAGATTTCTCTTCATGTCTTTTGCCCATTTCATGATTGGATTGTTTGTTTCTTTGCTGTTGAGTTTAATAAGTTCTTTATAGATCTTGGAAACTAGCCCTTTATCTGATGCGTCATTTGCAAATATCTTCTCCCATTCTGTAGGTTGTCTTTTAATTTTGTTGACTGTATCCTTTGCTGTGCAAAAGCCTCTTATCTGGATGAAGTCCCAATAGTTCATTTTTGCTTTTGTTTCTCTTGTCTTCATGGATGTATCTTGCAAGAAGTTACTGTGGCCAAATTCAAAAAGGGTGTTGCCTGTGTTCTCCTCTAGGATTTTGATGGAATCTTGTCTCACATTTAGATCTTTCATCCATTTTGAGTTTATCTTTGTGTCTGGTGAAAGAGAGTGGTCTAGTTTCATTCTTCTGCATGTGGATGTCCAATTTCCCCAGCACCATTTATTGAAGAGACTGTCCTTTTTCCAGTGGATAGTCTTTCCTGCTTTGTCGAATATTAGTTGCCCATAGAGTTGAAGGCCCATTTCTGGATTCTCTATTCTGTCCCATTGATCTATGTGTCTGTTTTTGTGCCAGTACCACACTGTCTTGATGACCACAGCTTTGTAGTACAACCTGAAATCTGGCATTATGACCCCCGGCTCTGGTTTTCTTTTTTGTTTTTCTTATTTATTTATTTATTTATTTATTTATTTATTTTCTTTTTTTTTTTTTTATATTTTATTTATTTATCCATGAGAGACACACACAGAGAGAGGCAGAGACAGGCAGAGGGAGAAGCAGGCTCCATGCCGGAAGCCTGATGTGGGACTCGATCCCGGGTCTTTAGGATCAGGCCCTGGGCTGAAGGCAAGCACTAAACCGCTGAGCCACCTGGGCTGCCCTTTGTTTTCTTTTTTAATATTCCCCTGGCTATTCGGGGTCTTTTCTGATTCCACACAAATCTTAAAATGATCTGTTCCAACTCTCTGAAGAAAGTCCATGGTATTTTGATAGAGATTGCATTGAATGTGTAAATTGCCCTGGGTAGCATTGACATTTTCACAGTATTAATTCTTCCAATCCATGAGCATGGAATAGTTTTCCAACTCTTTGTGTCTTCCTCAATTTCTTTCAGAAGTGTTTGGTTGTTTTTAGGGTATAGATCCTTTACCTCTTTGGTTAGGTTTATTCCTAGGTATCTTATGCTTTTGGGTGCAATTGTAAATGGGATTGACTCCTTAATTTCTCTTTCTTCAGTCTCATTGTTAGTGTATAGAAATGCCACTGACTTCTGGGCATTGATTTTGTATCCTGCCACACTGCCAAATTGCTGTATGAGTTCTAGCAATCTTGGGATGGAGGCTTTTGGGTTTTCTATGTAGAGTATCATGTCATCTGCAAAGAGGGAGAGCTTGATTTCCTTGCCAATTTGAATGCCTTTAATGTCTTTTTGTTGTCTGATTGCTGAGGCTAGGACTTCCAGTACTCTGTTGAATAGCAGTGGTGAGAGTGGACATCCCTGTCGTGTTCCTGATCTTAGGGGAAAGGCTCTCAGTGGTTCCCCATAGAGAATAATATTTGCTGTGGGCTTTTCATAGATGGCTTATAAGATGCTGAGGAATGTTCCCTCTATCCCTACACTCTGAAGAGTTTTGATCAGGAATGAATGCTGTATTTTGTCAAATGCTTTCTCTGCATCTAATGAGAGGATCATATGGTTCTTGGTTTTTCTCTTGTTGATATGATCTATCACATTGATTGTTTTACCAGTGTTGAACCAGCCTTGCATCCCGGGGATAAATCCCACTTGCTCATGGTGAATAATCTTCTTAAAGTACTGTTGGATCCTATTGGCTAGTATCTTGTTGAGAATTTTTACATCTGTGTTCATCAGGGATATTGGTCTACAATTCTCCTTTTTGGTGGGGTCTTTGTCTGGTTTTGGATTTAAGGTGATGCTGGCCTCATAGAACAAGTTTGGAAGTATTCCATTTCTTTCTATCTGAAAGAGGTTTTTGAATTATCATTTATTTAGCTTATGTGGGGACAGACCTCATGGTACCCATAAAAGTGGTACTTTTAAAAACCTCGGAGAAAGCAGATTGGCTTTAGGGCTGACTGAACCTAGTGGGTCTGGCCTCTTTTCCTGTTATGCTCTTGGCTTTTTTCCCTCATCTGTAGCTTAGGTCCTGGGGTACAAGATTGCGTGACTGCTGCCGATCCTGCCATCCTGTTGTCTGACAGCTGCTCCAGAGGAGGAGGGGGTCACTGATGGAAACTCTCTCATAAGGGCAACGAAGCCTCTTTTCCAGACCTGCTAGCAAGCTTCTCCACATTTCCTACTAATACTAATTTAGTTCTCTGTGATTCTCATGGCAAGGGGACAGGATTACCTTTAGGAATTTGGGGTGGGGGGCACATGAGCTGAATAAGACCCATGTTCTGTTAGGTTAGAGGAAGGAGGACTGACACGGAGTGGATACCAGCTCTGGCTGCCCTGGAGCAGAGCTGAGGCTGTAACTCGGGCTTCTGAGTTCCTGCTTCAATCCTCTTTGCCTCCCTAGCAGAATCATAAGGTCGGTAGATTAAAGGAGGTAGAGACAAGCTGTGCATGAGTGAGCTTGAGATCTGAGCTGATTTTCACTTTGTTAGCATTGACAGATGGGTCTGAGTGTGATATTAGGGAAGAGTGTTGATGAGCTTGTGGAAGAGGGCATAGAAATGCTGCAGGTGGGCTAGAATTGAGGGTTAGCTATAATGAGTGCAGGATAAGGGGCCAAGCTTCCCTATAACTCCATATTAGCTGGATATTAGGGAAACCTTTGTATTAAGTAGAGTGCCCAAGTGTGGCCCTGCACTTGGTTTAATGTTCTGCTGTCATTGTCTTGATATTCTTAATACTTTTGAACATTGCATTGGGCCTCACACATTTTATAGCCGGGCCTGGTCTGTTGAAGTAAGACACACAGGTAATATGAACATGCCGATTTTACAGATGAGGGTCTGAGGGTTAGGCAGATGAAATGGCTTTCCTAAAGTCATAGTGAGCAGCTAACTGTAGCCCTAGGTCTCCCACCTCCCAAACCAGTATTTGGTCTGATTTCACTGTAATGTGCACATTTCTAAGTGCCTGCCTAGCTCCTGACAATGCCTCTCCATAGCTGCCCCCACCCTCTGTGATGAGCCCCTCTGCCTTATGTGTACACCCAGACTCCCCCAGATCAGAATTGATACTCAAGGTGGGCCTGTTTAGGCCCAAGGATGGAGTTGGATCATCTGGAGTTTAAGCAGAAGAATAAGGGTTACTCCCAGGGATGACGCTATGAGGCATTGTGCTGAGAGGTGGCTTTTGGACTCAATGCCCCAAAGTCTTTGCCAGTTGAATTTGAAATCTCTCTCTTTTTCAAAAATTTAAATATTTATTTATTTATTTATTTGAGTGAGAGAGTGGGGTGAGGGAGGGACAGAGGGAGAGAGAATCTTTTTTTTTTTTTTTTTTTTAAGATTTTATGTATTTATTCATGAGAGACACGGAGAGAGAGAGGCAAAGACACAGGCAGAGGGAGAAGCAGGCTTCATTCAGGGAGCCCGACATGGGACTCCATCCCAGGTCTCCAGGATCACGCCCTGGGCTGAAGGCAGCGCTAAACCGCTGAGCCACCAGGACTGTCCGGAAGAGAGAATCTTAAGCAGACTCCCTGGTGAGTGCAGAGCCCAACATCAGGCTCAATCTCATGACCCTGAGATTATGATGTGAGCCAAAACCAAGAGTCAGACACTTAACATACTGTGCCATCCAGGTATCCCTTGAGTCTTTATTTTTATATACTGCTTGACTAAAAGCAAGAAACACTTGAGTTTTGTTGAGTTTAGAATCCTACTTGGTCTCCATGGAAGGAATTTCCCTTATTTTTAACATCAAGTAGATGTAGGAGATTCCTTTTTAAATAAGAAATTTATTTTTTATTGGTGTTCAATTTGCCAACATACAGAATAACACCCAGTGCTCATCCCGTCAAGTGCCCCCCTCAGTGCCTGTCACCCATTCACCCCCACCCCCCGCCCTCCTCCCTTTCTACCACCCCGAGTTCACTTCCCAGAGTTAGGAGTCTTCATGTTCTGTCTCCCTTTCTGACATTTCCTACCCATTTCTTAGGAGATTCCTTTTAAAATGGATGGGGCCTTGTCTTATATTCCATTTTGATAAAACAGTATGGAAGTAATCTAATATCCACTGTTTTAGTAGGCCCCTTCACTTGAGTCAGAATCTTTTGTTGATACTTTTCAAGTCTTGTTTCCATGCTAATGAAACTTTCACATGTTGGCCTTTGAGGCAGAATATGCCATCTTCCTCATGCAGTATACAAATTACCAAGTAATTACAAGTATCTCACACTTTTCAAAAATTTGTGTTATGCGACTATTTTTTTTATAAAAAATCTTTATCAGTAACTATCAGTTACCTTTTTGCTAACCCAAGGAAATCCAAAGAAGATTTTATGAAAAAAATGTGAAAAGCAAAAAATAGCATTTAGTATTGTGTTGCAGTGAGCCATTATAGACGCAGTGCACGCTCTGAGCAGTGAGAGCGGCCTCACCAAGCTCCTTCCCCAGAACTATATTCAACATCTTAGCATCAAGCCGTTGGAGCTTTGAACTGTGTCTGTGAATGTTTCTGCTTTATCTTGATTTATTTTGTGCATCTGCTAGCATGTGCCCTAAGGTATCAGAAAAGTCTAACAGAGGTAATTTTGGGGGAGGGGGTTCTGGGAACACTGGAAAAATTTTTTTTCATGTCACTACTGGTAATTGCTTCTTTGCTTTATGCCATTTCAACTTAGGAAAGTTTCATAGGAATACTCTACCTTTGGAGACTGGAGGAAACCTGTACATACACTCTGGACAGTCACATTTCCTAACACATGTGGGCCTCTTCTCATGGGACTCAGGAAAATCCTTCCCACACAACAATTCAATAATGCTCTCTCTGAAGAATTTCTCCTGTTTAATGGGAAGTAGAGGATATAATTAACCTGAACATTTGATTTGGAATAAGACACTAGAGATTTTAGAAATTGAGGGATTTGGAATACCAAATTACATCCTAGGATGTAAATAGACCCAAACAAGAAAAAGTTTCAAAATAAAATAACATAGAAATGATTAAATTTGTAATGCAAATTCAGAAACATGTAATGAATGTTCATTTTTTTTTTTTTTTTTGGTCTTATATGGAGACTGAGAAATTCCAGACTGGGATTTTTCCTTTAATGGGAGAGAAAAGAAAGCCTAGTGTCTGGTACTTCTGACCTCTTCTCCAGGCTCCCAGAGCGATGTTTGGGTACCTTGCTGAAGTGAGTATAGACATTTGTGTTGAAATAGCATAAGAATGGAGCACAAAACTATAGGAGGAAAATAATGATGAGAAAAGAGATCTCTTTTACTTTTTAGAGTCGACTTGTTAGAGAACTTCTATGCTTTTTTTAATTGTTAACTGACCACAGGTTAGAAGGTTAAAGTTTATTAGCAAAAGGCATTTTCTTAGATGGTATCTTTACATGTTATGATGTGGCAGGGCCTGGGAGTTTCTGAGTGTGTCTCCAAGTGTAGTTATTAGATTTTTTTTTCTTTTGTCTGCTCTTCTTGTGATAGTTCTGGACCTCAGCTAATGACAGGTTGCTTTCTTTAAAGATACTGAAGACAAACCTTTCAGGATCTTCTAAAATGGTTCTAGCACTGTCCTACCCCAGTAACTCAGTTTGAAATTCCTTCTTTCATTTTTTTTTAAAAGATATTCTTTATCTATTCCTCAGAGACACACAGAGAGAGGTAGAGACATAGGCAGAGGGAGAAGCAGGCCCCTCTCAGGGAACCAAATGTGGGACTTGATCCCCAGACCCAGAATCATGCCCTGAGCAGAAGGCAGCTGCCCAACTGCTGAGCAACCCAGGTGTCCCAAATCCCTTCTTTCCAGTTGACACCATTCACCCAGAATTTAGTGTGGTTCACTCTCTTGTACATCAGTGGAAATGTGTGAGAATCACTGGGCCAGAGGCTTACAATCAATAAGGGACCATGTAGCTTTCAACAAAATTACCTCCTTGCTTACCATTCCCCTACAAGAAACTCATTCAAAGTCACTGTGCCAAATAACCATAGGTCCACAAAAAGACAAAATTCTTACCTTGACACATAGCAGCTAGACTCCTTGCTTGGCGTCATCATTCAATCAAAAAGAGGATTTTTTAGTTTATTTTTTTTTCACCTTCATGGAACTGGTCTTAAATTGTAGACCATTGCACCCACTTAGATTGAGCTTTATGGTTCTCAGTAGAAATGGCAACAACATTGGGCTCTGTTTAAGTGAACTAAATTATGTGGTGGGTGCTGTGAATTTGGTTTATCCTCTCAGAGAATCAGGAACGTTGCAACCCAGTTCAAGTGTCTCCTAACAACAAGATCTATAGGACGTTCTGAAATTTTAAAGCACGAAGTTATAGAGATGTAAGAAAAGAATTGGTTGAGAATAAATAAATATATTCCATGGAATAGTTTATTGATAGCTTGTTGAAGTATCAAACTAAAACATAAAGTGCATATTGGTATATCTAGAGTATATATCCAGTGTCAGGTCCAGGATTTCTCAGGAGGGCACTGATGATGCTGAAACTCTCTGTGGACATGGTGGGAAATGAGCACGTTCCCTCCCTGCCCCCCACACACATTAGATGAGGTGGCTTATCAGATGTACATTTACCCCACTGTGTCCCCCACTGATCCATGGTCACTTACACCTAATCACAGTTAACCTCTTTGAGAGCTGATATATACTTGCTTCTGACCTCCGCCTGTGGTTATTCAGAATTCAATCTTAGTTTTCCTGCTCTGACTAATCGTCATCATTTTCTATAGCTCTAGCTATTTCTGTTCCCATTTGTTACTGCACTAGTTGGTGCAAAACCAGAAGTCAGAAGACCAAATTTAGTGTGTATGTATACTCTGTAAAATATTAGGACCATGCCTGTGGCCACTGTAATAGGAGGGAATTCCTAAGCCTCCTGGTTTTATGCTGTAGGAAAAAACATCTTCTGGGCTGAAAATGACTGGAAAGTGTTTCACAATTACAACCCTTTCTTCTAAGTTGTTCTCATCTTTATCCTGCTCTCTTTTCTATGGTTCTTTTCTTTTCCCCATTATTAACTGGTCCCCTGACTGCAGAAGCTGGAGTTATAAACTGTCTCTTTTGCCAAAAAACACCCCCCACAAAAACCCAAAACCTCTCAATCAGGGCTTTGTTGTTTTGAAGATTTCATTCTTACTGGGGTAGGAGTTACACCAACAGATTCTAACTCCTGGGGCTTTTGAGCCAAATAGAGGTGCTGATGGAATAGCATCCAGTACATATCCTATTCAGTTTGTCAGTTCTTATCAGAGTCTGCATAGAGATGGTTGGGGTAATCTTGTGATGCTGTCTGTTAGCAAGTGGCCAGGACTGATCCTGTTACTACTGTGAAGTGGCTATGCTGAGTGATGAGACACCTGGCAGGTCTCATTGACCTGCCATGCCCAGCCATCCAGCTGAAGACACCTTTCAGCCTGCCCAGTTGCTGGAGGGTGATGACAATTCAGATAAAATTCTTGTTCACAAATTCTTTGAATCAACTGAAGTAAATTCCAGACTTACTGCCAGAAGTGAGAGTGCATGAGAAATCTCATCAAGCCTGATAAAATCCTGAGCATGTGGCAGGGAGTCAATAATCACACATTATACTTGGATGCATCTAGACCTGCCTTTAAGTAGAGTCTTCTTTGAGATCAACTTAGGGTTTTGCTAATATATTTATTTGCAACTTTGCTTTGGTATTTGTTTAATGAAAGTGATGGGAAGTTTATTTTTTATAAGCAAGTATTATCACGTTGGATAATTTTTTTCTTTATAGGTAGTGTCAAATGAAGACAAGATTTAGAAGACTCCATGTCCATGTTTGTATTCATATATACAACAGGGTCAAATCTATCTAAAACATTGTGTTGATATGATTCTTCATACTCAGCCTCTCTTAGCCATTATTTAACTTGAATCCAGAAATGTCTATAATATCAAACTGATGGAATGGGCAATGATTTCAAAAGCGGTCTGTATGTGAATAATTATGACCATACATTTTCCTGTTAAAACCCCTCAGTAAGGAAAAGAAGCCATGAAACTATGCTGCTTTTGAAAAAGCATTTAGTTTGTGTTAGAGACTTTAGCTGCAGTAGAGAAAACACAGTGGTATGTACTGAACAATTGGTTAGGACCGTTTGTCAGCAGGGAATACTTATGTGGGCCCGAGGCTCTGGAGACTCAAAAGGGAAGCTCCAGTTCCCATATCAAATTGCTTGCCAGCCCTTTGGTAAGACCTGGCAGACTGCCACCTCTGTCCTGCCCCGGTCTGACCTCTGAGCCTGTGAGCTTGGAACCTTCTGAGTACTACTAGATGGTGAGAATGGCCAACGGCCAGCACCATTTGAGACTTCAATCTAAATACCAAAGGTTAATCCCTTTCACGTGAATTAACTACCTTGTAATTTGCTGTAGGTATTCCCTAGCAGAAATCCTTTTTCCTAGAACACTTTTGGTTCATGTTTTTAAGCATGGTTCACAGACTTCTGTAATTTCTGAACTCTTGTTTGTGGATGGTGATTTCTTTTTGTTCTTTTTGTATAGATCTTGTCATTTCTCAGGGTTGGACAGATCGCGTTCACAGAGTTCTCTAGTGAGGTTAACATATTCCACCTCTCTTAAATGTCGTAGTCGGGTTTGGAACTGTTTACATGAGAGACAAGAGTGCTTTTTAGACTTTCATTCCCTCCAAACGCAAGGAAATGTGGTAGTGTTAGAAGCTCACAAATAGCTTATCATTTTCCAAACCCATCAGAAGGAAGCTGTTGGAAATGATGAGTGGAGGCCACTAATGGAAACCCACCCAAAGCCAACCCCACTCTTGCTTCAATGCATCCAAGATTATCAAAATGCTCATTCTGAAAAGCAGAAGGTTAACGTGAGCAATTCCCCAGTACAGTGAAACAGGCATATTTTCTTGGCCTACTTCTTTTATCTAGAGCCCTTTCCTTCTCTTGGAGTTTGGATCTGACCTGTGTTTGTGCCTCGTAGGCCATTTTGGGAGCTAACATAGTCTGTGAGGAACAAGAAGGGGGAAATTATGGCAGGTTAACAGTCAGGGGTGGTCAATTACCTCCTTTAAATTTCTCCATAGAAAATCGGAAGACACCAATAAAAAGGAACTATTAGAACAAGCAATTTTTCTCTAAAGTATTATGCCTTATTACCATTTCCCTGACCTTCTCTGAAGGTCATGGGGTATAGGTCCTTGCCAGAATGTACCACACACATGTAGATATGAATGACTAGTATCTTAGGGAAGGTGGTCCTGGGTCTGAAACTCATGTCTACCAGTCACTTGTCCCCCACTGAGTGTCCCAGGGCACGTCTCTGAGCCTTTTTAAGCTTTAATATTTAATGTCTTTAAAATGTGAGTGATGATTCTTCTCATAGGTGGCTCTAACGTTCAATGAGATGATTGCATACAAAGACTTTAGCACTAGGAAGCACTTAATAAATGATAGACATTAAAATGATCATACAGTTGTTTCTATGGAGATAAAATCAAATTAAAATAAACATTGAAAGAAAAACACGAGGGAGGAAAAGGGGGTAGAAGGCAGGCAGATGTGTATGTGTCTGTGTGCACACTGCACACGTATGCATGTGCTTGTGTAAGTGGGTTTCACCTATGTTTCCTTGATGGCCGTGATATGTGACAGTGTTGCAATAGCATTAAGAGAAGTGTCCAAAATACTTCAGCATGTAAAATGCAAGGTCATTGGTGTAGAGGCAGGTGAGATGACAAGGGTGAGCCTACACAGGGAACTGGTCAGTGCTCAGGGGTCTACAAGCCGACTGCCAACCAGACTATGCCATATACTACCATATGCTATGATAGGGTGCATTGTGGCCCAGTTTCAGTACAGTTGAGTCTGTGGAATTGCCTATACCTGAGGGATTTAGCTCCTGCTAACTACTGTAGTCATGTCCCTCTGATTACTAGCCAGCTGGCAGGTGGCCTCTCATCTTATTCCCTGTACCGTAGGGAGGGCTTGGACCTTAGCAAGCTGTCTCAGAAAGCTAGGTTTCTAAGGAAGACATCAGGATCTGGCTGAGCAGCTAACAGAGCAAAGCAAGCCCAGGATGGGTGAGGAGAGGTGATACTAGAAATAGTACAATACTTGGACTCTGAGACCTAGTGAGGAAGTTTGTTGGGAACATAGAGAAAACTTAGGAGCAGGAAAGGGCTAGAGGAGGAAGGGTCAGAGAGGAGACAAGCATTTTTGATGCTCTGTGAGGAAGCAACAGCCCCATGTAACCAATATCACCGGCTGCAGTGGGTAAAGCAGAAAGTTCTTGTTTAACACACCATTGAGCTGAATGTTAGGCTAGTTACTGAATCTTACCATGCCTGTTAACTCCTTTGTAAATAGGAAGAATAGTAATACCTCGGTCAAAAAAAAAAAAAATGTAATACCTCCGTCATTGAGTCACTGATTAGTTGAGTCACTAATCCACATCAGTGGCTTAGCACTGTGTGTGGCACAGAGTGCATCTCTTATAAATGTTTGGGGTTAACATTTTAATGGAAATGGACTTAAGAGTCCCTATTTGTGTATTTCTATCATTCTGACCACAGGACCATTTCTCTCAATCTCTTTCATTTGCCCCACTCTTTCTCTCTGTTCAAGAATCTTCAAAATTCTTATCAAAGGTGTTTGCTAAGTCCATAATTGTGTGTGGTCCTCTGCTCGATGAGATAGAATTATCTGGCTTTTCTTCTGAAAGCGAAAGTGGTTTTCTAAGTGAAACTTGGAAAATATGTGCTTGTTTCCACTGTTCTAGGACCTATAGGTGCTGAACAGGAACAGCATGGCTTTCTGTTGTGTATAAATTAGTAGTAGTGAGAGTCCAGGAGCTGTCATCAACTGGCTGAAGGGAACTTTGGGGGAGAGATAATTCTAGTTCAACTCATTGCTTGATAGAATGACAAAAGAGTAGTTAATATATGATTGAAGTGCAGTCAGATTTTTAGAATTCTAACTGTATCCCAGGTTAGTCATCTGTGAACATTTTAAACAAAGCTGTTCATCTCTAGCTCCTGCAGAAAAGAGAATGTATGGGACAGTCTTAGGCCATCAATTTATAGAAATGAGAACAATTCAACTTTTTCTTTTACAAGATAGATGATGTTAGCATTCACAGATTTAACCGTTGATTTCATGAAACAAATGTTAAGAAAATAAACTTTAACAAGCTTATATAGAGTCGAAGAACATCTGTGGAGCTTAGCAGCATAAGGACCCAGGGAGTTCTGAATAACTGGATTTTCTTTTTTAAGGAGACAGAAAAGAGAAGGACACAGAAGATATTATCTTAGATTCCAGCAAAACTCTAAAGGGAGGAAGAAAACAAGATCATGTAAGAAAAAGCTGAAATAAAAATGGGAGTACAGAAGAAAAAAAGAAAAGAAAAGAAAGAAAAAGAAAACGTAGGGCAGGTTTCCCAAGTAGCACACACTTGCTATGACATACTGGGGAGAATAGGGTCAAGCCCGCCAAAGCAGCTCATAAGATACCACTTGCAGAAGACAGAGGACAAGAGAGAGCAGAAGATGTTACCTCTCCTCTGCATTAGGTGGGGATGCACAGCCAGTAATAACGCCATCAAAAAAACAAGGGTGTTTGCTGCTCCTTTGATGAAACTCTATACTTAAAAAAAAAAATCAGGGAATAGGAACAGAAGGCACATAAATTTGGAGGGCGCAGAGGACATAGGTGTGGTGGATGGAGTTGTAAGTGGGTGAAGGGTATTTAACTCAAAAGACTTGGTGTACTTGCATTTCAGGGTATGATAATGAAGTCACCAATGTCATTTCAAGAATGAATTTGAGCAATTGGGGAGGAACCCCAAAATTATAAGGAGTGGACACACCCATACACATTGGTAGCATAAGCACACACACCTGGAAGATTTAGGCCATGAACTCTTAAGGAAGAATCTCTAAATAAGTCAGCAAGCACCTTGGATAAAATACCTTGCAGCATTAAACGTCTCCTACTTAAAATGGGCATCTCTCTGGCTCAGGTGGTTTCTTGCTCTATGAAGGGATAGGCCTAGAGGTCAGGGGGACTTATTGGGTGCAGTGTTTGGCTTCAGAGAGACCGTGTGATGATGATGATGATGGGTAAACTAAACAACATGATCCAACAGGCTACCATATGAATTTGTCCTTTGTTCTGGACTAAACCACTTTTCATGTGTCAGGGGCTCTCGGTGTCTGCTGTGCCTTAGTTTTTCCCAGTTTAATTTTTTTAAAGATTTTATTTGAGAGAGAGAGAGCAAAAGAGAGGGAGAGAGCACACGCAGGTGAGTACAGACTCCCCACTGAGCAGGGAGCCTGACTCGGGGCTCCATCCTGGGACCCAGGGATCAGACCTGAGCCAAAGGCAGATGCTTAACTGACTGAACCACCCAGGCACCCACAATTTAATTTTATAGTGGAATGCCATAAGACAGAGTAACAGGAAAAAAAATAATTTTGTACATTGGTAACCCTATAAAAATATGACACTTAAAGAAGTGACCAAAGAAAGCAGCTTTGATATATTTTAGACAAAGAAACAATACATTTGTGAAGAATTGACAAGGTACGGAAGTTTGGGATTGGGATGGTAAATTAGTGAGGAAGTAATAAATTTTTTTCCATAGTTTTTGTAGATTTGCATTAAAGTAGTATTTTGTATAACTCAGTGGTTTTTATGTGTGTTTATTCTTTAAAAAGGCAAACCCAAAAAGACTAAACATTGAGAATATTTAAAAGTTTTTCCTGCTTTTTGGGTATTTTTGATGATCATTTTTATTAAATTGTCTCATGGAGAAGGTGATATTGTTTTCACCCACCCTTCTCAGTGAAAGTCATGCAATCTATCTCCTACTGTAGTGAAGGAAATGGGGATCAGTAATTCAGCAAAATTGATCTACTCTTCATTTTTAGAAAAAACTGGGAGTCTTTTTTTGACATACAGTATCATTATAGGGTCTGATCCTTCATTTAGCCCTGCAACAAATAATTTCAGAGTTTCTACCAAATGCAAGAGAATATTCACCCTTTTTTTTCTTGGAAACAATGGGACTCTTTTACAGTGGGACCATATTGTAACCCCAGTACTGCATATGGCTGGCTTGCATACGATGACACTTCACATATGTTGGTGGAATTGAAACGAGCACTTGGCATTTGCCAGACTCTGTGTCAAGCTCTGGTTCCCACCCTTCTGATTTTCTGCAGAAGGCCGAGAAGAAAGCTAAAATCAGGGTGGGGACAGAGAAAGGGCCACTAACAGTAGCGGAGACATTTGCTTGAACCATATCTAACAAACCAGGAAAATAAAGTCAGTGTTTTCCTGCCTCATGCATCTCACTTTTATCTCCCCAAAGTTTATTTGAAAACATAGATGTTTCATTCATTCCTCAGGGTTCTCTGAGCTTCAGTTTCCAGATACTGCCACATGCACCTGGACATTTGGATGAGAGTATATGAACAGGCATGGAGGGGATGTGGTTTCATCTCCTTTGGTGCCTGCCCAGCTCTTGCATGGAGAAAAGTGTCTAGGGGATTGTCACTATCATCATAAGACCTTCTTTTTTCTCCTGCTGCTGAAAAGGGTCTCTCACTGGCCAAAGCAGTGTGGGCAGATGTAGATGGAATCCCAGACATTGATGCTTTAAGAATGGTTGGGGCTTATCAGGCAAATTGTGTCAACTTTACTGCCAACAACATTAAAGAGTTTACCTTCCCCACAGGGCACTTGGCACAGGGAGTTCAGGATCCATCTCTCCTGTTGAAACAGTAGGGTCTATCTAACTGGGAAGATACTTTTCAGGGCCAAGCCTCGTTCTTGGGGATAATATAATACTGAGGGGAACTTGACCCTTTCATATTATCAATTCTGTTTTTAGTAGTTGTTTTTACAGGCTGGTTATATTGCTAAGTATCATGAAACACATCTGCTAATGTAAAGATGGTGAATTAATTTGTATCCCTCTTTGGAGACTTAAGACATTTACTGATAATAAGGCCTGGCTTAAAGGTTATTTTCAAATCTTAATTTTGATTCAATTTAATTTAATATAGTTATGCACAGTGACTATATTAACAATGTGTTTTAAATGCAAATAATTTATGCCACAAGCTTTCATTGAGATGTATATTCTTTTCTCTTCAAATATTAAGTACTTCAGCTTCTGCGAAGAAGTCAGCTGTTCAAACCAATTTTCCCTTTTTCTGGGGTACATAGCTAGGCTACATTTCTCAAAAGAGGCCATGTGATTGAGTTCTAGACAAAATAGTGTGAAGAAGTGATGTGTGCCACTTCTAGGCCTGGTCCAACCACGGGTGATCCTCCATGCCTTTCCCCTTGCACCTTCTTGATGAAGGTGAACATGACCACCAAGGGAGCCCTAGCTTGAAATGGCAGAATCCGGCCTTTGAGTCACTACTTTTAGGAGAGAGGCCTCATCAGGAATATTCATTTTTAGACTTCATGTGTGCAAGAAATAATCTATCCTGTTTGGGTCATTATGTAGTTTTGGGCTTGTTTGTTACAGCAGTAGGCATGTTACCTTAACTAATATCATCCCTGAGAACCCTTAAGGAAAATGTTGAGCCCCGCTACATAATGGAAAGCTCGTGCACTTTGGAGTACAATAGAACAAGGTTGGAGTCATGGCTCTGGCACTTAATTGCCAGGTGGCTTCTGACAAGTTACTTAACTTTTCTGAGTTCACTGAGACAGCATCAAGCAGACAAGCAATAAGATCTGAGTGACTTGGTCTATGCACATTTTGGGCTGGTGTGAGAATATTCCCCCTTCATGGGCTCATTCCCTGGAGAAGCTGGTATGGTCCAGTTAGAAAAGGATGAGGAAATTCCTCCCTCCCTCTCCCCCTTACCCCATCATGGCTGGTGGTTCAGTACGTAGCTAAAGGTCCCAGTTTGCAAAGAAGCCCAGAGAAGATGAAGGTAAAAGTAATTTCTATGACATATTAAGAGTAGCTGAATCTGGCCTCATATCAGTGCTCCTCAGGGGTGAACATGCTGGGAATCCTATTTGCAATTATCAGTGAATGAAAGTATCACTTGGTCCTGCCCTGGAAAAAGAGGTGAAATATAGATAGATAGATAGATAGATAGATAGATAGATAGATATAGATATAGATATAGATATATAAAAAATATATATCTATATATAGATAGATATATATTTTTTTTAATCAGAAGGGAAAGCACATATTTTTAGTAGAGAAAGGGAGGGTTTCACTAAATGTGTTTTCCTGTGAACAGATGTGCTTACAGCTGGAGAACTGTGATCTGAATATTACTGAGCCAGACTAAAGGAAGTAAGATTCCTAGCTGCAGACACAGCCTTGCCCTCCCTAGGGGATGCCAGTTGAAGATCCATTTTTGGCTTCTTCCTGTACTTAAACTTGAGGATGAGTGGTTCTCGCTGGCCTAGCAGGTGTGAAATACTTTGTCTCTTCAAGTCCTTTGGGCATTTTCTTGGGCTGTGATGTATCTAAAGCACTCATCTGGCCTAGTTGGGGAAAGGGAGAACTGAGTGGTGGGAAATCTATTTTTTCCATTGAGAAGAGCGCGGTCAGCTCAGAGCACTGACACTTTCAAATTTTAGACTCAAGAATTGTTTTAGACTCACTCAAATTTTAGACTCTACTCAAATTTGAGTAGATATTGACTTTTAGATAGTGGTTCAATTGCTGGTGTCATGGAAAACATCCACTAGTGAAAAGACTGTGAAATAATTTGTATCTCTTTTTGAATATTTCTGGCTTGATACTAACCCTGTCTTGATACTAAGCTGGACTCACAAAGAGATCACTTACTTCATTGTCTCAGGACTGGATTATCCAGGCAGTATTTCCAATGCTGACTTTATTTTGCCAGTATAGACAGGCCCAGTCAGAACTCTGCTTGTGTGGTTTTCATGAACATTTTGCTTTATAAAATAGATCCTGAAATGGAGTTCAATCAGCTCATAATCACGAATAGAGAAGGATGGAAATTTAACTTCCTGTTTTAATGCTGTTAAAGAAAAATGAGAACATTTTTATTGAAAGACAACTATCTGTTGGGGTAATAGGAACGTGTGTTTATTATTTGGAATTTTTTAAGAACTTAGGTTATCTGGGCCAATGGTGAAATTGTACAGCATGGTGGAATGCTGCTGGATAGGATCCTGCCTTACTTTTTAAGTATGTAAATGGTTGTTTACTCAAGAATGAGGTTGTGGTCCACTGTGCTTTTTTCCTCCAGCTCTCTTGGGTCTCCAGACTTTGGGTGCAAAATTGACTTGGCAGTTCAAAAATCTAGGACCAGAAGAAGTTTCTGACCAATGAGACACCTTACTAACACCCAAAAACCTACAGGACTGGATATTATTGCTGCCATGGTGCATCAGTCATGGCATTTGTCATGAACAGGAATGCAAGTCTGTTCAATGTGGACAAGGTCACCTTAAGTGGAAGACAAGGGGCAGAGGTGGCCAGGATCCACCCTTTGTTCACCTCTATTTGAGGCTCCCCTGTCCTCCCAAAGACTGAGGGAAACTAGGATGAATCGTTTACTAACCCAGTTTTTGTATGTGTGTGCACACGCGTTCATGCATATGCACATGTGCGTGGATGTCACAACAGTATGGTCAGGCTCAGATATTCAGGGAGCAGTAGGAATGACAAATCCAAGTTCAGTGGCTTGGGGCTTGATCACTTCAGCCAGCCCTTGTCATCATCAGTGGTATTGCCTCCTGTCTCTCTGTCTCACACATCCACACACCTGGAGAAACATAGCAGCTCACTGAGGAGAAAGTGAAGCAGGTTATAACCTGATGTTGCACACTCCCCGCACCTTGCAAGTGGGCCCTGACCAACTCTACTTCTCTGGGGACAGCATGCAACATACAATCATAACTGGCTATTTCAGCAGGCCTCAAGAATTCCATGACAAGTGGCGTGCTTTCATCTCTGATGCCTCCTTAGCTCTGCAGACCCCTGGTCTGTTTGCTGGACAGGTATTTCTCGCCTGTATGTTCAGAGAGCCTGATACCCACAGCTGTTCTAAGACAGCCCTGGAAGAGGCTTCTTGACCCTTATCTGTCTTCTCCTGTCTACTGAGCCTGAAGAACAGAGAATGGCTTCTGGCCGTCTGGTTTCCTTAAGGCCAAGGGCTGTGGACAAGGTTCTTTCTAAGCCTGCGTAACCAAGCAGAAATCCCTGAGGACTATCTAAATTCAAACTTCTACCATGTAGGAAAGGAACCTGCCATACCACAAATGCCTCATCCACAGCCAACTTGACATTTTTCACAGTGAAGAGTGGATTCTGTAGCCTCATGACATACCTAGTTTGTGTTGCATTTTGAATATTCTTGAAAATGTTCATGTAATGAGAGGAAAACAATGTGTGTCTAAGCAGAGTCCTATCTCCACGTGCAAATCTTCTGCTGCCAGGAGTCACATTAATGCTAATGAAATCTGAATGTTAAAGCCTGTCCTGCAGTGGGTGGATGGTCTCCTTCTGCTGAAACACATTTTCTTCTCATTAGCCTCACCATCTTTATTAATATTAACAGCAATAATAAGAATTAGGGAGGCTGGTTTCTGGCAGAACGCAGAATTAGTGGGGAAGGGGAAAGATGAATGGTTGAGAAGTTCAGGATTCACCCTGATAGTAAATGAACTGCATCCTTCTGGGACCCTCATAAGAGTTATTTTGTTCTAAATGAGGGATATGGTGAATCACTGTCACCTGGCAATTGTTACTGCTAATGGGGAACTTCTCACAGCCAAAGCCCTAGGTCGAGAGAAAATCTATCTTGTGATGGTTTTATAGCTGGTGTGTGTGTGTGTGTGTGTGAGAGAGAGAGAGAATATGTGTGTGCATGTTTATGTACAGGGATCTATAGCCAATAGTAAGTTTAAGCAAGATTAATTCACTGTGAGGTTTGCTGCAAGGATCCATTGTTTAATGCATATCCATTAGCATTTCATAATTTCAATGTCTTAATGACTGTCTCACCCACCATATGAAATATTTAAAGGGAAATACAGTGAGGGAAGTGGGGGCAGAGCCAGGGAAACTTTCTCTCATAGCAGAAGAGAAATTTTCATGCTGTGGGAAAGTCAGTCAAAAGTGGTGGATGAGGTGTCTCCTACTGATTCCATTCCCCTTGGAAGTTTCTCTAATTTTTGCTGCTTATTCAAGCATTGATTGTCACTATGTCAAATCCCCCTACTGTTCTCAGGGCTGTTTGTGAGTCTCAGAGGGGCTGAGACACCTGTGAGTTGTCCCCAGGCAGGCAACTTGCAAGGGCAGTATGGGGGTGGGGAGGCTAAGGCAAGTGCACACAGCTCCTTGAGGATTACTGGTTTTCTATTTCTCGAAGCAGTACTGTGCCTGGGGATTATGGCTGTGGTGCAGGCAGCGGCGGGGAGGGGGTGGCTATTGCTCATACTTAGAGGATGTCTAGCCAGTACTCAGTGAGGCAAAGGAAAGGAGTAGAATGTCCCCTTCTGGAGCCCTAGACCAGCAGTGATGGTTCACGTCATCTTTTCCCAGTGGGACAGTGCCGTGGACGCCTCAGGATCGTGTGGTGCAGTGGAGAGTGCCCCATCTCACACTCTGAAGACTCCAGTTCGGGCCCGTGAGCCAGCAGCAGCTTATATCAGTGGTGTGACCTGGCCACAAAAAAACCTAGCATGCTCTTAGGATGGCAGCGAGAATAGAGGGGGCATGCCCAGAGAACTGAATTCCGATCTGCAAGCCACCCTTGAGACGCACTGGAGACGAGACCGAATATGCCCAGATATGTGTCTGCGGCAGGCAGAGGATATGAAACCACATTACATCAGCGACTCATGGAGGAACTGAGGCCCTGGCCTGAAGAAGAGATTCTGGGGGAAGCTCTGTCTGAAGAGCTGTCAGAGGGAAGAGGAATTAGATTCTTTTGGTGAGGCCCTCGAGGTGAGGTCTGGGACCACGGTAGAAACCATGGAGAAACACATTCTGTTGTCGATAAGGAAGACCTTTCTCATAGTTGCAAATGGCTAAAGACACTTCATATTTTTGTTCCTGGGAATAATCCTACCAAATTCTGCAGTCTGCTGTGGGTATTTGATGTCATGGAAATTTGGTGCAGGGTTGCACTGTATTAACACCATGAGGGATCCCTGGGTGGCACAGCGGTTTAGCGCCTGCCTTTGGCTCAGGGCGTGATCCTGGAGAGCCGGGATCGAATCCCACGTCAGGCTCCCGGTGCATGGAGCCTGCTTCTCCCTCTGCCTGTGTCTCTGCATCTCTCTCTCTTTCTCTGTCTCTCATGAATAAATAAATAAAATCTTATAAAAAAAATAATAACACCATGAACGTTTGGACATGCCTTTTAGATAGAATCGATTTTCTTTGGCAACAGCAGGACATAGCTTCATTCTATTGTTAAACTTCCTTCTATTTTTTTTTTACAGAAATATTTCTTCAGATGCTTTCTTGTTTTTTTTTTTTTAAGATTTTATTTATTTATTCATGAGACACACACACACAGAGAGGGGCAGAGACACAGGCAGAGGGAGAAGCAGGCTCCATGCAAGGATCTCCAGGTCTCCAGGCATCACACCCTGGGCTGCAGGCGGCGCTAAACTTCCGGCTGCCCAACTTCCTTCAATTTTTGAACAAGGTACGAATACATGCGTTCGGCCCATTTCCTCAGCCCCTCCCTCCGCCTCCTCCTACTCCTGGCCCACAGCTCCTCTAGAACCCAGGCCCCACTCCTGACATATTTGTGGGACCCACCTACCTATCTGTCATTTGTCTCTTCTGAGTAGCCTAAAGATGGGGATAAGCTGGCAGTGAAGGTCAGCTCTGGGGTGGAGCTGGGTTAGAGCTGAAAAGATTGAAAGCATTTGCATCTTGATTTGTATTTTAGAGTAGCTGATTTTCTGTCATTCCCAAAAAGCCTCAGCTACAGTTTTATACTCCACATGTCAAGATTTCCATGTGTCAAAATGGCCTCATCAAAATGTTCTTACAACTGGCTGGACACACGCTAGTCAAGTATATTATACAAGGAACTCAAGCATCAAAGGGGTGGTTGAACATGGTTATTTTAAAGATATTTTGTAATTCTAAGATTCTGGGCTCTAACTCAGTGTTCCCAGATGCAGTCCTTGGACCATGCTGGTCTAGGAGAGTTTCACCATCTGCATTAAAATGCAGAAAGATCAGAACAATGGGTTCAGCTTTCTCTAAGGCTAAATTTATCCAATTTTAAGGACTTTATTCTGAGATAAGGGTCTTTATTTTCTTCTTGTTAAAGTGTTGAAGTATTCTTCTTTAGTTTTTAAATAATGATGATGGTAGGTGGTTAAAATGCCAGAGACCAAATAAATTTGCCTGTGTCACTGTTACATTTTTTTCTTTTACTGATATGTGAGGTCACAAAGTCTGGGAATCCTGATTTAAGTCACCTAATCTTTGGAACCTCATTTATTCCTTTGTGAAATCGGCAAAGACGCACCCAGTGTCCCTAGCAGCATCATTGTTCACCTGTCATGGGCTGATGTTCTTTATAGACAAAAGTGCCACCTGAACAAAGGTGTAATATAAATGCCCTGAACCCTGAACCACTGTCCGTGGTGGTGAAATGAGTCATTGCATGGAGGGATGGTGGAACAGAAGTAAACTCTCTTTCTTCTTTCTTTCTTTCTTTCTTTCTTTCTTTCTTTCTTTCTTTCTTTCTTTCTTTCTTTCTTTCTTTCTTCTTTCTTTCTTTCTTTCTTTCTTTCTTTCTTTCTTTCTTTCTTTCTTTCTTCTTTTTCTTAAGATTTTATTTATTTATTCATAAGAGACACAGAGAGGCAGAGACACAGTCAGAGGGAGAAGCAGGCTCCTCACAGGGAGCCCGATGTGGGACTCCATCCTGGGATTTTGGGGTCACGCCATCAACCACTGAGCCACTCAGGCATCCCTGCCCTTTTTTTTTTTTTTCTTGATTAGCATTTCCTTCTCAGCTTCCAGTAGCAACATGAATGGTGGACAGGAAACTCTGCTGTGCTCTTTCAGAATCAGTATGACAAAGTTTCTGTCAAGGCAGCCAAAGAAGACTGGTACACCCAGGGAAGCCAGCATGGGTTTTTCAGTGGAACAAGGAAAGGCAGGGCGGGAATGGGTGTGGGGCTGGAGCAGAGTCCCAAGAAGAGGGGAGAGGAGTGGTCCTGTCTGTTCCAAGGTCAGAGTGAATTTAGGGTGTGTTTATTAGGGCAGCACTTTCTACCAGGTGTGGGGAACTGGGTTGTGACATGAAGACCACCCCACACCAAATAAATCATCTCCAGGTGATTCTCCTGTTTGGCCAAGAGAACCAATACTCTAAGTTCTGAGGGGGGAATCTTTGAAAAGAATAACTAGGCTATAGCTCCTTTATGCTAATTTCTATCAAATATGGCAAATTTTCCCATTCAAGATTCAAGAAATCATTGTGGCTAGCAGGGATTTTGGTTAGTGCTCACTCTAGAACACCTAATGGCTGTACTTGATCTCTATCTTTTGTCTTAATATCTCGCTAGGGAATTAATAACATATTGAGGGTAAGGGTTCAGCTTCTGCAGAAATTCTTGCCTTGTGCCAGGATGTCCAGAGCAGCAATGTTTCTAATGGTGGGAATGTGGAAACAACTCCGTGTTCATCATGAGGGTCACAGATACATCAACGATGGTGTGAGATGGAATAGCAAGCATATAGCAATTAAAGTGAACAAGTTGAGTCAGTAAGTATCATCATATTACACGCAATGTATAACATTGCATGAAAAAAAGAGCAAGTTACAGAACAACGTATAGAGAATGAAGCAATTTACAAGGATTTTTACAACACAATGCAACTGGGGCCCCTGGGTGGCTCATTTGGTTAAGCATCTGACCCTTGGTTTACGTTCAGGTCATGATCTTGGGGTCAAGGGATCAAGCTCTGAGATGGGGTCCATGCTCAGCATAGTCTGCTTGAGGAGTCTCTCTCTGCCCTCCCCCCAATAAATAAATATATCTTTAAATTAAACACACACACAAAAATAAATCAATAAAAGCAAACACAATGCAACTACTTGCTATGATAGATATCTTACTGTTTCTGGATATCTATACAGGTGGTACAAGTAAAAGCTACAAGACCAGATCCACCATGCTTATCTTTGGGGAAGGATAGGTAGGTACTTTGGTCCCTTTACAACAAAATTACTGAAGCAAATATGAAAATGATGGCATTATTCTTTGTTTTTTTAATTGAAGTTTACTTTTTTTTTTATTCAGAAATATAACAAAAAAAGAAAAAAGAAAGAAAGAAATATAACTACAAGGAAAAAAATGGCCTCTGGAATGATATCCTCTTGGCTTCAAATCTTGACTCTTCCACTTGCTGTGTGTGACCCTTGGCTATTTCACCTTCTGAGGGCTTATTTTCCTCACCTGTGAAATGGGGACAGCACTGTACACAGTGTCTGATGCGTGGTTAGCACACAGTATAGATCAGATGTTATTATTCATGTCCTCTAATTGAGATGATACAGGTGGAGTGCTCCTATTCATGCTTTGAAACCCAGCTCAGATATTATCCCCACCTTTCCTAACCATCCCAGTTAGGTGGTTCCCATAATCCTATATTCTACCCTGCATGGTATCCTATATGCTGTCATCTTCTCATGACAATGACACATATTTATGAAACACTGTGTGCCAGATGCTCTTCCAAACAGCTTGCATGCTTGCCCATTATCCCATCTCATCTCACAACATATCATCATTGTTCCCGCTTTACATTCATTCTAGCTTAGAATCACCTGTTGGTGTCTCCCCTAATTGGTGGTGAGTTTCTAGAGGCCAGGAATTGTGATTGATTAAGCTTTGTACCCTCTGTGCTTGGTGCAGTGCTTGAGAAAAAGAGGTCATTCAAGAAATTGCTTGAGTGAATAATGAATGAATGCAGAAAGCAGGCAAAGCAAACCCAGCTTCTTGGTCACTGCTTAGCTAAAAGGTGAGATGGTTCAAGGGTCTTTTGTGGGATCCTTGGCTCTACCGTATTGCCCTGAGTGCCATGTCTCTGAGGGATCACAACAGGGAAGTGGGTGGGTGCTGCCTCCTGGGAACAAAGCTATTGTTGACTATTATATAGTCAAAAAGGTATGCCATGTGCCCCTTCCCAAAGCTCTTTGGCTAGCTTACTCTTGCAATTTACATCTCAGCTCGAGGGCTCCTTCCTCAGGATGGTGTTTCTGGTCCCCCAGCAGAAGCAGGCCCTGTTACATACCTATACACAGTCCTGTGTGTTTGCTGGCTTGTGTTAACAACTGTAGTTAGACAGCTGTCCGTGGGTTACTGCTTACTGTCTGTCTCCTCCTTGAGTCACATGACGAGGGAAGTTGCTGCTTCCCCTCTGTTCTCTGCTCTATCCCTGGGGCCGCGCACATTGCAGGTGCTCAACATGCACTTGACAAATGGATGGAAGTCAGGAGAGGCTGGGAGTGGGAAGGAGTGGGTTGTTGAAATTCAAGTCAATATTCTAATTCACAGCTGCTACTGATAAAAGAGTGTGGTTAAAGTTTTCAGGCCAATATCTTGGAGACTTGTGAGCCTCTCTGTACCTTGGAGCTTGGCAGTGCTGATAAGTGAGTCTTCCAGAAGGAATCTCGATCAGTGGCCAGACTCTTCTGCAGCAGGAGTCCCTCCAGAGCCTCTTCTCTGTTACAGTCATTTGCACCTTATACTTGAGTGAGTCAGGACCACCTGGGGGCATATAAAATACACAGACGGCCCCTTCCCATTCCTGCACGCTTATGTACATCCCTACACATACCCAGAATCGGAATTTCCGGGGCCGGGTGAGGAGGGCCTGTGTGCGATTTGGCGCATCCCGGCTGGTAACCACTGCCGACTTCCTTCAGCCCACTCCTTGGTCAGTGTCCGGCACTCTAAATTTATACTTGGGGGGCTTCTGACATACCTACCTTTCAGCTGGAGAAAATGGGTCAGATTTTGAAGGGCAAAGAAACGGATTTTTTTTTTACAGCACAGAAATGTGAACTTTCTCTCTCTTTAATTCTCATCAATCCCTACTCTTTCTTGTCATCCTTGTTGAATCATTCTGACCTGAATCTGAAGAGACAGATGCCCGAAACAGGCAAAGGTGGACTCGGGATGCACAATCCTGTCGCGAGGCACCTGGGTGGCTCTGGACCTCACAGAACCTGGGAATGCAAATATTTGCGGTCTGTTTGGAACCCCTGGAAGGGCTTGTAAAATGGGACCTTCGAAAGGCACTGTTGCTAATTGACTCATTTAATGGCCGGCCACATTTCCTGCTCCCCCTTTTCAGCTCACAAAAAGAATTCTGTCAAAACAACACGAGGCATCACAGATGTAAACTTTCGAGTCTTCGTGAGCATGAGCATGCCAGAACCATTCCTTGGCTCTCAAGAGGATTGCAAGTGAACCTTTTCTCCCCACACTCCCTAAGCCTTAGCTCTACCCTTCCCCAGGGCTCTGGAAAGCAGGGGGTGTGGTGTGGTGAGACACGTGGTCTCTTGCCCCTCCTCCCTGAGTGGCCCTGCTCAAACATCTCATGAGGCACTCAGGGTGCACATGGCTTCCCCCCACACCACTCGGTTCCATCATTGTGAGAACACGGCAGGTAGGGGCTCCAGCCTAGCACATTTACTTACCAGAATTTTGCGGGGTTGGACAGGGGACTTGGGGAGGGTGCTGAGTCTGAGAGGGTAAGTGACTTACAGGCAGGGAGCAGACACCATTCCTGAAATCTGGCTTCCTGGCCTGTGTGCCAGGGCCCTCTCCATCCTGGCTCCTTCCCCACTAGCCTCAGTGGTCACAGCCTCTGAAACAGGTGCAGGGGTGGCACCTGCCATGTAGCTGAAATGTTTCCGTAGGACCCTCAGGCACTTCCTTTGGCCTCTGGTCACTTTTGATAAATGTTCCTGTCCTGCCTTGGACGCAGGAGCTTCTACCTGAGCAAGTTAAACTTGTGTAGAGGCGCTTGGACTGAGAATGTGGTGTGAGATGTTAAGTTCTATAAGGGAGGAATAGAGCTGCCTCTCTCTTATCCTATGAGCCGCACTCTTATTCCACTTGTTACAAAATTTGCCTTTTATTCACTGCTTCATGCAACACATATTTCTGGAGGACTTTCTGGGTGCCAGGCACTGACATAGGTAGGGGTGCAGCTGTGGAAAGCTTGGAGGGTTGGAGCAACAGAGGTCCCGCTAGGGGAAAGATTCATGTGGAAGGATGTGGGTGTGTTGCTCTGTAGACAGGAGGCTCAGCAAAGGTCCCTGATGGCCTGAATGTACAGGGAACAGTAGGCTCTAAAACTGGAGTGGGAGCAGATCTAGAGTTGGAAGGGGCCCCCAGGAGGTTGGTATGGGTGTGGCGGGGTGATGCAGGAGGCAGAGCAAGGACAAAAACTGGGGGCAGACTTTGGGTTTCATACTGAGTGGAATGGAGAGCCTCTGGTTGGGGGGTGCGAGCTCTGATTCAGGTTTTAAAGGACTATGCTGTGGGAGGGCAGCTTGGATTAGTGGGGGTGGGGTGCAGGAGCTGGGGAGGACTGGTCAGACTCGGGATGTGCGGCTTTTTTGAAATTTAAATTCACTTAATTAACATACAGTGTATTATTAGTTTCAGAGGCAGAATTTAGTGATTCATCAGTTGCATACAACACTCTGTGCTCATTCCATCATGTAGTCTCCTTAATGTTCATTTCATCACTCAGTTACCCCATTCCCTCACCCTCTTCCCTCCAGCAACCCTCAGTGTTTCTTACGATTAAGAGTCACTTATGGTTTGTCTTCCTCTCTGATTTCATCTTGTTTTATTTTTCCCTCCCTTCCCCTGTAGTCCTCTGTTTTGTTTCTTAAATTTCAGGATGTGTTTTGAAGGTAGAGCCAGCAGCATTTGCTGACATGTTGAGTGTGGGGCAGAGAAGGAATGAGTTGTTGAGATAAGTACCAGCCAGGTCTAGGACGGGGACATTTGAAAGGTTCCGAGGCCATGGACATGTCAGGAGGTCAAAGGAATCATTTCTCCAACAAAACTTGATTTGTACATTTAGTCTAGTCCCCATTTAATTTTTCTTTGTATTACAGTTATAGATCATTAAATGTATGTTATATATTTATATTAGATTTTTGTACATATTCTGTTTTGTGTTGTAGTCATAGAGCAGCACTATAATATTGCTTTTATTAACATAATTCTCATGATTAGATTATGCGCTTTTCAGGAGTGAAGCTGGGTCTTATCCTAGTCTAACCCAGATTTTTATGATCTGAATGATCTGAATCACATTGATGAGTAGAGTTAGAAAAGGACTAAGAACAGTTCTGAAACATCAGTGCCCTCTGATCATAGCTATTGTTGGTGTAAGGTGACAGTAAAGTGCCTTTAAAAACCTGGAAATGGGGGAACTTTCTGTTTTAGGTACAGCTGGTGCTCAAAGAATCCAGTGGTCCACCATATTTCCCCTGCTCCTTTGCAGTAGGCTGGGTCATTGGCCATCAGATGTCACTTTCCTGAAGCCTCTTCAGAGTTGGCGCTCTCCTCCATTTTTGTCTCCTCCACTGCAGTGGTCCTGTAGCTGGTGTTGGTGTGTAGGTGACAGAATAAATGGGACCTGGATCCAGAATCACCAAAGGGGAGGAGGGTCCTGCCATCTAAAGAGAGACTTTTCAAAAATATGAAATAAATGGTTGTGCTGAGCTCCTGAGATTTTGATTGCCCTGTTAACCTCAGCATGGCCTATCCCATCCTGACTACTATATCTTCTCAAAGTAAAGCTAGTAAAATCTCCATATAAAGGAGGTGATTCGCCATCTGAGAGAGCAGAGTCTGAAACAGTCTCTCTGTAGAATTTGCAGGCATCAGATAATCACATTCAAGGTGATTCAGAGAATGAGCTCATGAGGCAGAAATAGAATATGATGATAAACAAACAGCAGAAATCTAATCCATAGTGATAATGCCGTGTTTCTGAAGGGGGATGTAAAAAGAGAGACAAACAGCCAGAAGTTGATCACGTCCTTGAGAGACGGTGTCCTGGCTGAATGGAAGAGCAGCATCGGGGCCTTTTGGAACATGTAACTGTACTGTGGAGATGGGCCCCCCCAGGCTGTTTGGGCCACATGCCGTACACCTTCCAGTAACATAACTCTCTGCTCCTGCCGCGAAGTCATACTTGCAGTATAACCTTCTGATGAAGGTGAACGTGCTGAAGAGATGGTTCCAAAGGAGAGAAGGCCCTCAGGTGCTATCATAGGTATTCGCTGATATAATTGACAGATCATTCTCATTGTAAGTTCATTTTCTAGCAATCTCGTTATTTGAATCAAATTCCGTAAGGCAGTAAGTGATGGATTCATTCTCAGTGTGACGTTGAAATCAGACTCACTCCTGGAGCCTGTGGCAGGCCACCTTGTAAGGTCTTTGGGCAGCCTTCCAGCCAGACCACAGGCTTTCCTCAGGCTCTGTCACTCGCATTGCTGTGGAAGGTTGTGTATTGTACAGCAGGTGTCCTGAACATGTGACCTTCAGATCTTCCAGCAGGAGAATTGAATGGGAAACCCTGTTCTTTATATTAAGATTGAAGACACCAAAACACAGTGTTACAGAATCCTCTCCTTAAAAGTAAGTTTGACAGTTTACGTGAGAAACTTACAGACTCGACTACAAATGGAATACATTTTTGTTCATTTAATTGAATTTTAGGGAGAGGTGTCATGCAAATGTACTATAACTCTGCTATTTTCCCCAGAAACGTCAAAGAAAATTTTAGATCATCAACCATATGTATATGTGCAGCTGTGTGTTTGAAAGCTACCGGCAAATCCATGCTCATATAAATAGTTGTTTCTCAAGTGGCTCACATGAGAATCACATTTTAGAGATGTTCTGTTCCCTTTGTTCTCCTTTCTAGTTGCAGATTTGAAATACTGGTTAGGTTCTCATATTCCAAACACCAAGCCCCAGACTAACAATAAAACAAAACTATTTATTATTTTTAATGATAAAAGCAATAAATATTCATATAAATAAGAATTTCTAAAATTGAAGAAATATAGAAAATAGAAAGTAGGAACCTTCTTTGTTCTATCCCTCAGAAAAAACCCACTGTGAATAGTCTGGTGAATCATTCCAGATTTTCTCCCTATACATATATAACATAGATTTTATTATTTAAAAAAATGGGGTAATTTTATGCATGCTGACTTTCAATATGCTTTTTTTCCTTCTCAGCAACATATCTTGGGCATCTTTTTCATGTCAATGGACATTTGTATATTTTAGTGGCTAAAGAATAATCCATTCTATGTTTGTACCATAATTTATTTAGCCAATCCCCACTGGTGAATATGTGGATTGTTCTCAATTTTTCTTGTTTATAAACAATCCTGAAATGAATGTCCTTGAATATATATATATATATCTTTGAGTACTACATGGTATTACCATAGTTAAACTTCTAGGTAAGAAAATATTAGGTCAAAGAATGTCCATATTTTATTTATTTTTTATTTTTAAAGATTATTTATTTATTTATTTATTCACGACACACACACACACACACACACAGAGGCAGAGACATAGGCAGAGGGAGGAGAGGCTGACTCCATGCAGAGAACCCCATATGGGACTTGATCCCGGGATTCTGGGATCACGCCCTGAGCCAAAGGCTGATTCTCAACCACTGGGGCACTCAGGTGTCCCAGAATTTCCATATTTTAAATTTTAATAGCTTTGACAAAAGGTTTATACCAATGTGCATATTTACTACCACCATGCTAACTAGGTTCTTGGCTGGATTTCCATTTTGATAGTTTTAAGTACTAGAATCCTAGGGCTAGAATCTGTTGTACAAGGTAGAGGCAGCAATTTAGCCTTTTAAAATAAAAGAATTAGGGCAGCCCAGGTGACTCAGCAGTTAAGTGCTGCCTTCAGCCCAGGGCCTGATCCTGGAGACCCGGGATCGAGTCCCACGTTGGGCTCCCTGCATGGAGCCTGCTTCTCCCTCTGCCTGTGTCTCTGCCTCTCTCTCTCTCTCTCTCTTTCATGAATAAATAAAAATCTTTAAAAAAAATAAAATAAAATATAAGAATTACCCCATAGAGCACCATTTTGTTTGTGGTTTCATAAGCAAAAAATGTTACTGTGATTCATCAATGAAAGCAGAAGCATTACCCATTTTGACATTCTTTGTAGAGTTCCAACCTCTTGTCCCCCTTCCCCCGCCTGTACTATGGCAGCTGTACATATATGAGGGGGTATGTTGGGCTGGCTAGAATAGGAAGGGCTTTGTTTTAAATCTATCTTTTGCATATAAGTCAGTTGGTTGAAATGAAAATGTCCTTAACTCCCACACTTATTAGCTATGCACCCCCTTGGGTACATCACTAATTCTCTCTGAGCTGGTTTCCTCATCAGATGGTATCCTATAAGAATTACCCAAGAAAGTAGGGACAGGTCCCTAGCACAATGCCGGACATGCAGGGTTTGCATGTTTTCTCCATCAGCTGAACATCATTCCTCCGTGGAGAACAGAACTTCTATTCAAGGACCAAACTGTACCATGACAAGACTGGTTTTAAACTGTTTCTTAGAAAGGGTAGGTATTAGTTGTTGGGATACTCTTCCTCTTTATTTCTTTGCAATATATTAGACCTTAAATTATGTTGTTGAAAAGAATGCTTTTTTTTTGTATGTTTGTTTGTTTGTTTGAGCAACGTTCTCTAAATGTTTTAACCATATCCATTTGGTTTTGCAAAGTGTGTTGTGAAATAGTCACATTACTGTTCGTCCACATTCCCATAGATATAGTTAATTATGTTTAATTTTGCCTATTATTTCCAAAGATGCCATTATTGACAGTTTTAGTGGGAGTGATTTGAGCTGAATGAGATCAGTGTTGGATCATTAGGCTTTTCACTGTGTACATATGAAATTGTTTCTTGGGTGAACTGTTTTATCTGAGATTTGAAGGCTCTGTCATCAGTGGCAACTTCCTTCTTTTGATAGTTGCCTGGCTGTCTAGCCAGGCTCTTGCAATACTTCTGGCCATTCAACCTTCTGGCCCTGTAGTGGCCCATTCAACCTCAATGATCCCGAAGGGTCCTCATGGACATATAGAAAGCTGCTGCAAAGGAAGACTAGTGGTGTCCTATGTATCATGGTGTTCAGAATTCCCATTAAGCCAACGGTATGGAGATAAAGGGTTTGGGTTTTTCAGAGGCCATTTCTCGAGAAATGTCTAGAACTCAGCTGACGGGAAGACAAGCCCTGGGTAGGAGGGAGGCAACACCATCTAATTCATTATACTTTGTTTTTATTTAACTACCTCAAAGGTCATAAAGATAGCCTTAATCTTCAGATGAAGAAATGGGAATTCACAGGTTTAATGACTAAATTTTTTCTTAAAGATTTCATTTGACAGAGACAGAGCAAGCATGAGAAAGAGAGAGCAAGAGCTGACAGAGGGCAGAAGAAGGAGACAGAGGAGTAGGCTCCCTGTTGAGCAGGGAGTCAGACATGGGGCTCAATCTCAGGACCCTAGGACCCCAGGATTATGACCTGAGCCAAAGGCAGACACTTAATCTACTATGCCACACAGGCACCCCATTACTGACTAAATTTGATGAAATTTGTATAGCTTGAACCCAAGACTTGTGGTCCAGAGTCCTCTCTACACTGGTAACAACCAAAAGACTGTCACTGGGCGACAGATTCAGGAGGCCCAGATTCACCATCCACAGCAGAGTGTAATGGCCCGGTCACATAAAACTCAGGAGGAACACAATCTAGTGGGAAACAAGTGAAACTGAGGCAAAGGCCTAGTGCTTTGGAACATGTTGCTAAAATCAGAGATGGAAGGACCAAGATATTAAGATGTTCCAGGGGTTAACTCTGAGATACCAGTTGCTTCACCCATCCTAAGATCCAGCTGAGAGAGAGGAGGCTATTACACTCTAATCCACCAGGGTTTTGTTAGGTACTTGGCATGGCAGAAGTTCGGAGGAGATGAAGCCTCATAACTCTGGGTCACAGGGGCTGCAGGTAACAGAGACTGTATGTAGGGTTCACATCTTAGCCCACAGAGTTGCCTTCCTCAAGACGCTCCTCTGCTTTCCCTGCTTCACCTCTGCATGGCCAGCTGAGTGCAATGAGCAATGCCAATGACTTCAGACTGTGCTGGGCTCCATGAAAGTGTTCTGAGCCCACGTGACTAGATAGACTTCTTTCATGTTGGACTCAGCTCATCACTGAAATGTGTTCAAGTGACAGACTTCTGTTTCTGATGATACTCTGAGCTAGGTTTAGACTGCTGCATGCCTTCTGTCTCCTTCAAATTTAATACCCATTCATAGCTCTATTTATTCTGCCAAATATTTTGTAGATAATAACACCGTTTCTCCATAATATTCTCCAAGAATCCAGTTGCACGATGTCTCTCAATAGAAGTCCATGATCTTAAATCATGTTCATGTTCAGTTGATTGGGAGCTTCCTTATCCTCCTCCCTTCCCTACCCCTTGTCCCAGCTCTTCAGCCTCAGGTTAATATCTAATAGCTTTCTAGGAGGTTGATAGCAAAATATCTTCATAAAGAGCAAACGTCTTTTCTTGTTGTTTGTTTTTTAAACCTGAGCTAGGAATTTTCATTTCCTATAGAGAATAACCATAGAAGGCACAAGTGTGGGTGCTCAAATTCTTTCTCTTAAAATTAGTGTTTTAATTGCTCTAAATTAGAACCTACTAGGGTGATGGTGGGAAAGACCTTGCAGAGTCTACTGTTTAAGTAAAATGTCCAGTTCTTCTGGTGATTTAGAGAAAAGCAAAGAAAATCGTGCATTGAAAGGCAAGAGGAGTCTCTTTGCATGTGATGCTGTGCCGTTTTTAGTCTTGTTTATCTCCTGGGCCTTGTTTTATTTTTACAGGAATTAAAGGTAGATAATTTATACTGAAACACATAGAAATAAATATTGAATGGGGTGCTTTTAATTAATTAATTAATTTATTTATTTTTATAAATTTATTTTTTATTGGTGTTCAATTTGCCAACATATAGAATAACACCCAGTGCTCATCCCATCAAGGGCCCCCCTCAGTGCCCATCACCCAGTCACCCTCACCCCCCACCCATCTCCCCTTCCACCATCCCTAGTTTGTTTCCCAGAGTTAGGAGTCTCTCATGTTCTGTCTCCCTTTCTGATATTTCCCACTCATTTTTTCTCCTTTCTGAATGGGGTGCTTTTAAAACCACTTTTATCTCTGAAACTTTTGGACATTTTGGGGTAAGTAAATCAAATAAATTTCTTTTGTTATGTAAAACTTGATAGAACTGAAAGCTAGGAGACAAAATAAAGTCCATAAAGTCTTAGCTAATCAAGCCTCTATATCCAAAGACAAATTTATAGAAAAAGAGGAAACAGAGGAATATGTTAAAAGACATGATGGGATGCAATTGAGGAAACTCAGATAAAGGAAACTAAAGAACAAATAATCTAATTTCTTCTTCTTCACCTCCTCCTTCAACAACAACAACAATAATAGCAACACATGGGAAGACATGAATGGGAATTTAATTTAAAAGAGAATTAAGATATATAACAACTAATGGTAATTACTTATGTGGATCCCAGTTCAAATAAGCCAAATATATCAAAGATTTATAATCTTGGAATAACTTTAGGACAGCCCAGTAGCAGTGAGCACCACTGACTTTAGATTGTGGTCTTTATCATTCTTCACTAAAATGAACTAGGGTTACTTGGAAAATTGGCCAATTCCTTGCATGATATACAGTATGAATTTAAAAAACCTTGTCATATCAGATAGCAAGGAAGGTATCAAAGACTACTAGTGTCATAGGGAAAGAACTCAAAAGATTGGAAATGTGAGCATCAATAAGAGTAATTACTGCATTGGGTCGAAATAGTTTAAATATGTTTGAATTCATGAGTTTATAATGATACTTAAAAAAAAAAAAACTCTATTTTGTCATCATCAGAGGATACCAAAGTTGGGTAACTCATGATTTAAAACTAGGCAAACAAGGGGGAAGAATCAAATATCTATTCTTTTTTCTAATATGAATGGTGCCATGTGATAGCCAAGTAGGTGAGGGGGATGTTTCTCACTGCAGAAGTATTCCAGGTAATAATTGACAGGGGAATATTAATATTTTGTATGCACTAATGAATTGGTTGATCTAGGCACTGAACATGAATGAATACTCATATCACAAAAGTAGAGACAACCAGATATTGTGCACCCTTCAGTGTAAGAACATAGCACCCCCATAATATACTCTTCATAAAAAATACTTCAATATGATCAAGTCTCTAGATGCAACTACCAATTTATAGGCAATACAAAGGGCAAGGAAACATGGTAAACTACACCATGGGACTACAATCACCAAAATCCAGTTGTGGGAATTTTATAGGAGAAACAGTCCATTTTCTTCAACAAACATTTTGCAAGGAATAAACATAAGGGATGGATAAGGAACCTGTAAGATTCAAGGAGATTTAAAGGACATCAATTAATTACAATGTGTGGATCTTCTTTAGATACTATTTTTTAAGTATCCTAATTTTAAAAAACTATAAAAGTGCTCATGACATTTATGAGATGAGGAAATTTGAACGTTGTCTCAGAAATTATTTTAATGTGATACTGCTATTGTGGTTCTGTTAGAATCTTTATCTTTTTAAGTACATACTGAAATATTTGCAGAAAGGATATAAGGTCTGAGATTTGCTTCAAAAACATAGGGTTAGGGGCAGTGGTCTGTCTGGCAGAGGCCAGACTGACCAAGGGTTGATGGTTATTGGGGTCAGGTGGTCATTGTACTATTCTGCCTAGTTGGGTATATGTTCAAAATTCTACATCATAAGAAGTAAAAAAAGAAGAAAAGGGAAATGTGAACACTGCTCAATGTTTAATTACGTTAAAGAATTAATGTTTTTTTTAGAAGTATGTTAGTAGCAATTTGAATTTATATATTTTGAAAAGATAAAATGATTTCTGGGGTTCACTTTAATTAGTGTTTGTGGGGGTAAAAATGAATAAAAGTGGTCATTATTGTATAAATTTGAAAATTTTCTAAATTAAAGGTAACATACAAAAAGATAGGTTAGGCTATAATTAAAAAAAGAAAAAAGGATCACAGCATAGAATAATTAGTGTTGAAATGCCTTGTGTCCATGACACATTGAATGAAAGCCATACGTCATTATTTATTATTATTATTGATGTTTTTCATGGTAAGGTGTTGGGTCACCAAAGATAAAATCTGAACACAAATCCACTTAAAGCAAAATGAATAGAATATAAATCTGGTGATATTAAGGAAGCCTTCTTTGCAGTAACCTTATAATAAAATTAGGAATTTCTTAGCCCTGTTCCTAACCCCTATGTTATTTGAAGGTCAGGTGCTATTGGGTGTGAATAGCCAAAGAAAAGTTGCCTAGTGTTTACATAAACTGCATGCTAAATTAGTTTCTGAAGTTAAACTAGAAGTTTATCAGACCTTGAAATTCATATGTGAGAAATAGGTAAATTTCGATATTACATAAAAGAGAAAAGATAAGCACACATTTAGTTAAACTTTAAAGTGGACTGGAATAGGATAGGAAGGCTATTTTTTTTTAAAGATTTTATTTATTCATTCATAGAGACACACAGAGAGAGAGAGGCACAGAGACACAGGCAGAGGGAGAGGCAGGCTCCATGCAGGGAGCCCGACGTGGGACTCGATCCAGGGTCTCCAGGATCACACCCTGGGCTGCAGGCAGCGCTAAACCGCTGCACCGCTGGGGCTGCCCAGGAAGGCTATTTTTATCAAAATGATAAAATGAGCTACAAAAGAAAAAAGTGACTTGATTATATAAGGTCTTAGGTTCTGGACACTGAAAAGTAGATAGGGTAGTGGGCAGGATAATTTAGTAAAGTGAGACTCAGAACCTGTGGAATTCAAATGTCTCCAAATAAAGAGTTGCTGGGGATTGCTCACTCAATCTCCATTCCACTCTTCTGGTTGCAGATGTTGGAAATCTAAAACTAATGTGTGCCAGGTTCCTTTGCAGCTAGGATTCTGAGAATCAGGTTCTGCTAATTATATGAAGGAAGACAGAAGTGAGGTGGAGGCCATCTTACTTTCTTGTTTTTTTCCCACTGCTTTTGTGCGGGTGCCCCGCAGCAGCACTGCAGTGTGCTCTCTTCGGCTCCCTGGGTATTGAGAAACAGTTGCAGAGGCAGAGCAGATGTGGTGCTTCTCATCTCTAGCCTCCTGGTCTCTGAATTACAACTCTGGGAGTGTGCCTGGAATCCCTAAATTCAGTAGGAGCCTAGGGTAGCAGCTGGCCTGGCAGATCAGTCCTCATTGTTTTGGGAGTCATTGCTGTAGGCTCACCCCAGCATGTGACTATCAGCCCTTCCAAAGGCTTTGTGAGCACTTAGTTCCCTATATTAAATCTCCTTCTATTTAACATGCTCAAAATGTTTCTCCTGCATTGTATTTGATGGAAACAAGCAGTGTTTAGGTTTTAGGCCTTCACAAATGAAGGTTAGGCATGCTAAAATTTACTTTTCCGTTTTCCCCCTCCCCTCCACCTCAATGACCAGTTTCCCTCGCATCTCTCCTTGTCATCCCCATGTCTCATTCTCTTGGTTCCTTCACTGTTTCTTGCCAGTGGTCGCCTACATTCCCAGGTGCCAGAAGTCAAGAAGGCATCTAGATTTCGGGGTGGTCAGATGGAGAAGAAATGCTGGATTGCCCCACTCTCAACTGTTTCTAGGTTCATTTGCAGGTTCAGCTGTCTTGGAACTGTGCCAGTCTCTCCTCCTCCATGTCTACTGTCACTGTGATGCTAACATGTAGAGTTGGCTTTTTTTTTTTAAGATTTTTATTTATTTATTCATGAGAGACACACAGAGAGAGGCAGAGACACAGGCAGAGGGAGAAGCAGTCTCCTTGCAGGGAGCTGGATGTGGGACTCGATCCCGGGCCCTGGGATCATGCCCTGAGTTGAAGGCAGATGCTCAACCACTGAGCCACCCAGGAGTCCCACATGAAGAGTTTTTATCAGACTCCTCATTCAAAGATAAGGTGCGCGCAGCTCAGAAACACTAAATAACTTGTCCAGTGTCTGTGCCTAAGTACCAGATTCAGGATTGGATCCCAGTTTTGTCTCACTATTGCATGGACTTTGGAAAACACAATGCAGATATATAATAAGCATCATAGTTTAGTTCTACAGCCCTGCCAAGGATTGAGTGGGAGTCATGCAAGAAACAGAATGATTTCTTTTCTTCTGTGCTGGATAAGAACCTTTGTGTCTTTCTGTTGGTTAGTGGGAGACAGCCAAGGAAGAGGGCATAGGAAAAAGACTTTACAAAGAATGAGTGAACAAGAGAAAAAGAGCTGTGGAGGCAAGCTGGTGGTGCTGGTGCTGTGGGTGGTGTTGGCACATCTATAATGCTAGTGGGGGTGGTCCTGGTGGGGTTAGTGCTGATGCTTTGTCTGCTGCTAGTGCTCAGGAGGGGAGTAGATTGCAAGCTGCTCCAAGAATATTAGTATTGCTTCTCCCCAGCTGGTCGTTCTGCTTACTCCTTTCATTCTACTATGAACCTCACCCTTCAGTGAAGGAGAGTGCTTTTTGCTGACTCAGCAAATGCCAGATGGCTCAGCCAGAGTACAAGAAACTCAATTTCCGGATGCACACTCAGACCTCCAGCATTCTGTTCTGTAACTGTGATGGCTCCGAAGAACTAACAGGTGTCTCTGTGGATAGTGGTCTACCCTAGTTTAAGGATGGGCCTGGGAACCAAAATACATGAAGATTTCAGTTCTGCAAATTTCTGTCTGTATGATTTTGGCCAAGTTCCTTAATCTTACTGAGCCTCCATTTCCTCATCTCTAAAATGGGGGTGGGAGGAATTATTACTGCTTCATAACATTAGACTGTAAAGAATTAAGTAAGTTAATTACCTAAAACATGGCAGGTGCTTAGCACATGATATCCATTATATTAGGTATAAACACTTTATTTATTTATTTATTTTTAAAAGATTTTATTTATTTATTCATGAGAGACATACACACAGAGAGAGGCAGAGACACAGGCAGAAGGAGAAGCAGGCTCCATGCAGGGAGCCCGATGTAGGACTCGATCCCAGGACCCCAGGTTCATGCCCTGAGCCAAAGGCAGACGCTCAACCACTGAGCCACCCAGCCGTCCCCAGCTATAAACACTTTAAATGAGGTCAATGCATCACCACACTTGGGGAAGCTGATGAGAAAACAGGCAAATATCAAAGTGTATCTTTTAATTGACTAGAATAGATATTCCATTAAGAAACTCTTTTCCAAACTTATGCAAAATACTCTAGTTTCTTGCAAATGAAGTGTTCTTTTTTGACTTGGCAAGGTCATGGTGTACTCTGAGCCACTTACTGTCTGGTGTTAAAAACAAAACAGAACAACAACAAACAATTGGTATTTGGCCTCAGTGACTCTGATCTGAGCTATCTGCCCACAGCCTGATCAAACTCTGCATGCATACTTCAAATAATCCATAGATTATCTCCTCTTAAGAGGATCCCATCAATCTCATGAGTCATATTAAAATAATTCCTGATTGTACACGTACTGAGTGTTAGATGCTTGTAAACATTATTCTGAACAGCTCTGGTGCCATTAGCCTTAGAGATGTTACAGAAGTTTTATTTTCCCTCTCCTTTTCTTCCTTCCTTTCTTTTTTTAAATTAAAGATTTATTTACTTATTAGAGAGAGAGAGAGAGAGAGAATGAGCTGCAGAGGATTGGAGGAAGATAGAGAAAATCTTCGAGCAGACTCTGCTTAATGTGGAGCCCGATGCAGGGCTCGATCTCAAGACCCTGATATCATGACCTGAGCTGAAATCACCAATCGGACACTTAACAGACTGATCCACCCAGGGACCCCATCCCTCTCTTTTTCATAAATGTTTATGTTTATTTAAAAATAATTTACACAGAATTGAGAGCTCTTAATTGTATATTTTCTAAAGGAAAGAAGGGAATACTTGATTGTGTGAGTATTTTCCCATTTCTGTTCATAGGCCATCCCACAAAGTATCTGGATGTCAAACTCTATGAGATTGATAATAAGCAAAAATCTATGCTATTGGAAGTTGAAGTGAACATATTTAAGTGGGATGTTTTATATAGAGTGCTTGCACAATGCTTAACTCACAGTTAACAGTCAATAAATATCAGTTCCTTTTGAATATTTACTAGTGCCTTGGTTTGATGATTCTTATTCATACTATGTTCCGAAATTGTTTTCATTTTGCAAGGGATCCTTATGTCTCTCTCTCTCTCTCTCTTTTTTTTTTTTTTTCAATCCATTGGATATTGAAACCACATCATGATCTAACCTAAACACGATATAACTTCATGGGGGTAGGAGTTATGTGAAATTGAGAACACTGGATTGAAATGGAATGTTCCTAGTACCCTAAGGAAAGGAGATATTGTCTTCTACCAGTTTACACATCATGTTTCAAAACAGTTTCCTTTGAGGTTAAGAGTCAGATCACCCTTTTGCTATTCACTTAGCTAATTAATTCATTAAACTTCTAAGTAGTATTCAGACTTTGTCTCCAATTTCCACCTATAAAGTGATTATCATGGCTACCCTACAGTTGTGTCATGACTACCAAGGCATAAATATTTACTGGGGGCAGTAAATTTTGGCAAGAGATACAAAGCAAGAATGAGACATATATCCATAGAACTGACTATCTGGCCTTAGAGATCAAAATGAAAGAAAACATTGTGAAATTTTTTTGTTGCTGTTCCCTGAGAATTAGCTACAGATGCAGGGCCAGACAACTGCTACTTTTGTCACTCTGTTGAGTGTGCATCAGGCTCCCTGGATGGTCTGGCCTGGCCTGTCCTCACAGCCCAGACCTCTTGGGTCGGGATGACAATCTTTCTAGAAAAGTAACCTCATTCTTTGCTATAGGTACACACATGGCTGGCTCCCCCACCAAAAGTTTCAGGTAAGCTCTCAGGGTCCTTTAGTAGAAGAATGGGAAATGAGCTGAATCAAATCTTAGACTTACGCTTTGGGTCTTGAGTTGTATTTAGTGACTGGTTCCTGAAAGGCTTTCTGCCCTCTGACCTCAGCACACTTGGGTTTTCTCCTTGGTCACAAGAGGGTTACAGCCCTCAATGAGGAAACCTGGCGTCTGATAAGAGGTCTGAGTTTTCTTGTTGTTGTTGTTGTTGTTGTTTTCAGGTAGTACATGGGGGTCAGGAAGCAGGAGTGGAGGATGTCTCCTTGACCTGTAAGATAAGAAAACAAAGAAACCCATCAGAGGCAGGAATGGCATTTGTTCTGACACCTAATTTTAGAAGCAGACTGTGAGGTGATGAGTTTGAGCATATATGAACAACGCCAATAAAAAGTTGAAATGGAATGTTCTTGCTTTCACTCTGATTGCTGGCTATGGATCCAAGGAGCACAGGTTTTTCAAAAGAATAATTGCTGATAGATCATAGTTATCCTTATTTCTTTTCTTTTTTCTTTTTCTTTTTCTTTTCTTTTCTTTTCTTTTTTCTTTTCCTTCTTTTCTCTTCTTTCTTTCTTTCTTTCTTTCTTTTCTTCTTTCTTTCTTTCTTCTTTCTCTCTTTCGACCATAGTTTTCTATTGGAGTGTCTGAGATAGTCCAACTGGCTCTCTGTGACCTAGGAAATCCACTTGGTAGGCACTGTAGGGTGCAAAGTAATTTTCCCCACATTAACCATCTAGTAAGCAATGAGAAAAGAGAAGTAGAAAACCCCTAGAGAGATGAGTGTCTTGATTGAATCTTTATGGGTCTCCATAATTAGGAGCTCTGAAGAGGTATCTGAACATTCAAAGGGAACTGGAAGACGAAAGGCTGTCTAGATGAGGGATGGCAGGTACATGGTATATATGCTAACTTCTTAAGGCAGACATAATCGATCAATCATGGTACTTCTTCCTGCTAAGATTTGCAATTTTTCTATGTTGAGATCTATACAATTATGAAGACCACATCCTGTGTAAGATCTCACTTTGTCCTTTTGGTTGGAATAAATTACAAGTCACAAGACAATGAGAGATTTACATCAATCAAAAGGTTCACTCTTCCTTTATTCCAGTTTACTATGGTTGTCATGAAGTCTCTTAAAGTGCAGGTGATCTAGGGGACTATATTCTGGTTTGGAGACTGGTCTAATTTTTTTTTTTTTCACAATAAGATTAAGGTTGATTTTTCAGAGACAGACTCAAACTAACCAAACTTTAGGAAACTGATATTGTGGCATAATAATAAATATATTTGGCCTTTGTACCCAGTTTCTGACTCAGAGCTCCTTTTTATTCATAAGGAGCCCCTTTGAGCATATCTGAGTTTATACTAATGAGGTAACTCTGGGTGGGACTCCTGCCTAACTTAGGATAGGGCTGGTCATCAGAAAAATAAAATGATTAGGGTATTGGAACTTTCATCCCCAACTGCCAGCCAACAGGAAGGAGGGTGAAAGGGGAGCTGCAGATTAAAGGTCTATAAAAACTCCTGGGAAATTTGAAGAGCTTCCAGGTTGTGAGCATATCAAGGTTCTGAGAAGGTGGTGAGCTAGAGAGGACATGGAAGCTCCCTGTCCCTTCCCTCATACTTTACCCTGCGTATCTCTTTCATCTGGCTGTTCCTGAGTTGTATCCCTTCATAGTAAATCAGTAAACATAAATATATGTTTCCCTGAGTTCTGTTACCATTCTTGCAAATTATTGAACTCCAAGGAGGTAATGGGAACCCTGATTTATAACTTGGTTGGTCAGTAATATAGGTGACAACATGGACTTGCCATTGGCCTCTGAAGTGGGAGGCCGTATTGTGGGACTGCACCCTTAACCTGTGGGATCTCATGCTTGCTCTGGGTTATTGTATTGGGACTGAGTTAAATTTTTAGGATGCTAATTCTTAGTATTATTAAGAATTGGAGAACTGCTCGGAGTGGAAATACCTCCCACACATCTGGTGTCAGAAGTGTTAAGAGTAGAGGAGAAAGATAGTTTCCTTTACAGATGTGTTAACAAAAATGCCACTTTATTAATGCTCAGGGTGTATTATATTAGCATTTGTATGACCTGGGTCTTATCTTCCTCCTAAGGTAGAATTATAATTGGAAAGTTTCTTGGGAATCATGGAACCAGAACTAAAAGAATCAGTTGCATTCATTCATTCATTCATTCATTTATTTATTGTTTCGATCATTGTGCACTGAGAACAAAGTGTCTGCTCTCACGGTGATGCCTCCATGGTGATGAAGGGAACCAATGATGAAAAGAGAAGCAACAGATAAACAAGGTAATTTCAAATAGTATTAGGTGACATGAAGAGTATATAAAACAGGGTATTGTGGAAATGAATCAAACACTTAATTGATTCCCGCTTTCTTTAAATTTTTTTTTAAAATTTATTTATGATAGGCACGCAGTGAGAGAGAGAGAGAGAGAGAGAGAGGCAGAGACACAGGCAGAGGGAGAAGCAGGCTCCATGCACCGGGAGCCCGACGTGGGACTCGATCCCGGGTCTCCAGGATCGCGCCCTGGGCCAAAGGCAGGCGCCAAACCGCTGCGCCACCCAGGGATCCCGATTCCGCTTTCTTATCTGATCAGCCTTTCTACAGATAGTAAATTCATGACACCAGAAACAGAGTAACAAAGCCTGGTCCAGGACATGCCTTCCCTTAGGCAGTGCTTTAACAGGGGACTGCCAAAATGTGCTTCAATGTATCCATTGGTCACAGTCTTCCCACAAATTGATCAACATCCCTTGATGCCTGAAGCAGGATAGAATCATGGTTAAGAACATGAGCGCTGCACTTGGTACAGACCTGGGTTAACACTCTGTCCACTTTTAGTCATTCAACGAAAGTTCATTGAGTTCACTGAGTATTGTGTACTAGGCACTGTACTGGTGCTGGAGACAGGCAGTGAACAACATGAAGCCCTTGCCACAAAGCTTATGTGACAAATAATGAATGAATGAATAAATATGAAATATGATATACAGCTTTGTACACCCATGTTCATAGCAGCATTATTCATGATAGCCAAAAGATGAAAGCAAAATAAAGCCATGTGCAGGGGATAGAATGGCCTGGGCTGTCACTATTTTGGGAAAGGTAGTTTAGGCACAGCCTAAACAGGTGACAGAAGGTGACAGAAGGGACCTGAATGAAATGAGGGTATAAGCCATAGGGATGTTGAGAGAACATTCCAGGCAGAGGGAAGAGCAGATGAAAAGAGGTTGGGTTGGGAGCATGTTTGAGGCTTTTGAGGATCAGCTAGGAGGCCCTGGGCTGGAGTGGAGAGGATGACCAGATAGGAAATGAGATTTGAGAAGGAGACCGAGGCCGAGGCTGAATCAGGTGGCAGCACTCTGTCGGGGTAAGGACTTCAGATGGTACCCCAGATGGAATGGGAAGTCATTGGAGGGTTTGACCACTGGAGTGATAATGGTCTTAGTCGTATTTTTAAAGGAATCACTCTTACTCCTGGGTTGAGAATAGACTGCTGGGGCTCAAGAATAGAGACAGGTTGGCCAGGAGGAGGGGATGCAGGTGAGAATAGGGTGAGAAGCCAGAGACGTTTGAACTAGAGTGGCATGGGCAGAGACGCTGAGAATGCTTAGATTCGGCTTTGATGGAAGGTAACACCCAAATGGGATTGTAGCTAATGATGTAATGTTTCTGCATTGCGGTGATGGACATCTGCTCAGGCCTCACACCTCCCCACTATGACAACTTCATTCCCATTCAGTCTGTGCCAACCCGGCTGCCTCTCACTACCTCTGCTTCTCCTCACCAAGGCACAGGTGACATCTGGGCCTCCGATGTGGAATACACCAGTCTAGAGATCTGGGATGCTGCCTCCAGCTCTCCATCTACTTGCCTCCCCGGCCCCGCCTCTGCACCCTTGCTCCCATTTCTGGATGGCAATGATGGGCTGCTCTGGAAGGGCCCCAGGGTACACTGCTTAGCCTGTCACTTTTGAACTCTCCATACCTAATCTGATGCATATAAAGCCTCGTCCTGTTTGAGAACTGTGGGCCTTTGGGGGGTGTGGGGAATCACCGCCTCCAACCTTGAATTTCTGCCTCTCCTGGTCTTTCTTCTCTCTATCTATTCTTCAGACCACCTGTCCTCTTTACTGGAGGACATCTCCCTCGGATGACATTCCCAGAGCTGTTTTGCCAGACTTGCCTTTTGAATGTTAAAGAAGGGTGGGTAAAGGATGTAGAAAATCCCAGTCAGTCTTGACTAAACCTTTCCAGGGATTTGATAATCCTATTATGGATGTTAGTAGTTGAACCTGGATTTTTTTTCTTGGTTCTCAGTTTAACACTCTAATATTCTTCCCCACTACTCTCCCCAGGCCACTAGGAAGAAGGTCATTTAGAGAGAAATGCACGAAAGGGAAGCACAGGGATGGGACCCCAAATATTACTCTTACCTCATAGATTGAACTATAACTTTCAGCAGGTTCTGTACGTTTCCTGAGTGAAGTCTCCTGAGCCCCAGGAGCTGCCTCCGGGATGACGGGAGTGGCAGTTACTCGCTGGGTCTCTTCCACTAGGTGCTGGGCAGGTGCCAAGTCCATTCCTTTCCCTGGTGGTTTGGAAAATCTCCAGAGAAAATTGGTAGAACTAATTGGAAACAGGTTATCATGGGTGTGAAGAAAAGCAGAAGGCGTGCAAACAAGCAGCCGTGCAGTGAGATGTCGGCTTCCGAAAGGTAAAAGGAGCAATGGATAAGGACACAGTGTGCACAGTGGCAGGGGGGCTTCCAGGACAGGGTGGAAGGAACCTGGCAGGAAGAGAAAGCACCACAGACTCCTGTTGTAACCAAGCCAGTGCCAGTTTGGAGCATTGGGTTGGCCTCTTGTCCAATGGGGCTGGAAGGAAGCTTGGACAGTGGTGAGAACAGAAGCTGCGGCCTTTCGTGCACACATTGCCACTCGGCTGCTGTGTCATGAACCTCTGAGAGCAGTTTCTTTATCAGCAAAATAGGAATCATATCGTACTAACTGCTGCCCATCCCACCTCACATACTTCTCAGCAACAAGGGCCTCCTGGTATGTAAAAGGCCTGCATAAATTCCTAAATTGGGACAAATGAAGAATGGGAGGCAGAAGTTAGTGAAGGCAGAGACATCATGATTGATAGTTTCTCCGACAGCCCCGCCCAGGAACCCTGGGGCACTTGCTTGGGTCCAAGGGTTCAATGGGCTGCTTATCTCTTACCAGAAGCAGCGGTATTTGGTGGTAAGTAGAAGCTCTTTGTGGTGGCCTCCGGTGGGAGTTGGCTGGGTCTGCTGAATGGGTCGTCCTGGGGTTGACATTGGCTCTTAGCAACACGCATTTCAAATGCACAATGCATGATTGTGGCCCTTTTGGAATACAGCATTTTTGAGCAGCGGTCTACAGGAAGTCAACTGTAAAATGTTGCTGTGTTCACACTAGTGCTAAAGACATGGGAAGAGAAGCTAATATATTACTGCTAGAATTCTTCTATATTAAGGGGAACCTTGCAATTTACCCCACAGAGCCTTCTGGAAGAAATTAGGATCATTTTTAAGAGACCTGCCCTAATACAGTGGGGCATTCATTCCTTTCATTTTGTTCTTTACACATTTGCAATTGGAAAATTTTATCATCCTGGAATTATTAAGTAGGTTGGGAGAAGGCTTATTTATTTATTTATTTTTAAATTTTTAAAAAATTTATTTATGATAGTCAGAGAGAGAGAGAGAGAGAGAGAGAGAGAGGGAGAGACACAGGTAGAGGGAGAAGCAGGCTCCATGCACCGGGAGCCCGACGTGGAATTCAATCCCGGGTCTCCAGGATCACACCCTGGGCCAAAGGCAGGCGCCAAACTGCTGCGCCACCCAGGGATCCCGGATTATTTATTTTTAAATCTATTTTTTGAGAGCACCTTTCCTTATTTATTTTCATGCTAAAAAAATTACCCTCTTGGAAGCCAAGTGTGTGTGTGTGCACACGTGCTCACGCTTAAAAAACCTTGGCATGAGCACGAGAGGCTGACCTTTAGTTTCAGAGGAGGAGGAAGTGCAGTGAGGGGTGGCTGCAGAGGGCATGAGGGAGGGTGGGATGAGTCAGTGTCTTTGCAATGTCCACCAATCCATCCAATGCTGTCTCGGAAGAAGAAATCCTGTCGAAGTGACCACTGTGTTGGTGACAGTGTAAGTAGTTCCTCTTTTGAAGTCTTGGTGCTCCTGGAGCTGTGGCAGCAAAGGTCAGCTTTCATAAGCCTCCTTCAACTGCTGACAAGCCATGAGGAATTGTGTTTTCTCTCCATGATGTAGGAGGGTGTTGGTAACTCCCAAGAACCATAGGCTGTAGGAGCTGGACTAGAAGGATTGGAGACGGATGAGTGGAGAGCATTTCAAGGTGGGCTCTCAGTGACCATGAACCATCACTTCAGTTTTTGGCCACTGCCTCTCCAGAAAAGGGGAACACCTACATTCATTATCCGAGAACTGTGGTCTCCTTCTGTGTAGGAGCAGACCGGGTCACCATCTATGGGGCATCCCATGGTGATCTCTCTGCCAATGGAAGGTGCTCTTGGCTGCTTGCCTCCTTCTCCTCCTCTACAAAAACTGTCCTACCCAATGGAAATGGAGGCCTGAGTCTCCTGCTTCCACATTTCTAAAGCTCAACTCATATATATTCCATCTTATCCTTGACTTTGTAACAGTAGTGTTGGGAATGGTATCATCCTCACCCTCATTGGTAATGGCAAAGTTAACAAAATGTGCACTTTTTTTCATATAGATCTGGTCCTAGGCACAACACATGAGAGACAGAGAGAGAGAGAAAAAGAGAGAGAGAGAAAGAGAGAGCGTCCTTGGAGGGTTTTACAAAGTATTTGGGCAGTAAATAAGAATTTGGGCATGTAAAGACATGCATTCTTCCTTCAGCATGCCACTAAAACTCTTCTCACCAAGATCGTGACTTCCTAACTGCCAATCCCAGCAAATACTTCCCAACTTTTTTCCTGACTTGGCTGACATGACCTCATGTTTGAACATCTTCCATTAAATCTCTAAGACAGCATCCAGCCTTGGCTTCCCTGCCACCTCTCACAGTAAGTCTGTAAGTCAGTTGCTTATAGGGCACCTGTCTTGTTAATGTCACTGCTCTTTCTCAGAGTTCCACTTTTGGTCTTCTTCTACTCTTCAATTTTTTTTTTCTTAGCAACTTCATCTTAGGTCAGAGGATGTGATTCTACATTTTCATAAACTTCCCAGGTGTGCTGATTCCCAAGCAGTTTTGGGAATTTCTGGACTTCTTAATTGCTGTGGTTCTTAGCTTCCCCATTTACAAAATGGGATAATAATGATACTTGCCCTGGACTACTGTTAGGATTAAATAGGTTATATATATGTAAAGCACTTATAAAGAGTGCCTAGCACATAGTCAGGTTTATATAAAGGTCTGGTTGTTCTTATGTTTAGGCAGAGGATGTAAGGAAATAGGAAATAAGTTTTCAAAGGAACACTGAAGTCTTTTTGCAGAGACAGATAGTTGTTCCCTAAAATCTAGTCTCCCTTTCCCCCAAATCTCCACAGCTTCCCAGCATTCCTTGCAGCTAGGTATGACCATATAACTAGGTTTTGGCAAACAAAGGCTAAGTGAAAATGTCTTGTAGCATTTTCTGGAAACTTCCCAACAAGTCAGCCAGCTTGTGCCCCTTGTCCTTTCTTCCTTCTGCTCTTCTGCTGCCTGGAACTTGAGGTGGTGGCTGTCATCTTGAAAGATGAGCATGAGGACCATCTATCAAACTTGGTGGGATAGTGAGCTGGAAGTACATGGGTGCTTGAGGACCTCGTGGAGAACAGTCTCCTTAACCTCCTGCACTATTTATTTACATCTGGACTTTCACACCAGAGGGGTGATAAACTTCTGTCTTCTTAAAGCCACTACTATTTGGGATCTCAAGTTGAATTGCAGCTAACCTAATCTTACCTGATACAGAATGCTGACATAGGTGGTGCATGTGGAATTAGGCACCAAAGGCCAAAATATGTTTTATTTGGTGGACAGTAGAACTACTGAAGGTTTGGGCTAACACAGTGGGAAATGCCACTTTAGGAAGGTTAACCTTCCAGCCATGTAATGGTAAGGAAAGTGTCGTGGTGGTGAGACTAATCAGGAGACTGATTGTGGGCAGGACAGGTGGCAGTGACAGTGGCAGGTGGGTGATAGTGGGGAAAATGGAAAGGAGACACTGGATGGCAGAATCCATGTTAAAAGAGGCCCAGTGGCACTTTGCAGCAGCCAAGGTGTCTTGGTGAGGATGTGGGAGAGGGGAAAGGTGACTTTAAGGTTTTAAATGAGATATTTGGAGGATGGTTCAGTGGTTTGCAGGAACTCTCTTGTACTGGTCTCTTCCCCACTCCACATTCAGTAAGTTCATGTTGGCTTGAAATTGGCCATGGTGGGAATTTGGGAACTCCATGGAAATCAACGAATGCTACAAGTCAAACTCATCCTTTTCCCCCACAGAGTCAGTTTACCAGCACATCACTGGTTCAAGTGCCCACGACCTGAAAGTCAAGAGGACAGGCTGGTTTGTGAGACAAAATGAGCTTCACCTCAGCCATGAAGATTTTACATGTTGGCTAGCTATAGGGAAAGTGGAAGCTAGTTTGGAAGGAAGCACACAGCAATAGAAATGCTGAAGCTACGGGTATAAGAAATCATTGACAAAGAAAGCAAAAGCCCTCAGGAGTAGGTCCTTTCAGGACTCAGGAGGAAGAGGAGCCAATGGAAACAGAAGAAACAGGTGGAGAGGGAGTAGGGAGAAACAGTTTTGTGCCATGGGAATGAGGAGGGAAGAGAGAGAAGCCAGGAGCTGTAGCGAAGCTGAAGCCAATGACATCTGAGAAGCGGCTGCTGGATTTGGGAGTCAGCGAGCCATCAGAGGGATGACTGTGGAAGCCATATTCCTCAAAACCTGAGCCCAAGAATATAGAGCTAATTTGTACAGCATCCAGCAAAACTTCTAGTGAATCCCAAACTATAGATGAATGCACTTTGATGCATTTTATAAATGCAAAGATTGGAGATTACTTGACCTTGTGTGAAGAAACTGATTTTTAAAACTGCATGAAGCCTGGGCCTAATTCACCATGAGAAGAAAAGTGATCCTGGGTGCAGTGGAGATTGTGTATGGGTTGTATAGCTTGGCGCACCTGGTCATGTTGTTATCCGTTGGCTAAGGAGATGAGCCTGTCTGTATGCAGGGGCTTTGGAGCTGACCACACTGTATGTGCACCAAGACTGCTCTTTGATTTGTAGCTGATGTTGCTGGAGTCTTCTCTCATTGGCTCCATGGCTCGGTCCAATCCTTTGCCTGCAGTGGTCACTTTTTCTTGGGCAGTTCTGTGTTGGCCTCTACACGCTACAACTGTGGTGATGCTTTCCTGCAGTTCACTACCACCAGAATTGTGCATGGAAGTCCTTAAAATACTTCTCTATTTCATTGTTACTTGCGTCTGTTAGGAAGGTAGAGGAATGCAAGAAAAGAGGGAGAAGAAGCAATCATACTTGCAGAATGCCCACTAACTTCTTTATTCATTTAACAACTATTTATTGAGCACCTTTAATTGCCAGACCTTTTATATCCCATATAATTCTTCCAGGAGCCTTTCTGGAAGGTTATCATTCTGTCCATTTTATGGACGAGCACTCCTGTGTTCATTCATTCCTGATTATGTGTTGGAGAGCTGATTGTCATCCAGGCTTTAGGGTGGGTAGTTCTTTTTGTTGTTGTTGTTGAAAGATTTATTTATTTGAGAGAGAGAGTGAGAGAGTGAGCACATGAGCAAGGAGAGGGGGAGGGAGAGGAGGAGGGGGAGCAGACTCCCTGCTGAAGGGAAAGCCCAATATGGGGCTTGATCTAACGACCCTGAGATTATGACCTGAGTCAGATGCTTGACTGACTGAGCCACCCAGGCACCCTGGGTAGTTCTTTCTTAGCACAGTATAGGTTTTATTCACAGCTGATATATAGATAATGGAATTCTCCAATACTGCATGTAACATCTTCTGTAAGTCCAGTCCTGGGGTTATGACCATGTGTGGGCTTGGACATCGTTTAGAGTTCAGTACCTAATCATGTTTACATACTTGTGGATTCTGCTTCCAGTCACATGCTCCATATAAGCTCTGCATGCTTTCTGTACCTGGGTTGTTGATGTAGAAATATAGAACTTGGAACACTGGCTCAAACTCGCACCCATTTAACTAACATCTATTCATTTAACAAAAATGTCATGAATAAACTCTGACTCTGCTAAGCACTGGGATTATAGAATTGAATTATCATTTGTTTCTGCCCTCAAGGAGCTTGAATGTTAAATAGCAAGCTCAAGATGAGAGTATGTCCTCCTCAGCCAAGTCAAAATCAATGATCAAATACCTAGTAGTTTGTTGTGTCTACCTGTGGTCTCTGAGCAATTTTGCTCTGTGGTTATCCTTACAATATTTTCTCTATTTATTTCATATGACACCAGCTCCCTTGAGGAGTAAGTGCCTTGAGAGTTGGGACTGTGTCTCATGGGACTTTGTATCTCTACTACCTAGCACAATTTCTGGCACATAGGAGTTCAAAGAATTAATGTTGACTTAATAAAGTACAAGGACTGTTTATTGATTAATATTAGTATTTATCTTTTATATCAAACATGAGGCCCAAAGATGTTAACTTATCAGTAAATTTGGCACTTGCTAGAATTCAACTCTTCTGAATTCTAAATGCTACTGCTTTACTCTTTACTTATGTAATTTATTTTTGACCTCAGGTATATAGAGTTAAATTCAATATACTTCTTGGGTCATGATTTTCTAAAGTCATCATGCTGTGCAAGGTCACTCTCCCCTTTGTTATGTTTTATATTCGCCTCTTACTTTTCTCATCCCCTGCTCACTACCCCCTGACACCCACTCTAATTTGTTGTATGCATGCATTTTTGAAGAATAAATGTTTTTTGAATTATGTATGTGTTGCTTGATTTCCAAGCATTTAGACATTTTCTGCTTACCTTTTTTTACTGGTTAAAGAACATACACTGTAAAATTTCAGTCCTTTGAAATGTACTGAATCTTGCTATATGGACTAAGATATCCTCTATATTGGTAAATTTTTCATGCATATTTCAAAAGAGTATTTGAAATATATATATATATATATATATATATAAACATATAATATAATGTATATTTCTGCAGTTGTTGGGTACAGTCTCAGGTCAAGTTTATTAATTACATAGTTCATATTTTTAATATCTTTATTTATTTTATATCTGCTTGGAGAATTGTGTTAAAATCTCCTGCAAAAGTCTATTTGCTTTGCATATTTTGATACTATGATTTTAAGTGATTAGGAATTTAGGATGGCTGTCTTCCTAGTAGATAGAAGCTTTTATATTCATGATATTTCTCAATTTCTAGAAGTGCTTCATGCCTTGGAGTTGATATTGTCTAGTATTAGTACAGCCACACATCAGCTTTCTTAGGGTGTTTGCATGGTATATCTTTTTCATCCTATTACTTTCAGTACTTCTATTTCTACATATTTAAAATGAGACTTTTATAAGCAGCAAGCAAACAAATAATTGGGTTTTGTTTTGATTTCTCAGTCTTTCAACTGGAATGTTTAGTCAGCTTGCATTTACTAGTATTGTGATATATTTAGAATAAGAAATATCATCTTTCTATTTGCTTGAAAGCAAATATTGAAATATATTTTACCTATTCTTTTCTTTTTTCTTCTTGTTTGCCTGCCTTCTTTTTGACATTTTTAAACATTCCATTTCTTCCTCTATTATAGTATAGTTTATGTATAAAATAATACATTCTTTTTTTTTTTAAACAATGCATTCTTTTACTGTTGTTTAGTGCTTGAGAGGTAACATGAATCTTTGTCAATTTAAAATCTAACATACATTCATACTGTTAGTGTTTTCCAGACAAAATAAACCTTAGAATTGGGGTTAAAACCCCAATTTCAATTTATTTACTATTGTTGTCATGTCTTTTATTTTTTAGAGTGTGGGAAGGGCAGAGGGAGAGGGAGAGGAGAGGGAGAGAGAGATGGGGAGAGAGAGAGAGGGAGAGAGAGAATCTTAAGCAGACTCCACACCCAGCATAGAGCCTGATGTGGGGCTTGATCTCAAGACCCTAAGATTATGACCTGAGTCAAAATCAAGAGTCAGATGCTTAACCGACTGAGTCACCCAGGTGACCCTGTTGTCATGTATTTTAATTTATATGTAATTTGAACTCCACAAGACTATTGTTATTTGATATTGTCAATGTTTATTTAGGTAATTGCGTTTATTATGACTTATGTAAATTGCATTTATTTAGATTTACCATTTGCATTGTTCTTCATTCTTTCCTGCATTTCTGAATTTTTGTCCAGGATCATTTTCCTTTTGTGTAAAGAAAAGCACTTAGTATTTTCATTGGCATTGATGTACTGCTGATATTCTCAGTTTTTTGTTTGAAAATATCTTTACTTTTAAACTTTTTGGGAGATTTTTTTTCTGAGTATAGAATTGTAGATTGGCATTATTTTCTTTCAATACTTTAAAGATATTATTTCAATGGATTTTGGATTCCATTGCTTCCTCTGAGAAGTAAAGTGTCAGTTACCTTTTTTTTTCTTTCTGATTATGTCTTTGGTTTTTAAGTAGCTTCACTATGTGCAAAGATACAGTGTGTGTGTGTGTGTGTGTGTGTGTGTGTTTCTGGTGTTTGTAGCTTCTGGAGTTTGTGGCTTGATGTCTTCTTATAATTTTTGGAGAATTCTCAGCTATTCCTGTCTTTTCCTGGGATTCCACACACATTAGGCCATTTTCTTATATCCTTTTCCTATACATCTATACTTCATACATTCTTTTGTATTTTTCTTTCTTTTGTCTTTCCTTGCTCCAGTCTGGAGATTTTCTTCTAAAATTCTCTAGTCAACAAATTCTCTTTTGAGGTAATTTCATTATTTCAGGTATTATATTTTTCACTTCTAGAATTCATTGATTTAAAAAAAATGTAGTTTCTTAGTTTTTAGCTCTTGGCCAACATTCTCCATCTTTTTTTTTTTTTTTAATTCTGAAAATATACAAAGCGTAGTTATTCTAAAGTCAATGCTTAACAACTTCATTATGAGGATTTCCTTTAAGCCAGTTTCTATTGTTTTCCTCTTGGGTCCTTGGAAAATTTTCTTCCCATTTGTCTGGTCATGCATATATGTATGTTAAAAAATATGTAATATAAAATTTGCAGGGCACCTGGGTGGCTCAGTGGTCGAAGTCTGCCTTCAACTCAAGGCGTGATCCCAGGGCCCAAGATTGAGTGCTATATCAGGCTCCCTGCAGGGAGCCTGCTTCTCCTTCTGCCTATGTCTCTGCCTCTCTCTGTGTGTCTCACAAATAAATAAATAAAATCTTTAAAAATTACATAAAATCTGCTACTGTAACTATTTTAAGTGTATAATTCATTAATTCCAATCATATGTTCTACATCCATCACCACTATCTGTTTGCAAAACTTTTTCATCACCCCAAACAGAAACTCTGTATCCATTAAGAAATAACTCTCCATTCCTCCTTTCCCTCAGCCTCTGGAAACCACTAATTATTTTCTGTCTTTATGTACTTGCCTGTTCTAGATATTGCATGTAAGTGGGATCACACAATAATTGTCTTTTTTTTGTCTGGCTTATTTCACTTGGCATAATGTTTTCAAGGTTTATCCATCTTGTAGCATGTCTCTGAACTTTATATCTTTATAAGGCTGAATAATATTCCATTATATGTTTATATTACTTACATTTTGTTTATCCATTCATCTGTTGATGGTTACTTCTGTTGTTTCTACCCTTTGGCTATTGGGAATAACACTTCTATGAACATTGGTGTGCAGGTATCTGTTTGTATCTTTGTTTTCAATTTTTTTTTGTAGATACCTACAAGTGGCATGAGTGGGTCATATGGTAATTATGTATTTGAATTTTTTAGAGAATTTGCAAACCATTTTTCAGTGTTGCAGAATTTTACATTCCTGCCAGCAATGTAAGAGGGTTCTAATTCCTCTACATTTTTTCAATACTTGTTATTTATTTATTTATTATTTATTTATTCATTCATTCATTCATTCATTCAGTTAAAGCCATCCTATTAGATATGAAGTGGTGTCTCATTGTGTTTATGATTTGCATTTACCTAGTGACTGACGATACTGAGCATCTTTTCATGGGCTTATTGACCATTTCTGTATCTTCTTTGGATAAATATTTATTTAAGATCTTTGCCCAGTTTTTACATTGGGTTGTTGTCTGTTAGTTGTTGAGTTATAGGAGTTCTTTATATATTCTGGATATTACACCCTTATAACATAAATGGCTTGCAAACATTTTCTCAAATTCTGTGAGGTTTTTTCCTCACTCTGTTGATAGTGTCCTTTGAGGCACACATTTTTAATTTAGATGACATCCAATTTATTTTTTCTTTTATCATCTGTGCTTTAGTGTCATATATATATATATATATATATATATATATTTTTTTTTTTTTTTTTTTTAAGATTTTTGTCTTTTTAAAAAGTAATCTCTATACCCAACATGGGGCTCGAACTCACAAGCCTAAGATCAAAAGTCACATACTCCACTGATTGAGCCAGCTAGGAGCGCCTGGTGTGATATTTAAGAAATCATGGCCAAATCCAAGGTCATGAAGATTTGTCCCTATGTTTTCTTCTAAGAGTTTTATAGCTCTTATGTTTATCCATTTTTAGTTAATTTTGTATATAGTGTAAGGTAAGTGTCCAATTTCATTCTTTTGGATGTGGATATCCAATTTTTCCAGCACTATTTGTTGAAGAGTCTATTCTTTCCTCCATTGAATGGTTTTGACCCTGTTATGAGAAAGCAATTGACCATAGATGTAAGGGTTTATTTCTGGGCTCTCAATTCTACTCCATTGGCCTACATATCTTTCCTTATGCTAGTATTGAACTGTTATTTTGTAGCAAGTTTTGAGATTTGGAAGTGTGAGTTTTTCAACTTTGTTCTTTTTCAAGATAGTTTTAGCTACTTGGAGTCCTTTGAAATTCCATATGAATTTTAGGGTGACATTTCTGTAAAAATTGCCATTGGAATTTTGATAATGATTGTATTCAATTTGTAGATCACTTTGGATATTGTCATTTAACAATATTAAATTTTCCAAACCAATTACCATGGGATATGTTTCCATTTATTTAGATCTTTAATTTCTTCAATAATATTTTGCAGTTTTCAGTACACAAGTCTTGTGTTTTCTTGGTTAAATTCATCCCTGTATATTTTATTCTTTTTGATGCTATTGTAAGTGGGGTTGTCTTCCTTTAGATTGTTCATTGCTAGCATATAGAAATGCAAGTGATTTTTTGCTTTTGATTGTATATCCTACAACTTTGTTCATTTTTTTCTAGCTTTAATCATTCTTTAAATTGATTCTTTAGAGTTTTCTATATATTGGATCATGTCATCTGCAAATAGAGATAACTTCATTTCTTCCTTTCCAATTTGGGTGCCTTTTATTTATTTATTTATTTGCTTCTTTATTGCATTGGCTAGAACTTTCAGTACTATGTTGAATAGGAGTGGCAAAAATGGCATCTTTGTCTTGTTCTTGATCTTAGGGGAAAAGATTTCAGTCTTTCACCATTGAGTATGATGATGATAGCTGTGGGATTTTCTATATAGCCTCTCACATGTTGATGAAGTTCTCTTCTATTCTTAGGGTTTTTTTTTTTTTTTAGTGTTTTTATCATGAAAAGTTGTTGAATTTTGTCAAATATCTTTTCTGTATCAATTGAGATGATCATATGGATTTATTTCTTCGTTCTATTAATATGGCATATTATAATGACTGGTTTTCTTATGTTGAACCACTCTTCCACTTCTGGGATGAATCCCACTTGGTCATTGTACACAATCCTTTTAATATGCTGTTGAATTCTGTCTGCTGGTATTTGTTGAAGATTTTTGTATCTATATTCATTAAGAGATTATTATCTGTAGTTTTCTCTTTTTGTAGTGTCTTTTTCTGGTTTTGGTATCAGGATAATGCTGTCTTTATAAATTGAGTTTGGAAGTGTTCATCCTCTTCAATTTTTTGGAAGCATTTGAGAAGGATTGGTGTTGATTTTACCCGTAAGCCATCTGGTCCAGGACTTTTCTTGTGAGGGTTTTGATTACTAATTCAATCTTTTTTCTTGTTATGGATTTGTTGAGATTTTCTGTTTATTCTTGAATCAGTTTAGATAATTTGTATGTTTCAAGAAATTTATCCATTTCTTATAGGATGTTTAATATGCTGGCATACAATGGTTCATAGTATTCAGAGAACACAGTGTACATGATTTTTGGAAACTTATTGAAGCTTCCTTTGTGAAATTGCAGCTAGCAGATTTTGGTGAATATTTCATGATTGTTTGAAAAGACTGTTTTCTGTGTTTCAGGTAGAATTGTGTAGATCAAAACTTGAGCTTATCAATTATAGTATTAAACCTTTGAGGGGCACCTGGGTGACTCAGTGATTGAGTGCCTGCCTTTGGCTCAGGTGGTGATCCCAGGGTCCTATAGTTGACCTGGGTTCCCAGGACCCTGGGATCATATCCTGCATCAGGCTCTCCACAGGGAGCTTGCTTCTCCCTCTGCCTTTGTCTCTGCCTCTCTCTCTGGGTCTTTCATGTAATAAATAAATAAAATATTTAAAAAGAAATAAACCTTTGATATTTTACTACTTTTTTGGGATCTATTTGCTCTATCAGTTTCTGAATGAGATTTTTGAATTTCAAACCACAGCTGTTATTTTATTGCATTCTTTTTGGACTTGTTCTTTTATGTTGTGAGATCACATTGGTGAGTGCACATATATTCACATTCATTTTATCTTCTTATTCTTCTTGAGCATTTTACCAAAGTATAATGTCCCTCTTTACCCATTAAATTCTATTTTGTGGTTATTAATTATGCTGGCTTAGTTTTAGTTCAGGTTTTCTTGATTATCTGTCTGCAAAGACAATAATGCTGAAAATAAGAAATCCAAAACTGGTGAGTTCAACTCATTTACATCTGTACAGTTACATTTATTTATTTATTTATTTATTTATTAGTTAGTTAGTTAGTTAGTTACTCTTACATTAGGATTTAATTCTGTTACTTTATTTTGTGTTTTCTATTCATGCTATTTCACTTTTATTTCTTTTTCTTGCTTCCATTCAACTTTCTTGTGCTGACTTAAAGCCAGTACTTTTATTTATGTTCTACTTATGGCTACCCCTAACATACTCAAATTCATATTTATGTCCTTTATTCCTATAACTTCATAGGCTAATAATATCAGTATTTTCTTGCCTTGAATCAGATATTTGTCTTTATACACTCCTGACTCCTTTTGGCAATTGCTTTTATTAATCCACAATGCCATTTTGACATCATCTGGATTTAATTCTGGATTATTGTGAATATATTTTTCATTTTCTTCTTTTCAAAAATTTTTTTCACTTAGACAACTTTACTGAGTTATGTACTCATCCTTACTTCCAATATCTCATATGTCATTTTCCTGGATTTACCTTTTTTTTTTTTTCCACAGTATTCATTTTGGGTCTATCTTCAAAAAGAGTCTATGTGTGATTAAGCTTTAAGTCCATGTATTACTGAAAGTATCTTTATTTTATGCTTAAATGACAATTTATGGATATGAAATTCTAGATCTGAAGTTCTTTGCCTTTAGCATTTTGCAAATATCTTTTCAATGTCTTCTTCTAGGGTTATTGATGAGGAATTTTTTGTGGATTCCTCTTACTTTGGATATAATCCATTTTTTACTCTTAGAAACTACCTGAATTTTTTCTTAGCCTCTGATGTTCCTAAGTTTCATGTCCATATGTGAGTTATTTCTTATTTAACCCACTTGACACTGCAGGAGACTTTCTATCCAAAGAGTTATGAGTTTATTTCAATTTTGGAAAATGTTTAGTAATAATTTCTTCAAACTCCCTTCTATTTTTTTTCTCTCCTGTTTAGGGATTCCTACTATGTGGGTATTGGTTATTCTACTTCTATGTTCTGTATCTTCTTAAATTTTCGTCATCATTTTCCATCTCTTTATCCTTTATCCTTTCTGAGGTCTACTTAGAATGCCTCTGGACTTAATCTTCTTGTTTAGTAATTTGTTCCTTGGCTGCTCTCCAATCCATGTATTGAGCTCTTTATTTTAACTAAAATACTTTCATCCCCAGTGTGCTGGTTAATTGTGTGTCAACTTGCCTAGGCTATGGCACTCAGTGGTTTGGGCAAACACTAGTCTAGATGTTGCTGTGAAGGTATTCTGTAGATGTGCTTAATGTTCACAAACAGTTGACTAAGTAAAGGAGATGATCCTCAACAACATAAATCAGGCAAAGGCCTTTAGAATACAAATTGAAGGTCCCCAGAGAAGAAGGAACTCTGCCTCAAGATGTAATGTAGAAATTCTGTCAGAGTTTGTAGTCTGCCAGCCTGCCTTATAGATCTCGAAGTCAAGATTCACTTCAACTCTTGCCTGAGTTTCTTTTTCTTTTCTTTCTTTTTTTTTTTTTTTTAAGATTTTATTTATTTATTCATGAGAAACACAGAGAGAGAGAGAGATTTTATTTATTTATTCATGAGAGACACAGAGAGAGAGAGGCAGAGACACAGGCAGAGAGAGAAGCAGGCTCCATGCACCGGGAGCCCGATGTGGGACTTGATTCCGGGTCTCCAGGATCACGCCCTGGGTCCAAAGGCAGGTGCTCAACCACTGAGCCACTCAGGTGTCCCTCTTGCCTGAGTTTCTAGACTGCTGGTCTTTCTTGCAGATTTCAGATCTGCCGGCCCCCCATAGTCACATGAGCCAATTTTTAAAGTAAATCTACCCCTCCACCATTGATTTTTTTTTTTTTTTTCCCCTGGAGAGGCTTGACTGACACACCCATTAACTCTACTTTCTCATTTTTTAAATTTATAACTGCCTGGTCTTTTATAATTTCAATACCCTCCCTTATCTCTTTGAGGATATTTACTCTGCTTCTTTCAGATTCTTTTTCTGTATTCATTAAATCTGCTTCCTCTGGTGTAGGTTGTTCAATGAGCTGTTATTCTTATTTAATGGCTCGTTATTTCCCCCTGTGAACCACATTCCCTTGGGAATACTTCAAGAGCCCTTTGCTATTTGTGCTTTTTCCCTAACTTGGTGACCTTGCTCCCCAGGGACCTCTTATCTCTACCTTGGGCTGCTCTGACGTTACCCTTCAATTCTAGTGGGCACTGGGCTGGGCTAGCATTGCTCTGTTTTTATTCCATTTGGATAATGGGGCAGATACTGATCTTCCCAGGCACAATATTGGGAAAAGAAAGGGCAGAAACTGAAAACTTTCCTTGCCGCCCAGGCTCATCCATGACACTGGCTCTCCATTAATGCAGGGTGCCATTTTCTCTCCACACAGTGACCCAGCCACACTCCGTGCTCCCAGGTGAGCCTGTGATATCAGGGTTGGGGCTTCACCAAAATTCCTTCCTGCTCCTGTGGTATCCCAGAGTTTGGTGGGGACGGGGAGGGAAGCAGCGACCCATATTAGCTCCCCATCTTATTGGCACCCTTTCACTCACTTGCCTGCTCGGACTGACCAATGGATTGATAGAGGAGCTGATGGTTGTACGGGAGCTTCTGTTTTACAGTGGGGCCAGTAAGCCTTGGTTGTGAGTGGAAATGTCTTATTTCTTCATTCTGACTGGGAAGAGAACCTTGCCAACTCAGCCTCACAGATAAAACTTAATTAAAAAGCTAGGTAATGTGGTAAACCCACAGCAATCTTGTTTTAGTTAACAGATCAAATATGTGGGAGATGGAGGAAGGTGAGAGAGGCAGGACATCTTGTTTTGTGATCGCCTCTGTTGGTGCCACCAGGGACCTGGTGTCCTACATCAGTGGGCAGAGCAGACAAGTGCTTCTGTCCAGGCTTGACTACCTTCCTTGGTCCATGGAGGGCACTTTCCATGCTCTGGGATATGGCTGCTACCACCCACTTAAATGGTGTTACCCTGGATGCCGAAAGATACCTTTATATTTGGGCATCATGCATGTTTACTGTGTAAATATGAGCATGCTGCAAGGTTAATCACTGGGAAGCTCCTCCTTGGAGTTTGTGGAAAATCCCTAGATCTGCTTCCTGTGACAAAGAATTTCTCCTAGAGACCCGCATGAGTGAGGCTGTCTCTTGAGTGAGGCCGTTTGTATTCAGATGAGAATTCCAGGCCATGCTTTTCATAGCGACGCAATGCCCTGGCCCAGATGTAGGCAGGGAGCTGGTGAGCTGCCCAGAGGAACTCCAACACTGTCAGATTTAACAGTACAGAAGAAGTAGGAGCAGATATTTCAAAATTATAATTTTTTTTTTAAATTTTTTTATTTATTTATGATAGACACACAGTGAGAGAGACAGGCAGAGACACAGGCAGAGGAAAAAGCAGGCTCCGTGCACCAGGAGCCTGACGTGGGATTCGATCCCGGGTCTCCAGGATCACGCCCTGGGCCAAAGGCAGGCGCTAAACCGCTGCGCCACCCAGGGATCCCTCAAAATTATAATTAAGCTCTGTAGCCGGTGAATGAATACAGCTGCCGGTCATGCAGAATGGGGAGTGAAATGGTTTAGAGAAAGTTTTTATGTCTCAGATAATAATCCTAACAACTACCAGTTGTATGAACTTTGTACCAGGAAAAGTGCTAAGTGTTTACCTGGATTATCTCTTTTAAGGCACCCCAAAAATCATTAGACAGTCATAGTTCTTAATCCCATTAGAGAGATGCACCTATAAAAATTAGACCAACTGACTTGTCCTGTATCACCCAGAAAGCAAGTCTGACTGAGCTGGTCTGGGTGACTCCTGACTCCGGAGTCTTGTGCTGAACCACAAGCCATATTATTGCTCAGAGCCCTGGCTCTCGTGTTTGAAGGGTGGACTGCCCATTATGTGTTAATCAGCATTTCCCTTTAGAAGACTTGCCCTTGTACCTTTTCTGAATTGCTTATTCAATAGGCCTTTATTAGCATAGCATCTGGTTCTAGAGGAGTTAGTGTTAAAAAAGCAGCAAATGTAATGGAGTAGCAGAGACTTTAACAGAGCTCCTTTCTTCTGCTGCCATGTTGGCATTTTGCTCCTGGGCTTCTATTTCGTTTTCCCTTGGCAATGAGCTGGAATACATCAGGGAGGACAGACACTGCCACAGAGTTGCTGCCCCAGGTCAGTGGGTAAAATGGTCAGACCTCTGCTGCCTTGTGGGAGTAAGGAAGCCACAGGTGACCCTCAGAAATTAGCCACTGTTTAGCTTCTTTGAGCCTCCACTGTGATGAGATACAAATTTCACTTCGATTTTCGTTTGCTTTTTGGTTATTTTTCTCACTTGGGTTCTGATGATTCGGGGCTTATGTTTTTGATCTGCTTTACCGGTTCACACGATTTCTTTCTTAAGTGGAGGGAGTAGAATACCTTAAGCCAGGCACCTTTTCTATTTCTCTTAAGCCCAGGTATGTTTATATAGAAATTGGATTATGTGTTTCTTATTCACTTTGGACTTACTCATGTGGACTCTCCTGGACATCTTGAGGAAGCCAGCAAAATCATTCCATGCATTTTCTCTTTGAACCCAGAAGCTGTAGTTAGCCAAAACTAGATGGAACCATTGCTGAGGGTGGAGTGGGGCTGAAGGAGTGCATGGTGATATTGTGAGATTTTATTTTGCAAAGTTGGTCCCAAGCCTACTAAAGCAACTTCTGGCACTTGCTTGGGAATGTTTGAAGAACACTCCTCTAAAGGCAGACCCTGAACACAGGAATGAGGAATAGAGGAAAAATAAATAAATAAACCCAACTATGTCACCTAATAAGATCTGGAACTAAAAAATGTTGGACTTGAGTTTGGGATGAAATTGGAATGGATTCCTTTGTTCAGTTCATCCTGAAAAATATACTTGTACAATCTTCTCCTTCAGAGTCCCTTTCAAGTGATTGGGGGTTTGTAGGGGGAGAAAAGGCCTCAGTGATGTGATGCCATTTCGATTCCCTTTTCAATGAAAATCTCCACCTTTTTTCAAGAACTAGATTCCAGTCTATGAAAACTCTGAAAACAGTGTGGAGACATCACGGCCTGACTACAGGTGTGAAATTGGGGCAGGCATCTGTTCCTCCCTTTTTCCCTGATGTCTTTTCAAGTCCTCCAAACCAGTTGGGTTAATAAAGAAAGCACTTGAGGTCTGTTAAGCAGTTTTCTCTAAGTTGTAGGCTTTTGAGCCATCCTGGCTGAGCCTTTGCTTGCTGCATGCCGAGGCTGGTCGATTGTCTTGCTAGCTTACAAAAGAGAAAGTAGGTGTCTCAGTGGGAGCAGAGTGCAACCACCATCTTCACGGGGCTATGTGTAAAGGGACGTGAATAGAAGCAGGTTCAGTGGAAGCCTTAGGACTAAGCTTTTTGCTTTTATTATTTAGTTTCCATGGTAAGTCTTTTCAAAAGACTAGGATTACAGTGTCTTTTACATCCCCAGGGTAGTATGAGGAGTGATGCTGTGCATCAGCAGAGGGCTTGAGAGTTTACAAAGCAAGCTTGTGGGTATGGTGCCTCATTTGGTCCTCACAGGAGCCCATTATTGTCATTCCCATTTTGCAGAAGAAGAAATAGAGGCCCAGAGAGGCTAGGTGGTTTACTCCTGGCGGCCCAGAGAGAATGTATCAACCCTCAGGTGCTGATGGAGGGTGGGTGTGGTTTTCTGGGGGTGCTGTGCCTAGCCCAGGGTCAGAGTCATCAGCTCAGGATCAGTAGCCACCCCTGCTCCACCAGCCCAGTTGTGCACTCATGATTAGATGAGTTCTTAAGTGGGAGCAGTACCTGTGGAGGGCATTTGGAAACATGGGGGAGCTTTTTAGCTCAGTCATTTGGGGTAGAGGGAACCATTGATAGCTAGAGATGGGGACCAGGGATTAAATATCCTACCTACTGTAGGACTCTCCCACAACAAGAAGACTTCTGTCCAAATTTTCAATAATATCACTTTCCAGAAACACAGAAGAGCATCATTTTCCTTCTTTTAAAAAATACACATGGAGGGACGCCTGGGTGGCTCAGTGGTTTGAGTGTCTGCCTTTGGCCGGGTGGTGATCTCGGGGTCCGGGGATCGAGTCCCACATCGGACTCCCTGCAAGGAGCCTGCTTCTCCCTCTGCTTGTGTCTCTGCCTCTCATGAATAAATAAATAAAATCTTTAATAAATAAATTAATAAATAATAAATACATACATACATACATAAATAATACACACGGAGTTTATACATATGATTATATTTGAGCTAAAGAGATCTCCTCTGCTCAAAGGAGTGTTTGAAAGTGCCTGGGCTGGCTGTCCTTTGTGGTACCTCCAGTTCTAAACTCCTATTACTCTCTGCCTCCTTGTTGCTGGCTTGCCCCAAACGCACCCCAGACTGGGGCTCTGGCCTTTCACTGGTCTGAAATTCTTTTTTTTTTTTTTTAGATTTTATTTATTTATTTGAGAGAGAGAGCACAGAGGGAGAGTGAGAGGGAGAAGCAGACTCCCCGAGAGGAGGACCCTGAGATCATGACCTGAGCTGAAGGCAGACGCTTAACAGAATGAGCCACCCAGGTGCCCCTCACTGGTCTGAAATTCTGAGACAGAAACAAGCTTCATATCATAGAATGGGCAAGTGGCTTGGCCTCTGTAACCGGGACTGAATCTTGCCAGTGTGAATCACTCAGGTTGGAAATCCTAGGCCCTCTCTGCTCAAAAAAGGGGATCTTGCTGCAAATTCTGTGATTCAGCTGACAACCAGTTACAGATGTGGGCGCTGGCTTTCCCCCGCTACCCTGCTGAGAAGACCTGGCACTCACAGATTCTTCCATCTTCTTGAAAGCTGCTATTCTGTGCAGAAAGAGATCTTTCGACTGGAAGTGTTAAAGTTGGGGGTGGCAGGGGAGAGGGTGTTGCACATGCAGGAACCCGTCTGTCACAGCCGTGAACCAGTGAGAGCTGAGATGTGACAGTGTATTCGCACACCCTGAGAGTGAAGCTGGCAGCATCTCAAGCCTCTGATGGTGCTGTCTGCCTCCCCGCAGGAGCTGGGCGCCGCTGGAGAAGCCTGGCAGTCACTTACCAACTCTTATTTACACTTGGTGAGAGAAGGAGGCATTGCTGTGGGTCTGGCGAGAAAGAGAACAGTCTTCAGTGTCGCCTTAAGGACCCTCCCAGACGTCCCTCACGGGGCACACACACCGCACAAGAGCTCTCTGGGGTGGGGATGGTTATTTCTGCTGAACCCAGGACTGCACAGCTTCTTGGCAGTGCAGCCACATTCCCACACGTTTCTGCTGTGCTGAGCGACATCGTCGTGGCTGCTGGCTGCCCTGTGTCTCTGAGTCGGAGGCTGCCTTTTGTCTCCAGGTTCATTTTCCTCTGGGACGACCGCTGGGGTAGGGAGGGGCTAGTAGCGCAGACCCCACGGATGTCCTGCTCATTGTCATACCCTTTTGATTTGACTGGTGCCTGGCACCTAGGAAGTGCTTAACAGCTCTTATTGAATAAGTATGTTGGAAGTCTAGGCTTCCTTCACACATCTGTGCAGTGCCAATAATCACGTTTTGCTATAAATTCTCCCACCTAGCTGCCTCGCAGACAGAGCAGCATCTGGGCAAGGAGTTTTAGGAAAGAGGGCAGGGGCCATAGCATGAGCAGTGATGGAGCACTGAGGATGATGATCTAGAGGGGACAGTGACTGGGGGTCCCTGAAGCAGTTGAGGTACGGGTGAGGTCACATTTCACAAATACCGCCCGAAAGACTCTATACAGCCTGGCCTCTGCTCCTCCAGGGCACAGGACTGGGACGAGGGGAGGGCACATGAGGCATTTGCTCCAGGCACAAGTTTAAGGGGGAACCAAAAAGTTCTGCTATTAAGATGAATAAAGTTGTAATAAACTATTTTTAAAAATCTAAATCAAGTACAAAATTTAAGGCAGGAACAGTAGCACCAGTGCTTGGGCTAAGCCATCTTATAGCCTGAGGCAAAAGGGGAGAATCGCTCATACTAATCTTGTCTTTATTAAAAATATTTATATTTTGCTTATCATGGATTTTTGCATGAATCTTATGTTTTTGAAATACTGCATTAGAATATATAATTAATCATGGGGACTGAGCTTTTTGGCGCCCCTTACTTTTATATCTCAGGTGAATGCCTCACTCTCCTCACCCTAGGCCTAGCCTGGGCCATGCCCTCGGGTCCTCCCACTGTGCCCTGTCCACTGCCTCCATACTGGGCGCCAAATATGGCAAGTACTTCCCGGCCACAGGGCCTTTGCTCATGCCATTCTCCTTCCCTGGCCCTCCCTTCTCCCTCCACATACCTAGATGGATGGTTCTGTTTCCACCTCTTTTAAATCTTTGCTCCTTTATTTGTTTATTATTCACTGTTCAATCTCTGTCCACTCTAGTGTAGATTCCATGAGGGCAAGTGTTTTATCTGCTGTAGCCTGGTGTATGGTAGATGCTCAATACATAGTTGATGCACAAAAGAATAAATGAATATGTGGAGCAGCTCCACCTATTGAGGAGCCTAAAAGCCATAAGGAGGAGTTTTAGTCTGAGGGAGAATAACGATTGTAGGCTTCTGGAAAAAAAAAAAAATCACTGCTTATAGCTACTTTTTACATGTGTAGGCATGATGCTAGGTACTTTTAAGATCTATTTTCTCCTTAAATCCTCCCAGCAGTCCTCTTCTCCAACATTTTACAGATGATGGAAGTGAAACAGGAGGAAGGAACATGTCCAGACACAAGGGTCACAGATTTGCATGTAGAGTTGCCTGAGCTTTTGTGAGGATCCTTGTTTGTAGGAAGCACTGGATAGAGGAGAGAGACATTGGAAGCCCATGGAAAACCCAGGAAGTAACGTGTGGGGTGAGAGAGGAGAGAGGGCACCATGCAGAATTGTTTCCCTTCACCCCATGTCATTTCTCTGCTGCCTGTCCCAGAGAATTAACTCTGGGATGGATGACACAGGCTGACCACCAGTCACTAGAGAGGAGGCCAGGCCTAGGCTGAGAGTGGGGGGCGGACAAGTCAGTAACGCCGCCAGACTCTGTCTGTTGATAGATGAGTGTTCAGATTTCTTTTTAAATGAGATTTTCATCAGATTAGCAATGTCATCTTTTGTAAAAACAAACCAACCTGTCCTTGCTTCCCAGTGCGGCTTATTAACAGGTCCTTGCTGGCAGTGCTTGTATCCCACCGGGCGGTCTGTAGGACCTGTTCGGCCCCTCCGAGAGGCCATGGGACTGTCAGATACAAGGAGCAACCATCAGGTATCCCAGGAAACCTGGCTGCACTGGGGTTCCCTATCTCGTTTCAGCTGCCTGTGCCTGTTTCTTCAGGATGTGGTGGTGGTAACCCCCCTCCCAGGGCGTCGTAAAGATTAAAGGAGACACTTTATACAGAGCACCTAGCGGGATACCCGGCACCCAGGAGGGCCCCCGCGGATGCTTGTGGCCGTTACTCGTTGTTTACGTTTTTCCTAGTTCTTCGTAGGCTGGGCCGTAGGGCAGTGGGGGAGGTGGAGGGTGAGAGCTGGGAGGAGGCCGCCCCAGTCGGGAGGGCTGCCCGGGCTGTGGATGCCCGACTCTGGCCGCCCCAACAGGCAGGCCCGCATTTAAAAGTGGCAGAGGATGAGAAAACGGCGTTTAAGGGATGCCGTATCTCTAAGGAGTTCATAGCACTTTCCACATGTGATCTTATCAGCCTTGGCCGGATCGCTGGGCCGGAGCTGTCACCTCCATTTTCAAGAGAGCTGGGAGGGACCAAGCCCGTCTGGTTCCTGTTCAGCCCCAGCTCGTGAGCCCCCACGGCAAGCAGCCTCGGCTGAGAAGCAGAGCTGCCTTCGGAGCGCCTGCATGTCCAAACATCCCCCTTATCTTAAGCACCTTAATAAAGCAATGCTTTCTTAGGGGGGGGAGTAGAGCTTTCCAGGAAAATTTTCTTGAGATGAATTACTGGAACAGCAACTTCATCTTATTAGAATTAACATGCCCTGGTAGAGCCCACAAGGGGATTTGCTTCATTCCAGAGTCCTGAGGGGGCAAGTTGAGACATGATTAGTCAGTATTCATGGTTTCTGACTAATCCATGGAATCAAAATTATCCTGAATCGTAATTTCTCTCCCTCCTCCTTCTTGTTCTTTTCTTTGCTTTCTCTCTCTCTTTTTAAAGATTTTATTTATTTATTCATGAGACACACACACACACACACACACACACACACACACACAGAGCGAGGCAGAGACACAGGCAGAGGGAGAAGCAGGCCCCATGCAGGGAGCCCGACGTGGGACTCGATCCCGGGTCTCCAGGATCACGCCCTGGGTTGAAGGCGGCGCCAAGCCACTGAGCCACCCGGGCTGCGCTCTCTCTCTCTCTCTCTCTCTCTCTCTCTCTCTCTCTCTCTCTCTCGTGTGTGTGTGTGTGTGTGTGTGTGTGTGTGTGTGTTGCACTATTGACTCGCAGGCACTAAAATGGACAACTCCTTGGGATGAGTTTGGTTAAGAAGAGGAACTGCAGGCCCAAAGTTAGAGCATCACTGGAGAAAGCTCATACCGCATTTGAAGTAGACTTTCGGTGCTCCCAGACTACGAGAAAACAGCTTGCTCTTTGTTTGAAACTGACCCCGACCGCAGACAACATAGTCATCGGTGGCCACAGTGTATCTTCTATCCAGTGTGTTAGGTGGACGAAAGTGACCTTCACGCAGGGGGGTGCTGGGGAGGCAGGATGGAGGCTCAGCGTTGCCGAGCTGTGTCTGGCTTGACCACACCAGCTCATCAACCTGAAAATCAGAAGCAACAAGCATGACTAGGTGGTTGCTGGTCTGTGATCTTGACTGAACCCATTGCGTCTGATGGGCCTCAATTCCTGAAGCCACTCAAGAGTTCTCCAGTTTTAACTGAAGTGTACACTAATCCATTAAATAACCATCATACCATGGAGTTTTATATTCATTTATTCAACACGCATTTTTGTGCCTAGCTTTATAAGAGATGCAAGTAATTTAAGAATGAGGACGGCACAGAACACTTGCACAGACTTTCTCTGATTTAATCCTCACAGCAATCTTATGAGGATGAGCATATATTGCTCCTGTTTTATAGGTGAGGCCACCAAAGCTGGGGGCGAAGACTCAAATTTGCTCAAAATCTCATGTATGGGGAATAGACAGGAATCAAATTCATGTCTTCTGAGAACAAATCACCGAAAAGACAACCAATGTTAATGAATGTTAACTATCTGCAGAGGTACTGACTTCATTGCTTTACATGTAGAGAATAGCATCTAATTCTTAAAAGAATCCCATGCAGTAGGTGCTATTTTTATGATACCCACTTCGGAGAAGAGTAATTTAGGAGAGGAAGTAAGAGACAGAGCCAGCAGCACGCCCAGCTAGGCTGGCTGAGACCTTGCTCCTACTGCCAGCTGCAGAGGCGACCCACTGCTCTCTGTGAGGAGGACACATGTTTGAGTTTCCTTTTGGGAGGAATGTATCGATCTGATCTTTTTGAAATCTCTCCATTCAAACATTTAATGAAAACACGCCACTTTCTGGGCCCACTTTCTGCCTGTCCACAGAAGTGGTCCTTTTCTGGCTGTGAGAGGGCCAATACTAGGGGAGGGGGAGTGTAGTCGGGAGACTGTTCCATTGCTCTCGGTCAGTTGCTTTTGTAGGGGTTTCGGAAGTTGTCGGTGGTGGTCATGGTAACCACCACTACTATTACCACACTACTAACATCTTTTTAAAGCACTTATTCCATGTTAAGCACTTGGCAAACATTAACTCATTGAATCCTCAGGACATTCTTATTGGGTAACTACTGATATTGTGCCCATTTTATAGAGGGGTAAACTGAGCCTGATGGGGCCCAAGCCATGGGCACGCTTACTCTGCCAATATGTGGCAAAGTGAGAGTGCCTGATAGACATCAGCATTTCCCACCTCCCTGGGAAGGCTTAGGTAGTCTGCACTGCCTGGTCCAACAGGAGCATCATTCTGAGTGCTGGGCTCTCTCATCAAGATTCAGTCCCAATGAGCTCTCTGCAGGACTATTGGCTCTGCCCAGAGCCCTGCCTGCTCCTGGGCAGAGACTCTTGGGCAGAGACTCTTCAGGGGTTTGGAGGAAGCCTCTCTGGAAGAGCAAATTCTGAGGGATCCTGTGAGAAAGGCACCTGTGGCTGGAAGAGGGGCAAGTGAGGGCAGGTGGACATAGGAGGATGGAGTGACTGTGTCTGTCTCCAAGTGAGGAATTCAGTTTACTTATGAGGAATTCAGTCTACAATTATGCCATTTTTCTGGTCTTATTCACTCAAAGGTAGACATAATTCAGGGGGTTAGAGGGAAAAGGCAGGGTGAGATACAGAGGGCTTATTTATTTGAGGTTAAAAGGGCAGACAATGTATTAAATTGATTAGCCCTTAGGCTGATGTGCCCGCTGAATGATGGTCTGCTCCTCATCTGTATTAGTTTGTTTGGGCTACCATAATAGAGCACTGTGGACAGAGTGCCTTAACAGAAATTTACTTTCTCACAGTACTGAAGGCTAAGGCACCCAAGATCAGGGTGCCAGCAGGGTTAATTTCTTCTGACACCCCTTTTCTTGATGTGTAGACGATGTCTTTACCTCCTCTGTGTATGTCTATGTCCAAATTTCCCCATCTTTTTTTTTTAAGATTTTATTTTATTCATTCATGAGAGACACAGAGAGAGAGGCAGAGATATAGGCAGAGAGAGAAGCAGGCTCCATGCAGGGCCCCCGATGTGGGATTTGATCCCAGGATTCCAGGATCACGCCCTGAGCCTAAGGCAGATGCTCAACCACTGAGCCACCCAGGCGTCCCAAATTTCCCCTTCTTATAAGGACACCAGTACTGTTGGATCAGGGCCTGCCCCCAAAGACCTCATTTTAGCTTAATTTCTGCTTTTTATTTTTTGTTAACAAAACTACATTTTATTGTTATTTTGAGTAAAACTTCTCCTCTGTTCTCCAAGTTTTCTGCACTGTAGTTCTTCTTCTTTTTAAAACTTACCTAATTACCTCTTCAAAGACCCTGTCTCCAAATAGTCCCATTGTGAAAGTACTGGGATTTCAGACTTCAACATTAAAATTTTGAGGGGGACACAATTCAGCTCATAGCCGTAGCAGAGCAGCAGCAGCATTCCCTGGTGAGGGGTGATTTTGGTTTCTCTGAGTCCTAATGAAAATGAGATGGGAGGGCACCCTGGTGGCTCAGCGGTTTAGCGCCGCCTTCAGCCCAGGGCCTGATCCTGGAGGCCAGGGATCGAATCCCAAGTCGGGCTCCTTGGATGGAGCCTGCTTCTCCCTCTGCCTATGTCTCTGCCTCTCTCTCTCTCTCTCTCTCTCTCTCTCTCTCTCTGTGTGTCTCTCATGAATAAATGAATAAAATCTTAAAAAAAAAAAAGAAAATCAGATGGGAGAAAGGGAGGCACAGTCAACCTGGCTCACAGACAGGTGGGGAGGGTGGGATAATCTCCTTCACTGCTCCAGCTATAGGGCACCTGGAGACAAGCTGCTCAGGTCAGCCTTCAGAACCGACATGCAGATCTTGATTGTCCTCGGTTCCTCTGATGAACACCGAAAGATCTGTCTGGCTTCCTCCTCCAGCAGGGCTAAAGGGGACAAGAGGAATTGGGGCTAGTTCTGAGAGCTGCAGGCGTTGGACCAGAGGAAGCAGCTGAGATGCTGGAGGCCACACTACTTCTGTCTCCAGGCAGAGACTCATTCAAGGCTGGGCCAAAGCAGCCTTTGTCTGAGGTCTAAGGGGGTGGTTGGTTTCTTGAGCAAACATCCCAGGATGGGACAGCAGCAGAGAAAGTTCCTTTTCCTCATTTGATGGGGCAAGAGCTGGCAGGACACATTCTCCCCAGGGAGGGGAGTGGAGGATCTGGGGCAGAGGTGGAGAGAGGTGCCAAGTCAGTGGGAGGGAAGCATGAACTGAAGGAATAAGAGAGGGGGGAGGAGACAGAAGGGCCAGTCCAGGCCTGGTCACCAACCCCAGAGATGGGGAAGGCCATCAGATGGCCTTTCCTTGCATTGTCAAGAATCGGACAGCTTGTCATGTGGGGCGTATCACTGGGGCACATGACACAACTTAGGAAATGCCAGAGAAGTTCAACAAGGTTTGGTTTCCAAAATTCAGATACCCTTGGTTTTGAACAATGGATTTAAGAATTGCCCGTGAACTGAAAGCTCCAGATTGCAGTCTTATAAGCTCATCCTTCACCTATGTCTAAGTTACTAAAAATATATACATTGTATACATACATACACATTATATACTATATATGTATATAACGACAGCAATAGATAGATATTTGGTTTGTGTTTTTCTGATTATAAAAATATATAGTGTAGGAAATTTGAAATATATATACATATATATATACATACATACACACATACATACAGAGTCACAGAGGAGAAAATTTAAAATCACCCATGAATTCAGAGATAACCGCTGCAAAGATTTTTGGCATCATTTTTATTTGCATCTGCACAGATACATATAAATACATAAACATATATCTATACAAAATTGTTTTTACCAAAGAAATCATTCAAGACTTACTTTTCACTTAAGGGATCTTGAACATTGCCAAGTTTCTTTTCCTTTTTTAAGATTTAATTTTATTTTATTTTTGAAGCAATCACTACCCCCAACATGGGACTCGACTTTGCAACCCTGAGATCAAGTGTTGCATGCTCTACCACCTGAGCCAGCTAGGCACCCCTGCTGACAAGTTTCTATGTCATAATTTATATAGCTGTTTAGTAGTCCATTGCATAGATTTACCACAATCTCTTTAATTCTCTATTGTGGGACTTTTTTTTTTTTTTTCACTCTGATAAAACTTAGTAGACACCTTTCCATGTCCTGCTTATAATTGGTGCACACTTCAGTTTGGGACTTCTTTGAATTTCTGAACCATATTTGTGCAGGAATTGTGCATTTGCGAGCTTAGTTGCCTGAGGGGAATCAGGAGTGTGATCTTGGAGTTCACAGATTGCAGTGGGTATGTCCCAAATTGACCCAGTTTTAATATAAATGAATAGAAACAGTGTCCAGGACAAAAAGTGTCAGGCCATATCTGGAGAATTGTCAAATGTCTGATGTTGATGTTAAGTATAATGGGAAGTGGCAAATTGGAGTTTGGAGAATGCCATAGCATGTGGAGTTCTTTAAGGGATCTCTCAAAGCAGTTCTAAGTTTATAGAATGGGAGCTGCTTTTTTGGCGATAGGAGGTATGGACTTGTGTTTTTTCAGTCATAATGGCCAAAACATGGCAGAAGGAATGCCAGCACCTGACTGGATTTAAGCTCCGTACTTTGTATAAAAGAAGTCCAGATGACAGGTATGTGGCTCCAGTTCCTCAGAAGCCTAGAGTCTGTCTTGTCCATCATCCTTGGTGCCCGGCTTCCATCTTGAAGAGCACTTCATGATCCAACAGGACAACTGGAACTCCAATCATCACATCATCATTTCAGGGAGGGCTGACATTCAGTCTGTAGGCATATGTATGGCCAATTGGTTGTTAAGATGTCATCATATTTCAGAATGAGTGCCATGGCCTCTTCGCATCCCTGGATGGTCTCTGATATTTATCAGAGAGTCAGCACAAGCCACAGCAGGATCTTTTAGAACTTTGCTCAGCGCTAAGGCTGATGTCCATGTGAGTGGCTGCATATGTTCAAAATCACCCCAGTTCCAAGGAGGAAGAAGGAAGGGGCAAGCACAGGAGCTCGCTTCCCAGTAAGCTAGCCTCCTTTATAGGACCTTGGCCGCAAGCACCACCCACCAGCCTCCACTTGCCGCTCATTGGCCGCCCCTACCGAAATGCAGGCTGGGAAATGTAGTTCTATAGCCGCCAAGAGGTCATCGTTCCAACAAGGATGACGTTCTCGTCCTACAGAAGCAGAAGTGTTGGGTAGGCAACCATATGCAGGAAAAATAAAGGCTATGGTGCCACTGTGGAGGAGGCCCAATCGTTCACAGCTTAGTGTGAATGATGTCCCAAATCAAGCCAGTGACATTTTAGGGAGACAGAATTCTCCCTAATGCGTGTGTGAGTGTGTGTGTGTGTGTGTGTGTGTGTGTGTGTGTGAGAGAGAGAGAGAGAGAGAGAGAGAGAGAGGAGGGGAAGAGGTGGGTGGGAGGTTGGAGGAGGAGGGGTTATGCAGCTGGGATGTTGGATCTCTGGAAAGGAAAGGAACACACTGCTTTTTTAGTTGTCAGGGAAAAACATGATGCCCTCCTCTGCTGAAACCAACTGCCTAACAAAACTCCTCCTGTAAGTCTTTAAAACAAAAACAAATAAATAAAACAAAAACAAACCTCCCCCCAAAGCTGGTAGGAGTGTAAATTAGAAGGCATTTTGGCAGTATTTAACAAAACAAAAAACTCACACATCATTTGACCCAGCAAATCCACTTCCTGGAATCCATTCTAAGGAATATTCATGTGTCTGAATGAAGATATATGCACTAAGATGTTGACTGTAGCGATGCCTTCAAAGGGGGGAAGCTGAAAACTACATGGACATCTATCAACAAGGGATTTGTTAAACCAATTTATGGGATATCTATTCTGATGATTTTTTAAAAAATGAAGCAGACTTATTGTATCATCATAGAAAAATCTCCAAAATACGCTGTGGACAGTGGGAGGTGGGTTGGGGGGTGACTGTTAACGAGGCTTTTAGGTTTTAACTGTTTAACTCTTTCAGTTGGAGCATACTCATGAATTATTTATGCAATTAAAAAAACTCATGATGACAAACTAAACTCAAGAAGTCTTTGGAGCAGGTAGCTAAAGCAACACAGCAGGAGGGGTAGGAAAAAGACTTGCAGTTTCAGTACAGCATAAAAATAACCTAGTAATATAATAAGCCTATAATAACAATGATGAAAATAACATGGCAAACACGTAGTTCTATTGGAAAGCAGAACAGTTCTAGATAAGCCACATATATTAACTTATTTAATCCTTGCAAAAACCCTATGGGATTGATGCTATTATTATTTCTGTTGAACAGACTTGGAAACCAGGGTTCAGAGAACTGAGCTAAGTTGCCTCAGGTCTCGCGGCTGGTTCTGACTATGGAGGGCATGCTCTTAATCCCTTGCAGCACTCCCTGGATGCATCTGGAGCGTCACCTGCAGTTTGCAGAGCAATTCCACATATGTGATGTCATTTGTTCCTCAGAGTCCTGTGTTACCACCTTCCTGCTCTGTGCGTGTTTCCTTCTCCTTCCTCATTTACTCCTCATTCCTCCTCACAGTCTCGATTATGCAGATGGAGAGACAGGTGTAGAGAATTTTTTCATCATTTCAGATTCACATGGTGGACATCTTCATTTGGGTTTCCCCCAGAACTGACCCCAAGATGAAGATCTGGCTGCAGGTGGTTTATGTGGGAGAGGGTGGGGATACGAGCTGGGGGAAGGAAGGAAGTTAGTTGTGTTCATGACACTCCCTGCAGGGACCTGGGCTTTGTCCTGCCGAGGGCCCTCTGAGACTGTGCAAAATGGATCACCAAAGATGGAGGGGCACTGGGTCTTCATGAGCTGGGAGGGTTGTTCCCCAGTACTTCCAGTCTGCCCTGGCAAGGACCAGGTATACTCCAGGGGCCACACGTCCCCCCCCCCCACCTAAGGCAGAGGGGATGATGACCTTGGGTGGGCTAGACAGCTATGGGTGGGCCATCCACAGTTTCACCAAGGTTGAGTTGGAGCAGCATCAGGATTCAAACTCAAGTCTGTTTCATTTCAAGGCTCCCAGATTTGAGTCCACACAGCCAGAAACACAAGCTCCAGCTGAGGCCTCTTGCTTGGCCATCCACGGACACCTGGAGGATTGCATCACATGCTCCAGAAGCAGAGCTTCAGTGTGAAACAAAATCCCACAGAGAGCTCACTGGCTGCTTCCCTAACCTGTGACCATGAAAGAAGGGGAGTATCAGCAGGGGAAGATATTGAATAAGCCTTGAATAAATGCCTGTTGCTCCCACCTTTGCTGCCTTTGGTGCAGCCACCCTAGCCCTGTTCATTTTTTTTTTTTTTTTAAGATTCATTTATTTGAGAGAGAGAGCGCGTGCACACAAGAGTTTACATACACAGAGGGGAGGGGCAGAGGGAGAGGGAGAATCTCAAGCAGACTCCCCACTGAGTGCAGCTGATCTCATGACCCTGAGATTGTGACCTGAGCCAAAAATCAAGGGTCGGATGCTTAACAGAGTAAGCCAGCCAGGCACCTCTCTGGTTCTTTTTCTAACACATAAAGCTCAGATGTGGGCTTGTTCAGTTTTTCCTCAGCTTCTTTACTGTTTAAGAGAGGCATTCTGTGTGCCACATCCGATCTCCTGATCTCCGTGCTCCTTAGCACTCACCATGGGCCAACAGGAAAAGCTTTCCCCTTCCTCTTGGTTCCCGCCCCCCTACCCCATGCCTCTCACCCCTACACTGGAGCACACCCCGGAGCATGCATGGGAGCAAAGGCTGCACCATGCTGATGCTGCCACCTGGAGGGCCCCCAGTAAATGCTGTTGATTGAATGAGTGAGAAGATAGGTGGCAAAGGCAGCTCAGCTGGGCAGTTATGGGAGGGATCAGGAGCTCCTGAAAAGAGGCCAGTTGTGGGAGATAGTAGAAATGGGGTTAAAGGGAATTGGAGGGATCTCTCCATGCAAATTGGTTCCAGAAATATTTTTATTGGAGACCTGTGGTCCCTGGTCCTGGCTCCCAACCTGGCCCTGCCTTGTTGGCCAGGTGAGTGGCCTTGCTGGCCTGGGCAGAGAATGACAGGGGTTTGCAAAGCCCAGAGTTCCCTGTCTCGTGTGGGGAGGGGATGGGTGAGTGGTGTGAGCTGTGGTGCCCCAGAGCAGGGAGTGGGCAGGGTATCAGGGCCTCCCTGACGTAGGCAGTCCTGGGCTTCCTGTCTGGGCCCAGGGCTGGGCCCCAAGGCCCAGGAAAAGCTGGAAAACAGCAGGCTTTCTGTTGCTCTGCGTGTGGGCTGTGGGTTGTCTCCTCTGGCAGGACAGGAATTGGCATTTCCTGCCCTCATGTGGCCCTTGGCTCTCTGGGGTCCTGCTCTGGTCTCTGACCCCTTGAGACAGGAACATCCTTTCCCATCGGGGCCCCAAGGATCCTCTATAGCTTCCAGTCACCACATGTTCCCTGGATGTGGCTGTCTTTAACAGCCAGATTGTCTGCTTTTCCTGGCCCCATGGGAAAATCACCACTAGTTTAGCCAGATAGTCAGGCCCTGTGCGCATTACGTCTCTGTCCTCAAACTTCCTCCTGAGGCAGCTGCTATCATTTCTCCCATTTCACAGATTGATACAAATGATGTTCATAATTTATTGAGGCCTTTTCGTGGGCCAGGCAATGTCATGAACAATCCGTGAATGTGGCAGGCTCTGTGAGAGTTCCTGTGAGCTCGCTGTCCCTCCCGGTGGACTGGTCACACCACCTACCCTGATGACAATGACGAGCATGACTAGTTGGGCCATCGGGATGGGACTGCGAGTGACAGGCTCTGCATGGAGATGCTGAGAGCCCTCGTGGGTTCAGGTTCTGCCTTTTCTTCCCTCCTGGCCAGCCTGCCAGGCCCAGGTAGGGGCAGATCCAATGGCTCCTTCCCAGAATAAACATGTGTGGCCAAACCACAAAACATGTAACAGGGGCAAGGCACAAACCTTTGTTGTTGTTAGCCACTGAGATTTGGGAGTTGCTTGCAGCGTGATCTAGCGAAAGGAGGTGGATACAGCCTGCATTGCTGCAGTGAATCCTAAGACCAGCCCTGGGGGGGCAGGTACTCATACACCCATGTTCAACATCGATACTATAACCCCACTAAATCCTGGCCCAGTAGTCTATATGGCTCCATGTCCACACAGAGTCAACGCTAAAGAAACACGGGACATGAGCAAAACTAATTAAAAGGGAATTTTATTCTTATGTCTTTAGAAGAAAATTTAAAGGCAGTCCAAAGGAAGCTCTTAATGCCATTTCCTCTTCCTCTGCTACCTCCTTTCACCCACAGCAGCTCCCAAGCACTTCGCAGGCTCCCCCCCACCAGCCCTTCCCTTCCTGGGCTCCCCATGGCTCTCTCTCCTCTCTGCTCCTTCCCTGCCTGCCCTAGAGGCAGACCAGTTTTCTTCCTGCTAAAAATGGTCTTGGGAGAGCCTTGCTGGGGGACTCATGATCTACTCCTGTTTTAGGAGAGACGCTTTTGCACCCTGGAGATCACACACCCTTTGACCCCCCAGTCCAGCTGTGGCTCTCAGAGAGACTGGGGGACTTGTTTCCTGCCAACCCCAGAAAGCGAGAGTCCTTGCTCAAAGGAGATTGAAGCTAGAGTATGGGCCGAATTCTCCTTGATGGGCAGGGAAAGAGGCAAAGGCTGAGACAACCCCAGGTTAATAGTATCTGCCCTGTTACATTAATGATGATGATGATGATAATAGAGCAGCTAATATCTGAGAGTTTCCCGACCCCAGGCATTGTCCAAGGGGTTATAGACACATTGACTTCATTTACTCAGAACCGAAGTTCAGAGCTGATTCTGAACCCTTGGCCTGTGCATGTAACCCCTTGCCATGTTGTGCTGGTGCCTTTGGATCACTGCTCTCAAGCCTCCAGTGGCTTCCTGGGGCCCTTGCATACACTCTGGCCCCGAGCATGGCCAAGACATCCTTCTCCTAGGTTCCCACGTCTTTCACTGGCTTCATCCCATCCACTCCATGTCTGTTCACGTCCCCCACCTTTCCTTCATGGTGCCAGCCCTGCGGGAGGATACTTTTTGCCTCTGCTCCTGTCGGTTGGCCTGATTAAGGGCATTGATCCTGCAGATCATGTTAGGCTTTGGCCTGCTTCCTCTGGGAAGCTCCCCCTGGACACGAGCCCCCTTGTTTTCCTTGTCATTGCTGTCTACTGTGTCTTTCCAGTTCCATTTGTGTCCCCAGGGCACAGCACAGGCCAAAGATGTAGCATGTGCTAAGCAAATATTTGTTTAACGAATGGAGGATTGATGTTTATTTATTCAATTCGTATGGATTGGATTGTTTGGTTACTTGTATTATTTGGTGAAGATTCCTGGCGCATGGTTCCAGGCCACATCTGGATTCGATATCTGTAGTCAGGGGCTGGAAAGCCTGTGATGAACAACATCTTCCTTCCTGCCTGGCACTTGACTTTTTCATATTTGCCACATGAGATGTTTTACCTTTGTCATCTCCTCCAAGGCAGACCAATTTTTTTCCCATTAAAAAAAGTTTTGAATACCCCTTGTCCGGAGAACTCAATAATCGTTTCTTCAAGAGAGACATTTTTCACACTTGTAAAGAAGGCTTCTGTTCACGGCCAGTGATCCATCATCTTCCAGAAATGATGAGATGAGTCCGAAGCCCAGAGAGTGATCTACTGGAGTCACAGATTTGTCACGTCACATTCTCAGGACTTCAGGAACCTGTGACAGCAACATGAATGTCATTTTATCAAGGGGTGAAAAGAATTCTTTTGCAACTTGTAGTTTAAAAAGAAAAACACCTAAAAGGAAAACTAACACAAAATGGCAAGCATTAGATGCCTCACCTGGAGTCTTTCAGGCTTCCAAGGCCGAGGAAGAAAAGCAGGGAGACACATAGCTTCTCATAGAACCTTGGAGTTTGCATGTTTGCTGCATCAGAGGAGTGGGCCACATTCTCTGTGCCTCCCCAGGGTTCTGGGCACTTGGCACAGAGAGGGTTTGGGTGGGAATGGGTGTGGGAGAGGGAGAGTGGGAATGGTCTGGAATCCTGCTCCTTTAGGTCATTTCTGTCCCCACCGATAGATGCTTACTGCTAATTCGGACTTGTGCTTCAGCTAATTTATCCCAAGGACAGATTGGTAAAGGGGCATGATGCACAGCTGCTCCTGAGAGAGGAGATTCTCTCAAGCCCTAGCAATATGCTTTAGTGGATGTATTAGGCTCTAAATCAATAATTCCTCAGAAATTCAGAATTTTTACAAGGATGAACTAATATTTATTGTGTGCCAAGCACTATGCTAGAGATTTTAAATTGGTGGTTCCCAACTGCATCAAAATCACCTGGAAGGGGGATGCCTGGGTGGTTCAGTGGTTGGGCATCTGCCTTTGGCTCAGGGTGTGATCCTGGGATCTGGTCCCGCATCGGAGTCCCTGAGAGGAGCCTGCTTCTCTCTGCCTGTGTCTCTGCCTCTCTCTCTGTGTCTCTCATGAGTAAATAAATAAATCTTAAAAAAAAAAAAAAAAAAAAAAAAAGAATCGCCTGGAAGGGCTGTAAAACACAGACTGCTGGGCTGCCTCCCTCGAGTCTCTGACTCACTCGGTAGTTCTGAGGTGGGGACCAAGAACATGCATTTCTGACAAGTTCCCAGGTGAGGCTGCTGCTACTGGTCCAGGGGCCACACATTGAGAACTACTGCCTTGCTGTGTTCTTATTCCAGCCTCACAAGAATGGAAACCCTTGAAGGTAAAGCACCTAATTCGAGGTTACATTGCCAGTAGCCTCAGAGTGGGGATTCTAGCCCAGCCTGGGCTCATTCCAGAGGCTCTTCTCTTTCCGGTAGCTGCTCAATCTTTCCATTGCATTAATCTGCCCTGGGAACTTTGCAGTAACAAAACCACAAAACCCAATCCCAAATGCATAAAGGACCTGGTCCTCATGTAGCCCACTGCTACTTCTATTTCTCTCAAAGTGACAAGCTAATGAGATTTAAGTGGTATGGCAAGCAAGTAATGATCCATGCCTGCAAATCAAATGCATGGCTGGACTAGGTCTTGAAAGTCTGATTTCTGCCTGGTGGGGAGGTCCCAAGGCCATAGCATATTTTAACGGATGCACAGAGTGATCAGGACTGAGTTTTCAAGTGGCCGGTGGCATGGCGAATTGCCATATTGCTTCCATGTGCCAGCAGCCGTGTTTCTGCATGGCAGGGAGTGTATGCACAGCCCTGGCTCTGCAGGGGCCTCTAGAGTGGCCTCTTGGGAGGCTCTGACATCGTGGAACCTTGCTTAAAAGCTGCTGCATTTATAAACAAGCAGAATGACAGCTGCCAGACAGCTGGGAATCTACAGCCTGAACCAAATGGGCCAGCAGTGTCAGATAAGGAGAGGGGCTTCGTTTTTAACTTCACAAGGCTGAGAGAATGGCATGCGACATTTGGCCTTTCAAATGGCTTCTACACAATGCAGACATCATACCGAGAAAAGTTTACGCATACATATCTATCTTTTTGAGTTGCTTTGGAACCCGTGAACACATGCCCATCAGCTGCATCCTCTTCCATTTCTTTTTTTTTTTTTTCCTCTTCCATTTCTTGAGCAAGGTTGGCACATCGGCATTGTGCTGCTTGTGATGTGGCATTGACTGTGAGTCAATGGGGGGTGGGTAAACTCCTCAGTGATTGAGCACCATTGTATATATGAAAAGATGAAAATATTCCTAAAGTACAAGAGGTCTCCTTACCTAGAGACAAAAAAAAAATTATCAGAGGGATCAGGTTCACTTTTTAACATGATTAAGAGATTTTTATGATGTTTCCCTTGCAAAAGTTTACTTCTCAAACAATGACAATGAACTTAAAAAAGATAATAACCAAAAAGATAAGCTAAACTCGATGAAGGGAAATAAGCAACATCTTATTCAGGCATTAAAAATGAAAAATAATCATGAAACAGACTCAAGTCCTTTAAAGAGTGTAGACTGAGTAAAAGCTTGAAGAACTCCTTAGAAGAAAAGTCTTCCAAATAAGGTTAGGAGCTCTGCTGAGCTGAGCCAGGAGAATGGAGACACATATACATTTTTTCAGTGGGAGGAGAAACATGTGCCTCTATTCTGGGTTCCAGCAGAAACCATTCCCTTGGCTGGTGGCTACCACCCTCCCGGGCCTCCCATGACCTGCTTTTCCTTTAGGCTTCTCTGGGGGTGTGCCCTGCCAATTCAGAAATACTGATTTCAGTGTCTGTTGCTTTTTATAAAGCCAGTAATGGATAATAGACAGAAGGACAGAATGACGAGTGTAGATTCGGCACATCTCATTTGCAGGCACGTGAAGAGGACCTAGAGTCCTGTCATCATCCATTTGGCCAGGACACGCGATGGTCATCCCAGACAAGCACCGTCAGGTAGTCCACTTATCTCTTTAAGCACAGGAACTTGAATTCCCTCTCAGTCATATTGGACTTTCTAAAAGACACCACACTACTACTCTGCCTTATGTCTCTTCCTTATAAACAGAAATTATTTATAGTATAGGGATACCTTCCAGAATTACCCTAAAAAGCCCAAGCTTGTCAATCTTTTCTATTCTATTCATTTCTGCTCCGCATTATTCTTGTTGTCTTTTCTTCTTTACTGGTTTGTCTGTTTTTGTAAGTTATTCCTTCTCGTTCTGTTTTTTCTTTCCTTCTTCTTTTATTTTCTATCTTTTTCTTTCCTTCCTGTTTTCTTGTCTTTCCTTTTTTCTTTTCTTTTTCTTTATTCTTCTTTCTTCTTTCTTTCTTCTTTCTTTCTTTCTTTCTTTCTTTCTTTCTTTCTTTCTTTCCTTTCCTTCCTTCTTTTTCTTTTTCTTTCCTTTTCTTTCTTTCTTTCTTCTTTCTTTCTTTCCTTTATTTCTTTCCTTCCTTTCCTTCCTTTCCTTCCTTCCTTCCTTCTTCCTTCTTTTCTTTCTTCTTTCTTTTCTTTCTTTTCTTTTCTTTTCTTTTTTTTCTTTTCTTTTCTTTTCTTTCTTTTCTTTTCTTTCTTTCTTCTTTTCTTTCTTTCTGCCAAATTTCCCTAAAAGGAGAAGCAACATCTTACCTTTCTTCTCAGTTACTGTGAGAAGGACTGGGGAGGATGCATGGAGCAGAGGTGGAATGCTAATATCAGGGTTGGAGATTGTTGTCAACTCATTTGACACACAGTGTGAGTCAGGCAACTCATAATGACTCTTGAAGAAATACCTGAAAAGACATATAGTTTATGAGGGCTAGTGCTTCTAAAAGTAATTTTGTCCAGAAATTTGAGAAAGGGGAACCTCCCTGGGTTTTTTTTGCTTTACGTTCTTAACTATCTTTAGCCCATCAGATTATTACAGAGGAAGAAGGTGTCCCCAGCCAAGCCTTGGCCTTCACTCTTCATTCACCTGGAGTTGGGCACCTAGAAGTGGTCTCAGGAGTGGCTTATTTTCGTTTCTGAGCTGGGAGTGAGGGCTTAGGTGGTGGCAGAGCTGCTGTGGGTCTCACGGGCTGAGAAGGCCGCCATCATGTCTCTCCATGTCTTCCCAGTCAGTTCATTTCCCTTCAACCTGTAGGCCTAGTTTTCTGATCTTCCCACTAGTTGTTTGCCAACTCAGGATTTTCAAACTCAGGCAGTTTTCAATGGCTCTAGCCTGAGTTTTAACAGCAGCTCTCTGATGTGCTTCTTCCCCCGTGTTATTGTTCCTTCCTTGACATTTACAGCCATATTCTGTCTTTGTACATGTTGCTGACAGTCCCTTGTGCTGCACAACAGTGATTTCCAAAGTGGCCTCTAAAGATCACATGAGTTCATCCTCAGAATGGGCTGAGGGAAGTGAGGGCTTCCAGAAACAGGGATGGAGAAGGTCTTCTCAAAATTTTGCAGTCAGTGAAAAATACAAGATCTAAATTCAGATTCCTAGACTCAGAATCACAGAATTTCAGACTGCAAAAAGCACATAGGAAACTTGTGCCATACAGGTGTGGAAACAAGAAGTCCAGAGAGAGAAACTGGTTGGCCCGTGTGTGGCAGAGGTGGGGATGTGAGCCATGTGTTCTGATTCTGAGTTTAATGTTCTTTTGCTGCCTCCCTATCTCATTTCCCTTTGATTGCTGGAGTGCTTTCATTTCCAGTGGAACAATTTCTTAATTACTGTGGCCTACCAGTTGGGGCAGAATTAAAAAGGTACCAGCATATTAACATCCATGGCAGAAGCATTTTTAAAAATATAAAACCTAATTAATGAAGGGTCCTGGGAGATTTTTTTCATTTCCCCCTCCCATCCCACTGCTATGCAAAGCTTACCAAAGTCTTAAAAGATGTCAAAAGAACTACTTAACTTTTCACCATGGAAACTATTTGGCAGTTCCAGAATGAGATTTTTTTTTTTTTTTGTAACATTAAAGAGTATTATAAATCAAAGAAAAAGCATTTTACCTTTTCTCACATTAGAGGGAATAAAAGGAATGAAAGAAAATGTGTGGTGGGAGGTGGGAGGTTCTTATACTCCCCGCAAGAAACTCAGGGTCACTGTCTCTTCATTTGTGTAAGAGCATGTTTGAACCTTGAGCCCAGATTACAGGGTGAACCTTGGCTCCTGATCTTACTAACTCATTACTCCTAAGTTAGCTTTTCTTCCATTTACTCCTCTAGTACTAACACAGCACTTTACAATGTACAGATTACAGCAGGAATTTCTCTGGGCACACAGGGACATTCTGACTTCTTAGCATTTGAAGAAAAACTCAGGCATCGTTTGATCCCTGTGAGTGGTCCAGTTTCATTCGATTCTCACAGAACTCACAGCTTCATTCATTCGCCTGACCAGTGACAAGTTCATTCCTAATCAGTTTTCTTTCTTCTAATAAAAAGCTAACTAAGGACGTTGGCTGAAAGTCAAGAACTTCTGTGAAAACCAGTCATGCTCTGTAGTTAGGGTTGCCAAATATTGCACAGGCTATATTTATGCTGAAAAATTATTTCTTGTTAATCTGAAATTCAAATTTCACAGAGTCTCTTGTATTTTAATTTTAATTTGCCAAACCCAGTAACCCTATTTGAACTATGGAATAGATATCCTCTGAAATTTTGTGTTTGGATAAAGATTTTTTGAATAAAATACATTAAATATTTTGAGGAACTAAATGTCAATCTTTTGATAAAGATATGCATAATAAATCTAGATTTTTATACACCTGGCTCGCCTTAGGTGTGGTATACCTGTTTGCGTTTTATAAAATCAGTTTTTAAAAATGTTCATTTTACATATTAGCTGCTGATCACCCTCCCTAAATTATTATACTGGCTTATAATTTGTAGATTCTAAGGCACAGTTTAGAAGTATATCATTGTCCACTCACTTATTTATGAGCACTATGTCTATGGTATAAAATAGGCTTTATTCATGGGAAGCATCCAAAACAGAAGTGTTGCTGTAAGAGTAATTAGAGTTGAATTTAAAAGGATCAGTTTCTCTTTAAGGATTGTCCTAAAACAAAAACAAAAAAGGTTGTCCTAAAAGTCTAAATGAGGGAAATTAGCCACAAATTATACTACCTTATAATTTGCAGACTCCAAGGCACCGTTTAGAAGTATACCATTGTCCACTCACCGTGTACCTCTTTCAGGGAAAAGACAAGCCTGTTGCGAACTTTGTGAGATTTTTTTGAGCTCTGAGTCATTAGCCCAAAGAAGTTTCATCATGGACTTTGGTAACCACAGTTAAGAACATTTATTTAATGCTTACTGTATGCCCATCCATATATGTGCTTCCTGTATGCATTATTTCATCCAGTCCTGATAATCCAGTGAGCTGGGTCCTATTGTCATCTCCATTTTACAGATGAGGAAACAAAAGGCCCTGCACTTTGCCTCTGGTTTCATAACTGGGAAGTGAAAGTGCTAGGTTCCAAACCCTCATCCATCTCCAGCATGCTTTCAACTGTTGCCTCCCAAGAATGTTTCCTACTGATGGACGAGGTGGGGCTTGCCATGGGAGAATGGCTGGTGTAGAGACTTACTGTGAAGAAGGGAGACTCTAGAAGGCCTCCCATAATCAGCTGGCAGAGATCGTTTTTGTAGCACCTCATAAAGACCTCACAGAACGTGGAGACAATTGTCTTTGCTCTCTTAAAAGATGGATTTGTCCATAGCCTGGGATTTCAAGATTTATCAGAAGAAAATCAGAAATTGTTTACAAATGCTTTGATATTAGGGTGTCTGTTGCCTTTGTGTACATAGGAATCACTGGGAGGACTGTATGAAGATTCCTGAGTCTATGCTTAGAGCATCTGACTAAGTTCTAACTCAGCAGTTCTGCACAGGATCTGAAAAACAGACTTGCTGCCTACTGTTTTCTTGCAGAAACCCCTGGTTCCATGTGGGTGCCAATGGTTACACACTTTGAGAAACCCTGCTTGAGCAGGGGCAGGTTCCTAAGGGGCAGGGATGTGTCTTACCGATCTTTGTATTCTTGAAGCTAGAAAAAGACCCAATACATACACCTAATGTATAGGTGTATAGACCTAATACATGTGACAGGGAATTGAATTACAAGGAATGAGGAATGGGAAGGGTTTCTGTCAACATTTGGGGCTACTGGGAATAACCAATTCTAATTTTAATCATGGTTAAAAAGTTTTCTTCCAGCTTTTATGAGTGCAGTGTTGACTTTGATCTCTAGGTTCTCCATCTCCAGTGGATGGTGGCAAGGGCAGGGGGATGGTGGTGATGAGCATATATTTATATTTATGTTCAGCGAAATCCTTATTATGTCTTATCAGCGAAACCAGGGCACATACTTGTTAGTATGTGAATTTATATCTGTGCCTTCCTCCTTTCCACAGCTGACACGGGAGATTAGATTCAAGCTTTAAGCTTGTAAAAAGCCTTTGAGGGATACCTTTAATGAGGAACTGAGTCTTTTAAACTCAAGTCTAATTACTTTTACAGCAATATTTCTATTTTGAATGCTTCCCATGAATAAACTCTCTTTTATGTCATTGATGTAGTGCTCATCCCTCAATCTCTGCAGAGAGAACACCTAACACATGGCCTGACCGATCGACCCCGATGAGAAAGCCAATGACTCTCTTCTGCTTGAGCAGCAGCCTTGATTTCAAAGATCACCAGGAGAGAAAAGCTTGGATCCCATGTTTACAAGCCCTTGAAAATGTTCCTATCTTTTCTCTGCTATTCAGCCACTTGTTTCTACTCATGGAGACTGACATGCAACCCAAAGCCATAAGCCTTTCAGCATGGTCTCCTATGAGAGCAAAGACAATTGGAAACATGATTGTGTGTATTTTAGTTACATGGCTATATCCTTTTCAATGTCCAATATTTGATGGAAGCCATATGAGCACTCTGGCAATGGCATTTTTACAAATTGGATTTGATGATGTGACTCTAAGGAAATACTTTGTAGATTATCCCATTACCATAGTGTAAAAAACACCTAAAAAGCATCCCAGTTGGTGTAGGAGAAATTAAATCTTAATTTGTTTCCACTAATGCCCACTGCAACACTATTTTATTTTATTTTATTTTATTTTATTTTATTTTATTTTATTTTATTTTATTTTACTGTTTTTCTGCAGACAGCATATTTTTGGCTAAAGATAGCAAGGCAAAATGGGAAGAGTTCTAGATAAGGAATTAGGAGGGATTCACTAATTTACCAAGCTCATTTGAGCTTCATATTGAAAATGCCTCTGTGTCCTCCTACCTTGATAGAAGCGTGAACTCTGCTCACTGACCTGCAAAGCCTTCTATGAATGTAGAGTGTTAAAATTTTGGTGTCCACACATCAAATAAGTGTGGGTGAGAATATAAGGCTGACGTGTGGGTGGGTAGATGTGGCATGAATGAATTCCTTTTACCACAGGAAGAGACTATGCACCCTATACTCCATCCCTCTAGGATAGACATGGACTGTTGTCATGACCATCCTTTGTATTGGGTTCTGGAGAATGTGGCCAGAAACCTTCAGCTACAAAGATGAGCATAGGGAAAGAGCACAGGTTGTGATCTAAACTAGAGGCCCAAATAAAACAGATACGAGATCTGCCCTGTGTGGCTATGGGCAAGTCACTTAATCTCTCTGAATTCCCATTTTCTCATCTGCAAGAGCCATCCTGCAGGACATCTGGTGTTAGAAAAGACCTTGCACATTGCAGGTGCTCATCAAATCAGAGTTATTAAATTACTAGCAGTGGTTCTTTGGTGTTGGGTTTTAGCTTGACATTTTTGCTGCCATAATCTTTGTTCAATTATTCTAGCAAGTATTTAGTTATACTAAGTCAAACTCTTTTTGATGCTTCTCCATTGGCTCTTCTGTGCTGTGAACATGGTGCACTTGGACCCTTAGATCTTTTTCTCATTTTTAGCATCCAGATGGTTCTCATCAGTATTGGTGAACAGTGATTAAGATGGATGAAGAAAAATAGGAGAAAGGCCAATAAAATCATTAAATCCTTAGAAATTAAGGAACTAGAATCTCTGAGGCAGTATGGGCACTGGTGTCAGACAGCCCAGGTTCAAATGGTGGCATCATCGGCTACTTGCTTGGTGATCTTGGGCAATTGGCATGACTTCTTTAACATCTGCTCATTAATAAAATGGACATAATAATAATGCTTACATAGGACACATGTGGGATACTCATAGAATGATTATAAGAATTAAATGGAAAAATTTGTGTAAAGTGCTTAGGGTAGTGCTGGGTAGGCAGCTATCCTTTGATAAATGTGAGCCAATGTGAAAAAAGTGTAAAAAAGCTGTAGGTAAAAGCTTAAAAATGACTCAAAGACTATCTCCTAGTATATTATGCAAAACATAGAGTGTGATAGAAAATAAGAATAAATTGTAGCAAGACAAATTTAGATCATCATTAAAAATAACATGACTCTAAGGGTGATTAAACACTTGGATAGAATTTTTTCCTGCTTCCGATTTCTTATAGTTTTCTCCTTCCAGTTCTTAGCTTTTCTGGAGCTGCATATTAATAGAATAGCAACCAAAACAAAGCTTTTAAAAATATAGTTAGAGACATTTGCTCCAAATACAACTCACAGCAAATAAAATTATAGTCAATAATACTGTAATTTATAGAACTTAAAAGTGCTCCTGCAGCTTAAACCAGGTTCTGAAGCTTCCACAGGGACTGGCTGGGATCTAGATGTAGCATCAGCAGATGACATTACAGACAAATACACCTACCAGGTGGTGAGATACAGAGGGATAAGCCAAAGAAAACCATCAAACTGAAGAGGGGTTATCAACTGGGCAAGGAAGATGGGTGCCCTCCCTGGTTATGTAACCAGTAGTTGGCAGAGAGTGTACTGGATTCCTTGCATTTGCTGTTTGTTTTTTCTTCATAAGAATACATTCCCAGGAACCTGAAGTTCAGAGAGTAAGTCAAATAACTTCCCCCAGTGGCAGAGTTAAATAGTGGTGTTCAAATGAGGGTTCCTCTGATGCTGCAGGTGGTGTACATAAGGTACAAGCTATAGAGCTACTCTGGGTGAAGGATTAGAAGTGGTACCCAAAGGACGGATGAAGAAGCTCTGGGAGACGGGCTTGGTGGCAGAGCTGGGAGCTGAGCAGGGTTCTGATGATGGGATATCAATCAGGCTCTATGCAGGCAAAAGAAACCTACTTGGGCCCCTTTCATGTAATTGGAAGGATACTGGGGGCTCATGGAACTGAAGCAAAAGCTGAAGAGGAAGAGAGCTAAGGCAGAGGTTCTTCGTGCAAAATGAAGAAGCTAGGAAATAAAAGGTGACCACATTCTCTGTCAGCTATATTGTCAATTCCATAGTTTTTAGTTCTCAGATTCCCTAAACAAACAAACAAACAAGTCTGATAACAGAATCATTCCAGCAATTTCCTTGTGTTGTCTTAGGCCAGCCTTACAATTTCCTTTTCAGTCGAACGTGTGCCTTCTGAGATGACCACTGGGGAATTTGAAACATAGACTAAGTTTCTCCCGAATGGCATACAGGGTGAAACAGAGGGCAGTGACATTGGGGGCCATGGTGGTGGGGGAAGAAGTCATGTATGTGAGACGTAGAAGAGGCCCTTAGGTATTTATGGTTGAGGCAGAAGGCAATGTGGGGCTCCTGACAGGTGAGCCCAGTGGATTTGGGGTGAAAGGACATCCCCAATCTTTTTTTAAAAAGATTTTTATTTATTTATTTATTAATGAGAGACACAGAGAGAAGCAGAGACATAGGCAGATGGAGAAGTGGGCTCCCTACAGGAAGCCCTCTGCGGAACTGGATCCCCAGGACCCGGGGATCACGCCCTGCACCAAAGGTAGATGCTCAGCCACTGAGCCACCTAGGCGTTCCAGGCATCCCCAGTCTTGATGAGGAACATTTTCTATAGAGGGATGAGGAAGCAGGGGATGCATCCTTTGGGTTATTAATTATAACTGGAGTTCTGAGCTCTGGTTCTCCCCTGCTTCGTGCTGATTTGAGAGAATTGTAGCACAGCTATCTGGTTGATCAGGCTCCTGGGGCTGTGGAAGACACAGTTTCACCCAGGAGGGTGAGTGACGGGTGTGGTTACTAACAGCATCCTTAATGTATCTGTTCCAGTCAGTGCCAAATGAGAGTAAGCAGGAGCTGAGAGGTTCTTTGCCAGTGTCAGGGTGAGTAGGGTGGTGGTTGGGAGAAGATATGGCAAACCTTGTGTTTGAGCAACAGCAGGTGCACCTGGGCTGTGCTCTAAGCTATCTGTGGTCGGGCTGGTCTCATCTAGGCAAGCAGCCAGGAGAGGTGCTAGTGAGACTGGTGGGAGGATGATGCTTCTCTGCGATGAGGCACAGGGACACCTTCCTTCATGAGCTGCCTCGCATGCGGACACAGGTGAAGGTGTGCCTTGAGAGACTCCCACCAGTCTCACTGGTGGAGTCACTCAAGACTCCCCTAAAAGACACTCATCCTGTTTGGGAGATTTATATCCTGATCCAGCTTTCTTAAAAGAATGCCATTAAAGCTTTTTGTCATGAATGAAATGAATGTGGGCTGGAGTATGTGTTGCTTCTATAATTATGTTAAAGAAAATATTGAGAAGTTTCAAGCAAAGCTCTGACTGCCTTGTCCCCCCAACCCCCACCTTCACATCAGGTCTCACCTCTGCAGTGTGCCCAGCCCCTGCCCCACCTTCTCAGGGATCTGCTCCCCAACTCTGCAGCCATGTGTCCCCTGCTCATGTGACCCCAGAAGGCAAAGTCACCTGGTCCGGTTTGTTCTGTCTCTGTCAGTCTCTGTGTCTGTCAGCCAATCTGCCTGTTTGTCCCTCTCTCTCTCTTGGTCAGTGTCTCCTTCACTTGTCTTCTTGTCTGTCCTCCTTTCTCAGTTCTGCTCTCTCACTCTTAGGGAATGCACCATTTTTCTCCCATTACATTTTTACTTCTCTCCTCACTTAATTTCCAGTTTTGGCTCTCTCAAAGAGCTTTAAAAACGAAAGTCAGCCTTGGCCCCAACTCTACATCCTGCCTGCATTGCTGAGCCTCTTCTGTCTCCCTGTTGCTGGTTCACTCTTCCCACAGACCCCGGCTCCTGGCCCCCTGCACTGTACCTGATTGTCTCCATCCACCTCTTGTCCCCTGGCTGGGCAGTGGGGTGTTTCTTCTGGGCCAGTTGTACCAGACCAGTTATTTGTACACAGCAGGGCCATCTGCAGTTGTCCTTAAATTATGATTTATGAGGGATGTTCATGGCTCGGCTTCTTTGGGATCCACTTTGTCAGTCACTTCATCAGAACTCTGTCTGGTAAATTGCCTCTTCTTTCATGATGCCAGCTGTGAGTGACTGTGTCCTCCTCTAACCTTGAGCCCATTGGTTCCTCCTGCGGCACTTCTTCAACTCTGGCTTGGGCCGTGGTGATGTCTGCCCATTCCTTTCTGGCACTAGAATGGAAGCGACCATAGGATAGGAATAAACATGGGAAGGAACCGAGCATCTTAATAAGGCTCTGCACAGTGTCTGGCACACAGATGGCCCAGAATAAAAGATTCTGGCATTGTTTCAGTTGGGCTAATCTGAAAAACTTGCAGGGCTCCTTTTGCAGGTAAAAATCTACTTGGAGGAATAGGGTACAGGTATATGAAAAGTTTATCTTTATGAAATTGAATGGTAAGAACTGTGATGCTACCACCACTGCCATCATTTATAGAACCTTTCTGCCAGCCACCATTCTAAAGCACTATATATATCCTTTATCTGCTTTAATCCTAGCAACCCTTCTAAGGTAGGTACTACTATCTCCTTTTCACACATAAAGAAGTGGAGTCTTAGAGATTGAGGAAGTCACCCATGTTCACAGAGCTGGTAAGTGAAATTAGGTTTTCAACCCAAGGATGTCAAATCTGGTCTACACTGTGGGCATGCCTTGGTAGAATGATGGAGTGAACTTCCTAACTTCTCATTTAACCAACACATAAGAGCGCAAGGTCTCTTTTGAAGCCATTTTGTTTCTAGATCTCTTGTTTATTTTCCTCCTTGGTCTACTCCATGGCATTACCACATAGCTGGTAGTACGCATTTTTTTCTTATTCCAGATTTTCCTTCCAAAACACATCGTTAATTGCCTTGCTTCTAAAGCTAATGTCATACCCTTTGATCCTGCATTGGAATTGTCATTAAAACGTCTCTTGGACTCCTTCCCCATGACATTCTGGTAGGGGTTCTTGCAGCATAATTCCACTTGCTGATGTTTTCCCTTGCATTGCATTTGGATGATGAATGGTCTCCTGATGCTCCTAGAATCTGCCTTCTTGCCCTTAGACACTGTCTGCATGAATGGGTCTTCTTTTTCCTTTCTAATGGCCCTGCTTGCCATCTGGAATGGTCTGGGCTCAAAAGCACTTGCAGGCAAAGCAGCTCTGGAAATTTCATTTTGCCTCCATCCCATTGCCCTTCCTTCTCACCTTCTTCACTCTGGCTCCTCCATTCTTTGGGTCTTCTTGTGCTCCCGTGCAGCCTCTGCTGTGCAGAATGGCCCCCATTCTCCAGCTGGTCCTCAGGACCAGTGAAACCTTGTCCAGTCTTTCTTCCTTTTCTTCAAGGCTTCCTCTGAAATTTCCATCACTAGACCTGTATGTTATGCTGTGTGGTTACAGGGATGGATAACATAGTCCTAGAAATCTTAAAAATATAAATAGACTTTATATTTTTAGAGAAGTTTTAGGTTCATGGCAGAGTACCCATATATCCCTGGACCGCACCCATGCACAGCTTGCTTACCCTCGCTATTCCCCATCAGAGTGGCACACTTGTTATAATTGATGAACCTAGATGGACACATTGTAACCACCTGAAGGCTGTAGTTTGCATTAGGGTTCTCTTGCTCGTGTACATTCTGTGGGTTTGGACAAATGTATAATGACACGTATCCACCATTGCAGTATCATTCAGAACAGTTAACTGCCTTAAAAATCCTCTGTGTTTCAGAGGAGGCTGGAACATAAATAATCACACTACAATTTTGACAGTATTGAAGTAGAGATGTGAAAAAAGAGTGTCCGGGCACAGAAGGGGGGGGCAGCTAACACACAGAAGTCTGGGGTGGGGATCAGGTAAAAAAAATTTTGAGAATAGGAGTCTTGTGAGAATAAAACTCTTGTACCCTGTCTTGGGGCTGAGGGGCCAAGCTGAGCAGAGGCACACAGGCATGAGTACCTGGGCATGTTTGAGGTAACACAGAATGTGGTATATTGATGGTGGTTAAGAGTGAGAACTCTACAATTCCATATGTGGAAATGTGATTCTGACCTCAGCATCATGCTTGCTTTGTGATCTTGGTCACATGACTGAGCCTCTGTCACTTCATCTGTAAAAGGGGATGATAATAGTGCTTTTTTGTAGAGCTGTTCTGGGCATTCAGTGGATGCATTTAATTAGCCCAGGGCCTGGCCTCAGTTTGTGGATCTGAATGTCAGCCAGTGGTGTTGAAGCAGAGAGGATGCTGGGAATGGTGTTCAAAAGGCAGATTGTAAAGTCTCTGGCACCATAGGAAGGAGTTTGGACTCCTTCTCTAAATCAGTGACTTTCAGTCTTGAGGGCACGCAAGAAACACCCAAGACTTTGTTAAAATGCAGATTTCGTAGTGCTTTCTCCAAAAATTGTTTCAACTGGTCTTGGCCAGGGCCCAGAAATCTGCATTTTTAATGGCTCTGATGTGAAGGGTCCAGATCACACTCTGGACTGGGTCATTGGGAGATCAGAATGCTTCTTGTACTATCTTTAGTACAAAACAAACCAAGAATTGACAGATGCCGAGACTGCAGAGAGATTTGGGACTTTGTTATGGTCAGGCAGCAGATCTGTCAATGGAGCCAGAGCCAAACCCCAGGCAGGCTTCTGGACTCTGAGCCCAGGCTTTTTCTTCTTTCTTCAGACAGCATCCGCCCAGTGCCGAATGAAAGCCCAACCAAACCCCTGGCTGCTGCTGGGCTTCAGGTCTGGATGGAACAGCTTGTGTGCCCTGGCAGGCTCAGATTCCATGAGGGACTGCACTGTCAGTCAGCATGTGTGATCAGCACACCTGTAGTCAGCACTGCCATTCTGGTCCCAGCTGCCCTCCCCCTGACTACTCTATAGATGAAGAGAAAAACACTTCTAAATGTCCAGGTCCTGGAATCTGACTCCTCATAGCTCTGGCAGCACAGATTCTCAGAAAGTGGAGACCAGGAATCCATTTTGGGGAGGGCTTTATGCAAAAGAGCACAAAGTCCTCGGGGGCGGGGGTTGTCTCATGAGGTGCTTCATTCTGGATGTTGGGGGTACTCTCCGGTCTGCTTGACCTTCAGGGAGGACTATGTTTTATTTCCTTGTGTCCTGCCTGCCCTCTCCTGGTTCTTAATAACTGTAAGAAATTATCACCATCTTTCATATGAGGGGTTCCCTCCTTTTGGTAGCCAGGACAAGTTCTCTGAGCTCCCTGGCTAACTCTCATTATCACCAGGCTTACACCCTGCCCCCACCTTCTCCAAGAGGATCCTGAAGACATTAATTGAGGTTGGTATGCCCCTGGTCATAGAAAGCTGTCCGTAAATCCTGTAGCAGGAGTCCCTACTCTGGTTTCCAGTTTATTCTTAAATCCTCCAAATCAGCCAGCTCCTCATTTTCAAACACAAAAGCTTTGAGTGCTTGAGTAGCCAGGACCTCTTTTTACTTTTTGGCTTTTCCTGGCAGAAATATTTGAGAGCAAATTTATGGAATTGGCTAGATGTTCTCTCTGCACCCTTCCCACCAGTGCCTTTTGGTGTGTATGGGGGACAAGGAGTAAAACCCCATATTAAGTGGCCATGAGGAACCTGAGAAAGGACCAGCTGCTCTGGCCCCAAGTAATGGACAGAGCTTATAAACTAAGTGCTGAGGCAACTGTGAATGCCCTGGCCTCAGAGACCTGTTGATGCTGAGCCTGGGGCTGACACAGGCCCTTGTTGGGGCCAGTTACCATAGCCCCAACAGAAGCTTAACAAGAAGCTTAAAGCTTCTTGGATGCTCAAGGCTTTGCAGAAATGGTACATTAAGTTCCCCAATCCCACTGTGGCCACAAAAGCATAGGCCCAGCCATTTCTGCACTTTTCCAGAGGGACTTGAGAGAGCAGAGGGTCCAGAGGGCTGCTTCTGTTAACTTTGATGGTGACTGGGGTGCCCCAGGAGCAATTGACTCTCCCACACCTCAACCTCCCCCGCCCCCCCCGGCCAAATCATTTCTGTTCTCAGGCTGACGCTAAACAAAGCAACCTGGTTCTTTAGATGCATTATCTCAAATCATAACCAGCTGGGGAGCTGTTCACCCAATCCCATTTTACGTACAAAGACTAAATGATTGACCTGGGCAACTGCACAGTTGAGGTTTAGCCTCAGATTGGCGTGAATCCCTTGCTGGTGATGTCCCTCTGCCCAGGATCCCACATTGTGTCATGTCCCCTGGAAGTAGTCAGGTCATTATCCCTGGTGACAAGGAGGTTGCTTGGTAACCTAAACCAGTGGAAAAGCATGAACTGTAGCTTGACAGATTACTCAGGATAAATTGGTCCCAGTCCTGGGCATGTGCCGTTCTGGACATTCCCAGAACTCATGGAATTACTTGGAAAAGAAGGCGGTGGTTATAGGGAATTAGAGCCAAAAGAGAGAGAAAGTGCTGGAACTATATGTTGACAAGAGTTTGTCTAATTAAATATGTAGGTTTTAAATTACACTTGCCTCGTGATTCCACGCCTGCTGCCACCACCACGAGAGGCTTCAGTGCCAGCAGCTCAGTTTCCCTAGCTGTTCACATGCCAGGGAGGGCAGCGCTTGGAGGCACTCACCAGGGGCCAGGGCGCTTGAGAGCGGAGTGAACTTACCTTCAATGATCTAGCATGGGGACTTAGAGTCAACATTATTATTATCATAGGTCACTACTTTTGACTCCTGTTTTGATGGCTGATGTTGGCTGTGATTCCCAGAGAACACCTGTCGCGTCATCCTCCTCAGATATCTTCAAGTACATGCTCAATGCCAACCACGTTATGGGTGGGATTAAGGAGTGGGCACTGATTAGATCCGCAGTCTCCAACCCTGATGGCACAGCAGAATCTCTGGGAGAACAAACAAACCCTGAACAGTCCACGAACAGACAGAGTCGCAAGTCTTGCCAAGCCCTGAGAGTGATTTAGTGGAGAAATTATGAATTTTTGCCAGGTAATAATTCTGGCACATAGCCAGGTTTGCAAAATCTTGAATCAACTGTCTTGGGAAAACAAAGGAATTCTAGGTTTTTTTTTTTTTTCCACCTTTTAAAAATTTCCCATCTTTTGAAATGAAAAAGTAACCTTAACTAAACTTCCAGAATCAAGGTGATAGCAAAATAGCATCATATTTTGGTTGGAAACTTGGAACAAGAGAACCTTGAAGAGAGCAAGAGAACAGGCAGTTTCATAATCATGATGCCATTTGGGTTGAAAGTAGGAGGTCTCAGTAATAATGATAGCTGAGTAGGAATATGAGTGAGTTCCTTCACCTTTCCCCACCTACAAAATGCAGGGCTCATTCTGTGTGATTTCTGAGTTCCCTGCTGGGTTGGAAATTCTGTGATGAGAACCTTTGCACTCCGGAACACCCTTTTATGTCCAGTGTTTTAAATAAGATTATTAGATATTTACTGAACACTTGCTATGTGTCCAGGAATTGAAATTCTTTGAAAAATTGCTTCTGGGGTGGAAAAAAAAAAAAAAAAAAAGGAAAGACAGAGACTTGTGAAGCTCAGTGACTAAGAATTTCTGACCTTTTAATACTGCTTCGCTTTCTTGCTTAGGACCATTTTGTGTGGTTCAAGTGCAGGTTGCAGTGAGACAATGGGCTGAGAGCAGCAAACAAATGTAATCTGAGCAGTGGTAACTGTGTTTCTCAGCCCTTTGGATGGCAAATATTGCTAGGTGATAAAAAGCACTAATACATCAGGTGCTAATCTGGTGCTAAAATGCTGCTTCAGGAAAAAACGTATTCCCAGAAAGGAAATGCTGGCGATTTGACTTGACAGCAACAGCTGGAGGCCCCGATATTCATCCAGATAGGAAGCAGGAAAAAAATAAAAAGAAGTCGTATGCTGTATGGAAGAAACTGGTGTGCGCTGTGTCTCTTGGATGTTCTCGTTGCTGAAGGTTTGGGAAGGTGTTGATTATATGGTGTCTCAGCTGCCTTTGGGGCTCGGATTCCGAAATTCTCAGCTCAGTGAAGGGTACTCAGTGCAAGGGTCCAGGTGGGGCTCTGCCAATGGCTTTCAGAGTTGCACAGAAGTGCTGAAGAGGCAGGTGGGAGAGAGATGAGGTGGGGGGCATTGCATGATATCATCAGCAATCTCCTCAAATCAGAACAATTCTACTCCCATCTGCTGTATATACTGAAGATGAGGGGCCAGTTGGCCAGTTGGCAGAACTCACAAGCTCCTTTGGTGGCATTAGTCACCTATTTGGCAAAACAATTTGGACAGAGACTAAGTATTCAGTATGCCCAGCTTGGCTGGGGCAGTGAGTGACAGTGTTTGGGATGAGGTTGCTGGATGACGTGACCAGATTTCCTGGTACAGGGAACTGGGCAGATAGTACATTTGTTACTCCACACCTTCTCCCATGTCCCTGCATGGCTGTCCCATCTTCTAGGGGTGGTGAGGAGTGAGGGTGCAGTCCACATAGGGCAAACCAAGTCATTTTCACAATGGCCCTCTGGGCTAGCTGCTATTTTTCATGACTTTTAGAGGAGAAAATGGAGGCTCAAAAACTTTAAGGATCTCACCTGAGACCACAGAGCCAAAGAAAAGTGTTGGGGAGTCACTAAGGTGTGGGTTCAGAAGATACCTCCTGGAAGTGACCCTAAGCACACTCCCAAATAGCCTAGGCCTGGAAGCAACCCTAACCTTCTCTGGGTACCATGGAAACCAAGAACCTGGAGGTTGACCTGGCCAGGGCTTCTGAGAAGGAGGGAGGTGCAGGAGTTGGCCTGCTGGTCTTTGGAGGTCTGTGGTATAGTTCATGATAGTTCATAGCAGTGACCTGCTTCAGCTCACAAGCACTATGGTGCTGTGGGATCAGTCTGGGAAGAGAGATCTAGGAAGGACTCCATTTAACCCCAGAGTGGTCACAAACCTCCTGCAAGAGCTGAATGAAAATCCCTCTAGCAACAAACCAGAGTCGTAAACACTGGGCAATGCCATTGATGATATGAAGTGATAAATAGTTGAATTCCCTCAAATTGACAGAGTGCTGGAAATAACTCATTATTTTCCTGGAATATAGGTTGATTCATGATCCTGCAAGGTTTAGGGATCACAGTTTTACTCTCTGAAGAAAGTGTATTGTATGCAGAAGGCACTCCATAAACATTCCCTGAATGAACAGATAGAAAAGGAACAGAGGCAAAGTTATGTAAGGCATTTCTTCCACCCTGGGGTAAACACAGAAGCCTCAACCCCTCAGAAGGAAGCTTTACTAAGAATCAAACACATTTACTTCTAAAAAGTTGTGGAAAACTTGAGGTGATTTTCTTATTGCTTCATACTGTGTGCGTTTTATGTGTCTAAGGTAGGTTTGTTGCTGCTTCAGACCCTTATAAGGCCAACAGTCTACAAAGAAAGGGGCCAGAGTAATAACAGTGGCAACAGATGCCTTCTTTCCATTTTTTTTCCTGGCAGGCCTCTGAGGTGGAGTTTCCCTCTGGTATCGCTCTCAGGAGATAGACCCCAATCCAACCTTACGGTCTGACATCCCAGTGGCCTCACTGAGCCACAGACACATGTTTAGAATTCCTCAGTCAACTACGAGGCGGGCAAAGAAAGCCCCAAGCAAGAAAGGCAGACACTGGGCACTTTTGAACTTACCCTGGGTATTAAAGGAGCATTAAACAGGAAATGGTATGTGAAAACAGCAGACAGAGATTTTAGCTGACTCAAGAGATAGTTCTCCTAGGAGACAGTGGATGCATAGCCAGGTTTGCAGTGTGTGCATTTAGGAGATATTTTCCAGACAAAGTGTATGAAGCCCCACTTATGTGCCTAGTGTCCTCAATATGCAGAATTAAAGCCTTCTACAAAAGTCTGTGGACCAGAGCTGCATCTGTGCCTCCCTCCAGGTGGAGAGATCCACAGCAGGCTCTATTCTTCTGCCCAGGGCTGGCATTCAGCCTGCATGTGTGGGGGTAGGCAGCCTGGTTGCCTCTGGCTCATGTCCATTCTGACTGGTCGATGTCTGTGTTGTACCTCTTGTTAAATATTTTGAACATCGCTCCTGATCATAGGCATATCGTCGGTAATATTGATTAATAGAAACTCTCTAGGCAGTTTCTGCAGACTTCAATTCTTGTCCCTGCTCTTAACCAATGACTTTAAAGAAATGGTAGAAAATACTATTTGGAGAGGAGATAAGCTTGATAAACTAGACTCCATCTCAAGCTCTTCACTTGAATAGTTTTTTGGGTCTTGGTCATAGTGTGTCTTTTCTAGAGGGAGCTTCCACGACTCCTACTCTAGATTATGCCCCTTCTCTGGACCCATAGCTTGCAGTGCTTCCCTAGTTAATACCCTCCTTATACTCCATCATTCCTACTTGTTTTTAGTGAACATCCGTCTTGCTGCAAGGTGCATAGGGTCAAGGATCTCATGGATCCTGGTTACCCTGTGTGCCAGAGCCTGGCACCAAATAGGTTCAGTTAATATTTGTTGAACAAATGAGATGAAATAGGTGTTGAATATCTATTAGATGACAGATGTGATACCTGTCCTCAAGGGGGTGGGTCATTCTTTAGAGGACACAGCAAAAACATCACCATGTGTTATGAGCTTGAATGGCACCTATTCAAGGTGTTACAGGAAAGGCAGTAAAGGGAGCAATGAAGCCACTGCTGGGGGCGTGTGAGGGTGGGTGGTGGGCCATGATATAATGGTGAGAATTGGGGTAAGACTTTCTCGTGAAGGCAAGTCTCAAAGTAGAAACTTGGAGTCTGCCAAGTGAGGAAAGCAGTCCGAGAAGAAAGAACTGCAGATAGAAGTTCAGAGGGTACTAAACAGATGTGGCATATTTGGAAACGGCTCTCATTCAAATTGACAAGAGTTAGAAGCATCAGGAAAAACATAAATAACAGGCTAGAAAGGTCTTCTGAGGCATGCTAGGGGGCTGGGCCCTACTTGCTATATGACAGGAAACTCTTATAGCATTTTAATGAGGGCAGTTAATTTTCTCAAAAACACAGAATGAGTGATAAGTATGGAGAATGGGTTGAAATCAAAGATTCTGGCAGTAGGGCTATTTCCTGTAGGGCAGGTCCTTCCTTGTTGCAGCATTCAAGGAGTAAGGGAGAGGAAATAGTTATAGGTAGTGATGATGTTTCTACATAGAGGGATGAAATCTGTGTCCCGACAGGCTGGGAAGCAATGAGCTGTGATTTAAGACTCTTCTATGACCTCTCTGTGCCTTGGTAACAGAACCTGTAAAATGTAGGGATTGGACTGGTGTATCTGCCACAGCCCTGAACACTAACCTTCTAGAACTCTATGGAATCATAAACTAATAAGATGAAATAAAGCAGGAACTAGTGCTATTTTGCTGGTACGAATAGTGTTGTGGGAACACAAATTATAAGGAAATCAACAGAAATACTGCCTCAGCAGCAAGTCAGCCTGACCAGTAGTGTGAGAGGAAGGCTGGCCAAGAGGAAGAGTGGGGAGAGACAGAGAGGTCCCGCCCTTTGGGCACCAGCCAGGGCCTCTCTCTGAGATTGTACTGGGCTTCACTTTTTCAGAGGGACATGGACAATCAAGAAGGACAAGGTAGCTGGAGTGGTGAAAAGCCCAATGTCCAGATCACAGGAAAACTGAATGAAAGAATTGGGAATATTTAGCCAGGAAAACAGAACATTGGAGGAAAATGTATTCGCTGCCTCCATAGGTGGACAAAATGCCCTTGTGGAAAAAGGTTTTGATTTTGTTGGACTTCAGCAATCAGGCTTAGGACCAATGAGTGGAAGTTTCTGAAACCCATGGTTTGGTCAAACATATGTAAAAAAAAAAAAAATCTACCCACTAAATAGGTTTTTCAAAAATGAAAGCAAATTTTATAAATTTAACTCATTTGCCCATAAACTTTTCATGTGGGAAAGACAGAGTTCTGTTTTGTTTAGTATCAGCCGTATTATATATATCACATATAATGCCTGTCACACATTGCTTGTTTGGCACCTATTTATTTAAAGAGTGAACAAGGAAGGTGTATTGAATGAGCTGTGAACTGTTTTTTCATCCCTGGTATTAAAATTAATGTCTCAATCCTTAGCACTTTTATTTACATCCCTTACCACGTTATATTCTAATTTGTGCTTTCCATCACTCTTTCTACATAGGCTGTGAGCTCACCAAAGTGAGGGGTTGAGTGCTCATTGTGTCTTCAGTGTTCAGTCTAGGCACATGGCAAGTGCTCATTTGAGGAGGGGGCCATCTCATTTATTATTTAAACCAGGACTCTTAAAAAAAAAATAAACCAGGACTCTTTAAGAGTGCATGGGGTGCTGACCCAATGGGAACAAGCACCCCAGCATAAGATGGCTCCATGCTGGGCAAACCAGGTTGTTGTAGGTACCCTAATCAGTGAGTGCTGTTGAATGAATATAAAGTGAATGAGTTGAGGGAGCCTGCAGAGGCTTTTCTTCTATTGAGATTAAAAACTGCTCCCTGGGAATTCTACCTACTGGGCTTAGTTCTGTTTGACTAGACGCACAGAATGCATCAAGACTTCCTTTCACGTGGTCTTTAGGTATCTGAATTCATCTCTTGCTCCCCTTGTGCCAAATGTTCTCTCTTCTGGCCTAAACACTCCTAGTTTCTTTAAATACTCTTTTTTTACCTGGAGGTTAGCCCCACTCCATTTGAGGTTCTCTGCTTCTAAATAGGCTTCCATTTGACAAGGTCACTTTGGGTATTGTAGGCCTTGGCCCTTGCCAGTAAGTCTGGATTAGGGGTTCTGGCTGCTGACTCAGAGGCCTTCCCCAAACCTGTCAATAGCTGGGCTGTGCTTGGACTTTCCCTGGATGCAATGTCATTGCCTTGTTCACCTCGTTGATGGTCTTTTATCTTCTTTCTTCTTTGCTGTTTCTTTTCTTCTACTCTCCTTGTTTTCTTATGTCTTTCCTTTTCATTTTTTTTCCTCTAGATTTAATTAATCTTCTCAGACAATGTAGATCACTCTCAGCGTTTCAGTTGCTGTTTATTTTTATGGCAGCGAGTAGGGAGGGGATGTATAGAAGATTCTCAAGGGTTCTAAACTTGCAGTGAGAGGCTGAGTGTTCTGCATCCTCTGCGTCCTACTTCTCTCATATCCCCCATGCTGGGAACTTGACAATCTACCAGTAAACTGACTGAGCACTTAAAAAAATAACTGAGAGATACTAAATTTTGATGATCCCATTCCCCTTGCAGAAAATGCTCTATATAAATGTACATTATTATAAAATTGCTAGAAAGCCCTGAAGAGGGAACTGACCTTTTTCAGGTAAAGTCACATTATACCCTTGAGCTGTGTGTTCCATAAATTCTGAAATAAAACCCAAAGCCTCCAAAAGGTTAATAATCTCAACTAGAGAGGATTTTTTTTTTTTCAGGAGAGGATGATGGTCTTTCTCATAAGCTTCTAACACTAGGTTAGTAGGTTCAACTGCATTTATGGGGGTAGAAGGATGGAAGAAATTGCATACCATTTTCTCTTTTTTCCCTAGTTTTATTGGGAAATAAATGACACACATCACTGTATAGATTTAAGGTGTACAGCATGATGGTTTGATTTACACGTATTGTGAGATGATCACCACAATAGGTTCAGCTAACATCCACTTCTCATATGGATCCAATAAAAAGTTTCTCCTTCTGATGAAAACTCTTAGGATTTTCTCTTTTAACTTTCCTATAGATCACACAGCATTGCCACCTGTAGTCATCATGTAGTCATCCCTAGTTGTTTATTTATCTCATAACTGTAAGTTTGTACATTTTGATCATCTTTAATTCCTCTCTCTCCCAAACTCCTTGCCTCTGGTAATGGCAAGTTACCAGATCAAGTCTGATCTCTTTTTCTAGGAGTTTTTCTTTTCTTTCTTTTTTTTTTTTTCTTCAGATTTCACAGGTAAGAAAGCAATCATACAGTATGTGTCCTTCTGTCTGAGTTCTTTCTTTTTTTAAAAAATGTTTTATTTATTTATTCATGAGAGACACAGAGAGAGAGAGGCAGAGACACAGGCAGAGGGAGCCTGATGCAGGACTCGATCATAGGACCCTGGGATCACACCCTGAGCCAAAGGCAGATGCTCAACCACTGAGTCATCCAGGTGCCCCCTATCTGAGTTATTTCAGTTAGAAGAATGCCCTCCGAGTCGATGCATATTGTCACAAGTGGTAGGATTTCCTCATATTTTTAATGACTGAATAATATGCTATTGTGTGTGTATATATATAAATATATATACTCCAGCTTCTTTATCCTTTTATCCATTGGTGAACACTTAGATTATTTCCACAGCTTGGCCATTGTAAATAATGTTATGAACATGGGGTGCAGATATCTTTTCAAGATAGTGTTTTTGTTACTTTTGGATAAATACCGAGAAGTAGAATACCTAGATCATACAGTAGTTTTATTGGTAACTTCTTGAGAGTCCTCCATACTGTTTTCCATAGCAGCTGTGCCAATTTACAGTCTCACCAGAGTGCACAAGGGTTTCCAGTCTCCTCATCCTCGCCAGCATTGTTACCTCTTGTCTTTTTTATGATGGCCATTCCTGCAAGCGTGAGGTGATATCTCATTGTGTGTGTGTATGTGTGTGTGTTTTTAAGATTTTATTTATTTACTTATGAGAGACACAGAGACATATACAGAGGGAGAAGCAGACTCCCTGCAGGGAGCCCAAGATGGGACTTGGTCCCAATACCCCAGGATTATGCCCTGAGCCAAAGGCAGACGTTCAACCACTAAGCCACCCAGGTACCCCCTCATTGTGGTTGTAATTTGCATTTCCCTGAAGACTAGTGATGTTGAGTTCGTTCTTTCTTTCTTTCTTTCTTTCTTTCTTTCTTTCTTTCTTTCTTTCTCTTTCTTTCTCTTTCTTTCTTTCTTTCTTTCTTTCTTTCTTTCTTTCTTTCTTTCTTTCTTTCTTTCCTTCCTTCCTTCCTTCCTTCCTTCCTTCCTTCCTTCCTTTCTCTCTTTCTCTCTCTCTCTCTTTCTTTCTTCTTTCTTCTTTCTTTCTTTCTTTCTTTCTCTTTCTCTTCTCTTTCTCTTTCTCTTTCTCTTTCTCTTTCTCTTTCTCTTTCTTTCTTTTCTTCTTTCCCTGTTGGCCTTTTGTATATCTTCTTTGGAGAAATGTCTACTCAGGTCCTGTGCCCATTTTTTAATTGGGCTATTTGTTTTTTTTTTTTGCCATTGAGTTGTAGGAGTTCTTTGTATGTTTTAGATAATAACCCCTTATCAGATATGAGTTGCAAATATTATTTTCTATTCCCTAGGTTATCTTTTCATTTTGTTGATTGTTTCTTTTGCTGTGAAGAAGCATTTTAATTTGATGTAGTTCCACTCATTTATTTTTTATTTTATTGCTTGTAATTTAGATGTCATATCTGTAAAATCATTACTAAGACCCATGTCAAGGAGCCTTGTTCCTGTATTTTATTCTAGGAATTTAATGGTTTCAGGTGTTTAAGTCTTTAAGCCATTTTGAGTTAGTTTTTGTCAGTGCTGTAAGATATGAGTCCAGTTTCATTCTTTTACATGTGAATATCCAGTGACCCCAGCACCATTTATTGAAGAGACTGTCTTTTCTTCATTGAATAGTTTTGCTTTCCCTGTCAAATTTTAGTTGACTGTGTATGCTTTGATCTATTTTGGGCTATCACTTCTGTTCATTGTTCTATTTGTCTTTCTTATACCAATACCATGCTGTTTTGATGACTATAGCTTGAAATTAGGAAATATAATGCCTCCTACTTTGTTCATCTTTTCCAGGATTGCTTTGGTGGGTCTTTGGTGGTTCCATATAAATTTGGGACTGTTTTACTGCTTCTATAAAAAAAAAATGCCATTGGAATCTCAATAGAGATTGCATCAATTCTATAGATTGCTTTTGATATTTTAGCCATTTTAGCAATATTAATTATTCCAATCTGCAAACATAGTATATCTTTCCATTTATTTGTGTTTTCTTCAATTTCTTTAATCAATGTCTTATAGTTTTCAGTTCACCTCCTTAGTTAAATTTATTCCTAAGCATTGTATTGGTTTTGATGCTGCTGTAAATGGGATCAATTTCTTTATTCCTTTTTCAAAAATTTCATTGTTGGTGTATATAAATTCTATAGATTTTTGTATGTTAATTATGTATCCTGAATTCATTGATTAGATCTAACAGTTTTTTGGGTTGAGTCTTTAGGATTTTCTATATATGAAACATGTCAGCTACAAATAGGCTATTTTACTTCTTCTTTTCCAATTCTGATACCCTTTATTTTTCTTGTTTGATGAATAAACAAACAAGAACTTTCAGTACTATCCTGATCAGGAGTGGTGAGAATGGGCATTCTTGTCTTGTTCCTGACTTAAAGGAACAGCTTTCCTTCTTTTCACCATTGAGCATGATGTTTGCTGTGGGCTTGTCCTCCTTATTATGTTGAGATATGTTTTTTCTATACCTAATCTGTTAAGGACTTTTATCATAAATGGATGTTGAATTTTATTGAATGCTTTTTTCTGTGTCTAATGAGGTGATCATAAGATCCTTTTCTTTCATTCTGTTAATGTAATGTATCACATTGATTGATTTGCATAGGTTGAACCATCCTTACATCCCATTCCAGGGATAAATTCCACTTAATCATGGTGAATGATTCCTTTTAATGTGCTGCTGATACTTTGCTAGTATGTTGTTGAGAATTTTTGCATCTTTATCCACCAGGGATATTGGCCTATAGTTTTGTTTTGTTTTTTTTCTAGTAGTGTCCTTTTCTGGTTTTGGTATTGGGGTAATGTTGGCTTCCTAAAATGGGTTTGTGAGTATTCTCGACTCTTTGAAATTTTGGAATTTTAAGAAGGATTAATGTTCATCTTTTTTTTTTTTTTTTTTTTTTTTTAAAGATTTTATTTATTTATTCATGATAGTCACAGAGAGAGAGAGAGGCAGAGAGACACAGGCAGAGGGAGAAGCAGGCTCCATGCACTGGGAGCCCGATGTGGGATTCGATCCCGGGTCTCCAGGATCGCGCCCTGGGCCAAAGGCAGGCGCCAAACCGCTGCGCCACCCAGGGATCCCAATGTTCATCTTTTTAAAAATATTTGGTAACCTGGGTTTTTCTTTATTGAAAAACTTTTGATTACTGGGTCAGTCTCCTAACTAGTAATTGGTCTGTTCATATTTTTATTTCTTCTTGATTCAGTCTTGGTGGGTTATATGTTTCTAACAATTTTTTTCATTTTTTTTCTAGGTTGTCCAGATTTTGGGCATATAATAGCCTCTAATAATCCTTTGAATTTCTGTGATACCAATTGTAATGCCTCTTTTTTTCATTAATAGCTTCATTGATTAGGTTTTTGCTTTTTTCCTTGCTTAGTCTAGCTAAGGTTTTGTCAATTTTTTTTTATCTTTTCAAAGAAATAACTATTAGTTTGGTTAATCTTTTTTATTGTGTTTCTGTTTTCTATTTCATTTATTTCTGCTCTGATCTTTATTACTTCCTTTCTTCTGGTAACTTTGAGTTCAGTTTGTTCCTTTACTAGTTCCTTAAGGCATAGAGTTAGGATGTTTATTTGAGAACTTTCTTCTTAATATAGACATTTATTGCTATAAACTGCACTCTTAAAACTGCTTTTGCTGCATCCATAAGTTCTGGTATGTTGTATTTCCATTTTCGTCTCAAGAAAGTTTTTGATTTCTCCTTTAATTTCTTCTTTTTTATTTTTAAAGATTTTTCTTTACTTATTTGAGAAAGAGTGAGAGAGAAGGAGCAGAGGGAGGGGTAGAGGCAGAGGGAGAATGAGAAGCAGATTCCTTGCTAAGCAGGGAGCCCAATGCAGAGCTCAATCCCAGGACTCTGAGATCATGACCTGAGCTGAAGGCAGATGCTTAACTGACTGAGCCACCTAGGTGCCCCCTTTAATTTCTTCTTTGATCCATTGGTTCATCTTTGATCCAATGTTGTTTAATGTCCATGCATTTATACATTTTTCAGTTTTCCTCTTGTTATTGATTTCTAGTTTCATGCCATAGTGGTATGAAAAGATACTCGGTATGATTTCAATCTTCTTGAATTTGCTAAGACTTATTTTGTGGCCTAACATATGATCTATCCTAGAAAACATTTCACACATGCTTGAGAAGAAAGTGCATTCTGCTATTGTTGGGTAGAATGTTCTGTATATATGTTAGGTGTGTTTGGTCCATAGTGTTGTTCAGATCTGCTGTTTCCTTATTGTTTCTCTGTCTAGATGGTCTATCAGTTGTGGAGAGTGGGGTATTAAAGTCCCCAATTACTATTATATTACTGTTTACCTCTCTTTTTTGCTCTGCTAGTTTTTGTTTTATATATTTAGGTCCTCTAATATTGGCTGTATAAATACTTATAATTGTTATATCTCTTTGATATCCTTTGTATTGACTCCTTTATCATTATATAATAATCTTCTTTGCCTTTTTTTATCATTTTTTTAAAGATTTTTATTTATTTATTCATGAGAGAGACACAGAGAGAGAGGCAGAGACACAGGCAGAGGGAGAAGCAGGCTCCATGCACCGGGAGCCCGACGTGGGACTCGATCCCGGGTCTCCAGGATCGTGCCCTGGGCCAAAGGCAGGCACCAAACCGCTGCGCCACCCAGGGATCCCCTTTTTTATCATTTTTAGTTTAAAGTCTGATATAAGCATATCTACCCCTGCTTTTGTGTGTGTGTGTGTGTGTGTGTGTGTGAGCATTTGCTTGAAATGTCTTTTTCCATTCCTTCATTCTTAGCCTATGTGTGTCTATAGGGCTAAAGTGAATCTCTTCTAGGCAGCATATTGTTGGATCTTGCTTTTGTTTTTTGATCCATTCAGCTGTTCTATGTCTTTCGGAGAATTTAATCCATTTACATTTAAAGTAATTGTTGATAGGTAAGGACTTACTATTGCCATTTTATTCATGTGTCCTGATTATCTTACAGATCCATTGTTCCTTGTTTCTTTCCTGCTGTGTTTTGTGGTTTTTGGCATCATGTTTCTTTTGTGTAGTAACTACAGGTTTTTCCCTTGTGATTACCATGAGGCTTACATAAAATATCTTAAACTTATAACATTGTATTTTAAACTAATAACACTAGGGATGCCTGGGTGGCTCAGTGGTTAAGTGTCTGCTTTCGGCTCAGGGCGTGATCCTGGAGTCCAGGGATTGAGTCCCACATCGGGCTCCCTTCATGGAGCCTGTTTCTCCCTCTGCCTGTGTCTCTGCCTCTCTCTCTCTCTCTCTGTGTCTCTCATGAATAAATAAATAAAATCTTAAAAAAAAAAAAACTGATAACACTGTAACTTTGGTAGAAGTTATACTTTATACTTTTACTTCTTCTCCCCTTCTCATTTTAGGTTATTGCTATTATAAGTTACATATTTTTTATATTGTGTAACTAATAACAGATTGTATTTATGGTTATTTCTACTACATTCATTTTTAAAAACTTTTAAATTAGAGCTGTGAGTTATGTACCACTCTTACCACATTGCAGAATCTAACTATGACTCTATATTTACCATCCCCAGTGATATGTATGCTACCTTTTTGTGTTTTTATGATGTTAATTGGTGTTCTTTTATTTCTACTCAAAGAACTCCCTTAGCATTTTTTGTAAGGCAGTTCTGGTGGTAATGAACTCCTTCAGCTTTTGTTTTTTTGGGGAAAGTCATTATCCCCTTTAAATTTCTGAGGGACAGCTTTGCCAGGTATGAAATTCTTACACTGAATTCTTTGGTCAGGTGAGGGCAATGGTTTCTCTGTGTAGATGGGGAAGCCACGGGTTGTGCTCTCTGTTCATGTGCCACCATATGTAGGGCTGTTGAATGGGCTCCATAGTTTCCTGTGTGCTCTGGTTAGATTCCGTGGTCAGATAGGCTGAAGGCTGTATCCAATCATGAGTGGGGCTACCAATTATATTGCCTGCTCAGGTGCAAAAGGAGAAATGTCTCTAAAACTGGTAAAGCTCTTTGCTGTTTTAATACAAGCTGAGCTGATCCATATCCCAAGTTCCTTGGCTAAACAGGGCCACTGGCTTTGCTCCACAAACTCTTGGCTCTGTCTGCCCTATCCTCAGCTGGAGCACCAGTGGGCCACACAGCTTTCGGGTATTTTCACTAACCCTTCTGGTCATATAGAGCTGGAAGGTGCTTTCAAGTTTGGTGGGGCTGTGACTCTGCACCTTGCCTGGGTAGGGGCAAACCAGGCTCTAGGGCCAGCAGAATTCCTTGTTTGAGGCTCCAAATCAGGCAGATCTGCACCACATTGGGTTCTCTGGTGGGAGTGTGCCTTCAGCTTGGTTCTATAGATGAGCAAAGTCACTGGCTGGGGTTCCTACTTGGTAACTCAGCCTGCCAAGATTCCCGAGTGCTGGTTGTTGCAAGCCCTTTCCCCCTCTCTGTCACAGATTCTCAGTGGCTGGGCCCACAAATTGCAATGCCTGTGGTGTGAGATCAGAGTAGGAGCTCCCACAAAGTGACCCAGAATGCTGGTGTTGTGCCCAAGATCGCAAATCCGAGGAACCACCAAGGAGCCGACACCGATGCAAACACACGAGGGTTTATTTACAAGCTCGAGCTTGGGTCCAAGTGTACCCGACACAGCGGAGCAGGGACTTGGACCTGGAGGTGGGTTTCAGCTTAGTTTTAAGGACTGGTCTAGGGGACCTCCAGAAGGGCTGGAGCAATTCCTCAAGTTCTGTTTACATTTTGATATGGGGCCTTCAAGGGCATTGAGCTCTGTTCTTATTTTAATAGGGGCTTCCTGCCACTGGCTTGGGCTCTGTTCTCATTCTAATAGGGGCTTCCTGCCCTTGGCTTGGGCTCTGTTTTTATTCTAATAGGGGCTTCCAGCCCTTGGCTTGGGCTCTGTTTTTATTCTAATATGGGGCTTTCTAGGACATTAAGCTGTAAACTGTTTTCTTCCTGTAACTGAAGTAAGGTAAAGTTCAGCTCTTCTTCACAGGGGCCTGGGATGGCTGTACTTGTGCTAACACTGAACTTAAAGTGGAATGGCTTTAATTTTCTCGGCCTCCACACTGGGGGATCTGGTTGTCCCTCCTGGATTTTCTTCTCCCACTGAAGGAATTTGAGGCTCATAGGAGACCTCTCCACATAGTGCTGTGCCATCCTGGGGGAGGGATTATGCGGTCAGTGTGTAGCTGCTTGTCTTACCCTCTGACGCAGTCTGTCTTGGTCTCTGGTGCAGCAGGGTACTTCAGCCTCATCCTCATGTTTTAAGATTCTCTCAGTGGTGTCTCATTCTTTTCTTTTTTTTTTTTTCAATTTTTATTTATTTATGATAGTCACACAGAGAGAGAGAGAGAGAGAGGCAGAGACACAGGCAGAGGGAGAAGCAGGCTCCACGCACTGGGAGTCCGACGTGGGATTCGATCCCGGGTCTCCAGGATCGCGCCCTGGGCCAAAGGCAGGCGCTAAACCGCTGTGCCACCCAGGGATCCCGGTGTCTCATTCTTGTAGAGATGTTAGTTGTTCTTATGTGAGGGAGCAAACTCAGGAACCAAAAATATGTCACTATCTTGGTTACATCAGTTGTCAACATACTATTTTCAACTCCTAAATCATTACTTCTGCTCTGCCTGTTAGGTAGTTGTGGGATTCTAGGAAAGCCATTTCACCTCTCTGGGTTCTGCATTCTCATTTCTACAATGAAGGTTTTGACCGAAAGACCTTTAAAGCCTGTCTGCAGCTCTAGTATTTTATGATTTAACATAAATGTTTAGAAGTAACTGTCCTGTTGGACTTGTAGTGCTAGATACAATGTTTTCTGTGATTGTACATGGCTTACTGTGTAGGGGAATGGCAAGCTTCAGTCAAAAGAGGGTCTCAATAGGATTCTGGAGTCTAGAAGTTCATGTCAAGTCATTGGTTGAAGAAGCAGTCAATATATGGCAGTAGTTTAGAGTGCAGTGGACCAAGGTGCATCTTCCTCAATGTGTGACATTGGACCTACTACTTAAAATCTCATGTGTCAGATGTGGATAATAAAAGTACCAACTTTGAGGGGCTGATGGGAAATTAAAAGAGGTACTATGTAAATGCTGACATGGTTCTTGGGATGTAGTACATGGTCAATAAAAGTTTGCTATCATTTTTCATTTGTGTAGACGATCTCGTGGATGATCTCTGTGGTCCCATCGAGCTCTAAAAGGCTGTAACTTTTATGGCTCTGTGGAAAATGTAGTGGCAGATGGCCTCCAGTATGTTTGGTTAGCTGGAATTTGGAGAATGAGGGCAAAGATCACATGAAAGCTCCAAGCTTATGATAATGGTAAATGCTATTTTTGAGTTATGATACATTTACTAACATAGTGGAGACCTTTTTATTAACCATCCCTCTTAGACGCATTTCTGTTCTGCAATCACACTTATATTTTCCCAGGAGGTCGGGGAAGTCAGGGATGCATTTTGTGAAACCCCCTGCTAGAGGCTAAGGAGTTGGGGCTATTAACCTATTAGAAATACACTGCCTGAGGAAAATGATTCCTTTAGTAAATCTGAAATGATCACAAAGGGTAAAAGATCGTATCTGGGCACTGATGGGGAGGAAGCGCTGGCTCAGGGCTGTGTCTGGCCTTACTCACAGCCCAGCTCTGGGTCCAAAGTCCACAAGCCCGAGGCTCTTCCCTGGATCTGCTTCAGAAGACTGTCTTTGACTTGTATGAGTGATTGTTCTCCTGGGTGCCCTGACCCTGACTGTGACCATATGAGAACATCATTAGAAACCTTTGTAACTCTCTCCAGCCTATTACTCAGCTTAGCATGGCACAGCTGGGGCAGGATAGTGAAAGGTAGCTTGCGTGTGCAGATTGGTGTGACTGGGCTTGGAAGGCCGCTTAGCAGAAGAAACAAGTGATTGAAACCCAATGCATGGTAACTGTCTAGTAAGGGGCTATTTTATTGTGATGTTTGGCCTTAAACCTGTTGTATCACATGCCTGACTTTTAGAGTGAAATTAAAAATTAAAAGTTAAAATAGGTTTTTCTTAAAATCAGTGTAAGACATAGTAAATTTTGAAGAAACCAATGCATACCAATTCAGTGGCTCTTTATATTTAATAGTAAATAATAGAATCTGTAAACCAAATAGAATGACCTGTTAACTGCATGTAAAACGAAATTAGGGTCAATGCAAATTTCAAATAAGCACCATACCTGGTATATTTAACTGGGACATTGCATTTTAAAATCCTCTCTACTACATCCCACCCATCCCCTGCATTTCTTTCTCAGTGGACAGTGCTAATCTTAGAGAAGAATCATAAAGGGTTTTATCTTTTCAGGTATAGGGACTTCTCTTTTGACTCTGGGGTTGCCACAGTGCCTGTGAGACACCATCATCTGACACAGGGTGAGACTGCTCATTAGTAAGATCAGTGATATGATTGAAGGTGTATAGACGAATAATATCTTAAAAATTCAGTTATTCATTTAGAACCCATTTAATCAGATACAATTAAAACAAGATGGGAACTGAAATTAAACCAAAATAAATAACATTTGACCCTCAGCTCCTACCTGTGACTTTTTATGTCTCAGTCTCCAAGATCAACGGAATGCCATGTCCCTGGAGTGGCTTGCTTACACTGATCCCACACCTTCCAAGTCCTGCCCCCACCTGTGCCCCTGGCAAGTGTTCAGCAGTCAATGAGGACTTCTTCCTTGTTATCTCCAGCCCCTCCAATGTACCTGGCCTTGTACATGGCTCTGATTTTGTTCCGGTCATGGTGATCTGCTCATCAGTGCAGTTTAGCTTCAACTTTCCTCATTGGTTGGGAGCTGTCCATCACAGGTAGCACTAAGCCTAGGCTACAGTGTGAATTGCTTGCCTGGGAGTTGACCCTCAATTTGCATTGGCCTTTGGCACACATGCTCCTTTCTGACTTCTGACTATGCACCTGCTTCCACTCTTGGCTATGTCCCTTCCCATTGGCCTCCATGCTCCTTGAGTTTAGTGAGGTTCTGGCCATGACTTGCCCTAACACTCTCCTATGCTTACCTTCTCACTCATCTCCTTTCTGTTACATGATGTCACAGACCAATCCCTTTCACTGCTATTCTTTTCATAGGATGCTGCCCTAGAATCGCTGTTGGCTCTCTGGATTACAGGGTGTGTCATGGAAGAACAGTGCGTTGCAGTCAGACTCTGGGCCTTCCAAGCCCAGACTCTGGTCCAGACTTTCTACTTGCTAGTTGTATAACCTTAAGTCAGTGAACTCTTTGTGTATCTTATCTGCAAAATGAGAATAATAATGGTACCTACCCTACTTACCTTAAAAGTGATTACGAGGACTAATGATCCTGGGTGTATTTTTGGATTTTAATTTGCTAGTCATCTATCTTCTCTGGAGAAGGGACTGTTCAAATCTTTTGCCCATTAAAAAAAAAAAAAAAAAAAACTGAATTGTTTTCCTTTATTGAGTATTTAGAATTCTTTACATATTCTAGATATAGGTCTTTTACCAGATACATACTTTGCAAAAATCTCTCCTAGACTGTGCTTGCCATTTCATTCTCTTAGTAGTATTATTAGAAGAGCAAAAGATTTTAGTTTTGAAAAAGTTTAATATGTTCTTATAAATAGTATTGTTTTTCCTTTGGGGCCTATTTAAGAAATCTTTGCCTACCCAAATATGCTTTGTACCTGTGGTTTTTTTTTTTTTCCTTAGAAGTTTTACAATTTTTGTTTTATAGTTAGGTCTATCATTCATTTTAACTGTGTGTGTGTGTGTATGTATTTGTGTCATGTGAGGTCAGGGTTGAAGTTCATCATTAGTCATTAATGAAATAACCACAATTTGCTATCACTATGTAACTATAAGAATGGATAAAACTAAAGACCGTACCAACTGTTAATGAGATTTTGGAAGTGTTGAAGCCTCATGTACTCCTGGTAGAAAAGTAAAATGCTATAACCATTTTGATAAACAATTTGAAATTTCTTAAAAAGTTAAACATACACTTAATCTACTTGTGTAGGTATTTATCCAAAAGGACTGAAAACATATATACCTACAAGGATTTATGCATAAGTGTCTACAGTTGTTCTATGTATAATTGCCCCAAACTGGAAACAACTCAAATGTCCAATCCATAAGAGAATGGCTAAATAAATTATGGTATATCCATAAAATGGAATACTAGTGAGCAATTGCATGGCTGAATCTCAAAATAATTATGGTGAATAAAAAGACAATATCATACAAATCCATCCAAATAAAATTTTACAAAATGTAAACTAATGGAAACAGAAAGCAGATCAGTGTTTGCCTGGAGATGGGGGTGGAGTCAGCGTGGAGTGGCTATGAAGGGGCATGAGGAAGGTTTGTGGGGTACATTGGTGAATGTAGCAATGGCTTCACAGAACATACATATATGAAAGCAAACTAAATTGTATGCTTAAAACATGCAGTTTATTGTATATCAATTATCTTATTAAAATTGTTAAATGGGGAAATATTAGAATAAAGATTCACCAATGTAAAAAAAAAAAAAAAAAAAAAAGGAAGTGTGGGAGGCAATTCTAAGTCCCCAGTGAGCTAATACCTGGGAAACTGCATTGATAGCCTAAATCTGCTCTAGAAATGTGTATGGTCATCATTATCTGTGCCATATAGATTAGGAAATTTTCCAGTGAGAGGAGCAGACCAGTTTCTGGAGGGCCTCAAAATCTAGTTTTCCCAACTCCACCCAGGGAAAATGTCAACTAAGATTATAACACACATGACTGGAAAAAGGCCTGATTGCATCCTGGGACATGCAGACCCTCAAAGGATTTCTCTTGACCATATCCCAGTCCCTTCATCCCCCTCATTCCCCTCTCTCACTCCCAACAAAAAAACAAATAGTGATGCGGAGCATTTTCTCTTGGGCTTGTTGGCCATGTCTATGTCTTCCTGCTGTGGGCTATTTGTAGATGGCTTTTAAGATGCTGAGGAATGTTCCCTCTATCCCTATACTCTGAAGAGTTTTGATCAGGAATGGGTGCTGTATTTTGTCAAATGCTTTCTCTGCATCTATTGAGAGGATCATATGGTTCTTGTTTTTTTTTTTTCTCTTGATATGATGTATCACATTGATTGCTTTATGAGTGTTGAACCAGCCTTGCATCCTGGGGGTAAATCCCACTTGCTCATGGTGAATAATCTTCTTAATGTATTGTTGGATCCTATTGGCTAGTATCTTGTTGAGAATTTTTGCATCCATCTTCATCAGGGATATTGGTCTATAATTCTCCTTTTTGGTGGGGTCTTTGTCTGGTTTTGGAATTAGGGTGATGCTGGACTCATAGAACGAGTTTGAAAGTATTCCCTCCATTTCTATTCTTTGAAACAGCTTTAGTAGAATAGGTCTTATTTCTTTTTTAAATGTTTGGTAGGGTTCCCCTGGGAAGCCATCTGGCCCTGGACTTTTAGGACACCTGTACCCCAATGTTCATAGCAATGTCCACAATAGCCAAGCTGGTAGGAGCCACGTTGTCCTTCAACAGATGAATGGATAAAGCAAAAAATATATATATATAGGGATCCCTGGGTGGCGCAGCGGTTTGGCGCCTGCCTTTGGCCCAGGGCGTGATCCCGGAGACCCGGGATCGAATCCCACATCGGGCTCCCGGTGCATGGAGCCTGCTTCTCCCTCTGCCTGTGTCTCTGCCTCCCTCTCTCTCTCTCTGTAACTATCATAAATAAATAAAAATTAAAAAAAAAAAGAATGATGGAGCTTTAAAAAAATATATATATATATTACTCAGCCATCAAAAAGGACAAATACCTACCATTTTCTTCGATGTGGGTGGAACTGGAGGGAATTATACTGAGTGTTATAAGTCAATCAGAGAAAGACAATCATTATATGGTTTCACTCAGATGTGGAATATAAGAAACAGTGAAAGGACTACAAGGGAAAGGAGGGAAACTGAGTGGAGAAAAATTAGGAAGACAAACCATGAGACACTCTTAACTCTGGGAAACAAAGAGTAGCCAAAGGGGAGGAGGGTGGAAGGATGGGGTAACTGGGTGATGGGCACTAAGGAGGACCCTTGATGTTATGCTATATGTTGGGAAATTGAATTTAAATAAAATATTTTTTTTAAAAAGTCTGTCCCTTAGGCCTGGGGGAAAAAAGAAAGTTGTTATGGGTTAATTTGTGCACTCCTCCCCCAATTCCTATGTTGAAACCCTGACTCCCAGTACCTCAGAATGTGACTGTATGCAGATAGGGGTTTTTAAAAGTTAACTAAGCAAAAATGAGTTCATAAACTGTCCAATCTGATCAGTATCCTTAGAGGAAGAGATTAGGGCACATAAATACATAGCCCAAGGGATGTCCATGTCAGGACGCAGTGAGAAGATGGCTACATATAAACCAAGGAGACAGGCCTCAGGTGAAACCAATCTCCTGACACCTTGATCTTAAACTATAGCCTCCAGAATTGCAAGAAAACAAATATCTGTCATTTAAGAGGTCCAGTGTGTGATATTTTGTTGTGGTAGCCCTAGCAGACTAATATAAGAATTGAGGTAGGTTGTTTTTCCTAATATTAGGCATATATTATCATGACTGGGCAGGACTTGAACATCCATCTGACTTTAAATTTTACGGTCTCACCAAAACCCCTGGGTTTTCATCTTTCCATGAGAGATTGATGGTGATGCTATGAGGCAGCTAAGGAGAACACCATTTCCACAGATCAGCTGCTGCTGTCAGAAGGAAATGTTTCTGAGTACCTAACAGATCACATTCTAAAAGCAAGCCGCGGGCAGTTGGCTAGCTCATTTGGAAAAGCATTCAACTCTTGATCTTGAGGTCATGAGTTTGAGTCCCACATTGGGTGTAGAGATTACTTAAATGAAAAACAAATAAATAAATAAAAGGAAGCCAAAGCATCCTTTCCTTCTATCAGTTTACTTGCTTGGGTGTGATGACTGTCACATTTAGAGGTGATTTGCTTAAGGAAGGTGCATTTTCCCCCCCAAACTCAGAACTTTTGAGAGGCAGTGCTGGTTAGTAATTAACTGTTGCTGATCATTAGAATCATCTCATCTTCTGAAACATCCTAGGAAATGGCTAAGAGTGATAGAAACACTATTTCCTGTTCTTTTTGTTACTTCTGTCCCCTCAGATTTGGCCTTCTGGGAGCTGAAACATTTTGTTTTTACATTTGTCTGTCCTCAGTGATATTATAATGTTCACATTTTAAGGACTTATCATATTAGGGCTTCCTCAGGATGTTAAAAAAAATCAGTTTCTGTCAAAGAAAAAAGAGGAAAAAAAATAACATATTTGACTTTTAATTCTAAATACAACAAAATAAAATGTGTTTTGACCTGACTAGCTTCTGGAATTTTCCTGACAAGCAAGTGGAATAAAGGGATAAGAAAGAGATTTGGAATATAAGTTAGAGAAGGTCACCCATCCCATGGTATCTTAATCTTCCCTACTTTGGAAAGTGTATACAATTTCCTTTCGGTTCAACACGTATTAATTGAGACTGTACTCCTTGTTGGATATTATATCATAAACAGTGTAAGAGGGGGTCCCTTCTGTTAAAAGATTTTGAGCTTGTGTTGATAAGTGGCTCTGCGTATGATTTCCATAGCCTATGCCTTAAGAGAGGCCACATTGTGGAAAGGGAGAACCTAGGATGGGATGAGTGGTCTCTCCAGATTGAAAAGTCATAATTGAGAAGTTGCCAGGGTTCAGAGGGCAGAGCTCAAGAGAGGAGATTGCTGCACAGAAAGGAAACTCCAAAAATCTGCAGGAGGTCCTCGTAAGCATTCAAGTGAGTATTGCTCAGTGTATGCAGAAGAGGAATCCACTTTCAGGGAGGAAAAAAACAATCCAAAAAGACTAGAGGAAGCAATGCCTGATGTTCACACAGTACCAGAAATAGTGTCTGTCCACATCAGCCAGGCTGGAAAACTCGTAACACATGGGACATGAGGTAGAGTCCTCAGAAAACTTGTCTTCAGTTATGGACTAATTAGCTGTAGATTGTACACTGCTCTTTTTAAACATTACTTGTGTTTTAAAAAATCTTAAAAGCAAGACCCCCAAAGAACAATTTTTCCAGTTAACATAACTGTGTACCAGAACAAAATACAAAAATTTAGGAATACAAAAATATTCAGAAACACAGTAAAATTCATAATGTGTGGTATCCACTAAAAAATTACCAAGTATGTAAAGAAGCAATAAAATACAAATAAAATGAAGATAAAAACCAATCGGTTATAACTGACAGACTTAACTCCACAACTGAAAAATGCTAAAACTGACATTAAACAGTTTTAAAGGAAGTTAAAATAATTATTATAATTATAGTGGGAGGCGGGGCAAGATGGTGAAAGAGTAGGGTCCCCAAGTCACCTGCCCCACCAACCTACCTAGATAACTTTCAAATCATCCTGAAAACCCAAAATTTGGCCTGAGATTTAAAGAGACAACAGCTGGAATGCTACAGTGAGAAGAGTTTGGGCTTCTATCAAGGTAGGAAGACGGAAAAAAATAAATATAAAAGCATCCAAGGGGGAGGGGCTCCGCCAGGAGCCGGGCTCAGGCCGCCCGGGAGCACCCCCAGGACAGGAAAGCCCCGTCCTGGAGAACCAGGAACTTTACCAATTTTCCCCGATGGAAAGGCGCTTGCAGGGAGCTTGGGCAGGACCCCAGGAGGGGCGGGGATGCCCTCAGGCTCCCGGGGGCACTAACAGAGGACCTGCGCCCGGGGAGCGGGGGAGAGCGGCCACACCCCGCGGCCGAGCTCCCTAAAGGGCTGCAGCTTGCACGGCGGGGCCGGGAGCAGCTCGGTGTTGGTGGCTCAGGTGGCGGCTGCCGTGGAGGGGGCTGCACGGACCGGGAGAGCGATTCCAGTGGTGCAGGTCCGGGAGCCCAGGGCGCCAGGGGACATAGCCCAGGATCCGGTGCTTCCCCCGGGACACGTGGAGGCCAGGAGGACACAGGACAGCGAGGACACTCCTGCCGTTGGGCGGCCCTGAGCTGTGCAGTTTGGCACCCCAGAGCATCCAGACCCCTGAGGACTGGGAGACTGCGGTAGTTACTGCTGGAGCTGACTCTAGGGCTAGAGAGCTGGCCGCCACCACTGTTGTTCCTCCTAGTGTCACTTTGTACCTGGGACTGAGCAGGGGCCTCACAGGATAAACAGCTCCCATTGAGCCTGTGCACCTGGCAGGGGGCGGAGCAGCTCCCCCAGGTGCTCACACCTGAGAATCAGCACATCAGGCCCCTCCCCCATAAGACCAGCTGGAAGGACAGGGGAAGAGCAAGTTCTTGGCCAAGCAGCGCTGGAAAGTTCCAGAGGACGTCTAGGGACTTACAGTATATAGAATCAGGAATACCCCTCCTTGTTTTTTTGTTTGTCCCCCCCCCCTTTTTTCTCTTTTTTCCTTTTTCCAGTACAACTTGTTTTTAGCCACTCTGCACCGAGCAAAATGACTAGAAGGAAGAACTCACCACAAAAGAAAGAATCAGAAACAGTACTCTCTCCCACAGAGTTACAGAATTTGGATTACAATTCAATGTCAGAAAGCCAATTCAGAAGCACAATTATAAAGCTACTGGTGGCTCTGGAAAAAAGCATAAAGGATTCAAGAGACTTCATGACTGCAGAATTTAGATCTAATCAGGCCGAAATTAAAAATCAGTTAAATGAGATGCAATCCAAACTGGAGGTCCTAATGACGAGGGTTAACGAAGTAGAAGAAGGAGTAAGTGACGTAGAAAACAAGTTGATGGCAAGGAAGGAAGCTGAGGAAAAAAGAGAAAAACAATTTAAAAACCATGAGGAAAGGTTAAGGGAAATAAATGACAGCCTCAGAAGGAAAAATCTACGTTTAATTGGGGTTCCAGAGGGCGCCAAAAGGGCCAGAGGGCCAGAAAGTGTATTTGAACAAATCATAGCTGAGAACTTCCCTAACTTGGGAAAGGAAACAGGCATTCAGATCCAGGAGATAGAGAGATCCTCCCCTAAAATCAATAAAAACCATTCAACACCTCATATTTAATAGTGAAACTTGCAAATTCCAAAGACAAAGAGAAGATCCTTAAAGCAGCAAAAGACAAGAGATCCCTAACCTTTATGGGGAGAAGTATTAGGTTAACAGCATACTTCTCCACAGAGACCTGGCAGGCCAGAAAGGGTTGGCAGGATATATTCAGGGTCCTAAATGAGAAGATGCAGCCAAGAATACTTTATCCAGCAAGGCTCTCATTCAGAATGGAAGCAGAGATAAAGAGCTTCCAAGATAGGCAGGAACTGAAAGAATATGTGACCACCAAACCAGCTCTGCAAGAAATATTAAGGGGGACTCTGTAAAAGAAAGAGGAAGTCCGAGGAAACAACCCACAAAGACAGAGACCGAATAGGTATTATGATGACACTAAATTCATATCTTTCAATAGTAACTCTGAATGTGAATGGGCTTAATGATCACATCAAAAGGTGCAGGGTTTCAGACTAGATAAAAAAGCAAGACCCCCCCCCCAAAAAAAAAAGCAAGACCCATCTATTTGCTGTCTACAAGAGACTCATTTTAGACCTAAGGACACCTCCAGCCTGAAAATAAAAGGTTGGAGAACCATTTACCATTCAAATGGTCCTCAAAAGAAAGCAGGGGTAGCCATCCTCATATCAGATAAATTAAAGTTTATCCCAAAGACTGTAGTGAGAGATGAAGAGGGACACTATATCATACTTAAAGGATCTATCCAACAAGAGGACCTAACAATCATTAATATTTATGCCCCGAATGCAGGAGCTGCCAAGTAGTATATCAATCAATTAATAACCAAAGTTAAGACATACTTAGATAATAATACACTTATACTTGGAGACTTGAGCATGGCGCTTTCTGCAATTGATAGATCTTCTAAGCACAACATCTCCAAAGAAACAAGAGCTTTAAATGATACACTGGACCAGATGGATTTCATAGATATTTACAGAACTTTACATCCAAATGCAACTGAATACACATTCTTCTCAAGTGCACATGGAACTTTCTCCAGAATAGACCACATACTGGGTCACAAATCAGGTCTTAACCAATACCAAAAGATTGGGATAGTACCCTGCATATTTTCAGACCATAATGCTTTGAAACTAGAGTTAAACCACAAGAATAAATTTGGAAGCATTTCAAACACGTGGAGGTTAAAGACCATCTTGCTAAAAGATGAAAGGGTCAACCAGTAAATTAGAGAAGGATTAAAAAGATTCATGGAAACTAATGAGAATGAAGATACAACCGTTCAAATTCTTTGGGATACAGCAAAAGCAGTCCTGAGGGGGAAATACATTGCAATACAGGCAGCCATCCAAAATTGGAAAGAACTCAAATACAAAAGCTAACCTTGCACCTAAAGGAGCTGAAGAAAGAACAGCAAATAAAACCTTCACCCAGCAGAAGAAGAGAATTAATAAAGATTCGAGTAGAACTCAATGCAATATAGACCAGAAGAGCTGTGGAACAGATCAACAAAACCAGAAGATGGTTCTTTGAAAGAATTAATAAGATAGATAAACCATTAGCCAGCCTTATTAAAAAGAAGAGAGAAAAGACTCAAATTAATAAAATCATGAATGAGAAAGGAGAGATCACTACCAACACCAAGGAAATACAAACGATTTTAAAAACATATTATGAACAGCTATACGCCAATAAATTAGGCAATCTAGAAGAAATGGACGCATTCCTGGAAAGCCACAAACTACCAAAACTGGAACAGGAAGACAGAGAAAACCTGAACAGGCCAATAACCAGGGAGGAAATTGAAGCAGTCATCAAAAACCTCCCAAGACACAAGAGTCCAGGGCCAGATGGCTTCCCAAGGGAATTCTATCAAACTTTTAAAGAAGAAACCATACCTATTCTACTAAAGCTGTTTGGAAAGATAGAAAGAGATGGAGTACTTCCAAACTCGTTCTATGAGGCCAGCATCACCTTAATTCCAAAACCAGACAAAGACCCCACCAAAAAGGAGAATTATAGACCAATATCCCTGATGAAGATGGATGCAAAAATTCTCAACAAGATACTAGCCAATAGGATCCAACAATACATTAAGAAGATTATTCACCATGAGCAAGTGGGATTTATCCCCGGTATACAAGGCTTGTTCAACACTCATAAAGCAATCAATGTGATAGATCATATCAACAAGAGAAAAAAAACAAGAACCATATGATCCTCTCAATAGATTCAGAGAAAGTATTTGACAAAATACAGCATCCATTCCTGATCAAAACTCTTCAGAGTGTAGGGATAGAGGGAACATTCCTCAGCATCTTAAAAGCCATCTACAAAAAGCCCACAGCAGGAAGACATAGACATGGCCAACACGCACATGAGAAAATGCTCCGCATCACTTGCCATCAGGGAAATACACATCAAAACCACAATGAGATACCACCTCACACCAGTGAGAATGGGGCAAATTAACAAGGCAGGAAACCACAAATGTTGGAGAGGATGTGGAGAAAGGGGAACCCTCTTACACTGTTGGTGGGAATGTGAACTGGTGCAGCCACTCTGGAAAACTGTGTGGAGGTTCCTCAAAGAGTTCAAAATAGACCTGCCCTACGACCCAGCAATTGCACTGCTGGGGATTTACCCCAAAGGTACAGATGCAATGAAACGCCGGGACACCTGCACCCCGATGTTTCTAGCAGCAATGTCCACAATAGCCAAACTGTGGAAGGAGCCTCGGTGTCCATCGAAAGATGAATGGATAAAGAAGATGTGGTTTATGTATACAATGGAATATTACTCAGCCATTAGAAACGACAAATACCCACCATTTGCTTCAATGTGTATGGATCTGGAGGGTATTATGCTGAGTGAAATGTTCTCATTCATTTGAGGAATATAAATAATAGTGAAAGGGAATAGAAGGGAAGGGAGAAGAAATGGGTAGGAAATATCAGAAAGGGAGACAGAACATAAAGACTCCTAAGTCTGGGAAACGAACTAGAGGTGGTGAAAGGGGAGGGTGGGGGGTGGGGGTGAATGGGTGATGGGCACTGAGGGGGGTACTTGACGGGATGAGCACTGGGTGTTATTCTGTATGTTGGCAAATTGAACACCAATAAAAAATAAATTTATTATTAAAAAAATTAAACATAGAGAGAACAGAAATGGGTGAAAAGCACCAGTGTACTGTGGAGCAAATTCAAGTAGCATATTTGGACTAGATTCAGAATCCTCCACATTTGAAGGGAATAGAAAGATTTTTGAAGAAACAATGACTGAAAGTTTTAAAAATCTGATGAACACTATCAATTTACAGATCCAGAAAGTTCAATTAATCCCAGGAAAAAGTCACATTAAGAAAACAGTGTCGTCACATCCTAATCAAATTGCTCAAAATCAGTGATAAAGAGCAAATCTTAAAAGTAGTCAGGAAAGGAGGGGAAAAGGTAAGAAGGGAAAAGGTAAGAAAGGTAGCAGATTTCTTCTTGGAATTATTCAGGTACAAGGTTAGTGGAACAATACCTTTACTGAGAGAAAAAAAAATTGATTAATTTAGCATCTATATTCCATGAAAATATCTTTTAAAAAATTAAGGCAAAATAAAGAACTTACAGACATTCTGGAGTTGAAACAACTCATTACCAGCATACCCACACTACAAGGAATTTTAAAAGAAATTCTTCAGGCAGAGGTAAATAATATCAGATGGAAGTCTGTCTGTACATAAGAATGAGGAGCACCAGAAATTTATATTAGCAAGTAAGAATTTTTTCTTATTAAAATCTCTTTAAAAAGATAATTTGCTATTTGAGCAAAAATAATAACTGTGTGTTTATTACATCTACAAAATTAAAATGCACGACAGCAAATTAAACCCAACATAAGCAAAAGAAGGAAGATAATAAGAATGGAAATCAATGAAGTAGAAAAAAAAAAGAAAGAAGAAAAAAACCCAATGAAACTAAAAGCTGGATCTTTGAGATAATCAATAAAATTGATAAAACTACAGTCAGGCTGATCAGGATAAAAAGAGGAGACAAATTACCAATATCAAGGATGAGAAAGGTGGTATCCCTTGAGGTTCTATAGATATTAAAAGTATAATTAGGGAATACTATGAACAACTTTATGCCCATAAATTTGACAACTTCATTGAAATGGGAAAATTCTTTGGAAGGCAAAAGCTTCCAAAACTCACTTAAGAAGAAATAGGTAATTTGCTTTGACATGGATGAAACTCAAGGGTATTATGCTGAGTGAAGTAAGTCAATCGGAGAAGGACAATCGTCATATGGTTTCACTCATACGGGGAATATAAGAAATACTGAAAGGGATTATAAGGGAAAGAAGGGAAAATAAGTGGGAAAAATTAGGGTGACAAAACATGAGAGACTTCTAACTCTGGGAAATGAACAAAGGGTAGTGGAAGGGGAGGTGGGTGGAGGAATGGGGTAACTGGATGACAGGCACTGAGGTGGGCACTTGACGGGATGAGCACTGGATGTTATACTATATGTTGGCAAATTGAACTTCAATTTAAAAAAAACTAAAAAAAAAAAAAAAGAAAGAAAGAAGAAATAGGTAGCCTGAATAGCCATATATTGATTAAAAATACTGAATTGGAATTTTAAAATATTTCCATAAAGAAAACTCTAGATTTAGACAATTTTGTTAGGGGGAATTCTTCAAACATCAAAAAAAAAAAAAAAAACAAACCAATTATACCAACAATGCCAACAATACAAACTCTTCTAGAATATGGAAGTGAAAGAAATGCATACCAACACATTCAATGGGAACAGTACTAACCAAATACCAATCTAGAAAAGTCCTTACAAAAAAAGGCTACAGACCAATATCTCTCATAACTATAGATGCAACAATTTTATTTTTTTCAAAGATTTTATCTATTCATGGGAAACACACATACACACAGAGGCAGAGACATAGGAAGAGGGAGGAGAAGCAGGCTCCATGCAGGGAACCCAATGCGGGACTTGATCCTGGGACTCTGGGATTATGCCCTGAGCTGAAGGCAGATGCTCAACCACTGAGCCACCCACACATCCCTTAGATGCAAAAATTTTAAAGCAACTTTTAGCAAATCTTACCTGACAATGTGTAAAACAAGATAGCACATCATGGCCATGTGGAATTTGTCCCAAGAATGCTGCCTTAACATCCCCAAATCAATCAATTTAATTCACCATATTAATAAACTAAAAAGGAAAAAGTATAGTATCATCTCAATAGATGTAGAAACAAAACATTGGATACAGTCCCATATCTATAGTTGAAAAAAACCTCTCAGGACATGAGTAGAGTGGAATATCCTCTGTCTAATAAAAGGCACCTACAAAAACCTGGTTAACATTTTACCGAATTAACTTAAAATAGATTGCAGATCCAAATGTAAGGCCTATTATAAACACTATAAACACATAGAAGAAAACATTACAGCAGACTCAGATTAGGAAGAGCCAGAAGAATCACTGACTGGAAGAACTCTGCCATGTTTGGAAAAGTCAAGACTGGAGGCAGCAAAGGTAGCTCAAACAAGTAGACTTTCTTCTGCTGCCTGCTACACAGGCCCCTGGAAGCACAATATCTTTTCTTTGAGCTCAGTGCTTAAGAGCCCTTAAAGTCAACAGTTTGTCTCCTTCAAGGCAAAGCAGCCAGTATAGGTAAAGTTTCAAGGGAGCCAGTCATCATCAATGGGACTGTGCTAGAATGCAAGGTGCAGAGAGCAGGAAACACAGGAGGTGCTGTATCTGTAAGTGAGGGTGTACATATGTAGCACAGCAGTGCCACACTACCTGAGGTATGGTGAGGTTTCACAGTGGATTATGGTGCTCTACCCATCAGAGGGAAGGCCAGGGTTTGAATATAGTCTATGTGGGGGAGGTGGAGTATGTGTAAGGAGCATACATGTGTTAACACCATACTATGTGCTAAGCATTGTTAGGAACTTGATGTGTGTTGTCTCATTTCATTCATATAATAATCCTGGTAATAGGTATTGTTATTCTCATGCCATAGGAACATAGAAGTTATGTAACTTACCCAGTGTCAATAGCTGCTAAATGCTGCTGGTGCTAAGATTAGTTTGATCACTGTGTGTATGTGTGTGTATTTTCTGTTATGTTATCTGTCTCCATAAAAGCAAGAAAGGATTTGCTAGCTTGCAAAGAACAACATGGATCTTTCTCCAGGACTTGAAGGATAAGCCCAGAAAAATCCTATCCTGTTATGAAAAAGCAGTTGTCAAAAATTTTGGCAAATCTCAAGTGTCCTAAATGTTTGGGGAGGAGGCCACATATCTGCCTACATTGGGAATTCCTGAACTGTGTCCTCCCTAAGTGTTTCTTAGCAAAAATTTGTGAGGGTGATCGCATCTTTGGCCTTGAAATACAAGAGGTTTATGAACAAATACAGGAGGACTCAGCATCACCAGCCTACAAAGTGATAGAAAACAACAAATCAAGATGCTACAGAAGAGTTTTGTGACTCAGAGAATTCATTTCTGATCTCAGCCTATCTGCAGAACAGATTTACAATGCTGATGGAAGTCTGGCATTGCTTGCAAAATTAATTCTGACACATTTGGGGAAGGAGCAGTGAATCAAGTACCTGTGATTTTCAGCAGAGGGCCAAACTATACCTGCAATGATAACAGTAGGTAGATTCCTCCAAAATAATACCTTTGACTAAAGGTTTCCTTGTCCCAGTGCTTCCAAGGTGGGCACATATCAGCTAGTAGATCTTACAGTAGAAGCTAATGCACAGACAAAATTTATTTCCTCCTTACTGGTTTTATTATCTTGTGGCATGTGTAATGAAAGATTTTTTTTCAGGGCCTTTATCATCTTTTAAAAACACTTTTATGTCATTAAGAATTTAAAAATCCACTGAAGTAGAGGCATTCCTTATCCAGATTCAGTGACTAGCAAGATTTAGCCATATTTGCTCCGTGTAGCTCTTTTTTTCCCCCATTAATGAATATCTTCACCTCTACCTTCCTGAAAAATCTTTTTAGATGAAAAATCATTTTAGAACCTTTGTTAGGTCCTTGATGGCTAAGATAAGCTTAATATTCTTATTAGGTATTTAAAGCCTTGTTCAATTTGAATCCAGCCTCCCCTTGTAGCTTTCCTTCCCAGTAGACCCCTACGTGAATTCTAAGTTGTAGACAATTTTAATTATAGTCTCTGATTACATATTGAAAATTTCTGCCCCTGCTTGTGCCATTTTTTCCTTTCCTTTTTTTTTCATAAGGATTTATTTATTCGAGAAGGAGAGGAGAGAAAGAGACAGCATAAGAGTGCGGGAGTGGGAGAAGGGGAGCATGGAGCCTGACATGGGGCTCAATCCCACATGACATTGAGATCATGACCTGAGCTGAAATCAGGAGTTGGACACCTAGCTGACTGAGCCACCCAGGTGGCTCTATGCCATTTGTTTCTGCTTAGTACTTTCCTTCATTCTATTTTTGGTAAGCAAATTCTGCCTACTGGGTGGACTCTGGCTATCTGCACATTTAACAGCCAAACTACATTTCCTAGCCTCCCTTGCAGTTAGGAATGGGTGTAACTGAGTCATACCACTTCCAGAACTTGCTTATAGAAACCTGCCAATTTATTTTACCCTTAATGTCTCGTCTGCCTGCAAACTGTTATGTAAATTCAGATATGGAAGGTGGCAGAGCCTTCATGTGTCTTGTCCCTGAATGATTGAGTGACACAGAGTCTCTCTTCCACGATTTCAAACTTTTCATGTGTTTCAAGCTACCACATTGGGGGATTTATGTCTTAGGGTAGCTGGTGTCTCTTAACAAATGTATCTGCCTTTCAAGTCTGGTTCAAATTCTCTCCTTTCTTTCATGTCTGTCTTTATTGCTCCAGGCGAAAGTGATGCTTTCTTCTCTTTAATTATCATAGTATAGGGATCCCTGGGTGGCGCAGCGGTTTGGCGCCTGCCTTTGGCCCAGGGTGCAATCCTGGAGACCCGGGATCGAATCCCACGTCGGGCTCCCATGGAGCCTGCTTCTCCCTCTGCCTGTGTCTCTGCCTCTCTCTCTCTCTCTCTTTGTGTGTGACTATCATAAATAAATAAAAATTTAAAAAAATTATCATAGTATAGAATTCTGAATTTTATGTTGATTTTATAGTGTGTGCCCCAAGTCACCTCGACTTCCTGCCCACCTGACTCCTAAAATTGTTCTTGTACCCATACCTCTGCGGTCTTCCTTTCCTTAAGTTCCAAGAAGGAACTGGAAGTACCCCTCATGTCTTTTTTTTTTTAAGATTTTATTTATTTATTCATGAGGGACACACACACACACACACACAGAGAGAGAGAGAGAGAGAGAGAGGGAGAGGGAGAGAGAGGGCTCCATATAGGGAGCCCGATGTGGGACTCAATCCCAGGACCCCGGGATCAGGACCCCAGGATCAGGATCCTGGGACCCAAAAGTAGATGCTTAACCACTGAGTCACCCAGGCGCCCCACCCCTCTTTAAGTCTTAGGCAAGGTCCCTCCCTTAAAACCCATCACCCTCTTTCTGCCTCAGATCCTGGTTCACTGTGTCTTCCACTCTGTCTGGGATTGCAGATTTTCCCTGAACTGGCTCTGCAGCATTTGATGACATGCATTGTGACTCGCTTCAGGGAACCCTTTCTCCTTTGGTTTATGTGGCTGTATCACTCAGGATAGGCCAGATTATGCTGCAGCAACCCAGTTAGTAATCCTTGAATCTCAGTACTGGCAATGGTGGAGATTTATTTCTCATATGTGCTCTGTATTCATGGTAGGTTGGCTACAGATCTGCTCTGTGACCTCTTCATTCTGGGCCAATGAAGGGAACTCTGGAATGTAGTCCCTCTTCTATGGAGATCACAAGAAGCACCTACAGGCTCTTAAATCTTCCATCAGTAGGTGAGTGACTCAGGTCGCCTGTGCTCACATCCCATTTTCCAGAGCCTGAGACATGGCCCAGGCTGATGTCAATGAGGCATCACGTGGAGTCCTGCCTAGGCAGGGCCGGGTGACCATCTGATCCACCACGGCACTGCCTTCCTTCACTTGTCACCCTTCACTATTTTCCTGGTGGTTTCTAATCCCCTGAATTCAGACTTGCATGTCAAATACAGCCCATGTATTTATATTGCTTGACTTGCTTGGGGTTTCTAATTGCTTTCCACTGTTTAAGAGCAGGATGATATCACCTGCAGGGCCACAGATGTCACTTTTCTTGAAGAATTCAAAGACGGGGCAGACCAGAGTAGCACACACCTGTGGTACAACTCTTGCTGGAGCTAGGTTATGGCTGCCCTGTTTCAGTGGACTTGTGTGCTTCGATTTGGCACATTCTCCTTTTGTGTTTATGGTTCATATTGCTGCTGGACTGGAGGGCATCCCTGTTTGTTAGGCCTTGCATAAATGCTAACAACCCTACAGTTTTTTCCTTGGCCTCTAGTCTGCTCACTCTGCATATTCTCCTGAAAGGAACTACTTTTTTTCCCTGTGGCTTTGGCTTCAGTGCAAATCCACGCCATCCTCTAAGTCTATCCTACTGATGAGTTACCTTAGGTCCTCATCACCTTTTATATGGATGATTTTGTCAGCCTCCTACCTGCTCACCCAGCCTCTGGTCTGGCAGGAGCTCTGATCTATCCCCAAACACTTAATTCCATGATCTATTCTAAAGCACACATCTGGTTATGTGAGCACTCCTACCTGACCTCACCATGCACTTCTTGGACACACTCTTGCTATGGGAGTGAGCCCAGTCTCCTTTAGGTGGCTCTCCTCCTAGCCCCACATCCTCTCCAGTCTCTTTTCTTGTTTCCACTCTTATGCTTTATGATTTGGTCACATAAGCTGTACTCTCTTTCTAGGTCTCTGTATGTGCCACCTTTTGTTCAGCGTGGAAGCATCTTCTCCTCTTGGAAGCCTTCCTTGACTGTTCCCCACCCTCATCCATCCTGGGTTAGGTGTCCTATTTGATGCTTCAGAATCACCTCATATATCCTCTACCATAGTCCTTAGTACCTTTAATTGTAATCACTTTTAAATTTCTCTACTTCTCTAATTAAATGGTGTTAGGGGCTGAATTGTGTCTCCCCATCCTCCTCCCACCAAATTCTTCTGTTGAAGTCCCAACTTCCAGTACTTAAGATTGAAACCATATTTGGAGATAAGCTCCTTAAAGCAGTGATTAAATTAAACAAAGTGGTTAGGGTGGGACCCTAATGCCCTCTGACTGGTGCCCTTTTAAAAGGAGGAAGAGATATAGGGATGTGTGCTCATGGAGGAAGACCAAGTGAGGACACAGGGAGAAGGCCACACCACTTATAAGCCAAGGCGAGAGGCTTCTAAAAAAGTCAAACTTGTAGATGCCTTGATCTTGGACTTCCAACCTGCAGAACTATGAGAAAATAAACTTCTGTTGTTGAAGCCACCCACTCTGGTATTTTGTTATGGTGGTCCTAGTGACCTGGCACAGATGGTAAACAATTCAAGGACTAGTTCAAGTCTTTTTCTTTTGGTATTCTTATCATACGCTCCAAAACCTGTCATGTAGTAAAGGCAAAACAAACGTTTATGGAATCAGTTTATTGATAAATTGACTGATAAATGGGAAAACTAATTTGATATTGATCAATAAAGTCCATTTTGAGATGACAAATTTGAATGTAACTACCTTGTAACAAGAAGCCTTATTATGAAAAGACTTGCCAATCACAGATGTACAGGAAAAACGCATTGGCTAGTGAATAAGAGGGTCATATCCTAAGAATGTTTTGTATTTACGGTAATTTTTCTCTAAGAAACAAAAAAGCTCTGACTCCTCTGGGAATATCCAGTATTTGGAACTTTTGGGGAACCTGCAGTGTGAGAGGACAAGCAGCTCGCCTGACTTGAGGAAGTCTCTGGCCTGGCTTCTTCAGAGGAAGAAGTCAGTAGTTCAGAAAGGCTGGATTAGATTATTTGGTGGGAGAAACGAGGCAGGAGATGTCAATATAGCTGGGTCCTGGAGAGAATTTATTCCTCCTGGTGGTGAGGATGGACCACTGGGAGGCTGAGTAGGTGGGCTAATGCTCACAATACACAGCAGAGCAAGAGGTAGAGATTAGGGAATCACTTGTATATAAATATCACAGACCTGAGAATTAGTGAAATCCCTAGCAGAGAGTGTCCCCAGTGAGAAGGTGGAGCCCAGCACAGAATCCTGAGAATCCTCAACCTTTAAGGGATGTGTGCTGGGTCACAGGGGCACCTGAGGCCAACCGGGGTGGGCAGCCAGAGGGCTGGGAGGAGAACCTGGAGAGGTGGCAGTAAGCTCGGTTCCCAAAGGGAGAGCAGGTTTGAAGATCAAGGTTATGGTTAAATGTGTAAAAGGGACTGAGAAATCAAGTAAAATAGCTGAAAAAAAAAGCCTCATAAGCATTTGGGGATCATGGTGAGGTCAGAAGCTTCCTGATAATTCCATTGTAGGGAGGAAGTAGAGAGGAGGAAGAGGAGAGAAAACAGTGTTAGGAACTTTTTAAAGAAGCCTGTCCATGATGGTGGGAAAGAGATCCCACCAGAACCAGCAGACTTTGGTGTGGAGGCACACTGAAGATGAAAGTGGGAAGAACAGATCTGAACATCACCGAGTGCCTTGGGTGCTGAGACGTTTCAAAAGGGATGGGAGTGGGGCCCAGTGTTTAGCGGTGGTAGGTGCCCACCACTTTACTGCAAGCCTAGAACTCGTTTAGATGTTGTGTGGCTGGAAAGCCCTAGAGCCATGGGGTCAGACTATGCAGATTTAGCCCTGCCTCTTCCACATCCCCCCTGTTTGCCCTCCACCAAGTCACTTAAACTCCCCAAGCCTCGAATTCTTTATGTGCAACAACGAGACTTAGCTTGTAAGGCTATTTGAAATACCAAGTTCCACAGTGTATGTAAGGTGGTTAGCACACTGCCTGGTAAGTACTTTCTTAGGATTACTGCTTCAGAAGGCTGGCTGCTTGTTGGTAGCCTGTCCTAGAAGGCAGGGGATAGGAGCCCCATGCCCTCCTCTGTCTTGAACAGGATGAGGGCTCCTTCTCTCTGCTCTGCTCACTCTTTCCCTGGCCCCAGAAGCCACAAAGCCCTTGCTGATCTCTGTGATCTTGACTGTGGTCACTGTGCAGGGCCTCTGACAGGAATAGTGGCTGGGGACACATCTACTGGCAGCTCTGCATCATGGGGTAGGTGACACCTCAGGTGAAAATCACAGCTCCATACCTCTTTGCTGGAAAGCCCAGACACCTGTTTTTCTGTAGGCCAGGATTTCTGTTCAAGGAAGTGCAGATTCCCTCCTGGAACACAGTAAGGGACTTCTGAAATGGTTTCTTTGTTTTTGAGCATGGCCACAATACAACATATAACGTGAGGTAACAAGAAGGCAGCGCCCCAAGGAAGGGCAAGATCGTGCCTCACTTTCTAAGCCAAATTCTCTGCTTTCTTTCAGTTTTGCTGCCTGTCCCAATTTCATCCCCACAGTGACTGAGGCTGCTTCCCCCAACCCTCCAGTCCTTCCCCACCAGCCCCCCAATTGTAGAGCTGGATAGGCTTGTTCTTGCGGAATCAGAGACCCAAGGAAGGAGCTGGGGGCTGGGTTTGAGAATCCAGTGCCCAGAGAGGAAAAGGAGGCTCAGGGTCACTCAGTGAGTAACTCAGTGGCCAGTCCAGGACTCAAAACTTGGGCCTCCTGGAGCCTGGTACAGTGCTCTTTTCATAGCTTCACCCTGAAAATGATGAGGGTTTTTGGAATCTACCCATCTCCCTTCTTCCTCTGACTGTTGCTGGCCTACTTCTCCAAGATACTCTGTGTACCTCCTGTGATTCAGGTCCTTTCTAGGCACTGGGGACATGTCAGGAAAACAAATCTATCTCTGCTCTGGCAGGGCTTACAGTTCAGGGAAGGGAGACAGATAAATATGACAAATAAACAAACAATAGAGGTATCCTCCACAGTGTCTCCCTGGGGGAACATTTTCTCAATAGAATGCCACTTGGATTATTAAAGCCCAATCTCGTGGAATTTATCTCTTAACACAATGTTCTTTGGTCAGTGATGATATAGAAATATACACATGTGACCCCCCCCCCCCCGAACTCCACACAATATTTAAACTAAATTATTTGCAGGAATAATTTGAGTTACAGTTTCAAAACAATTCATAGAAAGTCAGAATTTTTTTTAAAGGCACCTGGAGCATCAGCATGGGGTGGGTGCCTTGGTTGTTGTTAGAGGTAAGAGAGGGGCCACAGCATATTAAACAACTCTTCATTATGAACATAGTAAATCTTTTTGTGACCAGGAAGCAATGCTTGAAGCATCCTGACATGTATAATCTATCTATGAAAACACATAGGTGTTTTATACTGTATTAGTTACATTTAAGAAACTTGTGGGGAATTTAGGATTGCTGACTTTTCCTGAATAAAGACATGGGAAACAGGCTTCCGGTTAGCATAACGTTGAAGGCTTCTATTTAAGAATCTATCCTGTTAATTACACCATGGGAAGGAAGGAGGTGTCATAAACTATTAGGGCCATATTTGTGCACTTTCTCATAGCAATGTCTGGTTGGGACTCTGGTTGCGGTCTCAGCGTCCCCCTGGGTGACAGATCCCTCTTGTGGGGGAGCTAGCACAGAAAATGGTCTTTATTCAAAGATGCTTAGGTGGGCACCCTGGCTGTGAACATGCCCCCGCTAGGAAGCTCAGTGATGAGGACCATGACGACTTGTGAAATACTTCAACAGGGAGAGCAAAATGATTCCAAGAGTCAAGTTCAATGCCTGACTTTTGCCAGGAGGGGTGGCCCAGTTCCATGAGGTTTTTTTGTTTTGTTTTTTTCTTTTTTTGAATGGTAGCTATGGAATAGTAGGAAGTCTCCCACAAAGGATTTCCTTTGGTCATTGTTGTTTTTTTTGCTTAGAAAAAACATGCAGTGGGGGAGGGACAAGAATCTCCCTCCCTTTGTGAATTCTGTGATTCAGAGTTTAAAAGGCACAGCAAGATCTGGATCACAGACTTGGTTCCCTTCTTATGGAACCCTGTGCTTCACATACCTGTCCCTTTAAATGTTGGGATGAGAGCCCTCATTCTGTCCTATTTTTATATTTAGTCACATGAGTGAAAGGTGTTTTCCTTGAGGTTAGAATCTGTACTGAGGGAAGTACCAAGTACTGGTATAACCAAATCTTAAATTTTTAGCTCTATAAAGACTTGAAAGGTCACTTAGTTCCACCTCTTTCTCAAAGCAAAACCCCCCTCCTACTCCCAGAGCCAGCTGAATGAGAGTGTGTACTCTGGGCACACTGAGTATTAGGGTCCTGCAGAGAAACAGAACCGACAGGATATGTATATGTATAGGAGGAAATTTGTTTTGAGGATAGGCTCATGCAATTATTGAGGTAGACAAGTTCAAAATTTGCAGGATGGACTGCAGGCTGAAGACCCAGTATTGTGGCCTGAATGTCTGTGTCCCTCCCAAATTCATATATTGAAACCCTAGTGTCCAACAGGATGTTGTTAGGAGGCAGAGCCCTCGTGAATGGGCTCCATGTCCTTATACAAGAGCCAAGAGAGCTCCCACCCCTTCTGCCATGTGATGAAAAGTCTACAGCCAGGGAGAGGGCCCTCACCCAGCTGTGCTGGCAGCCTGATCTTGGGCTTCCAGCCTCTAGAACTGTGAGAAATGAATTTGTTGTTTATAAGCCACTGAGTCTGTGGTATTTTGTTACAGGAGCCCAAACAGACTAATGCTGCTTCAAGACTGAAGGGCATCTGCTGGCAGAATGCCCTCTTGCTCGGGGATTAGGGGGTGGCGTGGGGTGTGTGTGTCAGTTCTTTGTTCTATTGAGTCCTTCAACTGATTGGATGAGGCCCACCCACCGTGTGGAAGAAAGATTTAGATTTACATCTCCTCCAAAAACGCTCTCACAGAGACATCTTGAATAGTGTTTGACTAAATATTTGGGCACAGTGGCCCAGCCAAGATGACACATAAAACTAACCACTTACATCGGGGTATGGGTTCTGGAATATATGTACTTGTGAATGTTCCGCAATTAAAATACACACTCACACACACACGATTGAATTACTCCTGTGTGGAAGGAAATGAAGAGTAAGGCTTATGTGGGGAGAGCATCTCCTCAGTGCTCTCTGCCTAGAAAGACGGGTGGGCAAAGGATATGACACCTGGGCCTGGATACTGATTAAGAGCGACCTTGGCGTCAGAGCTTTTAAAAGCCGGTGTTAGCCAGCTGCAGAACTTCCTGCATCCCTGGATTTGCATAGGGACTGAAAAGGATGATTAACTGGGGGTTTGTGAGTGTGTGTGGGGGGGTGATGAAAAGTGTGCACCAAGACACACACATGAGACAGAGTAACAGAAAGTTAGTGGGCACATGGGCTGTGGAGCCACACTGCTCAGAGGGAATCCCAGCTTTGCAACTGACTTACTGTGTAATTGTGGGCAAGCTATGTAACCTTTCTGTGCTTGGGTCCCTCATCTGTAAAGTAGGGGAATAGCAGAACCCGTACTTCCTAGGCTGAGTGACAGGAACAAAGGAGATTGTAGTTATGAAGTGCTTATAAGTCCTAGAAATGTCAGGCATCATCATCAATACAATGCATGTCAGTTGCTATCATGCTTGTTTGTTTAGATTTTTTTTTTTTTTTATTCATTCATGACAGACACAGAGAGAGGCAGAGACACAGGCAGAGGGAGAAGCAGGTTTCATGCAGGAAGCCAACGTGGGACTCCATCCCAGGTCTCCAGGATCACACCCCAGGTCGAAGGCGGCGCTAAACCAGTGAGCCCCTGAGGCTGCCCGCTATGTATGCTTGTTGTAAGCAAAGACCAAAACTCTACTAATGTAGTGTTGCAGAGCCCATGCTCGATACAACTTCTTAAAATGTATGCTGTTGGTTCTTCATTAATGAAACTCCATTGGACAGGATCTAGATCCTCTCTGTCTTAAATTAAATTAATTTTATTAATTTTATTTATTTTTTTTAGTAAACAGTGTTATAGCAAGATGCTGGCATTACATTGGAATACATTCAGGACTTTGGGTTTGCAAGGATCACCTGCAGACACACGGGCTTTCTGCTGGGGAACGGGAAGTGCAGGGGCCTCTCCGCTTGCTCACATGCTCAGTGAACGTGTTGCTGGCACACCTGAGGTTCAGGTGTGCCTGAGGCTGCTAGAACCAGAGCACAGATAACGACAGCTGGTGGGCTCCAGTGTGATCCAGCTCCTTCTCCCTGATAAATGGCTTCACAGATGTTGCCAGCTTCATGCTCAATTAATCTCAGTTGAACTGATCATCTAGTTATAAAGAAAACCATTAGCAATAAGGCAAAACTTCCCAAAGAGCTTTTATGGGGAGGAGGAAAGGAAGTGAATTGGTTTTTTAAAGAAATGAAGATGATGAACAGTGTTTGAAAAGAATGCAGTGCCAGCCTTCTCCCTCCCCAGCTGACTCAGCCCTAAGGGGGTGGGATAATAAAATACTTTTTTTTTCACCTATTCATTTTAGGTATCATTAAAAGGAAATATCTTTTATTTAAAAGTGCATATAAGGCTTATCCTATGCCAGACTTTATTTGAAGCTGAGACATTAGTAGAGTTTTAGACATACTGTTATCTACTTATTTAGATTTACAACAGCACAGTTGGCATGACAAATGGTATTATTTTTCACCTGTTTTGCAGACGAGGAATCTAAAAAACAGATTAAGTAACTTGTCCAGCATCACAAGTGGCTGAACTGGGATTCAAAGCCTATGCTCTCAGGCATTTGCTCCATGTGTTACATCACTCTACTTTTGGGGGGACCCAGACTCCAATTGGGATCAGTCTCCTTGCCCTACCTTCCCTTCAGGTGCTCATTACCTTATTCCTGAAATGTTACATTTATGTTTCTAATACTCCATGCATACCTTCAAAAAGCAACCATTCTGTATATGTAAAACATGTTCATTTTAGAAAAAAAAACAATAGAGAACCCTGTGGAGCAAACAAAAGAAAATAATAATTATTCATGCTCCTCCACTTAATATAACCCTTGTTAACATTTTGGTGTATATCCTTCTAGATTTTTGTCTATGTACATCCTTTCCTTCTAAGCAACAGTGAGCTCATATGCATGCTGTTCTGAAACCTGGGGTTTTTCACCTAATAATAGAATGTCTTTTTCATTTAAATAAATGCATTTCTATGTCATCATTTTTAATTCTTAGAATGTATTCCACCATATGGAAACATTATATTTTACTCAACTAATCCTTGCTTTTGGAACAACTCACTTGTTTCTAAATTTTGAAATTTGAAATGAACCTACTGTAAACATCCTTATAGCTCACCTCATAGACACATTAAACACATCTTAATTAATTAAATTATTACTATTTGTTAGTATTAATATTTTTAATAATTAGTACAAATTCTCAATAGCTCAAAGGTTTATTTACAAACCACCACCCTTCTCCATTTGTAATACCTCTCTATTAACGAAGGTGATCATTGGGATCAGTAATAAGCTCCTGTCAGTTTTCATAAACATGGATCTTGATTTCATTAAAATTGTATGAATTCAACATTAAAACTGTTGTTTTAATTTTTTAGAAGATAACTGATGGCATATGAATAAAACATTCAGAAAGTGGCATATTCTGACAAGCACTCAGGAGGCCTCCTGTAACTCCTCCAATGCAAGACCCCACTGGGTGGGACAGCAGTGCTGATGGACGCCAGTCTCTCTTCCCTTGTGCACTGGGTTGAGATTCAGAACTAATATTCCATGTTAGGGAAATGCCTCTGCCACTTCTTTGGTTCCAGCCCTCATTAGCCTCTTCTGGAAATCTTGCCTCAGCTTCCTACCTCCTGGAGCTTCCCTTCTCTATTTGCATATTGCTACCAAATTTAGCTAACTTGCCAGGCTGATATTGCTCAAATAGCCAAAAACCTTCAGAATGATTTCTCATTAAAGATTAAGAGTAAGAGATGAAAGTGCAACCACAGGGTTTAGCCCAACTATCAAGGTGTGTATCTCCTACCACTCCAGAATACTCACCCTTGTCCAGGAGCAAGCCCCGGCCCTGCCCCTCTTCTGTTTTGATTCAACAGATAGGAAAAACTCCTGATGACTGCGAGGAGGAGCTTCCTGCTTCCCAACCCTCTTTCTAGAAGGTTTGGTCTAGGCTTTAGGCTGTCAGGGGTCCCTGTGGGGGGCAGCTGGCCATGAGGCATCCATCCCTTCCCCAATGTACACCTGCCCTTAGGCCACCTGCCCTTCTGGGCCAAGAGCTAAGATTCTCCTCGTTAAGAGTACTTTCTATCCCTCTCTCTCCTCCCCCCAATCAGGGTTGGGTAGTCTCAGCTCAGATGTATGTTTTCAGTGCTTCTAAAAGAATTGTATTCTTCCTCTAAAAATGTCTTTAATTGGGAAAGCAGAAGCGGCAGGAATTTATCGTCAGATCAGGGGGCAGCATGACACTTGTTTTCTCACAGAAAAGGTGCTTGTGAGAAATTTAACCCTTATTAATGTGACTCAAATGGAACTGAGCTTGAAAACCGATGAACTAAGCTTGCAGGGTATCTTTTAGGGACATTAGGCTCTTGGGAGAGTTGGTGACTTATCATAAGTTCGCATATTTGAAATGATTTTATAAAAAAATGATCATTCTCTCTCCTTCCCTTCTGACATCCCATGGGCCTGGGTACCAAGAAACTGTGGATAGCATCACAGTGTTCCCATGCCTTGGTCTAAGGCATGGCACCTAGTCTGTGGGGGCAATTGAATGCAAAGATGGAGGCGCTTATTAAGTATCAAGTATCTCAAAGAGTGTGACCAAAATGAAAAACAGTACTATTATGTGGAGATGACCTAGTTCTTTAACTGGCATTTCTTTATACAAATATATATAATTTGTTTATATTTGTATAAATATATTTGGCATTTATTTATACAAATGTATATATATATAATTATTATATATATATATAATTTGATGCTTAAATGTACAGAGCACTGTTGCTTACATAACCTCATTTTAACTCAGGGAAATGGATTCAGGGGAGTCAAGAGGCTGGTCCAAAGTTACACTTCTTTTTTTTTTTTAATAATAAATTTATTTTTTATTGGTGTTCAATTTGCCAACATACAGAATAACACCCAGTGCTCATCCCGTCAAGTGCCCCCCTCAGTGCCTGTCACCCAGTCACCCCCACCCCCTGCCCTCCTCCCCTTCCACCACCCCTAGTTCGTTTCCCAGAGTTAGGAGTCTTTATGTTCTGTCTCCCTTTCTGATATTTCCCACACATTTCTTCTCCCTTCCCTTATATTCCCTTTCACTATTATTTATATTCCCCAAATGAATGAGAACATATAATGTTTGTCCTTCTCCAATTGACTTATTTCACTCAGTATAATACCCTCCAGTTCCATCCACGTTGGAGTAAATGGTGGGTATTTGTCGTTTCTAATGGCTGAGGAATATTCCATTGTATACATAAACCACATCTTCTTTATCCATTCATCATTCGATGGACACCGAGGCTCCTTCCACAGTTTGGCTATTGTGGACATTGCTGCTAGAAACATCGGGGTGCAGGTGTCCCGGCGTTTCAAAGTTACACTTCTTTAAGTGGTCAGTGTTAGACCCCTGGACTTTGGGTCCAGGTCTTTCCATTCATATGTAAGTGTGTTTTGCTAAGAGCTATTTCTGTGCCACTTTCTCATCATCGTCTACATGTGGATTGCTTGCATTTGATGGAATTACTAGCTAAAATCATGAGATTAAGTTTTCAATGTGAGCCCCCAAACTCCACTTTTGCCCCAGTGTGGGTATCTGTGAGAAAGGATTGACTCATGAGCATGGGCTTTGGTGGGGCCCTGGTAGTGAGGGAGGGAGTGGGTATCATAGGCATTGGGACGCAGAGTACAAATCTTAAGGCTTTGTTTCTTCAGTAGTCTCCTGCCCCCGGCAACTGTACTTGTGGGACTGTTGGATGTCTACTGAGTAAGTGGATCTCTATTCCAAAGAGCTTGGGTTTCCGTCTCAGTTGAGTAGAATTTGGGAGGGTCCAGAGGAGAGTGGGGGATAGCAGAATGAATTTCCTACAGTGTTCTTGCAGCTCTTTCTCACCTTTGGTGGCCAGACAACCCCTTAGGACAAAGCTGCAACACCTTTATAGTATTATTTAATATGCAGATATTGCAATTCAATAGGAATACATTTGAACCTTCCTTTCTTTATGCCAATATTTTGTTTTCCTTCTAGACTGCTATAGAATGTCAAAAGAGAAAAAAAAAAGTGAAATTGAGGAATAGGTTGACTGTAAAGGGGTTTAAAATTATTGCCTTAAACACTATTTGGCAAAAGCATTGATAGTCTCAGTGATGAGCAAAAGTAAAGATATCAAGGTTCTTTAAAGATTTTATTTATTTATTTAATAAATAAATATGAAGAAAGAGAGAGAGTGAGAGCCAGAGAGCACAAGCAGGTGGAACAGCAGAGAGAGAGAAGGAGAAGCAGGCACCCAGCTGAGTGAGGAGCCTGATACGGGGCTGGATCCCAGGACCCTGGGGTTATGAGCTGAGCTGAAGGCAGATGCCTAACTGACTGAAGCATCCAGGTGCCCCAAGACTATCAAGATTCTTGACTTCTGTGACTGACCCTGGGAACAGACTACCAGTGAAAAATGGAGGTCAGCAATATAGTCCTGAATCCCTTGGTCTTCTTAGCATTCTTCCTTTCCGTACCTTCTCTTTGTTGGCTTTTGTAAAACCTCATGTACTCAGACAAATTTATAAGAAAGCAAAAGGTGCTGATGAAAGACGTAGAGTCCAGTGGAGTGGACAGGAAGCCTCAAGGTATTTAGTTCAACTTGTCCTTTTAAACAGAGGTCTCTAACTCTGCTCTGTATTACACCTTCTTACTATCTTTTCTTCCGTTGGCATGAAGCAAGGACCTAGATTTGATATTAACAATATTAGAGCAAAATGATTTCCATCTCTCATTCACCAATTGAGTTAGAACATTTGGAGAAGAAATAAACTTGATGAGCCTCGCTAAAAATATGTTTCACATCTGATGGATATAAATTCAAGCCGTAAATCTGCCTACACTATCAGCTAACATCAGTCCTTTTCCTTTTCACTTTGTGATATCGTAAAGGAGCTTCACCAAAAGGTGACACTGGGTAATGACATACCAACAGGTGCTGCTAATGAAACCACCTTTGAAAGCTTGGGCAATGGGATTGGTCATTGCTACAAAATGGCCAGATTCTCTTTTCAAATTGTGAACTAGTAGTCTTCAATTTATTTACAATACTCTTTTTACTCTGGAGGAGGGAGGAGAGACCCTGTAATGAGGATCATAAGCAAGAAAGATAGGTGGTCATATGGAAGGATGCTGTCCGGAGACAGGGCAGGAGGTTGATCATAAATTACTACTACTCTTTTTTTTTTTTTTAGATTTATTTATTTATTTATTTGAGAGAGAGAGAGAGAGAGAGAAAGAGAGAGAGCATGAGTGGAGGGACAGAGGGAAAGGGAGAGAGAATCTCAAGCAGACTGCATGAGGCACGATCCCATGGCCATGAGATCACGATCTAAACTGAAACCAGGAGTCATTCAACCAACATTCAACCAACATTCAACCAACTGTGCCCCCCAGGCACCCTGCTACTATTCTTGAAAATGCAGAAGTCCAAAATGTAAGATTGAAAATTTAAAAATAGGGTTGCTTTTTGGGTGTTGATTATATTTACTTCCTTTTGATAAATATATAACTGTATATCATTTGGTGTTTATCAAGTGCCTGACAAGGGCCAGATACTGTGCTTGTCTAGGACACTAAAACAACCCCATATTTTCTCTTGTATTGGGAAGTGGAGAGGAATACTATCTGTTAATTTTCTACATCTGTTCAATTGCTACCAGAGTGAGTCGCTGCTAACTAGTCAAGTAGACTATTTGAGTCTGCACTTTTTTCTTTCCCTGTCCTCTGTGACAGTGAATATGAAGAAGCCAGGCTCCAGAAAGTTGTAGAGGATGGAAGACAGAGTCCAGGGCACTCACCATCCATCCATCTGAACCCAAGACTCCTTAGTGCCTAGAATTCTAACACTCTTAAAATTCAAATTAATTATTCCTTGAGGGCAACCCTGGTGGCCCAGCGGTTTGGCACCGCCTTGGGCTCAGGTGTGATCCTGGAGACCCGGGATCGTGTTCTACGTTGGGCTCCCTGCATGGAGCCTGCTTCTCTCCTTCTCCCTCTGCCTGTGTCTCTGCCTCTCTCGCTCTCTGTCATGAATAAATAAATAAAATCTTAAAAAAAAAAATTACTCCTTGTCAAATTACTCCTTGTCTTTATTTTAAAAATTAAAGAAGCTTGCACAAAAAGTACATTACAATAAGGTTGAATTAAAAAGAAAGAGAAAATTAAAACCAAAGAAAATAAGTCTATGGAAATGTTAATTCCAAGTAATTTGCCTTGATTGAGACTTAAATTTGGCTTCTGGATTTATGGAAGCCCAGACAAAAGAGAAATAAGACAAGTTGCATCTTCTTCATAGCTCCTTGGAGGAGACAAATCTGATCAAGCAACAAATCCCAGAAAGGATTTTTAAGGGGCTCTAATGAGAATATTTGAATTTGAGGACCACCTGGATTCCTCCCTAAAAAAAGAATGACTAACCCTTTGTACTACGATTTCCAGTTTCCTCCTTAGTCTTAAATGGAGTTAATAGTAACTGCTCTTCAGAGTTGCTTTGAGGATTAAATGAAGGGTTTGGTAGAGTGTATATTGCATGATTGTTAGTTGGGATCAACCTAACTTTTGTCAGTGGGGGAATGGTTAAATAAAGTATGATACATTTTTAAATGCTACATCTATAGTCACCCCTCCCAAGCACCATACTGTTTGTCAATGACTTTGCAATTTCTCCCAGAAGAAGGACAGTCTATTTCCATACCTCACCAGAATTGAAGTTGACTGTATGACTTGGTTGGCCAATAGAATGTGGGCAGAAGTGATAGAGAATCAAGCCTAGGCCTTAGGAAGCTTTGTGTTTTCATTCATGCCTTCTGAGCTTCTGCCATTGCTGTAAGGATAGGATCTGCTAGTGGTTTGGTTTAAGGATGATAACAGATGATGGAGCAGGCAGGACCCAACCTGAAGTGCAGAGGCCATACAAGTCTAGCTGACTAACACCCTCAGTGTAAGTAAAAAAGAAAAGAAAAAAGATAATTGTTGGATAATCATTGCATTTTGGGGTGATTTGTTATGCATGCTCACTGTGACAATAGCTGACTGATACAGTAGCCTTCTATAGTTAAATCTGGAGAGATTTATACTATATATATTATATATACTTGTGATATATTAAGTGAAAATGAAAGTTTAAAATCATGTAAATTCTGTTTTTGTAGAATCACATAAATATCTGATGTGATTTTATTTTTAAAAAATATGCTTATATATCTAAATATTAAAAAGTATGACAGATGGCACTCACATCTTTAAAAGTATGAAATTGAAAAGTATACACATTTTTAAAAACAGGTGGTTTTTACCTTGTGGTGTGTGTGTGTGTGTGTGTGTGTGTGTGTGTGTCCGATTTGTGAATTAAAAAAAGCTTAAAGATGAAACACAGATGCTTCAAAGCAGACTGCCACTGCAGTACTGTGGTGGTCACCTGTCTGGGCTTATCGGGCAGACTTTTTGCTCAGACCCACCCTTTGTCATTGCCTGAGTATTAAAGACTGTCAAAAACCACCTTTCATTCTTTCATCTGTAGTCAGAGGGAGGGAGGAAGCACTGCTCAGAGCTGTGCAGCTAGGGAGTAGAGTAATTAGTTCTAGAAACCCAAGTTTGTTTCTTAGTTTGCTTCCTTGCAAACTAAGGAACTAAGGGAGACCTCCAGAAATATTTGTACAGTACCCATTACACTAAGTGGTAGGGACACTGTAGTGGACAAGAGACTCTAACAGAGCATTGGCACCATCAAATCCTCAGCTAGCACTTCATCCTTTCTGCACACTTACATAAATTTACATAAGTGCATAAGCACCATTTTATAATCTCTTTCTTTTTTATTTTCAGAGCTGTTGCAGTTCGTTTGGGCTGCTATAACAAAATATCACAGACTAGGTGGCTTATAAACAGCAGAAATTTATTTTGCAGAGTCTTGCAGCCTGGAAGTCCAAGATCAGAGGAAGTCCAAGATCAGGGTGCTAGCATGGCTGATTCATAGAGGGCTGTTTTTTGTTGTTGTTGTTATTTTCTCTGTTCTCATAGGGCAGAGGAGCAAGGAAGCTTTGGGGTCTCTTATAAGAGTGCTAAACCTATACATGAGGACTCTACCCTCAGGACCTGAGCACCTCCCAAAGACCCCATCTCCTAATACCATTGTCTTTGGGTAAGGATTTCAGCATATGAATTATGGGGTGGGGGGACACGAACATTCAGACCATTGCAAGTGCAATCTTTTTATTCTTTCCTTTGTTATTTGGCTCCCCTACCCTTTCCTTTTCTGCCCCATTAGGTGTTCCATCCCCCCTACCATCCCCTACACATATCCATAACAAACTAGCTTGTAGCTTTCCGTACCTTTCTTTGTGATCATATAAGCATGTACAGGCATTTATTGTGTAGGGTAGAGAGACTAGTGCTCTTGCCTCAGTAGAAGCCATCATCACTTTTAATTTTATAATCAGAGTGGAGACATGCAGTTAAATGTACTCAAGGACCAATCAGGCCAGATATCAGGTTAATGCCACCATTATGGATGATGCCATCTGTAATCAAGTTTCTCCTTCTCCAAAGTTCTTTTGCCAATCATTCCACTGATCTTTGTGTGGCAGTATGACCCTTTGTTTGAAGATCATTGTGACTCCCCCCACCTTTCTCATTTAATACAAACCCCAAATTGTCCCAAGTCACAGTGTCACATTTACCTTGCCCTATGGGGGTAGGTTGGAAGTGGGGTTAGCAGTAAGATCATTGGCCCAGAGTGTCACATTCATATTGGGACCTTGTGGTTGGATGAGTTAATATGTCAGTTAATATGTCATCCAAATTGGAGGTGTTGAGAGTGAAACAAGCCTCTGAAATATTCCACTAGGAAGAGAGACATAAATTGACACTCTCGGCAAACCAAGCCATGTGGTCACAGCTCTTTTGGTGTTACTGGGTGGAGATGAACTGATGATGCTTGTGACTTTGTGCAACTTGCTTTCACTTTTTAAAATATTTCAGGAACCCCTTCCACCCTCCCCTCCCCCCCACACACACACCTAGGCCTCCCAACCTTTGGGAACCTCTGGTGTGTTTGTTTCTCCCCAGGGAGTCTATATTTTTTTCCTAGGAGAACATCTTTAGAAACTATGAGATATCAATCAGCCAGACTTTTAGGGCACGTAGCAACGTAGCAGGTGTCAGATATCCACTGAGCAAAGGGGCAATCATGGTTCCTATCCCAGACTGTCATTGAGAGGCATAACTGAGAAAAGGCTTATTAGGCATTTAGCACAGTGCCTGGTACACGGTGAGCCCCTAGTGGGTTTTTTGGTAATTATTTTAATTATTGTAATCATTATACAACAATAAATATGAATATGATAAAATTCTTGTTTTTAAAATGTTGGCAGTGAAAATAGGGACAAATAAAAACAAACGTGTAAACACAGTGGTGATAAAAATATCTCCCAGACTATCAAACCCTACAGCTCTAGAATGTTCTGGGTATGACTCATTGTGCCTGTAGGTGGAAGCACAATGCACAATGCACAATGCACCCACAGGGTGGGTGCAGGAGGTCTTCTGTGACTACCCTTACACCCTTACAAGACGCACGGAAGCTTCTTAGCAGGAAACTCCCTTTGTTTAGACATTTGGTCTCATTTTATACTGAAGAGAAATCTTTTGCTTAAAAGGAAATTCAGTATGTAGATATTTGTATTCTAGAAAGGTTAAAAAGAAAAAAGGATAGGAGTTACAACTATTTTAAAAGTAATACATTGGGGATCCCTGGGTGGCTCAGTGGTTTGGTGTTCCTGCCTTTGGCCCAGGGCGTGATCTTGGAGTCCCGGGATCAAGTCCCACATCGGCCTCCCTGCATGGAGCCTGCTTCTCCCTCTGCCTGTGTCTCTGCCTCTCTCTCTGTGTCTCTCATGAATAAATAAATAAAATCTCAAAAAAAAAAAAAAAAGTAATACATCATGACAGTTTAGAACTTGGATTTGAGATCCAGGAGCCTGGATTTGGATTCTAGTGCTACTCTTGTGGGGCATGGTGCCTGAGCCTCTGTGCCTTGTGATTTCTGAACCTGTGAAGCAGAGGCATTATTAGTAAGATTTACTAAGTTTGTGAGAGGCTGAAGTGAGTTCTTGGTGAAAAGCACCCAGAGTAGTGCTCTGTACACGGTGAGAGCCCCACACATGTCACCTATAATTTCACACTTCAGCATCCCAAGAGTTTGTTGAGGTACTATTAAATAAGCTAAACTCCTTTAGAAGACAGCTAAGTGAGGGGTGCCTGGGTGACTCAGTCAGCTAAGCATCCAACTCTTGTTTTCAGTGCAGATAATGATCTCAGGGTCTTGAGATTGAGTCCCACATAGGGCTCTGTGGTCAACAGGGAGTTTACTTGAGATTCTGTCTCCCTCTATCTCTGCTCCTCCAGTCTCTCTTTCTCAAATAAATAAATCTTAAAAAATGGAAAGAAACAGCTAAGTGAATATGAGCTTAAAAGATGTTTTTTACAGGGAAGAAATGTGAAACCACTGACCAAATATAAAGGCTCAAAAAATAATTCTTCTGGTTCCATGGGTCTAGTTAGACAGTAGTGCAAGGGAACACAGAGGTTCCTATTTTTATCGAAGTATAGTATTTATACCTTATGATGGATTGAACGGTATCATTTTCTTCTAAAGTAATAATTTGTCCCATAGGAGATGGTTTTCCAATGTTTGCTAGAATAGGAATGGAATTTGGGTCTTGTAAGGAGGGAACTACAACACTCTCATAATAAAGAAGCTTGAGGCCAGAACTCCCCCTCTTCTTACACCTCCAGGCCTGAAGTTGAAAACTGCTCCTGGGCTGGCTGGCTGAGGATACAGGGACCCACCAGCACAGCTCAAGTAGGCTTCCTGGTAGGGAGGGGAAGAGAGGCAGCGAATAATATAGGCCAGTAAAAGTGTTTAAGTATTCCTTCCTTCCATTCAACAAATGTGAACTGATGTGCCAGGCACTGTGCCCATTGCTTTCACAAGAGTTCCCAACCCTCTGTGGCCTTTATTTTATGCCAGGCTGTCCGGGTGGAGCCCTGCATGGGAATCCTGATGTCAGGTTTGGTCATCTCTAAAAGGCAGTATTCCCCTGGGGTGATAGCCTTGGTTCTTCCCTTGCTAATGTTCTCTGGCTATAACTGCTTTTCTTTAAATATCCAGGAAGACTTCCAGGCCGGCATTCCCTCTGACAGCTCTCATATTTCATAGTTAGCACTGAGCAGTTAGCACAGTAACCATAACCCTGACGTTCCTCCCTTGCCTGACCGAACAAACTCACTCTTTGGTTCTATTTCCTCCCACCTGAAACTGTAAATGTTATACCTCTGTAAAGTGGGAATAGTAATAATACCTGTTGTATAAAATTATTGTAAGATTAAAAGTTTTAATAGATAGAAGTCCTTACAATAGCGCTTGACACATAAAAATTATCCATTTGTATTTGATTGTTAAGCATCATCTATGTGCCAGGTACTAGGCTAAGAGCTCTTCATGTGTTTGCTCAGGTAATCACCAGGGAAGAATGTATCCACTTTCATGTCAGAGTGATAGAATTTGATGATCATTAGTATTTTCCCTTCTCAATCTTTTTGTTTTTAAATTTTGTATTCCTGCCTCTTTTTAATTGATACCAGCATTACACCAGCCACATAGGTTACAGTCTTTGATTCCTCTCTCTTTTAGCTTCCTCTCCTTTAGTCCACCTGGTCCTTATCAGATGAGGTGGATTTAAAATTCCTCCCATACATTTCGTTGCTTTTTTTCCTCCCTGCCTTAGCCAGACTCACTGGACACTGTCACAGCTTCCTAACTGTCCATTCCAGGTTAAATACTGCTATCAAGAGTATCCCATGGTGGAGTTCTCAATAAAGTGCTGTTTCCTAGGCCTGGAACTGAAGATCCTTTACTTAATGGTCTTCATCTACCCTCTGGAATATCTCTAAAGTGGCCCCTTGATGCACTCTGTTCTACTGCCAAAGTGGGCCTTCCACTTAAAATTCACGCTGCCACATCTCCCTGGGAGGCTATTCTTGTCACTCGTTTGAATACAATTTCCTTGTCAGACATGAAAGCCTAGCACAGAAGTCCTCTCTGACCACTCCCGGGCCCTGCTATGTCTCCCCAGAGATACCACCATTCTTGGTCCCACAGCCCTCCTCCCACTCTTGTTCTGTGCATTTACATTCATATATATACACACATACAGAGTATATGGTGGTGCTTGTTGTTTTGTGTGTGGGTGTGTCTATGACATAAATAGTATCCAACTGTGCTTATCATTCTGCAACTTGCTTTTCTCCCCCAGCAATATGTCCTGGCAATCTGTCCATCAGGATACATCTTAAATGCCACCAAGAATACCCCTAAGCTTTACAAGAATCCATTGTACTGGAAGTACTCTCGACTAACACTCCTAAGAATCACTTGAGGAGCCTTCTACCTCTATGTGTGTGTAGTAGTATGATGCATGATTTTTATAATATTTATACTCTTCCATAATTTCAAAAATTCCAACTATTTCTCCAATATTATGTTTAAACAGATGCTAGGTTAAACACACACACACACACACACACACACACACACACACACACACTCTTTTTGTTTTGCTGCAATTTCTTGTTACCCAGACACCTATCAACTTGTCCTCCATGTGACCTTGATATTGGGACTGTAGGTGCCTTGGAGAGGCAGGCAAACGCAACATATGGGTCACCAGGAAAATGTATCACTGTGCAAATTCTTCAGACCTGCCCAAATCTTCAGCATCATTTCTACCAGCATATGAAGAGGGCAAGTCTCAGATAAAATCCTACCACATGCTGGAGCCTAAGCAAAAGGAAAAATGGGTGCTTCTGTATACATTTCTCAAAAGGTTTATATTATTAATATATTATACAATTACATACACTACACATTAGATAAATATACAGCATATTATGTTACTTATCCTAGAACTGAAGTATATATTGTATAAATACATTACATTTTATATTATAATGTTATATGACAGATTTTAATATCAAAAGTTAATGAAAGCTCTGCAATTTTTTTTTTAATTTTTATTTTTTTACAATTTTAAAATATGACTGTATATCAAGCTGCCTGGGATTGGTTGTGCAATCTGTTTGCATGTCGTTGTCAACCCCCATAAACTGCACAGTGGGGGGGCAGCCAGGTGCAGGACCAGAACTGGGGGCTGATTGCAAACAACTGGTCCCATTGCACAATAATGCTGGGTTGTAAAACAAACATCAACAGCCTGTCTTTACTTAAAATTTGATATTTTGTCTATCATTGATTTTTTAAAAATTGCTTTAAAAATATCTGTTTTGGCTCCCTTTTAAAATTTGCACCTGAGAAAAATGCTCACTGATGTCTAGTCCTGCCTCTGTTGCCACACATGGAGCCACTTATTCACTAAGTATTTACTAGCAAACAAACTCAAAAGTGGCACATGGGTTGTTCTGGACACTTGATGAAGTTCCACCCTGCTGGCATCCTGGTGAAGGTTGTGTTCTCCAGAGGCAGTTTTCCCAGATCTCAGAGGCAGGATTCTGTGACTCTCAGCCTACATCACACAGGGAGAACCCTCCAAATTCATGGCTGTTTACATAGGACTGCTTGGGGAATGGCCTTGGGCACCAGTCTCAGGGCAAAGCTATAGACCTCGTTAGAATTTTATAACCTATTCAGGCAAGAAACTTAAGTGTCTTTAATTTGGGGGGGCGGGGAGAGGAAGGAGGCTGGGCAGAGAAAGAGAGGAGAGAGAGAATCTTAAGCAGACTCCACACCTAGCATGGAGCCCAACATGGGGCTGGATCTCACAATCTGAGCCAAAATCAAGAGTTGAATGCTTAGCCAACTGATCCACTTAGGCACCCTGTCTTCTTTTTTTTTTTTTTTTTTAAGATTTTTTATTTATCTATTCATGAGAGACACACAGAGAGAGGCAGAAACACAGGCAGAGGGAGAAGCAGGCTCCATGCAGGGAGCCCGATGTGAGACTCGATCCTGGGGCTCTAGGGTCACACTCTGGGCCGAAGGTGGCGCTAAACCAGTGGGCCACCAGGGCTGCCCAGGCACCCTGTCTTTAAATATTTTAATCAATCCACATTTCTGAACTTTATGCCAATTTCAAATAATCATCATGTTATTTTAAGTCTTTTATTTAACTAATTAAAAAAATCCATTTATAACCTTCACTGTGCTGATTAGCAAAGCTTCAATTATTGACCAAGAAAGGCAAGGATCATGGTCCCTCTTGCAGGAGCTGCTTTGGAGTGATGTAACATGCAGATGACCCTTGGAGGGAGGCTTGTGTTTTAGGTCAATCCTGGAGTGAAGCTTGAAATAATTGGCACATCCATAACATCACACTGTCTTTGCTTTAAATATGTTGCATTACAAACTCCTTAACAATTCCCCATGGTGAATGGACAAACTGATGGTCTGGTTTTCTTCTGTCAGTGTACTGGGAGTGTGGTCACCTCAGTTTTAGGCCAATCCACATTGGAGTTCCAGGGATTGGAACATCCTCCTGACTCTTATTGCCCTGGTGGTCCCTCTTCCTTGCTGCCTAGCAGGCAACATCTGTGATCAGCGACTACCACAGGAGTATTTGAACATGGTGATGCTGGAAAATCAGACCATGAACTGGAGTGAGTAGAGACACTCCGACCACCTGTATTCAACAACTGCAACAAAGACTGTGACAAGTCCAGGCATCACAGGAGGTTTTAGCCAACAGAGCCCATTGCAAGGGAGGTATGGGAGGCTCAGAGTACCAGAATCTGAACTGGGTGAGGGCTCCAACCCAAGGAAATGGGACTTAAATATAAAAACCTCATTGAGGGATCCCTGGGTGGCGCAGCGGTTTGGCGCCTGCCTTTGGCCCAGGGCGCGATCCTGGAGACCCGGGATCGATTCCCACGTCGGGCTCCCGGTGCATGGAGCCTGCTTCTCCCTCTGCCTGTGTCTCTGCCTCTCTCTCTCTCTCTCACCGTGTGCCTATCATAAATAAAAAAAAAAAAAAAACAAAAAAACCTCATTGAGCGTAAGGTTGATATGATAGGAGAATAAAGATTGTGCTTAAAGCCTCCACGCCTAGAGTACAAACTGATGTGTGGCCACCACTAAGCCAGCATTAGTGGGATAAAGGGATTATGTTGACTCTTCGGTTCCTGGGAGGGGAGTGGAGTGAACATTACACTCGCCTGGTGCTATTCAACACACTGGACTGGACTCCCCCGCACCGGATTCAGGAGACAATCCCTGGAATTTATTTAGCATCAACCTCTGAGATTATAGGTTTTCTAGGGATCTGAAACTTTATCATAAAAGGAAAATGGCAGGAATAACTTCTGGCTAACCCAAAACACCAGTTTCCTTGTAGCCAGTTACCAGTTAGTCAATGTTTTAGTGATGGCTGTTAACGTTAATTAAGCCTTTGTTGTGTGCTATATACAACTGTACATTTTATATGCGTTAGTTTATCCCTATGGTTCAGATAAGAAGGCTATGTAAGGGGTTACGGCTGCTTGCCCAAGTTTGGCAAAGCTGGGATTTGAACTGGGTCCCTGCCCCCCAAAACTGTCCATCTACGCTCCCTGACTTTACCTTATTGCACACAGCCAATAGCACTTAAGAATTTCTCAGAAGAATGCATTTTCTTCCATGTTTTTTACATAAAAGATTCTGCTGCTCTGCTGAACTTTGAACTGTTCTCTGCTTTTGCTGAGAAGTAATGGGTGCTCCTGTTGAAGTATCTGACTTTTGGAGGACTTGCAATTACTTTATAAACTGGAGCAGTTCTAAGCCACACTGGAAAAGCCGTCCTTACCACCAACACAATCTGAGAATCAACAGTGTTGAATTCTCACTCCAGTGCCTAGCCAATTGTTAATCAAAAAAGGAAAGCTTAAATGAATGAGTTATGAGCTATCTCAACATGAGTTCACATCCTTTGTATCGTTCTACATCCAAATAAATGCTGGCATCATTTCTCACTCACCTCTTGCTTGTGGGATGAATTTAGATCACTCAGTTTCTTTGATTCTATGTTTTAAAAATATTTATTTATTTGAGGGGTATGAGGGGCAGAGAATCTTCAAGCAGACTTGAATCCTCACTTGGGGCTCAATCTCCCGACCCATGAGATCATGACTTGAGCCAAAACCAAGTTGGATGCTTAATGGACTGAGCCACCTAGGTGCCCCATTCTCTATACTCTTAATATTAATAAAACAGAGTTTTAACAAAATTTTTATCCCATAAAAAACATTTTTTATTGTTATCCATCTTTTCTCCAATCCTTCCTTCAGTTGCTACTTATAAAATTCAAGGAAATCTATGTCTTGCTGTAAATTTGGCTTCTCATATTTTATCAAGGAAGAAACAGAGGTCCCTGACATCTCAATGACTCTATGCCACAGGAGGTTTATGGTGAGCGCATTGCAGAATTCCAAGTGCTATTCCCATAGTTTCTGGGCTTACATATGTACACAGAATTTATTTTGAAATGAATACATGATGATAACATTAGGATGATGACATTAGGAAAGCATTCATTGCGAAATGTCTATCTTTAAAACATCAAGTAATATGTTCAAAGTTAGGAAGCAATTGTGTGATGTTGTTTCACCACCATACCTGACCATCCCATCAACATGCACATTTCTGTCTTACCACTATGTCTCTTTTGGTCTGAGCACCTTTCCAGGTGCCCTAGGTGACCTATACTTTCCTCCCCTTGTCATCATCCCCAGGTCCCGGAGCCAGAAGTTGTGAGTTATATTTTCAGATCTAGCTGTGACCATCTTACAGAACTTTCAGGCTCAAACCAGGCAACGTGTGTGAAAGCACTTACTTGCACTCCAGAAGTGTAAGGTGCTTCAATTAGACCCAGCAGTTTTTAGAAGTTCAAATAGCTACGGCATTAAAAGTTAATGAATAAATGATTGACTAAGAAAAATATTTGAGGTAGCATTTTACTTTCCTGAAGTGATCACATCATTTATCTCCACTTTATCCATGTGATAACAAGATTGGCCATGTGGGAAAGTGGTACAGGCATAATTTCCTTTTTTTTTTTTTTTTTTTTACAGCTTTTAAGAGGTAAGAAAACATTTATTGGAACATATGCATCTGATGTCAATTTCCCCCACACATTTTATTATGAAAACTTTCATGTGGAAATGTTGAAAGAACTTACCGAGAATACCCACAAACCTACCACCTAGATGCCAGCATTCACAATTTACTATACTTGCTTTCTTGAGAATCTCCCTATCTAGCCATCCTCCCATCCATTCATTAATTTGTCATATTTTAAAAAAGATTTTATTTATATATTGGAGTGGAAGGGGCAAAAGGAGGGGAGAGAGAGAATCCTAAGCAGACTCCCTGCTGAGCATGGAGCCCTACATGGGGCTTGATCCCATGACCCTGAGATCATGACCTGAGTTGAAATGAAGAGTCAGATGCTTAATGACTGAGTCACCCAGATGCCCCTAATTTGTCATATTTTAAAATATGTTTTGAGGTAAGTTACAGACATCAGTAAACTTCCCCCTAACAGGCACACATATGATTAACTAGAGCTTAGCATCTGCTTACAGTATTTTTTTTCTCTTGATGTAAATGGGATCTAATTTAATGTCATAAAAATCCCAGCATAGTGTGATATTTTTTGGCTTGCTTCTTTGCTCCTGCAGCAAGGAGACCCTCTTTTCCAGCTCAATCTCATGCAGAAGCTGAAACATACTTTCAGAGCTTCTCTAGATAAGGCAGGAATGGGGACCAGGAGCACCAGTCCCCAAACCCCTCGTGGAATGCCTCAAGTGCCATGGATGATTACAGTTTCCTCATTGGCATGAGCCTTAGTTGGATCATCTATGGAACAGGGCTTTGCAAATAGCTGTTTTCTTGGGATCTTTCCAAGCTGCTCTCCACTCTCATTCAGTGATGCTAAAGCACTGAAAGGCTTTGCAGACCTCCCCCATCACAAATCTTCAGCAGAAAGCTTTCTCTTGTCTTAATTAGCTTGGTGCAAGAAGCCTTATTTAATAAGACTGTGGGTCTGAATGCCTGAGGTACAATCCACACATCCAATCCACTGCCTGTGGAATGGAAAAAAAAAAAACTGGAAAAACAAGAATCCTGATCTAGGTGGATGGCCAATTGCAGTTGCCTGAATACGCGGGTGGGTCTGTTGACTTGGTGTGCATGACCACAGTGTCCATCCTCTAAGGTCTCTGCCAGGTCTCAGCTGAGAGCACCTTTTAGGAATTTCTGTGTCCTGTGAGTGAAATCTGCTTGGGAGACTTACCTTTTTCTTGTACTTTGAGACACAGCAGTCTTGTGGTTAGGGAGGGCAGATCCTTCACTAGTTGGGCAGCAGTGTAGGTGAGTCTTGGGCATGTGAGTAGGAGCGGAGGCTGGGACCAGATTGGCTGGAATCATACCAGCCAGAGAACGAGGAGATTCCCGGCCTGGGCCATGAGAGGTCTGGGACCTCTTACTAGGTAAGCTTACAACTGTGTTGTAAGCTCTGTAAGGGTGGGACTGTGTCCCATGGTGTAGATAGGTGGCTGAATAAATGTTTATTGAAGGAAGGGAGAGAGGAGGGGAGGGAGGAAGGAAAGGTGGGATGGAACAGTTTCCTTAACTTGTATCAGGGTCATCCACAACATTGGTAATGGATCATAGACAACTTAATCTAACTTCTCCACCAACGACCAATGTTTTAAACATAATTCACAGTAAAACACAAACAACAAACAAAACAAAACAACAACTTTAAATGGTGACCCAGTATGCACACACACACTCGCATGTACACAAAATAAATCTTAAAATGGGATGGATTCTGATAATTTTCATTCCATTCCACTCAATCTCATTCCATTCCCCAGTGCTGGCATGTAACCCACAGACTGAAAAACGTTAGGGCCAATCTCTTTGATCTCTTCTGGGACATAATTCTTGCAGTGATCACTTCCGTTTCAAGAATTTGTAATCTCTCTCTTTTATATGAGAGTTAATCATCTCTTCCTGCAAACATATCAGGGTTATTCTGTTTTATAAAAAGCAAAGACAGTTCTTCACTTGACTTTGCTCCCTTTCTAGTAACAGCTCTTCATGACACCTTCCTTTTATAGGATTAGCTTTTAAATAAGTGATCTACACCTGCTTCTTCTTTTCCATCCAGGCCCTCCCTCCCTAATCCCTGGCAAGGAGTTCTCTTCCTCCTTGGAAGGATCCTAATGACCTTTGGCTGTGTAGATCCAAAGCTGTTTTATTCTCCCTCCTCCTTCTTTTTTCTCCTCCTTTTCCTCTTCTTAATCCCTACTCTTCTTGATTGGGATAATTTTGAACCCTATTTTCTTAACAAGGGCCTCCTTTCTTGATATACTGTTGTTCCTGCATTCATATATTTATTTGATTAGCTATTCAGCATTGGCTCAAGGGTTATTTCAGTGAGTGACATATGGGCCTAGGTGCTAAAGGGAAAATGAAGATGAATAAGATGCGTAATTCCTGCCCTCAGCACCTTGAGGTATAGTAAAGGACCTGGATTTACATAGTTCAGTGCCCAGCTAGAGGTTGGAGGGCCACTTGGATGGTGGAATGTGGCTAAAACTCAGCCTTTGGACCTGGATAGACTTGGGTTCAAATTTTGACTCTGCCAGTTTCTAGCCATCCAATTTGAAGCAAATTACCTCACTTCTTAAAATGTCCACTTCCTCTTCTGTCAACGGTGACTGATATTCATGGTGCCTCCCCATAGAAGTGTTGTGAGGCTATATTATCTCATTGAGTCCTCGCATGTTCTTCTGAGGTAGGTACTATCATAAATCCCATTCTACAGATTAGGTAATTGAGGCTTGGAGGGGCCATACTGTCCCTAAGTGGAGGCCTGAGATATGAACCCAGGCATTCTGAGTCAAGAATCTGTAATTGCAAACACAAAGGCATCTTATGTCTCAGTGTGTCCCAGAGTCCAGGATCTAGTCTTTAGTGATGCAAGACTGGAAACTAGTTTTCTCAGTATTTGCAGAGATTATCAGATAAGAGGCTGATTGATAAGCCAGAAGATCACTTTATTCATTTACTCTTCAAGAGATGAGGCTGTGCAGCTGCACAGGGTACATTCTCCTGTGCAGATAATGGGGACATCAAAAAATAATCATGCTTACTACCATCAACTGGCTGTATGCTATGTGCCAGGTGATATACACATAGGGCTCACTGTATCTCACAGCACTCTGAAAATGTTAATTAGCCCAGCTTTACAGAGGAGAAAACTTTTTATTGAGTACATAGTAAAAGCTCAATACATTTTAGCAACTACTGCTATAATTAATACTACTCATAATAGCAGTAGCAGCAGTAGATGATGTGAAGGATTTTTTTCTGGTAGTTCCTTGCTAGTATCTACCAGAGACTGGAAATGAACACAGGTTCACTCAGACTCTGGTCTGAGTCCAGAGATAACATTTTTCATCATTAAACCTCACAAATTTGAGGGTCAGAGCAGTTTTAGACAAACGGGACTGAGTGTCCCTACAGAATATTTCATCTCATCTGAACTTCTATTCCAGGGAACTATGCCTAGGAAAGAAGAAGCCTTGGTCTTTGGTAATAATCAGATTCTTTGGATGGCTGCCAGTGAAGATGAGTGGCATGGTCCTAATTGATTGTTTTTATTGCCTTTTCAATCAAGTGCCCAAAGTTTCCACTCCCTTATTTCAGTCAGGTCACACTCGGATTGATTGAGTGGGTTATAGCTTTCTTTATAGTGGTTGAATCTAGATCTTTCCTTTGGTGAAATATCTAGTAGTTGTCTCCTTGCCTAGAGTGAGAGCATATTATCCTTGTATCTGGATCTTTTATACCATCTCTTAGGACAACATATTTATGCAGAGCACTTGGGTTATGTGGTACATGTTGGGCCTTTGAGGGCCTACTGCCAAGAGAATACTTTTCTACCCCAGACCTCTGTCTCTGGGGCAAAAGGATATCGGAAGAGCACTTCCCTGTGATGAGAGACTCTGTGGTGGAGAAGTGCAAAGGGCTTCATGACAGATTTTGAGGAATTTGGGCTTTTGTGGTGACCAGGCAAGTATAAAGGAGAAGTGTAAGGAAGCACTGAACCTGGAGCTTCGGTCACTGGGGAAATGGTGGTAAAATGGCAGAAACTGAGAAGTAAGGAAGAGAAAGAAATGGTCTCAAGGTATTTTGGAAAGGTGAGTTGGGCAGGGTGGGCATAAGAGTACAAGGGGAGAAGATGAAGTAAATTTCAGACCAGGATGGATGTGTAGTATGGCTGCTATAAGTCAGCTTATTTCATTCGATTTTTTATTTTTTTATTCTTTGCCTTTATATGAGTGTTAGAGTAAAGCAACTTTGACTTCTACAGCAAAAAATACCTGGCTAAATTACTTCATGTGTGTATGTTCAATCCATATGAATTTATACCAAGGAATTAGGGTTTTATGCATTTATGACCAAATATGTAAATATTTACCGAAACTCCTTTAAAAGATTAACCAAGATTTACAAATATGAGAGGAGAAAATTGAGATGCAGATGACAATGAAAATTTTCAGCCAACCACAGTAATTAAATGAGAATGCATTAAAAATGTAAAAATATAATAAATGCACCTGAAAATTATTTTCAGAATATCAAAACATTCATTTACTAATAGGCCTGGATTTTGGTATAGGTATACTTGGTATATGAGACTTCTAGTGTGTTTAAAATGATTTGCTCTACAAGAAGACAGTAATTCAGTAGGACTCATGGCTGTAGCAGGCAGCTTTGGTAGATTTAACAGAAGTCGTGAACTGCTTGGACAGAAAACTGAGTCAATAAGTGAAAACAGAATGGGAAGCTGTTGTTCAGTCAAGTGAGCTTGTGCTCCAACCACCATAATGCATCATGGCCAACACAACCAACAACAGACACACAGCAAACCTGACTACCATTTCTGGATCAGCATTTAAATCACAAGGTTTTCAAAACTCCTAGGTGTTTTGGGAACCTGATGGGTGATGAGGCTGATGAGTTTGTTGTGAGTGTTATGTGCATGTAGAGGGTAGTGTGAGGTTTAGATGTGAGAATAAGGAGATAAAGGAGAAGAGGGCTGAGGGCAGGGCCACTGGCAAACATTTCCATTTCAGAGACGTGGAAAGGGAAAGTAAAGATTTGGGGCACTTGGAGAAGTAGAAGAAATGCAAAAATGCAGCCTTGAAGAAGCCAAGAATTTGACAGGTTCATCACTTTGGTAGTGTTGAAAAAGGGAGCAGATCACAGAGGATGAGGATCTGAGAATGCATGGTTGGATATGGCTATTGGGTGGTTGTAGGGACAGCAGTCCAAAAGTCTGAGGAAAAGGAAGTCGGGGTAGAGGAGTGGAAGGTGAAGAGGAGGGCTCCTAAAAACATTGATGGCAGCAGGGTGGTAGGGGCAGAGGAGAGAGGGAGAGGGGGATACAGAGCAAGAGAGGGGGTCGGGGGAAGGGGGCAAGAGAGAGGGAGGGAGAGAAGGAGAGAGGAAGAGAGGGAGAGAGAGATCCTTCATATGGAATCTTGTCATTTTTTTTTTTTTACAAGTTTTGGGAAGGATAATGTTAAGATTTGGTGATGCCAAATGATGTGTATGCCAGAGACTGACCAGTGCTTGGTATCTGAGCACTTTGAGTCCAAGTGATATAAGGCAAGAGTGGGGGGACACGGCAGAGGTGACATGTCCCAAAGTGTGTTCTGCAAACACCTGTCTGGATGATGCTACTAGTAGCCTGACACCATGTCACAGGGCGTGTGTCACTCACTGCACTTCCTGACATCTTGGTGGCATTTGGTCATCTCACATCACACAAAGGGTGAGTGCAGCACAATAAGATATTTTGAGAGACGGCGTTCACACAACTTGCATTGAAGTATATTATTATAATTGTTCTGTTTTTCTTATTAGCTGTTGTTAACCTCTTACTGTGCCTAATTGACAAATTAAACTTTTTTCATAGGTGTGTATGTACGGGAAGGATGTAGGATTTAGAGTTGGGACTATCTGCGATTTCAGGCATCCCCTGGGGCTCTTGGAACATATTCTCTCAGATAAGAGGGGACTCTATATGTGAATACTTCCAAAATAGATCTGAGTTCCCCATCCCACCTGGGGAAGGTCATGCTGCAAACATTAAATGAGCTTTGAAAATCTTCAGCTGATGGAGCCGGGAAGAAAGGGGGTGTCAGCTCTGCTTGGTGCAAAGCCCCCTTGCGGCACACGCACTCTGTTTGTCACCTGAAATTCTGACAGCCAGGCAGTGCTCAGGTGGAGGTGATGCTAATGATCCAGGTGCCCTATGTGATTGCGTTTGTGAGAAGTGATCTCCTTCACGAGGCAGCAAAGCGCATCAAAATGAATGCCGCATTCAGGCCAGCACACGGAGCAGTTGATATTGCTGTGAAAACTCTGTTTCTCTCTGGCATGTGGGTGCACAGGCTTTGATGTTAGAATTTTGGCTCATTAATAACTAATTTACATTTCCCAGACAGCAAATTGTGATCTGACACAAATTTATAAAAGAACTCCAAATGGTGAAACTCTCTTATACAATGAGTCCTTTGTGGGTTTTTTTTTCCCTTCCTAACTTAAGGAGTTTGTGATTAAAATTTTAATGCAATCATTGAAATCTCATGGGCTACTTAAAAATAAAACACCATTTTATTTCCTTCCTCTCAGAGATCATGACAACTGGCTGCTCCTCTGTGGGTGTTTTACAATTGCTTTTTCATCTGCTCTGAGCCTCAGATAAAGTAGGATGTCCTCGGTGAACCAGAGCAAAGGCACAGCAAAGCAACTAGAGCTGGTAGCAGAAGGCGGTGGTACTGTGCTCTTCAGCTTCCTGCTGCTTCTGTGCAGGTTACAGAGATGGCATATTTTGCACTGGCTTTTGCTGCTGTCTCCAGAAGCTCTCAGGGCTGAGTCTCACCGCTCCAGGTGCCTCCTGAATAAGTCATTTTTTTTTCGACCAGAGCTATCAAGATAAGGAATTTTACGTATGTTTGTTTCCTCTTGGCTACATCTTGGAGGACCAGCTGCCTCATGGAAAACGTGGCAGGTTTTTTGTTTTGTTTTGTTTTGTATTTTGCCCCATGTTTTTTTGAGAGAATATGGAGGTCAAGGGAAGCTTTGGGGTGGCAAATTTAGGTGCATCTTGTTTCCACCCCTCCCCCCATCTTTGCCAAAAGCTTTGTCATTCTGTGTGCGGATGACTCACAGCGTAGTGGGGGAGGCAGGGTAGGGCCTTCTCTCTCCCTGGTGGAAGGAAAAAAAGCCATGTGCATCCAGTCACCTGGAAACACCTTCTTTAGACCACAAAGGGAGGTCTGTGCCTCAGGGAGGTGAGGAGTTAGACCTGAAAGTGGACCAGAGAGCTGGCCCTGGGCAGGGCAGCAGGGTGGGGGCAGGAGAACAGGATACTGGGTAGCTTGACCGCTTGCATCACTTCTGGCAACAGACTCTGTCTACTGAGTTACTCTCTGCTTGGAGAAAGGGTTTAGGGAACAGCCATGGGCTTGTTGTGTTGAATGGCAACATACCCAGCATGAAAAGATTTTGAAACTGGTACCACTTGAGGTCAGATTTTTAATGGTCACACAGCATGAGCCAAATTGACTCCATGCAGAGAAGCAACAAGCCACCCCAGTTCCCTATATCATTTTAATAACAGAAAGAATGTATTAGGAATTCCAGGCAAGACCTCTACCTGGGCACAGTCCCAGATTCTAACTCATCTCTTCATGGCTTTTCAAATGAGCCTTTTACAAAGAGGCTGTTTTTCTCTCCAACTTCTTCCGGTCCGATGAAGGAATCTGAGATTCCCCCTGCCGGCTTTGGTGGTAGGAGGCAAGGAACCTGAGAACCCCACTCTGAGCAGGGTGGCTCTGTGCAGAGTTGCTAATAAAACTGCAGCACTGATTGGGGTGGTCTTCATCTGTTAGATGAATTAAACAAGGAGGCCATCACACTGAGGTGGCTCGAAGGCCATGGGGCCCATGTAAGCAAACCCAAACCTAAGCCTGTAAGTGCCTCAAGGTCATACCATCAACACGTGAAGGACAACCATCCACAAACAGCCAACTAGGCTTTCAGCGAGAACCGGACAATAACTTTCCTTACTCTGCTTCCACCTTTTTTCTAGAAAAGTCTCGGCCTGAGCTTGGGTCGGTGGAATGCGCCTCACCGCTTCTGGTGTGGTGTGGTCTGATGTGAGTAGAGTTTTTCTCAAAGAAACCCTTAAGAAATGTTAATATGCCTCAGTTTATCTTTCAAGGCATTTAAAAAACAAGGCCTCTTCTAGAAGGTGGCACGAGGCCCACGGCCCTTTCCCTGGCTTGGACATTGGGGACAGGAGAGGCGACGGAGTCGGGTGCTTGTTTCTGCCAGCAGCTGAGTGACAGCTGGAAGTGGATGTCACCTTGTTTACAAGGCCAGACCTCGGCTGAAGTGGCAGGAGAAGCCCTGTGGTGCCTGCAGCCTGCTCTGGGAGCCGCGAGCGAGGAGGGAAGCCTGCGTGTCCTGGCAATAATTAGGGTCTTTCTTAGCACCTAGAACATTGCTGACATTTAAAACAGAATGCTGCTGTCATGCTTGTTAATTTTACCCTCTTGGGCCTCAAACGGCTCATATAACACTTGACTATTTTTCCACATCGCGGAGACCAGACTGGATTTTCTCAGAAGGCAGTCAATTCTAGGCCCGGCCAGAGAGGGACTGAAAACGAAAAAAGAAATCTTATTGCTATAAACATGATAGGTGCCATACTCAGCCTCTTCCGTCGGTGGGGAGGGTGGGGAGTCCTTGGAGGCAGTCTCGGTGCGAACGCTGGTTCCACCCCTCGCCGCCGGTGAGCTGGATTGTTACTTGGTCTTCATCATTCGTACAAAGCAGATGATAGTAATTGTTCAGCAGTTTAAATGCAAAGTTCTTAGCACATACACTGGCACTGAGTAAGTGCTCAAAGGGAGCTTGTGGTATAATTATGAGGCTTACTGTGGTGTTAGGCAGAAGAAGCTTCTGGAAGTGACGTCCTCTGAAACAGGAACAGGAATGTTCCCAGCTCCTCCCCTTACTGCTGCTTCTGGGGAGGTGTTGCCATTGTTATGGCCACCAGATTCCTGGGCCAGTAGAAATTCCCATTGGGCTCAGACACCCTCAGGAAGGGGCGCTCTCTGCCTGAGGTGTTTCTAGCACACCCCACGTCCCTAGCTCTCACAGGAAGAGCCCATTTTCTTCAGCAAGCCAGGTATGGAGAATAAACTCTTAGACAGGAAGGACCTCATGTAATTTTTTACACACCACTTTATCCCAAGCAATACTTTGCATACTGTGGGCACTCCATGGGTATCTGTAGAAGGAAGCAGTGATGGATAGGGCAGAAGGCAGAGGGCCGTGTGGCTATTCCTGGATCAGACTCAGCTCACTTTCTACTGAGCACATTGGAGACAAGTGGAGCTTGTTATCAGTAGTTCCTGACTCAGTTCTTAGGGACTTGACTTTGGGTAACTGCACACGTACCAATTAATATATTTCTCTAATTATTCAAAGAAGCAGATGTGGAGCAGAGACTTCTCAGGATGTAGAGAAATAAGAAACAGGTCCAGGTGAGAACTATATCTTGGTTATACGACATAAGGGTCTTTACTAGTTTTTTAGGGAGAGAAAATATAGGATCAAGTTTTGTTGTCTAATATCTAATACAATACTATACAGTCCTCTTTCCAAAGCATGAACCAGTCACTCCTTACTATGTTTTATTGTCAATTGCATGAGGTCTTCAGTCACAGACTCCTTCGGAGGGTACTGAATAGTAAAACCAAGATTCTGATGCTCAGATGGGTCAAAACTAGGTGTCTTAAAATTTTTAATTCTGTTTTGGTGTGATATGTGGTCTAGAGGCCTTGTCAGCACTCAGTAATAATAGCCGGTATTATATTTTGGCTTTGTTAATCTATATTCACTATGATTTCAGCCTCATGTGATTCATGAGAAGTTAGCAGGACAGTTAGGGTGATTAATGATATCCTGATTTTATAGTTGAGGACTGCAGGTTCCAGTTTTACCATCTCTATAAAGGAGTGGATACAGGGCTCTGCTGGAATAAGGACACAGATTCCCCAAATTGAGGGGTCTTTGTCTGCATCCTCCCAAATCATGGTTTAAACTGTCCAGACTACAGCCCTTGCACCTTCAAACATGTCATGAGCCACACCTCTGTCTTTTAGACCAGTAGGTGGTTGATTGCTATTAAAAGGAGGATCTGGAAGGGGACTGTGGTCACACCTGGAATAAATGAAGGTGAGGAAGATGGAAAGAACTTTTAGACCATCCATGCACACTTAACTATCTTAGCATCTAGAAGATGTGGGACCATGTGGGTAGGTGGGAATCATGTCTGTGAATAACCAAGGCAGTAGCTGTGCCTTGTCTAGTCTGTTTGCACATCCAGATCCAAAGAATGTGGGAACATGATGCTGGCCATGGCACCAGGTGACAACTACAGCCATCACATTCGTCAACTTCCATCAATTGATTAGCCTGTCCAGACACAATGATGCCTTGCTGTCTAGACCATTTGGTCAGCCCTAGAAGGGCTTGGCCATCTGAGAGTCAGCATAAAGCTTCTCTAGCAGTTCTGTCATGGGTTGGCTGAGAGTTCATCAAAGATCTGGATCTCGTGGCTACCAAGATGCTTATGGTTGGTTTAAACCTGGATTGGATGGAGCCAGGAGGGGAATTCTTACATGAACTCTTTGTGAACATACAACATAGGTCTTTGGGGCTAGAGGGACAGGCCAAAGCTTTAGCTTACAATGCAGATTGCTGTCTCATGATGACAGGAAGGTGTTTTTAATCACCTGTAAGCTCCCTCACTTTGGCGTGTGAAAGGCATTAGGATCTTCTATCACCATCAATTTTGCACTGCCTTGAGGTGAGAGGGCTGTTCAAGGAGCCAGCCTGACACTGTGCCCAGCACCTGGGGAGAGCTGTGTGCAGCAACCAGAGAGCAGAGGCCTGCCGGCTGCTCGTTTGCCTGTTCTCATCAAGCCCATCTGTGACTTCAAGCAGGTTCCCATCACCACTCCCCACCTACCTTCCTCCTTCCTTGTTTCCCTGATGTGAAACTCGGAAGATGAACAGTAATGTCATTCATTGATTTGGTTGGTATCTTTGAAACAAATCTACTTAGATAACAAATAAAATGTAGCAGCTTATTTTCTGTGGTGGAATCAACCCATTAGACAAGGGTTTTTTTTGTTTGTTTTTGTTTGTAAACAATGAGGGTACTCGGAATCCCGGAGGCCTTAACAGAGAGCTCTGGGATCCTCCTTTGCCACTCTGTCTTGAGCTGTGGCTTTGGAATGTGAACTCAGAGACTGCAGTAACAGAGGCATTTCTGTGGGCTCCAGAATGGCCTCGGGAAGACCACACTGTCTTAGCATCACAGTTATCACCTTATTTCTGAAACTTGATTTCTGGGGAAGTCTGAAAGTCATTTATAGTGATTTCTGTAAAGATGCGCATCTTCACGTGACCATTTCGATAGATTGTACTGAACATCTTATGTACAGAGAAGAACGGGTTGGAGTAATAGAAAAATGGCTAGCTGGGAGTCGCAAGGCTCCTGATCTGGAAGACAATATGGTCTGGAGGAGAGAGGATGGGCATCAGAGTCAGGCAGACACCATGGGCAAATCATAGCTCTCCAACTAAGTATCACTGGGCCCACTTCTCTTTCCTTGTCTGTCAAATGAGGCTGAGGCAGCTGCCTTAGAAGGTGGTGGTGGAGATTAACCTAGGTGACCTGGCTGCTCTTCTTCTCAGATTGCTATCTCCAGTGTGGCTAGTGCAAACCTGTCTCCTGAATTTCAGACTTAAATGCCCATGCAGACTTTGTACCAGCATGCCCTGGGCTGAACTCATTCTTTCTCTCCTATCTTCTCCAGATCCAACTATGCCCCTCCTCCTACAGTTCATTTCAGGGAAGGGTTTCATCATTTTCCTTTGTCCACACCAGCCACCCAGAGCCCCCTGCAAGTTGTCTTCCATCAGTCTGGAAAATTCCGTCTGTCACTGAATCCTGCTCATTCTGCTTTTCCTGTCTCCATGTACTCTGTTTCATCCTCTCCACTCAAGGCCACTCTTAATCCAGTTCCTCATCATTTCTTGTATGGGTTCCTGCAGTACATTCCATTTTAAATTTTATACTACCATCAGAGTGAATTTCCTGGTGTCACACATCTGTACAAGCCTCATCATTCCTTTCATGAACTTCCGGGGCAAGTTTAGTGTCCTTGAGCTGGGAAGACATGCTCACCATGAGCTGTGCCCCTCCACTATCCCTAATACCAGTCCTTGCCACTGATGTGTTCTTGCTCTAGATTGACACTGAATCAGAGTCCTTCCTTTTCTGCAGGAGTGTCAAGCTCTCTCTGACTTTCCTCCAGGGTTCTCTCTGCCTGAAATGCTTTTGCACCTCTGTGCACCTGGCTGACTCCCTATCACCATTCAAGATTCAGCTCCGGTGTTACCTCCTCTTAGAGGAGGTTCTTCAAGCAGACTTTGTGTACCACCACCATTTCATCTATTTATGCATTTATGGTCATAGATTTTTCTGGTCTGCCTTCCCTGGAGGGAAGCTTGGCAACATCGGACTCTGCAGTGCTAACCATGGGTGGACATTAAGTTCGTATTTTTAGAATAAATGATTGAAGGATATTGGAAGTGACTAGTAGAGAGGCTGGTGTATGGGGGGAACTCAGTAAAAGGAGCTCTCTGCTTTTGCCACTAACCAGCTGGTTGACTTGGTGAAGCCTATCATCTTTTGGGGCTATAGTTTTTCATAAGAAAATAAAATTCATAGGTAATTTAAGACAGACATATTCATACATATATAAAATTTCAAAAAATCAACATAGTGTAAATCTGTAGTAGTAGTAAGAAAGGAGTGGAAAGGAATTTATAATAAAAGTTCATGTACAACAGTGCTAAAAGACATAATGATGTGGTCAGATGCTTGTACCCACTTATAACAAATAGAACTGGTTTTTGGAGCTGTTAGGACCAAATTGTGCTTACACTTTTCCTTTAAATTTCTTATTTTGGAATAAAGGCTAAATAAAAATATTCAATTGGAGTGACTATGAGGGGGCTAACTAAAAATGCAAACTGAGAGAGATGTTTTTGTCTTGCTAACACAATGCCTGATACCACAAGTGGCAATGCTATTGGTCATATAATTCTCTAAATGAGTATCCAAAATGGTAGATGATGCTTGGTAAAGTTCCAAGCAAAACATCATACTTTTTTTTCTTTTTGCTTTCAATGTACTTGTATTCTAAGGAAAATCTGTATGTACCAAAATACTGTCAAAAAAAGTGTTTATATGTAAAATAGAATTACGTACTAGGTTCAGTTAATTAGATATGGGTTTTTCACCAACATGAATGTCCAGTGACAGAAAATCATGCAGAATGTAACACATGCAGAATGTAATCCCACACATTGCAGTGTGTCCAGCATTCCCTGCCCCCACATATTAAAGGGTAGGAGTGTTCACTGTATCAATGAGACATTTAAAAATACCTATATACCCAAGTTTCTAAAATGCCTTCTAAGTGTCTTATAGGGAACTAGGTAAGCCACACTATCCAGCAATGAAACACTCCCTGCCTACATATATAGGTCTTTTCAATGGAAAAAAATGCACTTCATTTGTCTAAAGCTAATTATTGTAAAGCAAATTTGTTTCCTATAGTCAAAGATTTGTAGTAGGAGAGGGAAAGTCACTTCCTTTGAGTTATGAAGGAATTAGGTGCTGAATGCATGTACAAGTAGATGCAACTTATGATTGTTGTGATTTGGTTTGCATTTTTCCTGATTGCCACTTGCCTTTCATGTCATTTTTCTTTATCCTCACCCTTTATCCATTCTAACCTGAGTAATAGTCTCTTTGCTTAGGAGGTATCCTGTTTCCATAGTTTCAAGATGGAGAAATTTGTTCTCATTCTCCTGCAGCATTCTTGATATTTATAATTTGAATTTCTTCATGATCACTGGTTGCTTGCCCCACCCCCCTGTTCCCTACTGTACCATGGATTCCTTTTAGATTTAATTCTTATCTCACTGAGCTGGGATTATTTTTTCAAGTTTGTTTCCACTATTAGTAAAAGCTTTGTTACCAAATTTATTGTCTACCTTAAAAGCAGGGCCATATGTGTTCATCTTAGTATCTTCAGATCCTACCTCAGTAATCAGCTACTAGCAAGTGCTCAATTAACATTTGTTGAAGGAATGAATGAATGGAACACATGATGTACTTTAGCCTCAAATCTTGCAAGTTTCATGAATATAAGGTATGATGTTGCATAAAACAAATGAATTTTCTAATTCACCATTTTTGACAATTTTTTAAAAAGATTTATTTATTTATTTTGGAGAGAAAGTAAGAAAGAGACAGAACGAGTGGGGGAGGGGCAGAGGGAGACAGAGAGAGGGAATTTCAAGCAGACTCCCCTCTGAGCATGGAACCCAAAGTGGAGCTCCATCCCAGGACCTTAATATCAAGAGTCAGATGCTTAACAGACATAGCCACCCAGATGCCCCCATTTTCAACAATCTGATATTTTGTAATACTGAATCTATTTAAAGGAGCATAAATGTTTCCTTCTTTTCTTTTTATTTTTTTTATTTGATGGTGTGTAATTTTATTCCTTGGACATTGTATTTTCAAACTAAATGCTTTTATTTTTTATTTTTTTTAATCAGTTGGGAACTGTGTTTTTATTTTTATTTTTTTAATTTATTTTTTATTGGTGTTCAATTTACTAACATACAGAATAACCCCCAGTGCCCGTCACCCATTCACCCCCACCCCCCGCCCTCTTCCCCTTCCACCACCCCTAGTTTGTTTCCCAGAGTTAGGAGTCTTTATGTTCTGTCTCCCTTTCTGATATTTCTCACACATTTCTTCTCCCTTCCCTTATATTCCCTGTCACTATTATTTATATTCCCCAAATGAATGAGAACATATAATGTTTGTCCTTCTCCAACTGACTTACTTCACTCAGCATAATACCCTCCAGTTCCATCCACGTTGAAGCAAATGGTGGGTATTTGTCATTTCTAATAGCTGAGGAATATTCCATTGTATACATAAACCACATCTTCTTTATCCATTCATCTTTCGTTGGACACCGAGGCTCCTTCCACAGTTTAGCTATCGCGGCCATTGCTGCTAGAAACATCGGGGTGCAGGTGTCCCGGTGTTTCATTGCATCTGTATCTTTGGGGTAAATCCCCAAGAGTGCAATTGCTGGGTCAGAGCAGGTCTATTTTTAACTCTTTGAGGAACCTCCACACAGTTTTCCAGAGTGGCTGCACCAGTTCACATTCCCACCAACAGTGTAAGAGGGTTCCCTTTTCTCCGCATCCTCTCCAACATTTGTTGTTTCCTGCCTTGTTAATTTTCCCCATTCTCACTGGTGTGAGGTGGTATCTCATTGTGGTTTTGATTTGTATTTCCCTGATGGCAAGTGATGCGGAGCATTTTCTCATGTGCATGTTGGCCATGTCTATGTCTTCCTCTGTGAGATTTCTGTTCATGTCTTTTGCCCATTTCATGATTGGATTGTTTGTTTCTTTGGTGTTGAGTTTGAGAAGTTCTTTATAGATCTTGGAAACTAGCCCTTTATCTGATATGTCATTTGCAAATATCTTCTCCCATTCTGTAGGTTGTCTTTTAGTTTTGTTGACTGTATCCTTTGCTGTGCAAAAGCTTCTTATCTTGATGAAGTCCCAATAGTTCATTTTTGCTTTTGTTTCTTTTGCCTTCGTGGATGTATCTTGCAAGAAGTTACTGTGGCCGAGTTCAAAAAGGGTGTTGCCTGTGTTCTTCTCTAGGATTTTGATGGAATCTTGTCTCACATTTAGATCTTTCATCCATTTTGAGTTTATCTTTGTGTATGGTGCAAGAGAGTAGTCTAGTTTCATTCTTCTGCATGTGGATGTCCAATTTTCCCAGCACCATTTATTGAAGAGACTGTCTTTCTTCCAATGGATAGTCTTTCCTCCTTTATCGAATATTAGTTGAAAATGTTTCCTTCTTTAGGTCCCCTTTCTATTGATGGTACCCACCATTCTACCAGACTCCCCAGCAGGAAATTCTAGAATCTTCTTTGACTCTTTACATATCACATCGACAGTTGCCAAGCTTTAGTTTACAAAGTCTCTCAGATCTGTCCCTATTTCACTTCTACTCAAATAATTCTGTCATTATCATGCTTGAATTCTGACCGGGGTTCTTAGATTTCTCTCCTTCCAAGACCGCAACCACCATAAAGTTGATGTGCACAGGGAACCACTGTGGCTATCTCTTGCAGATTGCGTACCTTCATTTTTACCAGTTTCCCTACCTCCTGGCTGGCTGTCCTATAGGAAGGCTCATGTTTTTACTGGTCACTATACCCCTTCTTGTTTTTATGAGTCTCCTCCTCCTCTCTTGCCTGGAAAACTTCTTTGCTTCATATCCATATATGCTGCTCTATCCTCCTGCAATGTTTTCTTGAGACCCCAAGTGTATCTTGAATTCTCTTGTTGGGTGTCCCATCTGCAGCCTATATTATGGGCAATCTATAATTTGTAATAACTTTTTGCTTGTTTTGTGTGCTCATCTCTTTGTAAGACCATGAGCCTTTTCTCAGGGACTGGTGTTCATTTTATTTGTAAATGACACCAAGCTTACCACAATCCTAGGGCTATAAAAAGTGCTCCGCAAATAAGTTATATCGAACATATGAATATGGCTGTATTTTGTGTGCTTAGAGCAGGGCTTAGCAAATTTTTTATGTAAAGGACCAGGTAGTAAATGTTTTAGGTTTGTGGACTTTATGGTCACTGTCACCACTGGTCACCTCTGCTACTGTAATGTGAAAGTAGCCATAGGCACTGTGTAAATGAATGAGTGCAACTCTGTTCCAATAAAAGTTTATTTATAAAAATCAATTTGGCGAGCAGAAGGTTTCCTGATTCTTGGCTTATAGTGTGGTATTAATGAGGCCCCATATCAAGACCCCTTTAAGTACCTATTGGTAAGCTTAGTTGTAATACTTAATTTCTAACTCTGGCCGACAGCCTTAAAGAGAGTGCATTGTCACTGTTGGAGAACGGATTGAAGCAGAGAGACCCTAGGTGTGGCCTTGCAGATTGTGTATCACACAGCTCCAGAACTGCCACAAGTATAGCCCTCTTGAAAATCAAGTTCTTTCTAGGGCATATGAGTCTTGTCATCTTCCCATTGGTGGGAAAGAAAACTGCTATTTATTTGAGTATCTGCCATGTGCCAGGTATTTTATGTGTTGTCCATTCTTTTAGTAAGTGATAGTATCCTCTGAGGTATGAGTGTTATTTCCATTTTTCAAATAAAGAGACTGAGTCACCAGAAATTAAATAATTTACCCAAGGTCACAGATAGGACCCAATGGATCACACATCAGTCTTTCTGACACCAAAGTTTGTGCTCTTTTTACTCCACCATCATAGAGTTATTATCATAATAAGTCTGGTGCTGCTGCATGAAAAACCAAACAGAATGTGATGTTCCTGGCAAGGCAAACTGATGTAGCAAGTTGTATTTATGGTCTTATGGTCTCAGTTGAATTTCTGTTGTCAGCCTTATTAATTATTACACTTCTTTTATAGTCATTAGAGCCTGCCAGTGAATAACGCACTGGCATTGTCAAGTGTAGCTAGATCTCAGAGATCTTACTTTGGGAAGAATCACCCTTAGACATACCAAGATTTTTACACAGCAGTAACTGTTACATAGTTGTAGTCTCACTTAAGCTAAAAGGAAATTTAGCTGGGAGCTAGAATAATACATTCTCTCATCTTTCCACTTGTCATGTTCATGTCTGTGTGGTAAACCAATATAAATCTCGCTGGATTTTTAAAACCTGATCATGTCTTCTCTGCACAGATAGCCAACCTCAGGGAAACCCAGTGGTTCAGGGATGATGTTAAAGAAGATGAGATAAGTAATTTGAAATCTCTGTAGATCCAGATTGTATTACTAAGTCTGAAGAGGGTGGAAACAAAACATATTTATTTTAGGACTTTTAAGCTCTAGTTACATAAGGCCAAATAATTGTATTTGCTATTTGTTTTGTCTTCTTGCCATACCATGGTATAAGCTCAGATTCTTTCTTCCTTTCTTTATTGCTATCTTGCTTTTTTCCTCCTTTTTTTTTTCCTCCTCTCTCCCTCTCTCCGTTCATCTCTCTGTCTGTTCATCCAGCCGTCTACTCGTTCATCTGTCCATCTACCCTCCAGGGTTTAATAGTGTTCTATGGGCTGGATTCTCTTGTGGTGCCACCACGTCTGTCTTGTCTGTGCTCTGTTTTTCCCAGTTGTCTTTGACCTATACCTGCATCTCCAAATAGTCATGGTCATTGTCCCAGATAAAAGAACCAAAGTATCCAGATAATTTAGCTTTCATAGCTTATCCATTATTTTCTTATCCAAGCATTCCTGTTGCAAAGATCATGTATTGCTAGATTGAAGATCCCAGGAGGTGCAGGATAGTGAGAAATGAATCCCATTGCACCTGGTGCGTTTTGTAGTGATTTCCCAAAATACTGAATTCAATAACAACAACATTCAAAAAGCACACCACGACTGCCAAGCCATAGAAGTTTGCAAATCCAAAAGATCACTATCCTCTCCTAGTGTTGTATATATGCTAATGTGTCGCACTTTGAACACATGAATACCAGGGACCTGCTAGAGGATGCTTCAGTTTTGGACTAAAAGGCTTCAAAGGCTTCCAGCCCTCTAAATGAGGCTTTGAAGTAGAGGGTGGTGTGATGATGAGAGCAAGCTCATCCCTCTGTGTGGCTATTCTATTATTTCAGGCTTCTGATTTCGAGTTGCAAAGCAAACAAGGCCCTCTGGTGCTCTGACTTACCCCAGGTTATCTTTATAGACAGAAAGGGCTAAGTTTCCAACTAAGCCAAAGATAGAGCTAATCAGCCTGGTTTATTATATATTCAGGCATCTGCAAATTCCTCCTTATTTTGATTTCATTATAATCACAGTGCCCTTTGCCATTGCTTTTTGGTGTTGTAAAAATTAAAGCCTAATGAAGTGTAATGGTTTGATTACATACTGTAGTGGAAACCACTGACTGGCTAACTTCACAGTCATGCTCAACCCTCTTGCTCCTTCCTGCCTCCCACAATAGGGAATGCGCCACATATTCACTTCCCCAGCAATGTGGGCAGCCAACCAAGTTCTAGCCAATGAGATGTTAGTCCTGCTGGCTTTTGGAAAACTTTTCTGCTTTCCCTGATAAAAGGGACACTGAGCTGGTGTCACTTTTTCTTTTTTCTTTCTGTCTTACATGCAGATAAGATGCCTGGAGCTTCTGCAGCCATTTTGTGATGAGTGATAATTATGATGATGAAAAGTCAACATACTAAAGATGATAGAGGTGGTAGAAGGAAAAGACAGAATGAACTCAGTTCCTTGAAGGTTTTATTAGAAAAAGAAGTTCCTATTTGTTTCAACCACTGTTAATTGTTTTCTGCTATTTATAGCTGAAGGTATTCTTGAGCCAAACAATGTAAATATGAGGGTTGCTTTTCTTTTCTTTTCCTTTCTTTTTCCTTTCCTTCTTTCCTTTCCTTTCCTTTCCTTTCCTTTCCTTTCCTTTCCTTTCCTTTCCTTTCCTTCCTTTCCTTTCCTTTCCTTTCCTTTCCTTTCCTTTCCTTTCCTCTTTCCTTTCCTTTCCTTTCCTTTCCTTTCCTTTCCTTTCCTTTCCTTTCCTTTCCTTTCCTTTCCTCTTTCCTTTCCTTTCCTTTCCTTTCCTTTCCTTTCCTTTCCTTTCCTTTCCTTTCTTTCCTTTCTTTCTTTTTTCAAGTTTTACTGCAGGAGGCATGTTTTAATCACCATTTCAAATAAAGGAGTACAATTTTTTTTCTCTAGAAACAGCAGTATTTTATTCTCCAGGTAGAAGACTACTGAAAACATTGTGATTGCCCCAATTAGAAACAGATACATGAGTACCTTAAAAATACAGAGGAAAAGGAACATGAATTTTCACGAAATCATCCTTGTGCCTAATTAGACAATTGCTTAGAAAAGGTAGCCTAAAAAGAAGCAACGCATGAATATGTTTTCATTTAAGTTCATGCTCTCGACTCTCTCAACTGAGTTTGAATAGTAAAGTGGAGTTAGGATTTCTGGAGCTTTAGGAGCCCATCTTCCCTATACGAAGCAATCAGGTTCTGATGAGGGTGATGTGTAATATGACTTCCTTCTCATGGACTGTCAGTTCCCTCCAGTTTGCCAGTGATGTGCTAAAACAGGAGAGGACAGAGTCCTCCCTTGCACAGTAGATCCATTCACCCGGGAGAGACGACACAGCAAGTACAATCCCTTTTCTCTCTTACCAGAGCTCCATTTCTGACAATGTGGCTCTGCATATTCCTGACAACCAATGTATTTGATCTATTGCACACCACAGAGTGTTCTGGGATTTTAGGAAGCAGGGCCACACTCTTGATAGTGGCATCTGTCCTTGCAGTGTGATCCAGTGATTTAAAGGTATTTGAGCATTCCGTGGTCTTCATATTCCAGATATTCACAGTGCCATCAGGGGATGCACTAATAATATAATGTCCATCTTGTGTAAAAGTTATTTTGTTGTCAAAGGAGAAATAGCCATGAAATTCCTTCAAGGTTTTCCCAGATTTTAAACCATGAATTCTAATTGTCTGTTCAAAAGAGGCAGTAAGGCGGCACCTGAGTGGCTCAGTGGTTTAGTGTCTGCCTTTGGCTCAAGTTGTGATCCCTGGGTCCTGGGATCGAGTCCTGAATTAGGCTCCCTGCAGGGAGCCTGCTTCTCCCTCCGTCTGTGTCTCTCATGAATAAATAAATAAAATCTTTTTTTTTTTTTGAAAAGAGGCACTAGAGATCTCACAGCTACCATTAGAAAAGCTTAAACAGGTGGCACCTTTACTCTGTCCTTTCAAATTTCCTGAAACACTGTCCACTCTGAATCTTCCAGGAGGGTTATTTCTAACTTCTACTTTTAGCCACATGACCCAGTTTTAACTGCACATAACTAGTCTTCTACTTAGTCAATGAACATATCTATAAAATACTGAATCTGGCTTCATAAATCTGACCTCTGTGATCTTTGTGGGGTGTTTAATGCATTGTTCAGTAATTAGTGATGCCACCAGGATACATACAAACAAATGTAGCATTTTCACTGAACACTATCTCACTTATTTCCTCAGAGTAGCATGTTTAATATACCTTTCTCAGGGTTTCCAAGGGTACCTTAGACTATTAGAAAACCATGAAGTTATAAAAACACTATAAGAAGTTTTAATGGAAAATATTTTATAACACACATGTCAATCACTTAATGTTAGTAACACATACAAATAATAAGAAATTCTGGGTAATTAAAGTCCATAAACCTGCACCTTTTACCCATCACCAATATCTTGCTTTTCTCTGAATCAGGCATATGAGTTCTCAGGTATAGTTTTCTTTTCCTTTTTTTTAAAGATTTTATTTATTTATTTGAGAGAGAGAGTACAAGTGGAGGGGGAGGGGCAGAGGGAGAGGGAGAAGCCGACTCCCCGTTGAGCAGGGAGGCCAAGGGGCGGGGGGTGGGGGTGGGGGGGTGGGGGGGGTGGGGGTGGGGTGGCATCAATCCCAGGACCCTGGGATCGTGACCTGAGCCAAGGGCAGAGGCTTAACTGATTGAGCCACCCAGGGGCCCCTCAGGTACAGTTATCTTTATGTTTTTGTGTTCATGGTTTCCTGAGAATCTAGAGGAAATGCCAAGTTGTTTTTTTGTTTTGTTTTTGTTTTTGCTTTGTTCTTGTTGTTGTTGTTGTTGTTGTTATTGTTTGCAATGCCAAGTTTTAGAAGAAGCAAGGAATTTTCTCCTCCATATTTTTTTTGGGCTGGGCAGTACTCTGTCTAAGGAAAGCAAATCACTAAGTCTAGTTTTTATGTTACCAGAAGAACTTTATTACTTTTGTTTGGTGTTCCCAGAAAAGCAATTAAATGTGATCAACAAGGCAAGCTTAAGGATTTGTTTAGTTCCTAACACCTCTTTCTCTTTTTATATACTTATATTCTCTGAAGAACCACTGACCTAATTCAGAGTTAAAATAATTCCTCTTATTAAGAATGAAATATAATAAGGATGAAACACAAGTCTGGAGAACTACACACTGCTTAGATGTCATCCTAAAAATGAGGACAATGTGCTTTGAATTCAGGAAGGGTCTACAAGGGTACAATCATCTGGTTTCAAGAATGTGCCTTCTCAATATTTCTAGAGCCTTCTATGGGGACCTCAGTTTTAGAAGTCTTCACTGCAACAGAGATGCTTATGTATACTCCTGCCTCCTCTTCTAGGTGGTGAATTTCTGCAGGGCATTGGCAGGGTTTGGTTTGTCTCTGCATTCCTTCACATTTCCCATTGTAAGATTTTATACTCATGTGAAAACTGATAAAAGATTTGCTGAGTTGAATTTTATCTATACAGTTGTAGCTTTGCAATATCTTAATTTTTGGGGTAGGTGACCTCTGAGTCATACATTCAGATGATTTTTAACTCGGCTTCCAAGACTGCCTTAAAAGATCAATTTGTTAGTATTACCAAGCTCTGATTACTTGGTGTTACATAATTATACTGCAATTAAACTAAAAATAAGCAGCATATTTAAATAACTCTAACAGAATTAAGGCGAGTGGGTGATTCACACAAATGTCCCTGCTCTTCTCTTCTTCATGGATAAAATGAAGTGCATCATTAGCAAATGTTGAATCCTTCCAATATTGACTGGCCTCACTTGAGACAAGCACACTTGAAATTTGGAATGATGCAGAAAATAAAATGAGGGCATTATTTTTTCCCTTTCAAATGTGTCTGTAATTAACACTCCTTTAAATAGTAAATTTGAAGTCTGACTCAGTTTTTTAAAAAAATCAGTTATAGTCTCTGAAAAAGAAAACAATAAGAAATTTCTAAAAGTGGCCTTTTCTGGGGAGGAGAATTGGCAGCCTAGGAGCTAGTAAGGGAGGAAGACTTATTTCTCAATGAAACCCCTTTGTGTGCATATATTACTTATTGAAAGATAAACAGACATAAACAAACACACACACAAATTTCAGTATATGTTCTGCTGAAGCAAGCATGGCACACAAATTTCAATACAATTTTGAAAAATAACAAAATGAAAGGACCTGTGCAGCCTGATTTTAGGATTTACTATGAAGTTAAAGTATTTGGGGTAGTGTGGTGTTGGGGTAAGAAGAGCTGTATATGTCAATGAGACAAATACAAACTCCACATGTAGATGGCCGATTAATTTTGACAAAGACTCTAAGCTAGTTTGTTTCAATAACTCAATGTCCCCGAGGGAAAAAATGAATGTTGACATTTATATGATACTTAACAAACTAAACCAAAATAAATCATGGACCTAAATGTATAATCTGAAATGATAAAACTTGGAGAATAGATGGGATAAAATCATTGTGACTTGAGTATGCAAAGATTTCTTAGGGCACAAAAACCACAAAGCATAAAATAAAAATTTGATGAAATGAACTCTATCAAAATGAAGACTTCTGCTTTTTAAAACAATATTAAGATCATGAAAAGCAAACAACTGACAAGGAGAAAATACATGCAAAACATATATCTGATAAAGAAATTGTACCCCACAATATGGGCAAAATATTTAAAGACACACTTCACAAAGAAGATACACATATGGCCAACAAGTACATAAAAGATATTCAACATCAATAGTCATCAAAGAAATGCAAAAAAAACCATAATGGAAAATTGAGATGACTGATAATACCAAGCATTCATGACAAGATAGAGCAGCTGTATGTTGCTAGCCTGAAGGTAAAATTTACTGCTACTTTGGAAAACACGTTGGCCATTTCTTGTAAAATTAAACACACTGTATACCATGGCAATCCCCCTTCTGGGTACAAGAGAAAGGAAAACGTGCACATGAAGACATGTACTTGATTGTACTTGAATGTTGCATTAGTTTTCTAGAGGTTTTGTAACAAATTACCACAAGCTATATATGTATACAATGGAATATTACCCATTAGAAACAACAAATACCCACCATTTGCTTCGACGTGGATGGAACTGGAGGGTATTATGCTGAGTGAAGTACGTCAATCGGAGAAGGACAAACATTATATGTTCTCATTCATTTGGGGAATATAAATAATAGTGGAAGGGAATATAAGGGAAGGGAGAAGAAATGTGTGGGAAATATCAGAAAGGGAGACAGAACATAAAGACTCCTAACTCTGGGAAACAAACCAGGGGTGGTGGAAGGGGAGGAGGGCGGGGGATGGGGGGGACTGGGTGACGGGCACTGAGGGGGGCACTTGACGGGATGAGCACTGAGTGTTATTCTATATGTTGGCAAATTGAACACCAATAAAAAATAAATTAAAAACAAACAAACAAACAAATTACCACAAACTAGGTGACTTTAAGCAACAGACATTTATTCTTTCATAGTTTTAAAGCCTAGAAATCCAAAATCAAGGTTTTGACAGCACCATGCTCTCTCTGAAGGCTCTAGGAAAGAATCTGATCCATGAAGTTTTCTCTCAGCTTCTGGTGTTACCAGCAGTCCTTGGCAATTTTCTGCTTGTAAATGCATTACTTCAACTCTGCCTCTGTCATTATGTGGCTTTCTCCACATAATCCAGGACAGGGCAGCCTCCACTTTGCCATGCCCTGATCTTGTGTCTAGATCTCTTCTTTCCTATAAAGACACCCATATGGGATTAGGGCCCACCCCAATGACATCATTTTAACTTGATAACATCTGCAAAGACCCTATTTTCAAATAAGGGTACATTCACAGGTATCACGTTTAGGACATCAGTATATCTTCTAGGGGATACAATTCAACCCGCAGCAAATATTCATGGCAGCTTTACTAAAAACAACTATTTATGGAAACAACCCAGATGTCTGTCAACTGGTAAATGGATAACAAATTGTGGTATATCCATATAACAGACTATTATTCAGCAGTAAAAAGGATGAATTACTAATATGCATAACACACATGAATTTTAAAAATGTTTTGCTGAGTGAAAGAAGCAGACACAATGGAATATATCCCATATGATTTCATATGCCTGAAGTTCTAGAAATGGCCAATCTAATCTATAATGACAAACCCAGATCAGTATTTGCCTAGATTTCGGGGAGAGAGTGTGGGATTGTTCAATTGATTGCAGCTTTATACTGTGGCACTTTTCGTGGAGATAGAAATGTTCTATATTTTGGATTTGGTGGTGGTCATGTAGGTTTATAAGTTTATCAAAGTTCTTTAAACTGAACACTACCAAGCTGAATACATTTTACTTTATATAAGTTATGTCTCAAAAAATTCATTTAAAAACTCACTTGCAAAAAAAAAAAAAAACTCACTTGCAAAGGACTATTAAGTAACCTATGGCATAAAGCAAAATTCATATTTGTGAATATGTTCACCCTCTTGTATCTATTTAAAATAAAATGTGGCTATAGCATCTATGGAAGGTGCTAGAAACTACTCATTCACCACTGGGAGGGGAAGGCCTGTGTTTTAGTCTGCATAGCATCATTTTTCCCTTCTCCTAGAAGGAAATAGCATCTCCTTATTTTCCTACTCTCAGTGTTCTGTTCCTTCCTTATTTCAGTCAAATGGTTTTAGGGGGACCTCTGATTGCAACCACTTCTTTCCAATTGCCACCTCCTTGGTCCATTGCCCCTTCACTCTCTCTAACTCCTCCCTCCCACCCTGCTAGTGGGAGCACATTGAGAATGCGGATCTGCAGTAGAGGATAGTAACAATGAACTGGAGCAGAGCCCCAGTGAAAGGAAGAAGACATAGAGAGAGAATGTCTTGGAAGCATGAAGTCTCCGGCTTTGGAAATTTGCCAATTATCCCTTCCTCCTCCTCCATCATTCCTGGGTTCTTGAGCCAATAAATTAATAAAATTTCTGTATTCATTAAGGTAAACTTCTTCCAATTTCAGCCAAAACATCTACATTAGGATTTAGAAAAAATTCTATTAGCTTTTGTCAGGCTGTCTCATATATATATTTATTTCTAGATGTACATACTCTAGACTATATAACATTTTCAAGTTGTCAATGTCCTTCTTCACAAATGTCACCCTGGGTCTGCTCACCTCCTATTACTTTAGAGGTTATGTTGCCTAGCATGTTGGGAATCTGACTTACTTTTTTTTTTTTTCAATTATTTAAGTGATATAAAGTTGAGTTAGACATTTTGGTGATTGCTTTACTTGTGGCTGAATGCTTAGCATGAAGGCAGTGAGTTATAATTAAACCTAAATTTTAAAATATGAATTTCTATCAAGCCGGGTCTTCTTCATTTAATACTTTTACAGATAATCATTTCAACCCCAAAACAAGAATTTAAACTTATTGCTGTTCAGTGGATTTCTATTTTTCTCTCTTTTAATATTTGAGAATCCTATTGTCTCCTTATTCTGTCACCTAGGGCACTCTTCTCAGTTTTGTTTCATCTAGTAGTTTAATAAGCAAAAAGTGGAAAACAATGACTTTTTTTTTTTTTTTTTGGTACCTATATTAGTTCTGGTGTGTTCCTAAGAGCTTACCTAGATCTGTCAATAATCAGTTTGGGAATTTCCTGGAAGTCAACAGGAAGCTTATGGATTGGCAGCTCTCTGCATGTCTACATGCAACCAATTCTCCCTTTTATTACCATCAGGAAATGTTTCCTATCTTTAGCCTTTTTGCATTTCCTTCATTCTCGAGGGTATTCTGAAGACCACTAATGTGGTTCTCTGGTCACTTTTTCAATGATTTTTGTGGTCATTTTGGGAGCCCAGTAGTTTATACTCATTTAAGGCCACATCGTATTTCCTGAAGAACTCCTATCTGGGTCTTCTGTTTCTTCTAGCTCTAATTTCATTATTCTTAGTGCAGGTGACAGGAACAATGTAAAAATGTAGTTTGACCTACATTACTAAAGCTCTCTGAGCACCATTTTCCCTTTGTGGGACTATGGTGAAGGATAAAAGAAATGATGTAGGGCCACATGGCTGGTGTAAAGTTAAATGATATGGCCCTGGATCTGCTATTCAGGGCAAAGCAATGCCTAGGGCCGGATGCTACTGATAGAGAAGCTTCCAGAGAGTAAGGGGTAGTACAGTTTCTCTTTAGGCACAGGTTCCTACTGCCCAACCTGTTGTTGCCCTGGGTGAATGGCTAAGGACAACTTTCTGAGAAAGATAGGAAAAACCTAGGCTCTATGGGCTACAAAGAGAGAATTCAGGTTTGGGCTTCTGGATACTGAAAGGATGCCCTGTGAGAGCACAAGGGAGCTGGGATCCAGGGACACCAGCTGATCTAGCTTGTCTTCATAAGCACAGTTAGCAAAATTAGCAGATGCTGATGGCCTAATCACATTGACCAACCTGCCCCACTTAACGTCCTTCAAGACTTTTCTTTGACACACAGCAGCATTTAAAAAGCCTCTCATTTTTTGTTCCAGCAACATTGAGGTTGGTTTATACTGGGGTCTCTCTCCCCTTCTGCAGTAGTTTAAATAAAATCTGTCTTGTCATTTTAAAACAAGTATTCAGTGAATAATTTCTCCTTAACAAATAATTCTAATTGTGATTGGTCAGAGATACTGGGGTGCAGGTGAACTCTGTAGAGGGGAGGTGTAAATGGATCCAGCTGTAGAGGGTTGAGAATGGCAGAAGGGAGAAGAAGGAGTTTGAATTTGGCAATAATCTTCATTGAGGACGAGAGGGACAGATGTAGGCCTGGTGACAATATAGTCAGAGTCTTAGATCAGTGAGTTGATAATGAAGATAGCTCATAAATTTGAGTGAACCAACTAGAGGTTTCTAGTGGGTGCTAAAGACACTATCTGTAGCTCTGTTACCCTTTATATCAGTAGTTTAAAAGGCATGAGAATAGCATTCGTAGTGGCATGATTCTGATTCCAAATAAACTCAACAGTCTAAATAAAGAGCTAAAATTATCAGGATGAAATGTGATAGAAAGAAATGTATGCAGACCCTAATATTCCAGGGAGGGCAGGCTACAGAATTTGCATGGAGGGCCTGGTGTATAATGAAAACAGAATTTGTGCAGTCCCAGTGCAAGGCAGGGAAGTCAGTCTCTTTTCACCCAGGCCCACTGCCTCAATTCATGGTGGTGAGCAACCCTCAGGGGATTGCTATCTCTGCTTCAGGGTCTTTTCCATACCTGGATCAAGGTGGGTGAGAGGGTAAATGTACAATGGCACCATGGATCCAGGACAGGGCAGCCTCCACTTTGCCATGCCCTGAGATGCTGTGGGGCACATGCTTTCCCAGAACCTCTGCCCATTGCTATGGGTGAAGGTGGCAGTGGTTGTGAGATGTGGCCTAGAGCCTATCTCAGGGGGTGAGCGGAGGTGAACTATTTGGGAGTCAGGACTCAGGCCTGTTGCATTTGCTCCGTAATCCCACAGATTTAACAAAACAGTACAAAGGCACCCTTAGGTGAGTCCCATGTGACTTCACTGGTCACAGACCCAGGAAGCTGACATTGATTCTGGGCTGGGATGACAGTGTCAAAAGTAGGAATGAGAACTTTTTTTCTGGACAAAGCAATTTGAGCAGATGGATAGTCCTGTAAATAGGAGGAGAAAGAAGCCTGGAATGCAGGTTGAAAACGAACTATAGAGAGCTTTGGAGTCACACATCATCCTGTAGAGGAGAAGCAAAGGAGATCTGAGAGCAGGGGAGTGACAAGGTGAACGAGGTATTTCTGAGGATTAATTCCCAGGGAGATATCGTTTAGAAGCATGTGCCTTTCAACTATTCCTTTTTGTTGTTTTCATACATAAAACTGAAGGGACACTCTTTTGGATCAAAGATGGGCAGTTGCCTGCAAGGCATCTTTCACTTTTTCCTACTGCTTCATGCACAAAATCTGCTGGAACTTTTGACATTTTGCTCTTCCTTTCCTCTGGATTTTCATGCCAGCAAATTAATGTGTAAAATGCCGGCAGAAAATGACTTTCACAGGACAGAATGATCTTGCATTTTTGGTCAGGAGAAGAAGAAAGCAGCAGACTCACTAATTGCTGAATTACAATGAACTTTTCTATGATCCTTTGAATCTCTCAGAGGAATCAAAACAAAACAAAATTAAAGCAATGATATCAAGCAACCAGCTTTGCATGCAGACAACAGGTAGATATTAAAACTGAAACCTCACCTTCGTTCAAAGTAACAGCAAAAAGAATGTGACTTCTCTTCCTGAGGGACTGGTAATAATTTTCATCTGTGTTCTGCTCATCTTAGTAGTAATTTTTTAAACAGGCATTTCCATGGCAAATACACATGCACCCACAGGCACACCCCATAATCTCCTACCCCAGATATAAATAGATTGGAGCTGCCAGGGAATTGGTCATATAGTTTAGACAATTGTTGAGAATTCTAATCTTGTAAGAAAGAAAATCAGTAGGGTGGTGTGTAGCCAGAATAAGGACTTTCATAATGCTGAAAGCATTTGGCAGCACAAACATTTCTGGGCTTTGCCAGAGACAGAAAAATGGATGCAAACTCCTAGTGGAGGAGTTTTATTTTCTCTATGTCATTCCCTCACTTGCATCTCTGGCCTTGAGAAGTCAATTTATTTCCTTTTGCCATGTTCTGTCTGATTGAGAGGCTGAGAGTTCTCCCCCATTTTTCCCAGGCATGTTGAGCTAGCTTCAGCAATGGGGAGCTTGCTTTACCCTCCAGACTGTGTACCACCCCTCCCCCCCACCTTGATCATGTGTTCTATTTCCACTCTTTTGAGCAGTTCTTAAAAATTTGTCAGCTTTTTGGACAGCTCCCGGTCATTTCTTAAGCTATTGCCACTGTACCTTCGTTACTGGGTGCCTTTCCATTGCTTTGACATGATGGTCTTTCTGAGAAAGTGCTAGAGAGGGGGTCAGCTTTGGAATCAGACTGACCAAGATCTTGATCCTGGCACTGACCTTTGTTAGCTTTAACTTTTAACAGGTTACATGGCTGCTCTAACTTTCTCTGAAAATGAGGGTGTTGATGAGTTCCCTGATGAGTTAGTTCCCTGTAGGCATGTTGTGAGCATAAAACAAAATCACATGCATATAAAGCACATGAACACAGTAGATGCATATGAACTGTTACCATGCACCTGATTTGCCTGCCTTCCCTTCTCAACTGACTATAGAATCCTGGGCCGTGAAACTATGTCAGACCTTCCTATAGAGTGTTGCAGGTTTAAAGCCCATGCCCACCTATGACCAGACTTCTCTTCCTGCTTATTAGAAATTCTAAGACAATATGTTTGCTTCTTTTTAAGATATCCCGCACTTTGACCAATTAAAGCTTCTTAGTCCGTCTCTATTGATTGAAACTATCTTTTGTTTCTTCCTTTATTGGGTCAGAGTTGAAATTGTCTTTCAGGCAAGGTGGAACTTGTCCCATTGTCTGTTTTTAGAAGAGTGCCCCTTCTGGCAGATGCCAAGAACCCTTAGAGTATCTTGACCACTGCTCATGTTTTCCTGGGACCCTTTTGTGATGGATTTCAGGAATGGCCGTGTTGCCTATAACACAACTCCACAATCTTTATTTTATTTTTTAAAGATTTATTTATTTGAGAGAAAGTGTGTGAGTACATTGGGGAGGGGAAGAGGGAGAGAATCTTCAAGCAGACTTCCTGCTGAGCGGAGACCCCAACTTAAGGCTTGATCCCATGACCCATGAGATCATAACCTGAGCCAAAACCAAGAGTTGGAGCTTAACCCACTGAGCCACCCAGGTGCCCCTCATGATCTTTATTTTAATAAGTTAGAGTAGACATAACAGCAAAAGGCCCTGCCATCTAATTATTTCCTCAAAGAATGATTTCCCCAAAGAATGATAGTTTGTTGACTATTTTAAAACTAATTGGATTTTGGTAGATATTTTTCAATGACTCCTATTGAATAACAAAACTGTACAACAAAACACATATTCAGCTACTTCAACATAATATTTTGTAGGTCATTTTTTTTTTAATTTTTTAATTTATTTATGATAGTCCCACAGAGAGAGAGAGAGAGAGAGGCAGAGACACAGGCAGAGGGAGAAGCAGGCTCCATGCACCGGGAGCCCGACGTGGGATTCGATCCCGGGTCTCCAGGATCGCGCCCTGGGCCAAAGGCAGGCGCCAAACCGCTGCGCCACCCAGGGACCCCTTGTAGGTCATTTTTAATGTAAGTTTTACCAGGGAGTTATATCACTCAGAGTTAAATAGCTATTTTTTTTTTTTTTCGGGCCAAAGTGGATATTTTGTAATAGGTACTTAAAGCATTTACTTAAGTTAAAATTATTATGTCTATGTTTTATGCTGTATGGCTTCAATTGTCCATATATTTGTATGTAAGTACAGATCTACACTGAAGCAAATGAAGCAAATTAAAATCTTTTTAGGTCATCTGCATTTGGTAATAAGGTACAAGTCTTCGGTAGGCTCTGCAACTTTTGGCAGAGGTCATCTGTCAAGACATTGGTTGCGCCCCTTACTTTCAATATAGAAGAGCCCTATTACAGAGACTTGTTAAATATAACCTCAAACTCACTGCTGCTTCATTCTTATAAGAAATGCAAATGAGAGATACTGCATTTATGAAGGATTTCCTAGATTATATGCAACTCAATCTCTTTGATACACTAAAATCTCTCCTTGGTTTAAGTTAAAGATTTAAAGAGCCCTATTGCTGAAGATTATACCATCACTTTGCATTGAAGAACATTCTTAAAAACACTCATATAGAGTTCACTGCTGTATGTGCTGCTATAATATTGCTGAGATGTTGTTGTTGTTGAGATAATGTTGTTCACTCCATCACCCCTTGTCCTCTGTAGAAGATCTGGGAAGAACTTCCTCTTGGTTCTTAGGGTGAGGTATTATAGTTGGGTTTCTCTGTTATTATCTTGTGGTTTCTGGGCATCATTTAAAAGTTACATTTTCTTCTTTGCTTGGACTACAGAAAGCTCAAAACCAAACTTGCCACCTGCCTTTCATGAGTGTGCACATCCTATGGTGAGCATTCTGTATGACCTGTCACCTACCTCCATTCCCAGAATGGAGAGGGATCCCCAGTGTTTCAGGTGCTCTGGGTACTCTTCCTCCCCACTGGCTTTCACACTTTTATCAGCACTGTACAGTACAACCCTTGTGTTCCACCAGAAAGGAAGAGCTCCTAGGTTGTTTCCCATTGCTTAATTTTCATCCCTTAGGAATTCTCATCCCTTTTTCTGATCCCATCTCCCAGTTCTCCACAACTTCTGTGATTTTCCACTGTGCTCTGTGAACTTCTGGATTGGTTGTTAGAAAGACTTTCCATATTTCCACCACTTCTTTCAATTCCCTCACCTTCTTGCTCTACCTGAGACCTGACTTTGCTGAAGTCAATAGTTCTCTTGCCTCTCCCTTAGTAGTGGTCTCTCTTTCTCACAGTCCTCCCATGACTAGATGTGGAGGTGGGGTGGTATCCTTCTTGCTTCATGTTGCTCTTCTAGATTGTTCCCATCTCCCCTCCCTACCTTCTCACCCACAGCTCTGTATCTTATGCCATCAGTGTATTCTATGCCATACCTCCTGATTGCAGTCATCCAAAGACCGCATTCCCACAGGTCACCCCCTCTCTTTCTTTAGCGATCTTTGCTCCTGGTTCACTGATCTTTTCTCTACATTAATTCTTTCATAATTGTAGAGGACTTCAAATAGAAAAGGATACTCCTAGGGCTCTAGCATCTTAGTTTCTCCAGTGTACTGTCTTCCACTGAACCTAAGCCTCTCACAACTTTAGTCGTATCCTAGAAATTGACATTACCAATGCCCCCTATATTACTTTTCTATTGCAGTATAACAAATTACTACAAACTGAGTGGCTTAAAACAATACCTCTTTATTAGTTCAGAGTTCTGTAGGTCAGAAGTGTTGACTAGGCTGTGTTTTCACTTGAAGCCTGTGTGGTTGTAGGGCTGAGATCCCCATTTCCTTGTTGGCTGTCAGCGAGGGCTACTGTCAATTCCTAGAGCCACTCGAATTCTTTGACACGTAGCCCCTTAAATCTTTATAGCCAGCAAAGGGGAATCTTTCTTGCATAGAATCCTTCTCATGCTTCCAGTCCCTTTCATCAGCAAAAGCTCTGTCCCTTTTAAGAACTCATCTTATTAGGTCAGATCCACTGAGGCTAACCTTCCTTTCTCAAAATCAATCGTCCCATATAACATAACCTAATCACCAGAGTGATATCCCTGTAGTCATAAGTCCTTCCCACATTCACACCAAGGGGACCATCCAAGGGCATGAGTCATCAGGGGGTCATTTTGGAATTCTGCTACCACATCCTCGATATTTTCTTTTTTTTAAAAAAAAAATTTATTATTTATTTATTTTTTTAAAAAATTTATTATTATTTTTTATCCTCAATATTTTCAACTTCAAGAATCCCATTCTTAAACTACTGCCTACTATCTGCAGCTCATTCCTTCTATTTTCAGGACTTTTTTTTTTAAATAAAGATTTTATTTATTTATTCATGAGAGAGAGAGAGAGGCAGAGACACAGGCAGAGGGAGAAGCAGGCTCCATGCACCGGGAGCCCGATGTGGGTTTCGATCCCGGGTCTCCAGGATCGTGCCCCAGGGCCAAAGGCAGGCGCCAAACCACTGCGCCACCCAGGGATCCCTATTTTCAGGACTTTAATAATATTTCAAACTCACCAGAACCTATAGTCTACTGATCTCAGATTTTTGTGTCCCACATTCCCATCATTTCTTTAGTTCCCTCCTTTTTCAGCTTACGGTCAATCACTATAATCACTCAGTGAAATATACCATTAGCTCTCTTTTCCCTCTGTCCCTCTGTTTTATTTGTCTGGCAAAACCCCAGTACTGGTTAAATCCTACCCTCCTCCATGCCTGCATTCACACAGGTGAAAGTGGCTGGAGAAAAGCACACTCCTATACTGACTGGTCTTCCTTTCGATCTGTGAACACTAATTTCAATAGGCTCTTCAAGTTACCTAAAACTCATAAGACATTTCCTTGCTTTCAAATACCCAAACTTTTAAACTTAGAACAAAGATATTCAAACCTTTTCTGCTTGCAAATCTTCTAAAATAATTTTTCAAAATTATGTACCCCCTTTCATATTTTAAATATTTCAATTTTCATAAGAAACTTAAACAGTTCAAGATCTTAATTATAGTGTATTGTAAATATTTATATTTTTTACAGTTTTGAAACTCTTTTAAATTATTCTGAAGGAATCTTAATATCATAGCTTTTGATATCCATCATTATCAATTTGGATATGCATAAACAAGTTCTTTATCAATTAGAAAATTTGCATCATTCGACTTTGTCCTTGAGCTCAATTTTTACTCCACTTATAACATAGACTTTCATATTTTATGATTTAGAGTATTTTATTATTTACCCTATCACTTTACTAAAAACGTACACATATAGTTAGATTAAAGATAGTTTAAATGTTCTTACTGTAGGGTCCTAAATCTCCATTTTTTTCTCATTGTATCTATCATTACAATCATGATTAATACAGAATTTACTCAAATTATGTAAGTATCTCACATATTTTAGGAAATAATCACAAGGCATGAAATAAAATTTTAAAAATACACCATAGTATATGGCTGATCTGTATTTCCCCAAAATTTTGTTTTGAAAAAAATCTAAATTTACAAAGTTGAAAGGATGGCACAATGAATACCCATATACTCTTCACCTAGAGTCAATGATGGTTAACATTTTACTATATTTTCTTCCCCCTTTCTCTCCATATAGTTTTCTTTTTTCACAGACTCATTTGAGAGTGTTCAACTAGGAGTGAGGACATGTACCATAATAAGAGAAGGCAAGGTGCATGGACAGAACACAGATTGCAGGGGAGATGTAGTGTGGGTACATGGAAAGCTTCTTATGGCTTCAATTTTCCTGTGAAAGAGGAATCAGTGGTATGTGAGGGGAGTTGTTGGGAGTTGGTGGAAAGAGGAAAAAGTTTTCACCACATCAGTCAGTGGACATCAATCTGGGGTCAAGACCCTTTGGGGTACAAAGACTTTCAATGGGTACAAGGCCATAAACAGGCTCAACACAGTACATTTCCATATGTATTTTTTCCTTAGAATTCTGCCTCTCCATCTCCAGTTTTAGGAGTCCCATTAATTAAAACCTTTACACTGGCTAGAGCCCACTTATTCTATCCCCATGACTTCACCAGTGTTTTAGATTCAAGATTTTTCAATTTGTTGCACTTTCTTTACTAGCCTTACAAGGTACCACATTTTCCCTGTTTTGCTTCCAATTTTCTGCTCACTCCTTCAGGATCTCTTTTGTTTGTTTAATCCTCATGCCTGACTGTGAAATATTGAGGCACCTATGGCTGAAACCTCAAACCCCTTCTCTTCTCTGTTATTACCTAGGTTTTTCTTCATCCAGTCTCATGGCTGTAAAAACCATTTGTGTCTTCACAACTCCTAAATTTACATCTCCAGCTGGCCTTTTCTCTGAGCTCCCAAATTGTGCATCTAACCACCTAGATGAAATCTCCATTTAGGTATGTATTAAGCATGTCATCTTTAACATTATCGAGACCAGATTCCTGCTAGTTCTATTTCATCACCCCAATACAGGTCATTCCATGCTTTCCAATGCTCAGGCCAACAACTTTGGAGTTATTCTTTTTTCTCTCTACCAATCACTAGTCCCAATTCATTAGTAAAACCTATTGACTCTACCTTAAAGACATATTCAGAATCTGGCCTTTTCTCATCACCTCCACCCTACCACCTTGGTCATAGATCTCACCTTCTTGCCTGGATTTAGTGCATTAACCTCATAATTGGTCACCTTGCTTCTTCCCTTGCTCTCTTTAGCAGTCTCTTCTCAACATGGTGGCCATTCCATTGTTTAGAGTCCTCCAGTGGCCAGAGTCCTGCCAGCCACCTATGAGACCCTTCCTGAACTGTCCCTCATTACCTTTCTGACCTCTCCTCTTGCCATATCACCTGCATCCATTCTGCTCCAGCCATTCCAGCTCCTTTGCTGTGTCTCAAATGTACCAGATGTGCCCTCACCTCACACTTTTGCACCTGCTGTTCCTACAGCTTATTCCTCAGATACTGCTGAAACTCACTCCCCCAAAGCCTTCAGGTCTCTGCTCCAATGTTTCCTTCTCAGTGAGGCTTCTGACAATGCAGCCCACAGCAGTGACTCCCTCCAAGTACTCCTATTCCCATCCCCTACTTTATTTTTCTTCCTAGAACTCATTTGCTGTTGGACTGTGTTTTGCTTATTTGTGCATTATCTGCCTCCACCCATAAAGTGGAGATTTTTGTACATTTTTGTCATTGCTATATCCGTCTCATTTGTTTTCTTCAGCATGCATGCCTCATGCCTCCACCTCAGATTTGAGAATATCTTTACAGGTGTATTTCTTCTTGATATGTGTTGAGACTCCACCGCCTCTTCCAACAAAACTATTTCTTTTGAATTGGGCATAGCTTCTGCAACTGCATCTCAACCAGGAACCCCAGCCTACCAAACATTGGGGGCACACATAAAGTTGTATTTATCAACCAATTCCTCCATTAATGACTCATAAATTTGCATTAAAATTGGAGGCTGTCAGTTTTTGCCTCTAATTTTCTGACTGCTTATTTTTGAATGAACTATTGGATATATCCTTTCCTGTTTTCCCCTTTCCTTTTGGGACTGACACCCTCCACAGTGACAAGTCTGTACTCCCCCTACTTCCTACTCTCCCACATCAGCTTCATATCCTGCTCTCTCTCTTGTCAGGCTATTCTGCTGACATTTTGAAATCTTTTACCTTAGATGCTGGGGGAATAAAAAATTGGAGGTTGAAGCAGGGCACCATTGGATGTTTTTATGGATGGATAAATCAGTTTTGTATTTTTATAGATTTGACAACCCAGCTTTCAAAGACATAACTGTAAAACATCACATATTGGAAAATATCTCTGTGTATCCTGTAACCTATTCTATTGGATATCTCACCTATTAATTATTTTCCTTAGCACTTGAGGATTTGAAAGTGGCTGACAAAGGTGTTAAGAACTGACTCAAGACAGTTTGCATTTACACACAGTTTAAATGCACATTCAGAATGATTTCCACCTTCTAAATGTGTCGATTATTATTCTATGGTGTGTAACAGTGTGGCAAGAATGATGTGGTTAATGCAATAATACTATCCTCCATCATTTTTATGAGATATTTGCATCTCTTTATGAAACACCTAATTGACAGTTGCCCCAACAGTCCTCCCCAATGGAACTGCCTATTAAATGAAATTTATGGCCAGTGCTTTTAAAGTCAGTTAAATGGATGAAATGAAAATTTATTTTAAATGATGTTCAATGAAATTTGTTTTCTGGCTGGAAAAATTGCATTTTGAAAAATAGGTATTTATTGTGTAGTTGAACAAGCCACAGTGTCAATGTATGGTGTGCATTAAGCAGTCCTTTCCTGTTGGGGATATATCTGCTACTCTTTGGAAGCACACTCTCACACCTTGCTGTGGCCCTTCTGATGTAAGTCTGGGCACAGCCAGTAAAGTACCTATACTTGGGGAACTCGTCTTCACCCGGGTACTCCAGATTTTCCTCATCCTTCATGTGTTTTCTCTCTCTCTCTGTCTCTTCTCTCTCTCTCTCTCTCTCTTACACACACACACATCAATGCTCTTACTTATTTGTTTATCTCCTTCTGCTGGAGTGTCAGCTTCAAGAGGACAGCAATTTGTTTTGTTCATGGATGTATCCTCTAGCCAATGGTAGTTGCTCAATAAATCTTTGCTGAATGAATGAATGAATCAGTGAATGGATGAATTAATTAATCAACACCCTGACTGCCTGGACCTCATTACTTTTGTGATTCTGACACAGTATTTTATCCTCCTCAACCCATTAAGTCCTTATTCTACAAACCACTGAATTTTACGATGAAACTTAAGAATAGATGCTTTATTTATTTACATTTTTAAAGGAGAGAGATGAGCCACTGTAGCTAAGAACTGGCACTTCTTCCAGTTGATTGGTGGGCCAGTCTCACAGGGTGGCCAGGGGCTTGGATGCCTGTCATGACTTTCAAACTACCTGAGCCAGTCTGCCTGACTTTTGGTAGGTCTGGTAAGGTGGGTGAACATAGACATTGGTTTGGGTTTGGGAAGGGCAGTGACTTAGTTTGATTTTTGACTTAGTTGAAGACCAATGGGATGATCAACACCTGTACCTTCTATGACAAAGTGAACAGGATTAGGACAGGATAGGTGGATGTTCAGCTGACTCCAGAGCTGAGCTGAGAATTTACCCTAAGTAGAGTGCTTTGAGGGAATGTGAATCTACCCTGGGCACTCAAATGTTTTGACAGTCCTATAACCTCTCAATGCAAAGACCACATCTACTTTGTTTGCTCTTGTAGTCTCAGTGCCTGGTTTCTTTTGTTCATCAACATTCGCTGTGTTTTGTGAGCAGAGGTTGATATTTAGTAAACATTGTTGAATGAGTGAGGTCATTCATTCTTGTTTCTGGTTGATACTATTTTAGGGGTAGGTTCATGTTTGTGGTGCCTGAACCTTATATACTTTGTGTATGGGGGGGTTCCTCTTTAATGAAAAAACACAAAATGACAAGTTAGGCATGAATATAAATATTTATTTGGAAGAGTAAAAAAATTATAACAAATTACTAGGAGTTTAGGGGCTCATTTCCCCCTTTCCAAGCTCTTTTTAGCCAGTTTGCCAGAGTGTTTTTTAGAATGCTTCTCTGTTCTAAACTGGCTTTCCTTATGTATTTAGAACTCTAAAAATTCTAGCACTTCCCAGCTTATGCACATGAAAGTCCCCAAATATTGCATTAGTTTCACAGTAAAGCTACCTTTCTGATTGTTTCACTATGGTCTTGAAAACCTGAGAAGCCCTTAGACAGAAGAAGGGTGGGAATAAGTAGAAAGAGAAAGATTAAGCTTTTGACCAAGGTAGGCCATTGGCCCTCTGAGAAAGCTCTAGAATCCATTTGAGACCTAAACTAAACCGTAGTCCAGAAATACTGCTGACACTATGACACTGCACAGGCTTCTTTTGGATCCCTGCCATGGTTCCTGACTTGCCCTGTCTCTTGTGACCAGGGCTTCGCAGCCATCAGCATCCTGCCTTTGGGTTGCTACTGGATCAAGCCTCTGGCACACGTAGAGTTGAAAATTCCCACGCTCTATACTCTACATGTCAGTGCTCAGTGGGGATAAAGTAAGGTCAATTGTTCTTTCTCTCTTTCTCCTTCATCTAATTTTCTGTCTTTTCAGAGAGAGGAGTAGTGTACAAGTAGTGATGTCCTTTGCTCCTCTTCTGAAATGTAAAAACAAGTTCTCATTTACAGAAGTATGTGATAGTCATTTTTCCTTTCTGAAGTCTCTTCAATTCCTTCATTGATTTATATAGTATATTTGTGTCACCCATCGGACATCATAATTCTTTTTCATAACATTTTTAAGATAAAAGATCTTTAAAGCAGGTGAATTCAGTACAGTACTTGTGTATGGCATATATAAAGGATATGACAAGGAGTTGAGATAGACATGGAGCCTTCCACAGAGCATATGCTATTTAGGAGGTAGATGGAAAATGCTAAATGTACTATGTAGCTATACCATAAAGAAGATTATAATGATGTATCATAAGGAAGGTTAAAATAAAATGGAGGGGGAGGGTCTATCAGAATCCACGAGAGAGAAAGAATGCTCCATGTTATATACTCTTCATGGAAGGGATACTATATTCTATGGAACTTTAAAAAAAAGAAGTGGGATTCCAATAGGCATGGATGGGTTGAAAGAGTAGGAGAAAGGAAAGCATTCCAGGTAACTGGTACAGCATGCCAAACTCAGGAGCGTGTGGGGCATGTTCAAGGAAGAGTGAACATATATAGCTTTGCTGTAATGTGAGAGACTATATTGGGAAGTATTTGAATATAAATATAATAATAAATATAAAATTTATATACCTAAAATATAAATTAGGTATACGTTATGTATGTCCTTGAATAATGTCCTTAATAATTGATAGGAAAGAGAGTGTGGTATATGGGGGAAATCATAGAACTTGAAGCAAGAAGATCTGAGTTGGATTATGACATTGTAAGATACTAGCTGACTGACTTTTGGCAAATCATTAAGTAATTGGAGGATCCCTAATAGAATGGTGGATTTATGTGTGAACTAGTGGTCATAAGATTATAGAGAGGCTTAAAATAAAGGAAGTGGTATTTGGGGAATAAATTCTTGCAAGACACACTTACTCAGGGCCTAGATCCTAGGAATACTGAGGAAATCAGGCATGTAGGGCTCTGTTTTCAAAGACTTGACATTTGGTGCAGAGACCCAAATAATACATGCTTGGACTAGCCAAAAGGAAATAAGATAATTTCAGAGAGAGGTAATTGCTGTGAAGGAAGGGGAACAGACGACTGGGGAGAAAATAATGAGACAGGATAAAAGAGCTAGGTTTTGGGCAATTTAAATATGTCAGTTGGGGAAGGCTGCATGGAAGAGTGGACAACTGATGGAAATTAGCCAGAAATGTGAAGATGTGAGGGACTAGTGTTCCAGGTAGAAATAACAGCAAGACCATAGATGACGATCAGAGGACGACCAGTTTGGATGGAGGGCAGGGGGAGATGGAGGAGACAAGTTCCTTAAGATGCTTGGGACAGATCACAGAGAGCCACGTGGTCTTGGGGAAGGAGTTTGTTCTTGATTCCTAGGGCAATGGAAAATCAGGTTGTGGGGGGGAGGGCACAATTTATTCTATGAGAAGAGAATTGTAGCAGGACATGAACAGAAGTGGGGAGACTAGACAGGAGGCCATTGTGATAATTTAGGCAAGCGGTGGTGGTAGTTTAGAGAGGGTGGTTGTTGGGAGACAGAAATACATGGTTCATTTTGGGTTATTTGGGGTATTACCATGAGATTTCTGATGCATTAGATGTCACCATAGATAAAATGCTAAGTGGAAATGCTTTGTAATTGGAGAGCCCTGTGTACACATGAAGTACTAATACAGCTTGTTTTGGCAGCCAGTAGGGAAAGCTGAAGGCTTTGAGCTTGAGACTGACATGAAGTAGCACAGCACTGTAGTGAGGTAAGCCTGCTGTCCCATATTAGCGTGTGAAAAATGGGCAGAGCCCAGGAAGGAAAATGTGGCAGCCCAGCGCATCTTAACTTAACATGCTCATGATCTTGTCAAAATGCAAATTTGGTTTGGTCGGTCTAGGTTAAGCCCCTGCATTTGTAACAAGCGCCAGGGTGATGCGAAAGCTGCAGGGCTGCAGGTCACACTCCCAGCAGCAAAGAGTTCATGAGAATATTTCAGGTGTAAGTGAATGAGGGCTTGAATGGGGGAGAGGATGGATATAGAGAAAAGAGATCCTTCTTTTACAATAAAGATTGAAGAACAAAAGGGAATCATGAATAAATGAAATTTTGAATCAAGGTGACCAAGAAATGATGGCATCAATAATATGAATCCTCAAAGCAGGAGGAAGTTTGAGGAAGGGAAGAGGATGGATTTTCCAATTCCCATTCTTTTTTCTTGTGCTGCTGCGTGGGGAATGATGTGGATCCTTGGAATGGGAACTCCCCCTGAGCTGTTCAGTATCGTCTGGAAAGATGATGAGTCAAAGGTTCTATTCCCTCCTCCTGTGTGGCTGAATTTGAGAACAAAGAGACTAGCCCTAAGGGGAAGGAGACCTAAGAACCTCACTCCAAGTAATATGGTTGGAATTTGAACGAGTAAGTCATCTTGGAAGTCAAGGAAGACCATGTTTCCTTGGACCATATTATTTCAGTCTCTGAATGTTTACAGCTGAGCATTCTCGAGGTCAATTCCCATTTCTGTCCCCTGCACATGGCATGCTGCTGGCTTCAGATATTAATACCACAGAGTCTGAGTACATCTGTGTGATGTTAATTATAATAACCAATCCACGTCACAGAGCACTATGCCAAGCATTTCATAGTTATTTCATTAAACTCCTACAATTCCAGGAGGAAGGTATTAGTATTACCCCTCTCCACCCCAGACACACCCACCGCCGCTTTGTTGCCCAGGGCTGTGAAGTTGTGCAAGGCTTGGTGTTTTGCTAAGGTCCCACAGTAGGGTGGCAGAACTGGAATTCAGATTAATCAATTAAGTAATTTTTCCAACAAACTTGCCCAGGGAGTCTGGTTCTTGGAGCCTCACTCTGAACCTACTACAGAATCATTGCACCGTATGCTTACCTGGGGTTAAAACAGGGACCTGGTCTGACTACTGGTTTAATTGGTCTCTCTGGTCATAGCTCTGCCCTTAATTATCTGTGTGGCCCTAGGCAAAGCACTTGAAGTCTCTGAACTAAAATCTTCTCACCTAGAAGGAAAAGAGATTTCTTGATAGCTGTAGTTTCTCAGGGACGGCTTTCCATCAGAATCAACAGAAGAGCCTTTAACAAATTCTGATGATGGGGTCCCCTCTGAGATTCCAATTCACTTAGTTTGGCTAAGAACTCAGATATTAGAACTTTTAAAAAGCTTCTAAGGGCTTCCGATGGATAACCAGGCACCAGCCCTCAATCTGGTTGATCATTCTTTGAAGGAAGTAAAGGAAGGCCCACATCTGTCACTGTCTTTCTAAGACTTCATGATGCAACTCTCTGGGTAACATGGGCATCAGACTCTTGTCACCATCAGGACTCATTTCGTGGTAATTTTTGTTCTGGCCACAAAGCCTAGGTGAGGCTCTGTGGTCCGACAGGCATTAGGGAGTTCTTATCTGGTAATGAAATAGAAATTTTGGATTTTATAAGTAAAGAATATGAATTTGGTGGGCAGCCCGGATGGCTCAGCGGTTTAGCGCTGCCTTTCGCCCAGGGTGTGATCCTGGAGACCCGGGATCCAGTCGGGCTCCCTGCATGGGGCCTGCTTCTCCCTCTGCTGTGTCTCTGCCTCTCTCTCCGTCTCTCATGAATAAATAAATAAAATCTTAAGAAAAAAAAAAGAATATGAATTTGGGATAGATGTCTCCCCTCCCCTTTTCTAAACTAAAAGAAGCTGCTTTTATGGCCCTCTGGCCCTCTGAAGAGCCTAGTTGGGTACTTTGTGTGCTGATAGATAACCTGGGGTTGAGAAATGTGCTTGGATCCAGCAGGATCCGCCTTGATTTGGCTGGGAAAATGTAGTCACTGGATGTCTGAGATATTACAAAGAGTGACATGAAAGCAAGACATGAGCTCTGTGTGGAAATTATTTCATCCCCATGGTTTGGGTGTCAAATACCCTCCAGATTTGTCAAACTGGGCTTCCAGGCAGCACCTGGTGCTCTGTTAAACCCCACTTAATGCAGGCACATTGGGACTGGTAACCCTCACCTGAGGGTTTTCCGGTGGGTTTTCTAGCTGGGTGGCCTCTCCTCACAAATGATGCGGATACACTTTTATTTTAAGATTCTTGTGTATCAGTTTATTTCTAAGTTGTCCTGGCAGAGCCAAGCCCGGGCCACTTCCCTTCAATCCCCACCTTTTTTCACTTCTGGTCCTGAACTACTGAACCGAAAGATGTTTGCCTTTCGTGGCAGGATGACATCAGCAAGGAGGCCGTCCCTTGGCCCAGGGAGCCAAGTCCTCAGACACAATCTCGGAAGTGGGACAAGTACATTTTGTTTCTGAGATTCAACCCAGAGAACTGCTTGGTCCCCTAGCCGTGTGCCAAGTGTGTTTGCGCAACCACAACAGTGGCTTCCAGAATGTGGTGTAAGAATTTGCCAAGGGTTTCATTTCTTTGGGGAATGAACATACATGCACAGCATGACCGGTGCTGGCTAGACATATCAGTGTGAACAGGGTGAGTGGGTGGGTGGGGGGGATGTGGGGGAGACCTCAAACTTCATAAAAGTTTAGGGTCCTAAAAGAAGATGTCCCTGGCTAGGATAAGGAAGATCTCCAGAAACAATTTGCAATATTCACCCCAGTGGGGATGTGCAGCCATGCAAAACATTGAGATTGAGTTGGCCAGCTCATGGTTCCATTTTGTTTGGGCTCAGAGTGTGTTAATGCATTGGCAAGGACAAGAAAAGCTACCAATTTGGCTGCTGACTCTGAACATTTGCTCTGCATTCTTGAATCTTCCTGGTTAAAGAGAACTTCCTTGCTACTCTCCCCACCCCCCAGGCCATGGGATAAGAACACACACACACACACACACACACACACCCTATATACATGTAAACACACGCATGTATGTAGAAAGTTGCAACCTTTAAGGAACGAAAATCATCTGTTGCATGTGTGCCCACATTCACAGCTCCTATTGGGAGAAATAAAGGACTATAAAGATGGGTATATACATAGAAACAACCAATATTTAAGGACTGACTAATGTTGATGTCTTTCAAAGGCCAATATGATAATAAACCCCTTCGTTTCAAAGTGCTTTACAGTTTGTAGAATGATTTTATATTCTCATCTGATCAGCCCCCTTTGTGAAGGGGGAGAGGGATTCATTTACTCTTCATTTTAACACCTGAGAAAATGGTAGATCAGAGAGGTTAAGTGACACAGCAATTAAGTTCCAGAATCAGGATAAAAAACATGGATCATTCCCACCCAACCTCTCTATCACACTGGCTCTCTAATCTTGATCTTAGAAAGACCAGAGGTTAATGGGCTCATGACTCATCTATTTATAGCGCTGGATGCTAGGGCCGGGTGCCTCCAAGTGTGGCCCAAGGAGCAGCAGCGACACTCACATCTCCTGGGAACCTTTCAGAACTGCAGGACCCAGGCCTTCTGAATCAGTATCTGTAGTATGTCAAGATTCCCCGCAGATGACTGGTGTGCACAGTCAAGTTCGGGATGCCTTGGAGGGATGGGGGTGGGGTTTCTGTCTCAGTTCTGCCACAGGCAGGAACCCTGCAGTTCCCTGAGTGCCAGAACTGCCTGCATATACTAGGAACCTAGGGAAAAATAGCCACGGGGGAATACCCCCCCAACCATTCTGCTTCTGGGATGAGACCAAGAAGCTGATTCGCTTTGAAAAACTCCCCAGGTGGTTCTGACCTAAAGTGCAGCAGATTCAAAGCCATTGGAATAGATTGTCTCTGATGTTCCTTCCTGCCTTTTGAGTCTGAGAGTCTTGTCCATAAGTAACAGGCATATATACGTATGTCTGATACCAGGCAGCATAAATATATATAAATATAAATATAAATATAAATATACACACATACACACACTTCTTCCCCTCCTGGGGTTTTATTTATGTTTCAAGATTCATACAACATTCTGCATGGAATTCAACCTTTTCCTTCTGCCCAGAGACTCTGCATTCTTGATTCCTCCTTTAAAAAAGCACTCCTGAGAGTGCCAATCCCTCCATGCAGTAACTCTGCCAATGGGATGGGGTGTTCTATTCCATTCCTCTGCCCAGGAGAAGGAATTAAAATGTCTGAAGGAGGCCCCAGCAGGCACAGCCGTCAGTGTGAGGGGCTCCCGACCTTTAACTGAGGAGCCCTGACCGCTGCAAAAGCTCCAGTGCTGCTGAAGCCCTGGGGTAGGGAGGAGGGGTCCATACACTCTCTTTTCAGGTAAAGCTTTAAAACGTCCCTTAGAACTGGCAGAGAAGTTAGCATATTGCAAACGTCACCGAGAGTGCCAAGAAACAAGTTCCTGCCAAGATCTGGCTCCCAGGAAAGGCTTGGCTGTGTCTGGTAAGGCATTGAGAGTCCCCAGGACATGATTGTGTTTATTGCACATCTTCAAGAAAAAAAAAGAAAACCAAATACCAAAACAAAACCCACATTCCCGTGTGCACAGAGTCATGCTCTAGGACTTGGGAATGTGTTCACTCTCCTGTTGAGCCATCTGCTTGAGATATCAAGAGGGAAAATTCATTAGGGAGAGATTATGTCGGGGTCAGGAGAGGACAGCTGAACCGCCAGGGCGCCTGAGCCAGCCCATGTGTGAGGGAGCTCGTAACTCTAGCTGTCCTGCATTATACTGCTTCTTAGATGTGCAGGGATGACGCCAGGCAGCAGGACCCGTGCTGTTTGCTGGGTTTTGCAAAACAATCTAGAAATCGACAGAGGTTTCTCTCCTAGAGCCCCGCCCTGCCAGTGCCCATATTTCAGGATGACATCTGTGCTGATCAGGTCTCACACTGGACATGTGAGGACACGCGCTTCCTCTGATGCCACACACAGACAGCAGGCAGCTGTTGCCATCTCTGGCTGCCTGACTTGTGCCTGTCACATCCCTCTTTGCTAACTGGCTTTCTTCTTCACTCCCAGTCTCATGGCTTAGCAGCTGCATGGCTAATTATTCTAATTTCCTTTTCCCAAACTTCTTGGATTCCTCTCAGCACCCCTTTCCTGTCTCTTCCCGGCCGTATACTCAGGGGATAACCCAATTCCCATAGCTAAGCCTCCCACTTTCTCTCCCAAGCTCGGGATCCCAGGGCATGTGGAAATAACAAGGGGAGAATCAGCTGTCCTGTGACCACCATGCATGCATGGTCAGTGTTGTGACCGTCCATCTGTTAATGAAGAGGCCAAGGCAGGGACGAGTCCTGTTCTCCCAAAAGGAGAACAGCAAGATGTGGGCAGTGTGGTTGAGTGGGCCCCCCGGTTACAAAAGCCTGTGGTTCTCAATCCTGCTATCTCTGGGAATCCTCTGGGATATTTACAAAACCTACCAATCCCTGGGCCCTGCTCCCAGAATTCTGACCTAACTGGGCCGAGGTGATGCCCAGGTTAGGCATTCTTTTTTATAAGCTGTTGGCGGGGTTGCAAGTCATTGCTCTTCCACCTTCCACTCTTCAAGCCTATCAAATCCCCACTTTCAAGATGCTGATGGGTATGGTATTTCTCAAATTCAAATTCTAGAGTCCTTGTAAAAGTGACCAGGCATATCTCAAGTTTGCTGATCCAATGGGGGAAGGCCAGGGTGAGTGATAGCATTAGGGAAAAGGCAGCTTTGCTGCTGCCTGGCTTATAATACGGTGGCTTATTAGAAATGACAAATACCCACCATTTGCTTCAACGTGGTTGGAACTGGAGGGTATTATGCTGAGTGAAGTAAGTCAATTGGAGAAGGACAAACATTATATGTTCTCATTCATTTGGGGAATATAAATAATAGTGAAAGGGAATATAAGGGAAGGGAGAAGAAATGTGTGGGAAATATCAGAAAGGGAGACAGAACATAAAGACTCCTGACTCTGGGAAACGAACTAGGGGTGGTGGAAGGGGAGGAGGGTGGGGGGTGGGGGTGAATGGGTGACGGGCACTCAGGGGGGCACTTGACGGGATGAGCACTGGGTGTTATTCTGTATGTTGGCAAATTGAACACCAATAAAAAATAAATTTATTATAAAAAAAAAGAAAAAAAATACGGTGGCTTATTACTGCTAAGTGTTCCCGGATAGTGCTCCCAGAAGGGCTGGCTGGAAGGGGTAGGATGGAGGAATCCTGCTCATTTGTAATTACACATTAGTACTGCTCACAGACTGCTTACACCCTACTGCTCTCTTTACAGCCTCTGTGCCAGGAGGCAGACTTTCCATTGCTTATTCCATTGTGCTGTGTCCATAGTCTAATGGTTTTTAGATTGGCCCTAATTTCTTTTTCGAGGGAGCATCTTTGGAATGGGTGTCATTTGCATGTCTGTCTTAATTACCCTTTCTTTTTTTATATAAATTTATTTTTTATTTTTTATTTTTTTTTTTAAATTTTTATTTATTTATGATAGTCACACACACAGAGAGAGAGAGAGGCAGAGACATAGGCAGAAGGAGAAGCAGGCTCCATGCACCGGGAGCCCGACGTGGGATTCGATCCCGGGTCTCCAGGATCGCGCCCTGGGCCAAAGGCAGGCGCCAAACCGCTGCGCCACCCAGGGATCCCAAATTTATTTTTTATTGGTGTTCAATTTGCCAACATACAGAATAACACCCAGTGCTCATCCCGTCAAGTGCCCCCTTCAGTGCCCATCACCCATTCACCCCCACCCCCCACCCTCCTCCCCTTCCACCACCCCTAATTCGTTTCCCAGAGTCAGGAGTCTTTATGTTCTGTCTCCCTTTCTGATATTTCCCACACATTTCTTCTCCCTTCCCTTATATTCCCTTTCACTATTATTTATATTCCCCAAATGAATGAGAACATATAATGTTTGTCCTTTTCCAATTGACTTATTTTACTCAGCATAATACCCTCCAGTTCCATCCACATTGAAGCAAATGGTGGGTATTTGTAGTTTCTAATGGCTGAGGAATATTCCATTGTATACAGAGACCACAGCTTCTTTATCCATTCATCTTTCGATGGACACCGAGGCTCCTTCCACAGTTTGGCTATTGTGGACATTGCTGCTATAAACATTGGGGTGCAGGTGTCCCAGCGTTTCATTGCATCTGAATCTTTGGGGTAAATCCCCAACAGTGCAATTGCTGGGTCGTAGGGCAGATCTATTTTTAACTCTTTGAGGAACCTCCACACAGTTTTCCAGAGTGGCTGCACCAGTTCACATTCCCACCAACAGTGTAAGAGGGTTCCCTTTTCTCTGCATCCTCTCCAACATTTGTGGTTTCCTGTCTTGTTAATTTTCCCCATTCTCACTGGTGTGAGGTGGTATCTCATTGTGGTTTTGATTTGTATTTCCCTGATGGCAAGTGATGCGGAGCATTTCCTCGTGTGCTTGTTGGCCATGTCTATGTCTTCCTCTGCGAGATTTCTGTTCATGTCTTTTTCCCATTTCATGATTGGATTGTTTGTTTCCTTGCTGTTGAGTTTAATAAGTTCTTTATAGACCTTGGATACTAGCCCTTTATCTGATACGTCATTTGCAAATATCTTCTCCCATTCTGTAGGTTGTCTTTGAGTTTTGTTGACTGTATCCTTTGCTGTGCAAAAGCTTCTTATCTTGATGAAGTCCCAATAGTTCATTTTTGCTTTTGTTTCTTTTGCCTTCGTGGATGTATCTTGCAAGAAGTTACTGTGGCCAAGTTCAAAAAGGGTGTTGCCTGTGTTCTCCTCTAGGATTTTGATGGAATCTTGTCTCACATTTAGATCTTTCATCCATTTTGAGTTTATCTTTGTGTATGGTGCAAGAGAGTGCTCTAGTTTCATTCTTCTGCATGTGGATGTCCAATTTCCCCAGCACCATTTATTGAAGAGACTGTCTTTTTTCCAGTGGATAGTCTTTCCTGCTTTGTCGAATATTAGTTGACCATAAAGTTCAGGGTCCACTTCTGGGTTCTCTATTCTGTTCCATTGATCTATGTGTCTGTTTTTGTGCCAGTACCACACTGTCTTGATGACCACAGCTTTGTAGTACAACCTGAAATCTGGCATTGTGAGGCCCCAGCTCTGGTTTTCTTTTTTAAAATTCCCCTGGCTATTTGGGGTCTTTTCTGATTCCACACAAATCTTAAAATAATTTGTTCCAACTTTCTGAAGAAAGTCCATGGTATTTTGATAGGGATTGCATTAAACGTTTAAATTGCCCTGGGTAACATTGACATTTTCACAATATTAATTCTTCCAATCCATGAGCATGGAATATTTTTCAATCTCTTTGTGTCTTCTTCAATTTCTTTCAGAAGTGTTCTATAGTTTTTAGGGTATAGATCCTTTACCTCTTTGGTTCGGTTTATTCCTAGGTATCTTATGCTTTTGGGTGCAATTGTAAATGGGATTGACTTCTTAATTTCTCTTTCTTCAGTCTCATTGTTAGCGTATAGAAATGCCACTGACTTCTGGGCATTGATTTTGTATCCTGCCACACTGCCAAACTGCTGTATGAATTCTAGCAATCTTGGGGTGGAGTCTTTTGGATTTTCTATGTAGAGTATCATGTCATCGGCGAAGAGGGAGAGTTTGACTTCTTCTTTGCCAATTTGAATGCCTTTTATTTCTTTTTGTTGTCTGATTGCTGAGGCTAGGACTTCTAGTACTATAAACCATTAGCCAGCCTTATTAAAAAGAAGAGAGAGAAGACTCAAATTAATAAAATCATGAATGAGAAAGGAGAGATCACTACCAACACCAAGGAAATACAAATGATTTTAAAAACATATTATGAATAGCTATACGCCAATAAATTAGGCAATCTAGGAGAAATGGACACATGTCTGGAAAGCCACAAACTACCAAAACTGGAACTGGAAGATAGAGAAAACCTGAACAGGCCAATAACCAGGGAAGAAATTGAAGCAGGCATCAAAAACCTCCCAAGACACAAAAGTCCAGGGCCAGATGGCTTCTAGGGGAATTCTATCAAACTTTTAAAGAAGAAACCATACCTATTCTACTAAAGCTGTTCGGAAAGATAGAAAGAGATAGAGTACTTCCAAACTTGTTCTATGAGGCCAGCATCACCTTAATTCCAAAACCAGACAAAGACCCCAGCAAAAAGGAGAATTATAGACCAATATCCCTGATGAACATGGAATTATAGACCAATATCCCTGATGAACATGGATGCAAAAATTCTCAACAAGATACTAGCCAATAGAATACAACAATATGTTAAGAAGATTATTCACCATGACCAAGTAGGATTTATCCCCGGGATGCAAGGCTGGTTCAACACTCGTAAAACGATCAATGTGATTCATCATATCAGCAAGAGAATAAATAAGAACCATATGATCCTCTCAATAGATGCAGAGAAAGCATTTGACAAAATACGGCATCCATTCCTGATCAAAACTCTCCAGAGTGTAGGGATAGAGGGAACATTCCTCAACATCTTAAAAGCCATCTACGAAAAGCCCACAGCAAATATCATTCTCAATGGGGAAGCACTGGGAGCCTTTCCCCTAAGATCAGGAACAAGACAGGGATGTCCACTCTCACCACCATTCTTAAGGGAATGGGAATGGGAAGGGCTACTCTCAGTTGGATGCAGCTGGGCTGATTCGGGTTGCTGGGAGAGAAAGGGCAGCCCGCTTCCAGCTACCCTCACCAAACTGGCCCCGTGAAGACAAATCAACACACCTGTCCCACCTGTCCCTCCTTGTTCCTGGTGGAAGCCACGTGTGCTCTTAATTCAAGAATGTCTTTAAGATATCATTTCTGTCTGTGGCAACAGATCTAGAAGGAAGGATTTGTTTTAAAAAGGGACATTTGTACAGTAGCTGCAATCCCAGTTGGTGGAGTTTCCCCACAAAGAAGTTGGAATCAGGGCTACTGGGGATCTGAAATGTCATTTAGCCTGGGGTCACACACTCAAGTGTTTGTGCAGTCCCGTCTAATGGAACTCTCTGTGATGATGGGATATCCTCCATCTGCAATGTCCAGTTCAGTGGCTAGAATGTGACAGGCTCAGTGGTAAAATGTTCTCATTTTTAAAAAGAAGACAACAATTCGTGATTTTATTTGAAATCTCCTAAGTTTTAAGGATTGGAAAAGGTTCAAATATTTTAAAGAGGCTCTAACTTTTGTCTAGTACAATTCCTTCACTTCACTGACAAGGAGACTGGGAATCAAGGAGATGATATGTCCTCCCCAAGCCTCCATAGCAAATGGGTGATCCAGGCTTCCTTGGTGTCTATTCTAGGTCTACCCACTTGTCTCTTAAGCAGTGTCTGTGTTGCTTCAATATATTCTCATTCCAGCCATTGCCTATTTCATGCTCCAGACTTTTTTCATCTTATCAGACTGACCTGTGGGCTTGTTTCCTTTTCTTATTCTTCCAGAATCTGTCCCAAGCATCTGAAATGCCCTTATGGCAGAAGAGGGAATTTTTGCCTTTCCAGATTTAGGGGCCTGGAAGCAATCTGTCTAGAGGTCTGAAATTTCTTTGAAGCTTCCTATTTTATCTTTTAAAAAGCCTATGCAAACTTGGCAGCCTACTTCTTAATATATTTGTGCTTATTTGATATTAAGACAAAATCCTCTTTTCCATCTTCAAGTAAAACTAAAGTTCCCAAGTGAACAGCTTTATCTGTGGTTTCATGAATTATCTGGCTCACAGCTTATATCACTGGGTACCTCATACCTCAGTTTGAAAAGTGCTAATGCACACCAAACAATTTAATGGTCAGTTTAAATTTCTTTGCCATCCCAACTTCTTGCTTTGTAATAAGTGGAGAGGAGACTTCTTGTTTGGGGAATGTCAGGATTTCTAGTCTTTTCTAGGGAGATGTGAGTAGTTTGGGGGCATGAACTTGGATCCTGTCTCCTTCTCCTTATATTTCAAATATCTCAAGGGCATAACTACAGAGGTGGTGTAAAGCAGGGAACATAACCAGAAGCCAAGAAGTCAATCCAAAGTCATTGCTATTTGAATGTTGTCTTCCAGGCTGGTTTTGTCTTCAAGGAGAAAAGCACAGGAGAAGCCATGGAAGTCATCAGGAAGGAAACCACGTTCTGGGTAGTTAGTAAAAATGGCCTGAAGTCAGCCTTCCATAGCATGTGCCTAAGGGAGGTGGAGGTGGAAACATGCTGGGTATTCCAGCTCATGGCTATATCTCTTGAAGACAGAATGCAGAGGAAAGAAAGCTCTCAACTAGAGAAGCCATAGGCTTTCAGTCTTGGTTCATTTCATTACTCTGTGGCTACTCAGTGTTCCAATTTCCTTTCCATGTTTTTGCATGATCTCCACCTCACCTGAAAGGCTTCCAGTCAGTTAGAGGATGTAAAGGAAAATTCAAGAGTCCTGACAGTGAGTTTGTAGCTAGTCATGGCTTAATAAAGTTAGCAGCGGAAGAGCAGCAGAAATGGATATTGAGCATTTTTACTGGAAGAAGAGACTGGGAAAACATGGGACCTTTTGCCTGTTTATTTTTATGCCCTACCACAGGCTAGAGTGGAGTACAGTGCATTGTGGGTTCTCATGAATGTGATTGATTTGACAACGAGGTTTGGTTATTTTAGCTAAATTCTCAGGCCTCTTTGGTCTCCTTCTGATATATATTTAAATTTTTAATTCACCAGAAGACAGCCACAGCTTCAACTATTACTCTCTCAAATTTTTATCTCCCCCAAACATGACCCCATATTTTGAATTGCCTACTAGATACATCCTTCCTGCCAAGATATCATAAGTACATCAAACTTAAATTTTGCTAAACAGAATTTATCATCTTTTCTCCCAAACCTGTTCTATATCTTATCTTTCCCTCTCCGATACTGATAAGTGGCTCACTCAGTTTCTCAAGGTAGATACCCCTCCATTTATCTTTGATTTCTCTCTGTCTTCTCCTACCACATTCAATGAGTTACCTGTCTGGTCCAGTTTCTTCTTGAGTACTTGGCCACTGCTGCCCCACTGCTGTGGCTTGGATTCATATTATCATGTCTTGTCTAGACTGTTGCTGTGGCCTCTCCAGCAGTCTTTTTCCCTGACCTCTAGTCGCTCTGGTATCTGGAGGATCTTTGACACTGACCTCATGAAATCATTTAAAAAAAAAAAAAAAAGATATAAGTCTTCTGCTTCCAATTCCCTGTTGCCTGCTGTTGTTCCAGAAAACTGTTTAAATTTCTTTGTAAAGGTTGCAAGATTTGTCCCAAACTGGCTCCATTTAGTTCTCCAACCTCAGCTTTTTCCAGTCTTTACCTACATACTTGCCAGTCAAGAACTATTCCTTGTTCTTCAAATCTAGCACACCTTTTCATGACGGCACTGTTGCCATACCACCCTCTCTGTCTGGGATGCTCTTTTTATTTCTTGTCCATCTTTCAAGTCCAGTTTCCAATGCTAATTCCTTTTTTGATTTCCTCCAGCCCTTCTAGTCAGGATTAGCTGGTCTACCTCTTGTTCTTCCCAATGCTTTGTCTGTGGCTCTTTTATGGCTGTGATATTTTGTAATCTACTGGTTTACGGTTTATATGTATTCTTCACTAGATGGTTAAGATCCATAAGACCCACACCTTGCCTTTCTGTGTCCCCAGGGCTAGCACAATGCCAAGCTCAAGGTAGGGGCCTAGTAAACATTGGACCTAATGCTAATCTTACTAATCATGTGGCTGACTGTGAGCCCTTTAAGAGAAGGGATCATGTCTTATACACCTTTCAATTGGCGATGGCTATCATATACTTGTGCTTTTTAAGTGTTTTTGGACTCAATGGATTAGTCATTCCAAGAAACAAAATAGAGTTTTAACTATCTATCACTTAGTTTTGTGGCCTTGTAAAGTTATAAACCACTATCAGGAGGGAACTAAGACTTCTGAAGACCAATAATCTATCAATGGCAGCCATGCTTTTTAGGTTCTTTTTATTTCTACCCAGAAATCATGCTAAGAATGGTGATAGCTACTATTTACTGGGCCTGCAACACGTCAAGTTTTACATTAGAAATTACCTCATCCAATTAGCATTTCTTTAAAGGCAGTTATGATTGAATGAAGGGCTGTCATCAGAAAAACCCTGGAATTTATTTAAAATTACCTTGTGCACATCTGAAAGACTGAAATTATTGTTTAAGCCCCTCAGACATTACACCACTAATCCTTTTCTAATGATCTCATCTTAAGAAATAGCACTGGCAGGGGGACTGCTGAGCCTCCCCCCATAACAACATAATAGGCAGATTTGGGTATTTACATAATAGCTCAGAATGATTTCAGGGCATTTTAGACAAAATGTACAGCCACTTAGATTGCTGTCATTGTGGTTATCTCATCACTTTTAGAAATTAAATGGAAAAAAAAGGGAAAATCTGGGAGTTTTGGGGACTGTTGCACTTGGTTTAGCTACTTCAATGCTCTAGGTCTGTAGCAAAGTGCCACCATTAGGAAATTTGGTTCACAGAAAATGCAGCCATTAAAGCTTTGAGCAAGATATCAAAAATCGACCTGAATTAGAAGCAAATAGATTCCAGAAATCCTTTTGAAAATGGCTACCATTCCCCGGATGCCTGGGTGGCTCAGTGGTTGAGAATCTGCCTTCAGCTCAGGGCAGATCCTGGAGTCCCAGGATTGAGTTCTACATTAGGCTCCCCGCAGGGAGCCTACTTCTTCCTCTGCCTATGTCTCTGCCTCTCTCTCTTTCTCTCCCTGTGTGTCTTTCATGAATAAATAAATAATTTAAAAATCTCAAAAAAGAAAAAAAGCGAATGGCTACTATTTAACCTATACAGAGGGGGAAACTGATGGTCCTAGGGTTGAAATAACTTACCAAGTTACCTATTTTTGACTCCTATGCTATTTTTATTTAGAATTTTACTTCTATCTCCCTTTCTCTTTTTTAACTTGACAGATTGGACACAATAGTTATTATTCTGTACTTTAAAATATTATTATTTTTTAGAGAGAGTGTGAGAGTGAGTGGGAAGGGGAGAGGCAGAGAGAGAGAGAGAGAATCTCAAGCAGACTCCCCACCTAGTGCAGAGCCTGATGCAGGGCTCCATCTCACAACCCTGAGATCACGACCTGATCTGAAATCAAGAGTCAGATGCTTAACTGACTGAGCTACCCAGGTGCCCCTGTACTTCAAAATATTTACCCACATGTTTATTATTTCCTTGCCTCCTCATTTCTTCTTGAGAATCATCTTCTTTCCTTCTGTGATCATTTTCTTATTTCTGAAAGTCATCATTTCAAAATTTTTCATTGAGTGTTTGTCAGTGATGATCTCTCCTGGGTTTTTCTTTCTTGAAATTATGTTCATTTCACTCATATTTGAAAGGTAGTTTTGCTGGACTGTTCATGATTTTCTCTCAGTTGTTGCTGTTTGCAAACTAACTGTTGGGCTACTACTCTTTGTAGGTTATCTCTCTTTTTCTCTGGATACTTCTCTATTTTTGGTGGTTCTGTAGTTCCACATTGAGGTGTCTGGGTGGGGCTTTCTTTGGGAATATCCGTGTTTGTTGAGCTTTGTGAGTCAGGGGATGATTGTCATTAATCAACTCTTCATTGTCTCTATTGATACTCCTTTTAGATATACATTAGAACTTTTTCATTGACCTCCTTGCCTCTTAAACCCTCTTTCATATTTTTCATCTCTTTGCCATTTTATACTGCATTTTTGGTAATTCTTTTTCAGCATGATCTTTTTCATTAAATTTCTCTTGAGTTCTGACTAGTTACTTCAGCTTTTGTTTCTCAAAGTTTTAATTGGTCTTTAAAAAAATCTGCCTGATTATATTTGACAGCCTCTTATTTCTCTGCCAACTTTTTGATTCTACCTTTCCTTTTCTTTATTGTGCTAAAAAAACGCATAATGTGAAATCTACCCTCTTAACAGGTATTTGCGTGTGCAGTACAAGATTGTGAACTATAAGTGTAATGTTGCACAGCAGATCTTTAGAAATTTTTCATCTTCCCATCTTTCATTTTTTAAACTCAAATATATTTTCTATTCTTATCTGATAATCTTATCATCTTTCTTCTTAATTTGTCTGATCTTGCGAGTTGTTGCCTCTAAGGACTTTTTACAAGGTGGCTTGTTTTCCTTTATGATGTATGATCCCTTTCTTTTTGCAAATACCTGTTTTTTTGAAACTTGATTGTTGGAATTCTTTGAGATGTGTGGTGAAGTGTATTCTTCTTTAACTGAATTTTTAGCTTATTGTTTTAGACTGAATTCCAGGCTCGAACCATCCTAAAAATGGCTTATAGTTAAATATTCTGAAATTTTTCCCCACTTTCCTTCCTACTCCATCAAGAGCCAAAGACAGGACAGACATATATTTCCCTCTCCGATAGATTTTCCTAGTCTAGATTCACTCATTGAGTTTTTCCCTTCTGAGGTCCTGTTTATTTGCATGCTTGTTTTTGACAGAATTCACTCTGATGCTTCCTGTCTTGCAGGCATGGAACCTCTTAAAACCCAGGCAACAGGTCCCTGGTGGTCATAGACAACAGAATGCCAACTCCAGTAGCAGATGACCATTTTGGATTCAGGTTTTCTCACTGTTTCTGACCTCTGAGAATTGTGCTGTTTTCTTTCAGCTCTACATTATGTTTCAAAACACATTTTCCAATTTATTCAGTGTTTCAGGTATCTCTGGACCTCTAGTTAGTTGCCTTTTCAGAAGCAGAAATTTTAAGGGTGAATTCTCTAGTATCTCATCAATATAATAGTTATCATTCCTGTTTGAGAGTTAAGATCATAGGGGAAGGGAGGGGAAACTGAATAGGAAGTCATCAGAGAGGGAGAAAAACCATGAGAGACTCTTAACTATAGGAAACAAACTGAGGGTTGCTGGAGGGGAGGTGGGGGGGGGATAATTGAGTAATGGGCATTAAGGAGGGCAAGTGATGTGATGAGCACTGGGTGTTATATGCAACTGATAAGTTATTTAATGCTACATCTGAAGCTAATGATGTACTGTATGTTGGCTAATTGAATTTAAATAAAAAACCTAAATAATTGGTATCTACACCAGCTCCTCGGGCTAGTATCCCAGCTATCATCTTAGTGGAATAGGTAGCATTCCTTCTACCAGCTCATAGTATGGAGATACTCATAGAACAAACGATGACCTTGTTTAATACTTTTTATGAACAAAGAATTAGGAAATTCTTATCACCACACTTTCCAAACCTACCAATATACTTGCTTTCATATACACCCTTACTGCTCTGCCTTCTGTTCTGTGGGTAAAATTTTTTCTTTTACCTAAGTCTGCCCTTTATACCTGCAGGTGCTTTGGACCCCTTTCTCCTGGTTTCCTCCCAGGTAACCATCCATTTTATTTGCCACCACTTCAATTTCTCTCTTTCCATTGGACTATTACCTTGATTACTGTATACCCATGGAAAGACCACTGTCCTGTGACCCCACTTCTCCCTCCATGCACTACTTCATTTATCTGCTGTTCTTGACAGCAGCTAATTCAAAGTATTTTCTATATCATGGTCTCCACTCCTTCTTTTCACATTCTTTCCTGCAACCCATTACAGCTGGTCTTCTATCCCTTCCAGTTGCTCATGTTACTTAAGATTATCTCCATGTTGTCAAAACCAATGATCACTGATCTGTTCTTATCTCACTTGACCTTTGGCAGCATTTGGCACCACTAACCATTCTTTTTCTTTGAAATACTGTATCTTTAGTTGTATGATACCACACACTCTGCCAGTTTGGTTCCTATCATAAAAGTTTGCTCCATCTTAAGTCCATCTCTTCTGCTGGACCTCTAAATGTTGAGGTACTCTGAGGCTCTGTGTGGAACCCATCTTTTCTTCTCCATCTGCATTCTCCTGTAATTCCAATGGCCTTAAATTTGTCTACATCTTTAGCTCAGATCCTCCAGTGTGCCTCCAGCATCTGAAATGATGTCTAACACATAGTATGTACAAATGAATCTAGAAAGGGACACCCGGGTGGCTCAGTCTGTTAGGCAGCCAACTCTTGATTTTAGCTCAGGTCATGATCTCAGGGTCCTGGGACAGAGTCCCGTGTTGGGCTCTGGGTTCAGCGGGAGGTGTCCTCCGGTATTCTCTCTCCCTCTGCCCCTTCCCCCACTCATGCACAATCTCTCTCTCTCTCAAATAAATAAATAAATCTTTAAAAAGGAATCTAGGAAATAAGAATTAATAGACCAAAAGAACATCTTAAGGACTCAAAATCTAAAGTCTGAAGTGCTTTCAATCAGGCAAAATGAACATGAATAATGTGTATCTTGGAATCACTGCCCCTTACCTGGTTCATGCTGACATCTTCAAAGAATTGTGACAAAAACCCATGAAATTCTTAGTATTTCTTAGAAGAAAAAATCCAATTTAAATCTTCTCATAAGCTTGAAAATGGACTGGTGGTGTAGTCTACTGTTCCTTTAAATATCCTAAGCTTTATAATGAAATATTTAGAATAGGAAAGAAATTCACAAACCCTGGGGCAATAGATATCTGAGCACTGGAGGAACAAATTCTTTTCAAATCTGGGTTGCTTTTTTTTCAGAAGAGGGAGAAGTGTGTGCATGTGTGTGTGCATGTGCACACATGCGTGCATGTGCATTAGTGCACTTCCATCCCAAAGTCTCCCCTGACGATAGCATTAGTAAAGGAAGGGACAGGAAAGTTAATAATGTTCCTTAAAAGATAAAACCTGTACAGGGTCATGTCTGTCAAGAAAGGTGCAGATTGGCTCAGCTATACAAGCAGATCCAGAAAATGCAAGATGATAATTGTGTATTTCCTTCAACCCAAGGCGTTCTCAGATGGACTCCTCCAGGGGTTCCCATGAGTCCTGGGCCTATTTGAATTCTGGCTAATGATCTGGAGGAGGGTGTTGCCAGTCTACTGATGACTCTGAATCACATTCATTTTGAGGGCTTAAATCATCAGCATGGACTGAAAAGAATGCACATTGCATAAACTTGCTACTGCTGCTATAACAAATTCTTACAATTTAGTGGTTTGAAACAATATGAATTTATTACCTTACAGTTCTGTAGGCCAGAAGTCTGACTGGTCTCAGTGGGCTTAAATTAAGGTATTGGTCCAACTACATTCCTTCTAGAGGCTGTGGGAGAAGATCCGTTTCCTTGTCTTCCCAGCTTCTCGGGACCTCTCTTGGTCCATAGTCAGACCACTCCACTTCAGAACCAGCAATGGGGTATCAAGTCCCACTGCTGTCTCTCTCTGGTTCTCTGTAGCCAGGAATGAATCTCTCCTCTGAAGGACTTTGGGATTGTACTGGGCTACCTGCATAATCCAGAAGAGAGTCTCCCCACCTCAAGGTCCTTGACCTCACTCATATTTATGTTGGTGCTAATGATGAAGAGAAAGCTAGGGTAGGTCTAAGACAAATTTTAAAAGTTATGACTGTGCAAACATCTTAAAGTGTAGTCAAGGAGCAGAAATGAGAAATGATATGCTAGGTTGGTCAGTTTCGATCAGATATAAGAAATATATTAAGACTGGGGATGTGGTAGACAGGATAATGACCCTCCGAGGATGTCCACATCCTAGCTCCAGAACCTGTGAATATATACCTTTCTATTTTGGAAACAGGTAGTATATATTATGCCATATGCATGGTCAGAGGGACTTTGTAGAAGTGAGTGACTTGAGGGTCTCGAGATGGAAAGACTGTTCTGGAGTATCAGATTGGGCCCAATGTGATCCCAAGACTTTAAAAGTATAAGAGGGAGGCAAAAGGGGAGAGAATCAGAAGGACAGCAGTGTGCCGAAGATTCAGCCTGGTGTTACTGCCTTTGAACACAAGCACAGAGGAAGGGGCCATGGGCCAGAGAGCTCTCCTGGGAGCTGGAAAAGGCAAGGAAACGGATTCTTTCCTAGTGCCTGTGGAAGGAACATAGCTCCCCTTAATTTTAGATCAATGAGAACCATTTTGGACCTCTGACCTTTGGGGCTATAAGATAATAAATTTGTGTTGTTGGAAGCCACTAGATTTGTAGCAATTTGTAGCAGAGGCTGTAGGAAACTGATAGAGGGAATGTGTGTGTCTTTGTGGGTCTGCTTCCTGCAATGGAGTTTAATCCTAAATTGATGTTTTCTCAAAGTTTGACTGAAAGGATGAATAAATAAATGAACCTAAAATCTATGGGCTAATCTTCCCAGGATGCTTACAAATAATGACATTACTTTGCTACTTACATTGATTTTCTCCTTTCATAAGCTTCCTTTGATTAGGAGCAAAGGACACCAACAGAACCCGTAGACATACACATACAAATAAACAGCATTGGGCTTCTAAGGGATAGGAGGAGTCTCCCCCTCTCACTCTTCCTAAATTAAGCCCAGTTTGGAGAAAAGTAAATACTCTCCAGTTTGAGGGCCTAACAGTGGTATGGCAGAATGACCTGCAGCATCTCTAATGTTCAAACCAGGGTGTGAAATGTTCTTAATCATCTGACCTTAGACTCTTAGTTTAGGCTAATTAAGCCTCTCCTGAGTGCACAGAATGTCCTGGCTTGTAGCAGCATTGGGTAACAGTTTGGACTGTACATCTTTGTTCCAGGAGCTTGCTTGATTCCCTGTTTCTCTTTTGTTTCTCTCTTCAAGATTCAGGTCCTGTTGGGCTGTTTCCTTCTATTTTTTATTTTATTTTATTTTATTTTATTTTATTTATTTGGCTGTTTCCTTTTTAAAAGAATGCACTCTACCTGGTGCTCTCCTGGAATCTCTGGGTTTGCGGTCATGGAAGGGACTATTTTGGAGGCAGGCAACAGGGTAGAACCAGCTATATTACCAGCCAGCAAATCTCCACTGTGCCTAATGGACTCTTTCCTCTCCTGGGATAGTGCTTACCTGCACCAACCTCAGATGGGTTTGGAAGAAGAGCCTGCTGCCCACTATGTCTGAAAAGGGACAGTGGCGGGAGAGGTCACTGGGAATCAGTGGAAGAGGAGCTGGTGAGACTTTACAAGCTATTTTATGAAAGGTTCCTTAACCATGAACTAGAATTAATAATGAGTCTACATTGCTTGTGTGTTATGGTGTTATTTTCAAATTACTAGTCAGCCCTTCCCTCTCTAGGGTCGAATAAGCAAGATCTCTCAGAATCTGAGAGTGTGTATTTACATATATATCTCATTGTTTCAGCAGTCAGCTTGGACTAATGTTCTCACAGCCCTGTTTTGCAACAAAATCTGAGTCTTCTCAACTTCAGACCCTTTTACCTACCATTTACCTAAGGTGATGTAAATCTTAGGAATGAAAGGAACACTTTCTTTTTGGAAAAATTACTTAGCTTGTCTAAGCCTTAATTTCTTCATCTGTAAAGTGGAGGTAATAACATCAAACTCCAGGGGTTGTGGTATAATGAATGATTCAGTGTGTGTAAAGCTCTCAGCAGAGTGCCTGCCACAGGGTGGGCTTCCCTAAAAGTTAGCTACTTTTTTTAGTGACATGTGCTTAAGTGTGACTACATATCAGGTACAGGGCCAAGTGCTAGAACACAAAGATGACTAAGATATAGTCGTGACTGAGGGGTTGTTTGAAGTTTGTTGAGGGCGCGGAGTATATGAATGAGTAAAATTAAAATGAAGAATCATGGGTTCCATTAAAATTATGAATAGGGGAGAGGAAGTGGCCCCCTGTACCTGGGAGAGGGGTAAGGATAATGAGGAAGGGCTTCTAGATCAGACACGCTGGACCTCAGACATGTTTATGAGGCAGATGGATGAGAAAGACAGGAGGGTACTCCTTTTCTTCCTGTTTGATTAAGTACCTATCACAGAGGGTCCTGGTGGCACAGACCCAGAGCATTGCCTACATGTCCCTGATCACGCTTTTATGACATACTCATGCTGCTGCCTCACTCTGGCTTGCTGGGGGCGGGGGAGCATTACTCTATGCAGCATCATAGGGAGCAGAGCAGTCATCAGAAGGCATCTGGCTTCTGCAGTTAGGTGGCTTACAGGGCATGCAGAGGAGAGAGTGTATATGAGCTCAGCTTCTTCTGAGGTCCCTTTTAATGGAAAGGAACTCTGAAAGGCTGATAGACTCCTGCTGCATTGTGCTCTCACCTGCAGGCAATACGAGGAGGAAACCCTGGGAATGTGGGCTTTCTCTGCAGACATAGTAAGAAGGATCCTTACCACTTGCTAAGTTCTAATTAATTTTCCCCATTTCTCTGACCTGCCCTTTCCTTCCATCAATGAGCCCTACTGATACATGCTGACTCTAGATAGCATGTGGGTCACTGATTATGGTGAAGCGCCATTTTCTTTATTTTCTCCTTCTAGCGCTGGAAGGACCTAACTCAGTTTAGTCCATGGATGTACTCAGTAAATGCTAGTTGAAAGAAATTCGGTCTCTTATATGGATGGAGACACTTTGTAGAATGTATTTGGATAGCAGGTTAGTGACAGGAAGGCAAAGCCCAAGCTTGACCTGCTTACCAGAATATACCTGGGCCAGCATCAGACACAGTGCTGGCCTGGTGAAAAACAGATATTAAATATATTTTTTTAGTCATCAACACAAGGCTTCAGAGTCATCTCTATTTCCCCCCACTTTTAATGAGTTAATGCGTCTCAGAGATTGTGCCTATAGATATTCTCACATTTGTCTCTTACATTCCTACTGCTACTTTAATTCAAACCCTGGTTATTTGTCTAAAGTGTCACAAAAACCTTTTATGCAATCTCCTGGCCTCCCTGTTTCCAGCATCACCTCATCATCTCTTTCTACTTCGTAGCCTATTTTCTAAAAGTAGGGCCTGGGCAGCCCTGGTGGCTTAGCAGTTTAGTGCCACCTTCAGCCCAGAGCATGATCCTGGAGACCCAGGATCGAGTCCCACATCGGGCTCCCTGCATGGAGCCTGCTTCTCCTTCTGCCTGTCTCTCTCTCTCTCTCTCTCTCTCTCTCTAATAAAAAAGTCTAAAAAGATAAAAAATATAAGTATGGCCTGATCAGATCTCGCTTCATCATCTGTGTATGTGTACATACACACACATAAGTGTGTGTATGTGTGTGTGTATTCCTCAGCCTGGAAACAAGACCCTTTACAATATATTCCACATCTAACTCTCAACATATTATCTCCTTCTATCATTTGCTGTACTTGGAGGTACCACCTGCCATTCCATGAATATTCCATGTCTTTTAATCTTCATGAACTTGCTATTACTCAGTGCTTAGTTTGAATGCTACCTTGCCTTACCCAGAGGCAGAAGGTTTGAAATGTTTGAGCTGAGAGGGTCCCTAGAATATTCCACTGCTGCCTGCTTCCTGTGTACGTAGGGAAACTGAACCCTAGTAAGGAGACTGGGCTAATGTGAGCTCAACATTAAAGTCAGGACTAAAAAAGCTCTCCGGGCCCTTCATTCATACTTCTTCTATGTAGTCAGTCTTCATAAACCTGTAATAACATCTCTTATGACACTCCTTATATTCCATTTTACTTTACAACTTCTTGTAATTGTCTGGATTTGTAGGTCCAGGAGCAGAGACCATGTCCTAATCATCTTCATATATTCTGCAGCACATGGCAAAGGGCTCACACATGGTAAGTGCTTTCTATGTGTATAAACAAGAATAAATGGGTGGGTGGATAGGTAGATGGATGGGCGGATGAAGAGATGGATGAGTAGATGGGGGGGTGGATAGAAGGATGGATGGAGGGAAAGATGGATAGATGTGTGGATGGATGGGTCGATGGATGGATGGCTGCATGCACGAATGAATAATTGGGTAATTAAGGATATGGTAGTTCTCCAGGAATGTGTTCAGATATCCCCTTGTCCCCATAGCAGACTCAATCTGCAAACACTTGTATTATACAGCACAACTACAGGTGTGGCTCATTCATTTTCTGATGTGATGAGGAAGAGATTATGAGTGGGGGCTGAGTGAGGGACCTACCCTTCCAGGTGTGTATCATAAAAACAACAGGAGTCTTCATCTGCTCCAGCTCCTGTGTTAAGTACTCCATGTGCATTACCATATTTAATCCTCACAGCAACTTTATGAAACAAGTGTTCTTATTATTCCCAATTTAAAGGCACTGAATGGAGTTGAATAACTTGTAAAGGAAATTGTAGAGCTAGGATTTGAGCCCAGCTTTTTCTGACTCAGAAGCCCGGGCTCTTACCCATGACACACAGCCAGGAAATATCGGGGTGGCAGGTGGGTGCGAGGCTTTGGAGATCAGAACCGCTGTGTTTGAACCAAGTCAGACCACTAATTTCCTGAGCAGGCAAATCACTTAATTTGACTTCTCGGTTTACTCTATGGTTTAATGGAAGTAATCGAATCTTCTTAGCAGGAGTTCTGTGAAAATTAATGACTGCATAAAAAGGGGTTTAAGATAAAGATTCTCAAATAAAAGGAGCTGGAGGGAGAGAATTTAGAGCGCTGTGAGGAAAAGAGTGAGAAGGTGCAGTTGACTCTATTTCCATTGGCCGGTTTGTGAGCTGGTCATGTCTTTGTAAAAATGTCAGCTTCAAATAGATTTGCATGGACGAGGTGTTCTGGGGGAAGTAGAACCTGGTACATATTTTCTAGATTTGATTTTTATACATTTATGAAACATTGCTTGTAGCATTCTATTATTTAAAAGAGAAATACCGTTATGAATGGATAATGGTGGTAATCACACCCTGTTAGGGACCCAGGGGCAGCAATATGCATGGCCTTCGCCTCTGAGTCAGCCTGGCTTCTCCACTGGTAAACTCAGCATTCCACATTCTTTCCCTTGGTCTGCTTGTGTTCAATCATGGACACAGTCAGAGGATGGACAAAGAGCAGTGCTTTATGTCACCACGTCCACCCTTCTCTCCCCCTCTCCTCTTCAGATGGGAGTGTCTTGGCATGATTTTTCATAGGTAGGATTCCTGCTCCTAGAGTTTGTCACCCTTCATGGGGCTGTACGTGACCACCATCCATGCCCTCCTGGATGAATGAACAAATGTCCCTCAACCTCTTCTAACCCAGCCAGGTATCACTCATCCATCCTTCCATTCATCAAATATTTGTGGAATATTAGCTCTGTGCCAGATGCTGTTCTAACACTGGGAAGTGATAGATGTGATATCTGTCCTGTGGAGAGATTCACCATCAAATAATCAGTGAAATAATTGAACTATGAGAAGAGGAGACAAGTGGGTAAGGAAGGGTAAAGGGAAGTAGAAAAGCCTATGACAAAAAAGTACAACTGTATGGGGTGAGATCAAGGAAGTCTTCCTGAAGAGGCGATTTTGAGTGGGAACTGAAAGATGCACAAGAATTAGCAGGGTTTATAGTGCCCAGTTGCTAGGTGTATGGGTTACGGAGACAAGCAAGACCAGGAGGTAAATGGCATAGCCCTGACCGCAGGGTGCCAGGGAGATGGACAAACATACTAACAATGATGCAGAAAGTGGCAAGTGCTATTGGTGGAAGTGTGTAAGCTGGAAGGTGAGTGGGGGGTTCCTGTCTGGAACATCCAAGGGCAGTTGATATTGTCTGGGGAGTTGCTCTGGAGCATAAGTGGAATTAGCAGATAGATAACAAAGGAGAGAGATGAGGGCATTTTATGAAGATGGAACACCTTGGACAAAGCTCAGATTGCTGAAGCATCCCTTTGAGAAAGCATGGATAACTTTTCAAATCTATAGAGTAGGGACAGGTTGGGAAGATGAGACTGGAGAAAGGATGAAGTCCTGTAAGGAAGGGCCGTGTGACTTATGCTAAGGAATTTGAACTTGATGGAAAAATGTTCATGTGAAGAAATATTGAGGGGTTGTAGTCAAGGGAGTAGAGTGACCAGATTTGCACTAGAGAATCCTCTGCCTGGTAGGAGTGCGCTGGGCAGGAGGCAGAGGAAGCTGTGCAGGAGCAAAGTCAAGGAAAGATTCTTTACCATGTTCTCCAAGGAAGTGACTCTTTGCAATAACAAGTCCCTAAATCACAAGTTCCTTGGCTGACTACACTTCTTATCCCACCATCTCTTAGATAGAACTCCACCTGTACTCAATCATTGTGGGGAACCCAGCAGGAAATATTCCCAAAGGATTGGTTCAGGCTTTCCAAACACATTTGACCACCATGTTTAGAGTGATTTTCCTAAAATTAAAAGCCGAGTGTATCAGTTCTTGCTTAAAATCATTCAGTGGGTTTTGGACAAAGCTCAAATTCCTTGCCTTATACCTTCAAGGCCTTTCTAGAACTAGTTGTTGGCAGAGCCCGCTGTGGGAGAACCATTCCAGGGTGACAGCTTTTGTAGATTTTCTCCTAAGAGAAATGTCTTCCCAAGTCCTTTGCCCATTCCATTTGGTTAGTTTTCTTTCTATTTTTGAGTTACAGGAGTTCTTTATACACTTCAGGTATTAATCTCTTCTCAATACATGTGTTGAAAGTGGTCCATGTCTTGAGACCAGAGAAGTATGTTAAAAATCATGGAAGAGATGATGGATGAGATTTGGATGGGTTGGGTTTGAAATGCCTAAGGAATATTCAGGAGCAGACCCCATAGAGATTGTCTTCGTTACATTTCCAAACTTTCTTAATTAAAAGGACATTATCCTGGCTATTGTCAAAACGTTTATGTCTTTGCCATCATTGTCAATACTGCCATCTTCATTTTGGGTGGCAGTAAGATACTGAAACCTAGAAGCCTTTACTATCTAATCCTGTAAAGAACAGGTTTGAAGAAACAATATATAAGAAGATATTTTTGAATAACTTATAACAAGTCTACTTCCTTAAGATGTCTGGGTCTTCACATGCATCAAACCAGGCCATGCTGGTGCTGTGCTGTTCTGGACACTTAGCCACCCCTGTTCCTGAATCATGCTTTGATGTTATGTTTTGGCTGTACAGAACATTGTAGACTCCATCCAGGTGAAGCCTGTTGCTGTTCTGAGGTAGGGATGGTGTTAAGGACTTTCTCCAAAATAGCCAAACTTTTACCTAGTCAAGACTCCTTTGAGAAGATCCTTTTAGGATCTGAAGAGAAGATGGAAGCAAAAGGCAGAGTTTGGGGAGCAAAATGTAAGAAGTAAAAGAAAGAAAGGGAGAAAAAGTAAACTAGGGGGAAACACCCATGGAGACCAGGGCCAGGTGGAAGGTCTCACACAGGCAGGGGCTATTATCACCAAAGATGAGGAAGAGGAATTAAAATGCAGGAGGGGTGTCAGCTCCCAGGGTGTTCAAGAAAGATGAGGACTTGTCTCCCTTAGTGAATGTGGGAGTGTGGGATTTGTTGGTGGCTTTAGCAAGTGAAGAGGTAATTCGAGGAAAGAACCCATGTAGAGAGGAAAAGTTTGAAAATACAGATATGGAAAGGGAAAATTAGCAAGAAAGAAACTATTAAAGAGGTGAGACGGTGTGAGATTCAATGCAGAGGTAGAGGGGATCCCTGGGTGGCTCAGCGGTTTGGCGCCTGCCTTCAGCCCAGGGCGTGATCCTGGAGTCCCCGGGATTGAGTACCATGTCAGACTCCCTGCGTGGAGTGGAGCCTGCTTCTCCCTCTGCCTCTGTGTGTGTGTCTCTCACTTAAAAAAAAAAAAAAAAAAAAAAAAAAGCAGAGGTAGAAGGTTTGGCCCTGGACAGGAAGAAGGAGACTTTTTCTATTAAACATGAGGGCAGAAGGGATGGCAAGGATGACAGAGGCTGGGCAGCTCTTCCCCAAACCATTTTCCTTCCTTTCCCATAGGCAGTTGGACCAGATTCTCATTCTCCTCTACCAGTAGGTCCAGGCACATGATTAAGTGCCAGCCATTGGACTATGAGTGGAAGTGGTATGTGCTACTTATTAAAAATTCTCATGCACACCCCTCCAGACTCTTTGCTCTGGCTGAGGGAGATGATGACCTTCAGAGAGACCTTGAAAACCACATGGGGACGACCACAGCACCTCCTTGAATCTTGGTGTCTGAATGACTGACAAGGAGCACTCTCCATGCTCCTGACCCCTTTCTCCCCAACATGGAACCTAGGGTGGACTATTAATGCAGTCAGCTAGAAAGTTATCTTGTGGGAGTCACAAAACCATTGCAAGTTGTTGCATGTAACAAAGGTTATATGCCTAAGATATCCCAGAATAGAAAAGAATTTTAAAAAGGAGCTGATGGAGGGCCTTTGAGGCGTGGCAGAAATAGAGGATAAGGAGACAGCTGTGTAGGGACTGAGTGGCTCAGTGGCTGAGTGTCTGCCTTTGGCTCAGGGTGTGATCCTGGGGTCCGGGGATCCAGTCTCACATTAGGCTCCCTGTGAGAAGCCTGCTTCTTCCTCTGCCTGTGTCTCTGCCTCTCTCTCTCTGTGTCTCTCACTAATAAATAAATAAAATCTTTAATTAAAACAAAAGGAGACAGCTGTGTAAAGACCAGGGAAGAGAGTTCCAGGTAGCGTGAAGAGCAAATGCAGAGTCTGTTGGAGGAGGCCATTCTCTATGTCCTGGAATTGTCAGAAGTTCAGTGTGATTGTATGTGCATCCAGGAGTGGAGGGTGGAGGGAGTGGCACAGGGAGCTCAGGGAGCTTGGTGTGGCTTTCCTGTCCTTGTATCAAGCTGGTACTTTGAGTTCAGCTGGATCCTTCCAAATAACCACATGTTTCATGCCACCTTCTGCTGGGCTTGCACTGGGGCAAGAGGTGGAGCCCAGCCTTTTGGCTGCAGCAAGCCTCCACTGCAGGTGCCTGAGACCATGACTGTCCCTAGAAAGGCAGCTCTGGTCATGGTTGCCTCAAACTCTGGCTTCTGCTCTTGCTCGAGCTACCTGGAGGGTAGAGCAGAGGACTACCTATGCCCTGAGTAAAAGTTCAGATGACAAGTTTATGTAGGTGTTTATCCACAGTCCCTGTGACCTCTCCTAGATCTGAGGTGCCTGTCATCTGGATGTTTTGTGGGACATCTATCCCAGCTGAGTGAGCACTTTTCCCCCAGAGGTCCCCCGCACTCAAAAAGATGTGCTGTCAGTACCTTGCCACCCGTTCTGCAGTCAGTGGCTCTCCCGGGTACAGTGCCATAGGCCGGGACATTTTAGATACAAATCAGCTAAGAACTTAATGAGCGCCTTGGCAATTTTCATCGTCCATCTCCGAGCCTATCTGCTCACTGTTGCTGTGGTGATTCATCTGTGTGGAACACGAGGCTCTGTTGCGCTAATGATGCATTTTACATGAACACAGCCCTAGCTGACATATAAATCCCCCCTTGCTTGAATGGAAACATAACCTGTAATGCAGCTACTAACTGGTTGGTTTTTAATTTAACTCCTGTGTTTTTCAGAAAAAAAGAAAATTCGGGATCCCTGGGTGGCGCAGCGGTTTGGCGCCTGCCTTTGGCCCAGGGCGCGATCCTGGAGACCCGGGATCGAATCCCACATCGGGCTCCCGGTGCATGGAGCCTGCTTCTCCCTCTGCCTGTGTCTCTGCCTCTCTCTCTCTCTCTCTGTGACTATCATAAATAAATAAAAATTGAAAAAAAATATTAAAAAAAAAAAAGAAAAAAAGAAAATTCTACCCTGAGGGAATATGAAGTTTAAGTCTGGCTAGATTTAACTGATGTTCAGTCATCATTCATGGGGGTGCTCCCCAGCATGGACTGTCACATATCGGGGGCCTAGAAAAATGCCAAATTCCTCCTCCTCTCTGAGTGACTGGAAAGATGTCTAAGACCCTGGGCTGGATCCTGGAGGAGCCTGGGGTATGATAGAACCCACAGAATTTGAGAAAGGAAGTGCTGCATTCTCTTGTGTTAGAAGACATTGCTCACCACATGATTATCTCTCTGTGCAGGTGTCAACTATTGAGATCAGCTGGTGTCACCTTTTGTCTTGCAGGGGTGAGAGCACAGCTTTCTTCTTGTAGATGTTGGAAAGGAAACTTAGTTGGTTTCAGAGGTTGCCTATGGCCCACTTAGCTCCGTTTGCTGCACACGGTCCAAGCAAGTGGCCATTTCCCCAATTGTCCATGGGCCTCAGAGTCCCCTGGAGCCCAGGTGAAATGGCAGGTTCCAGGGTGCCACTCACAGAGCTCTGATTCAGAATTTCTATGGCAGGGTCCCAAGCTTTGCAGTTGAAGGTAGCTCTCCACAGGGTCATGAGCTTGAGACAAAAAGTGGCTGAGAACAAAAAGTGTTGATGACAGACAGCGGTGAGAGGCATGCTGTTCGTTACTGCTGTGCATTGGCCATGCACATGGCACTCTGGGTGTCAAACGTGCTAAGTGATATTCATTTCTTCATTTCTCCTGCTAGGTGCCAATCCCCATGCTACATGCTGGGAATACAGAAATGAGTCAGCAAAAGCTCTTGCCCCATGAAATTCTTAGGCCAGTGTGTATGGGCAAGTAGACATCCATAGACCTAGTACAATATATGAAGACCGATGGTGCCCTAATGTAACATGAACTCAGCTGGAAGAATCATGGAATAAAAATTTTCATTGCCACTTATTGAGCACTTAGTAGAGGCTGGATTTTGTCTTACATAAGCTAAGTAAATTCATCCCAACAACTGTACAAGGCAGGTAAAGATGAGGTGTAGGCTGTTAACGTAGTTTGCACAAGGCTGCCCAGTTAATAACTAGCAGAGCCAGATGGTTGTGGCCAAAGTCCATGTTCTGAAGAACTCTATTTTAAAGTTTAGAGAGAAGAGGCCTGTTATTTGCTGAACACCTACTGCGGGGGGGTGGGGGGGGTGCTCACTAGGTTGATTATTCATGGCATTTCTGAGGGCACCAGAGTTCTGTGAGGAAAAATGCTGTAAGCATGGATAGACAAGGCACACTTGTCCGGATGCCACCTCACATCTCATAGCCAGGGCCTAAATGGATGCAGGTTGCTGGGATGTTGGTTCTCTTAGCTTTGCTGGTGGCTGGGCAGGGTCTTGTTACCTCCAGCTATGCCCCCAGTCGATTTACCCCAGTGTACTCACAACGTGGGGTTCAGACTACCCTGGTATCTATTTCCTTGCCCTCTAAAGCAACTGATGCTGTGTAGATGGTAGTTCTTTCAGCCTGAGATGACTGGGGATTAGTTTGCATTTCCATTCTCTGACCACTTTGGATGCTAACTCGTTGCCTCTCTGCCACCAGTCCCCTCTCCCAGTCTTTGTATCAATTCAGTCAGGTTGGTAGGTGGGTGTTGGGAGAAAGCACCCCTCTGCTGGAACAGCAGTGGGAGCCGTTTAGTCCCTTACGGTCCATTTGCCATCACACTGACTCACTCTGTGCACATTTTATCTGTTGGGGTTTCGGTTGAAGACATCCTTCTTCACTTCCTCTCCTAAAAACAGTCACATCTTGTGTTCCAAGAAGCATGACTGCTCCAGCATTAGTCACATGTCATGGGTGGTCACTTGCACCTCTACTTGAAGATGGGCTGCCATCTTTGGTGATGTTAGTAACAGGTCCTTAATCAATGTGCTATTTCTATACCCTTCTTTACAAGTTACTATTAGGGGCCAATTATATTTAAAAAACCACTTTCTCTTACTCAGTTCAACCAAAACAGGAAGCCATAGGTATGAATACTCTTCCTGTGAATCAACAGAGGAACACTTAGCATCTGCACCCATGAACCTACAGCTTGAGGCTGCTAGATTTGCTTCTGGAAGAATGGAAGGTTGCAAGCTGGACCCTGGGGTAGTAAGCAGGTAGGAATGGGAGGTGGAACAGCTGTGCCTAGTGACCTTACAAGCTAAGCCTGGAAGACACTAAATAGAGAGTCACACACTGTGAGCTGGAGTGACAGGGCTCGGAAGCCAGGGCAGGGATGGGCAGCTTCATTCCAGGGGTGTTATAAATAAGGTGACAGGCGAGTGCTGACTAGCAGCTGATGTACTTTAGTAGCAGTCAAACTGGAATGACAGTCCTGGGCCTTCTGGGAACTAGTGAGAAGGGGGTTTGGGGGTATGGTGGGTGTTAGAAGTCTGGACTTATGTCAACACCTTATGATGGATCAGACAGACACACACACACACTATTGTCACTCACACTCCTTTGGCCTCGCTGATTGTCCAGCACTGGGTCACAGGTCGCTAACTTGTGATTAGTGATACATATTTCAATATTAACCAGTGAGTCACAAGTATGAAGGAGTAGGAACCAATATGGTTTCAAGTCATCCCATGATATCATTGGGGTTTAAAGAGTCCTTTCTTGGCTGTTCAGGGGGCTGCTTGCCAGAGAGGAGCAATTTGTTACCCTCTTGTCCAGACAGGCTGGTTGGTATGCCTTCGGTAGTGTCCACCAGCCTGCTTCTTCCCAGGGAAGAGGTAGGTTGAGTGAGATCATGCGCAGAATGTTTGAAGATCTGAAAACAAAAGGCTTATATGCAGGAGCTAGTCTGCCACCATCCTCTGTCCAAAATAAATAGCCTTTTTTGACAGCTGTTGATGGGTGCTAAGAAAAGCAGGAGAGCACCTGTACCCAGACCTGTCTAATTGCTCTCCCCCTCCACCAGCTTCCACCTGGAACCTGTGCTCATACCAGGCTTTGAGCTTCCCTGTGAGTTTCTCTTTTGTTCCTGTTTACGTGCTGGACTTAATTTCTGCAGAACTATGGCTTAGGTAGTAGTTCCCCTCAGCATCACCAACTCTGATGCTTTGAGTCAGCTATCTTGGGGATGGAGGTGGGCAGGAGGACTGGTCCTTCTCTGATGCTGCCATTTGTGTCCATTGGCCTTGTTCCTCTCTTCATTCTTTCATCAAGATTGTCCCAAGTGCCTCCTATGGGCCACAGGCTGTGGAATGAGCTGAGGATACAGAGATGGAAGTGTACAATCTGTGGCCAGGAGTTGTTTTAAGGCCAGTTGGGGAAAAATGGCAATAATCTGATGAGTCTGCACAACAGAACAGGTGAACAAATAGTAGGTGTGATTGGAAGTGGAAGGTCATACCCTAGGAGACACCTACATAGATAGCTTGTTTCATTTGTTGCCAGATCTCATGATTACATTGAATCTAAATCTCCCTTTCTGTAACCTTGAACCATTTATCCAAATTCCTGCCTCTGGAACCACACAGAATAAATTGTGCTCCTCCTCCATAATGCTGGAACCCGGGATATGTGAGCTTCTCTCTTCCAATGCTAATGGTCTCATGCCATTAGGTCTAGACCTGTCCCCTGCTTTAATTGCTGTCTTCTGGATATATTCTAGTTTCTTAAAGTCTTTGCTGAAGTCAAAAAGTGTAAGAACCCAATATAATATTCTGGGTTTAGCTGCACAGAAAGACAAATAAATGAAGAATAATGAATATAATAAAATAAAAAGGAGCCTGACAGTGTGTGTGTGTATTTAACTCACGGGTAGAGAAAAAGAATATATTTTTATTTTTAATTTTACAGAATGCAAAATCAGTTCAAAACCTTTTTGGTATACCATAATTGATTTTGATTATCTTAAATGATTACTTATAGTTCTATTGTCTGGTGTGTTTATGCTAAAGTCCAATCAAGAAAGTGTGATGAAAATATCACGTGTGATGGTGCACAGCCCATCAAGTCCATCTGGACCTTTATTTGACCTTCCACCCTCAGCTGTGGCCTTAGTACCCTGGGTGACCCTCCATTTCTGAGTAACTTTCTAATCTAGGCAGACACATGATTTTCTCTCTGGTCAAAGCGAGCTGTAACCAAACCCTGATCTCACGTGGACAACCCTGGAGAAGGCTGGCACAAACCACTCCCGAGTGGCCATCTGGCTTCCAATGTCTGTGAGTAGTACACACCCTGAAGAATGCAAGTTTGTGCAACCATCCATTGTACCTGGATGTGGATGGCCCGTGACGTCTGCTTCTAAAGCACAGCCCGCGAGTCCTGGTTCTCGTCTGTCTTGGAAGAGCCTGTCAGTGTGTCAGAATTTACCTGTCACGGGGTTGGTAGATTGGGCCCTGGCATCTATTCCAACTGTGTATCTCCCAAAATCTCTTGGAGTGAGGGTTATGGATGCAAAGCTGAGTTTCCCAATTAGATGCAGTCGTGCAAGATTTGAAAAGGGGCAATCTGACTGCAGGTCAGATTTCTGCAGCTTTGGCTGGTTTCTGGCCAGCAAGGTCTTAAAGGTGTACGTTCTTCTGTAGCAAAATTCTATTGTATAGTCCCTGGCCTCCTGTGAGTAGAAAGTTGATAGTTTCCAGATCCCACAGATCTGTTCTAGACCTCAGCTGTTCCTGTGGCAGCCTGCCAACTCCCCACCTTCCACCTGAGGTGGAGGGGGCAGCTCCACTTATGGGCTGGGTTGGCCAGGTGGTATGGGAAGTTTTTCCTGGAGGTCCAACCTGCAGCCTTACCGCCTCCCCTCCCCCAGCCCTTCCACCGATTTTGTAAGCACAGAACTGCCTGTATTAAATCAAATCCCATTCTCTTTAAAATAGCTACTTTCTGTTTCCTCAAACCGAGCCTTGACAGGTACATTTATCAAGGCTAGTGTCTGAAAGGTGATTTCGGCTCTTTTACCTTCATGAAAAAAAAAAAGTGCCTCGTGAGGCACTGCTGTCTCTAGAGCCTTAAACTTGAGTTTTCTGTCCTGTGTCTGCTGTACCCATGACCTTGAACAATCACTCAGCTCTCAAGTTCTTTTCCTTATCAATCAAATTAGGCAAATAATACCTGCTTGGCCTATGTGAGCATAAGTAGAGAGAATTAATGTGAAAATGGGGTTTGGGCAGTGAAGTGACTGCTGTGTTTGCTCCTTGGTCATTATAATATACTCCAATATGCCCAGTCTCTTCCTTTTATAACATTTCAATTAGAAAATGTCTCTTCATCAGAAAGTGAGGAATAGTATCCAATGTCCTGTCACATAGTTTGTTTAGATTCCCCATGGCTCTTTTCAAACCAGATACCTTGAGACCTTGGAGAGAAAGCTGACATCTAGGCAGTAATTTATTAATGCATAAGTGGAAAGTTGGTGAAGTCAGGGAACTTTTGAAGTCAGCCAGCTATCAAGATGGACAGCGATATTATCTAGCATGTGAACTCAGTGGCTTATGAAAAAAGTCCTATGGAAAAAGAAGACAGTTTATAAAATCAAATAATACCTCATCATTGGCAGACCATTGGTTCCCTTTCTACTACGTGTTGAAGATCTGCCTCGTATGAGGCTTTCTGCTAGGCATAGGCCTTATGCTAGATGTTAAAATAAGTACATTAAGGAAAATTTTACTGTATGTCAATTATATATTAGTTTGCCCAACCAAATATAAAGAGAGATGCAGAAATAAACATGAAGTTCCTTCCTTTCCATGCCTAGCAAAGCCTGTTTGTGGTGTAGAACGAACGGAGCCCTGCACAGTGTGCTGTAACACACTCCTCTGTGCAGATGATGGCTCCTTGGCGCACCCATAGTCTGCCCTCGCCCTATTATTCCTTCTTGTGGGAATCCTGGCCCCTCTCTGCCTACCTGATTCTCAGCATCTTCAGGCCCTGCTCAGAGGGGCACCCACTCTAATTTTCTTGATTTTCAAAGTCGAAATGAATCCCTCTCTGCTATCCTACTCATTCACCCATGTTGCATCTAGAATGCATCATTTTTCTATGTTATTTTGTTATTTTTTAGTTATCTCAATATACAAGCATAAAGTATTTATATATTTAATTAACTATTTTAATTAATAGAAGCTGGTGCAGCATGGTGCTGGTAGGGAATAAAGTTTGCTGAATTCAATCCTGAATGGATCCTACATACATTTCACTGTATTGAGTAATTCTGAGAAGAGAACCATGGAATAGATACTGGTGAAGCCTCAGTGAGAACCAATAGTCCCTGTCTCCATCTTTCCTATTATTTGCTGCCCTTTTTCTAGCTTCTACCTGCATACCCTTGCCACACAAACAAGCGTACACCCATTTATCAGAAGCAGATCATATGCTAGAGCAGGCAAAGAGTATTAGGACCACAGGAAATCAGGTCACTTTTTTGGCTTTAAGTTTAATTCTTTACAGTGCCAGGTGCATGGAATTTCAGGGAGGAAAAAGAAAATTTATTTAAATCCCCATTAGATTGAATAAGTGAAGTACATAGGTGTATTCTGTTAGCAGTTGTCCTGTGTACATTATCTAATTACTATTTTAATAATTACTGTTTTAGTAATCCCTCAAATCCAAGAAGAAGGTGAAAAGAACAACAAGAAGACAGAGACATTTAAGAAAGTGTAGAGGACTTGCAATGACTTGCCTGAAGAAGTGAAATCTGAAAAGTCATTTGAAAAAACTTAGTGCTGTTAATGAAAATGCCATACATACATTTATACAGAATTGCAAAGCATCTAATATTTTGCATTTAGTATCTCATTAGACCTTCACAGCCATCCTGTGTGGCAGATAGGGTATATGTTTGCATATGAAGAAATGATTTAGTCCAACGATATGCCTCTTTGACCTCTTTGAAGATACCAAATTTCATTGTAAGTGATTTAGAGAAATATGCCTATCTGAAAAGTTTTAGCTGCCATTTTGTTTTAAGATATCAGACTACACCATTAATGAGCTTAATTCCTTTTAGTAGCTTACTAGTTAGGGTCAGATTCAGCTAATATTATCGTGGAGCAGACAGAGAAACAAGATGATTTTCTTTGAAAGGAGGGCTTTGCTCACACGGGTTACAGTGTTGGCAGGGTCTTGTTTGTTAAGATCAAAGTACAAAGTGAAAGACGCTAAACATGTGATTCCAGGCATGTGTCTTTCTCTCTTCCTTGGAGTATATACCCACAGAAAATAAACACAGCGCTGAAAGAACATGGGGTGCAGATCTGAAATGCTCTGGATTGGTCATAGGTGAGTGAAGATGAAGCCCTTTCTACTTTCAGCTCTCTGTCAAGTTGATGTGCTGCCATCTAGAAATTAGCCAGAACATGGGATCTGAGGGAAGAAATTAGAAGACAACTCTCTTTTGTTTTAAACAGAGACATGGGGATCCCTGGGTGGCGCAGCGGTTTGGCGCCTGCCTTTGGCCCAGGGCGCGATCCTGGAGACCCGGGATCGAATCCCACGTTGGGCTTCCGGTGCATGGAGCCTGCTTCTCCCTCTGCCTGTGTCTCTGCCTCTCTCTCTCTCTCTCACTGTGTGCCTATCATAAATAAATAAAAAATTAAAAAAAAAACAAAAACAAAAAAAAAAAATAAACAGAGACATGAAAAATAGTACTTAAAAAGTAGCAGAAGTTTTTCAAGTTAGAGATTCATTTACTTAGCTAAGATATATGACTGCTGTACACTAGGGACCCAGAGATAGAGACGGCATGGTTTTCATCCTTGCACAGCTCACGAACTAATGGGAGAGATGAACATGTAAGCCCAAATCATTCAATAAGAATATCTCTAATAGTGTGGGGTGGGAGCAATAGCATATTTGAGGAGATGGGGAAGGTTTCTTAGAGGTGATACTGGAGAGTACAGAAGCTAGCTTCAGTCAGTGGAGAGAGGGAAAACTATTCCAGGCAGAGGAAAGCAAAAGCACAGAGATGTGAAATGTAGGGACAATTTGCTGAAATGGTCAGTGATTCATGAAACATGTGCTAAAGTCCAAATAAAGATGGAGGAGATTACACATGAAAATAAAGAAAATTTCTGAAAGGTATTTTCGTACCCAGAAGGTTACCACTCTGGAGAACATAGCTTTAGAGTGATGTTTTTCAAACTTTGTTGTGCTTAGAATCTGAATAGGGGTCTCACTAAAATATGGATTCCAAATAAGATTTGAGGTGGGGCCTGAGGTTCTGTGTTTCTCACATTCTTTCAGGTGGATGGTGATGCTGTTGTTTTGTAGCCTACTCTGGGGATACGAACAACAAGTGGGAGAAGGACAATAAGGGTGATAAGCTTCGCGCTCAGTTAGAGGTATGGGTGTTGAGTGTGCCTGTGTGCGTGTAGCTACTGTGGGCAGGATTGGATGTTATTCAGCAATGGACAGCAACCAGTGCTTTTAAACAGAGTGGTGACAAAATCATATCTGTGTCTAGTGACAAAGTGAAGAATGGCTGGGAGTGGGTAGCACAGGGCACAAAAACAGGATGCTGGGCAACAATCTAGGTACTGATATTGGAGGCCTGAACATTCCTAGTAACCGCAGCAGTAGAGACAATGAGGTGGATTCAAGAGATACTCAGGCATTAGGACAGACAGGGCATGATGATGGACTGGATTGAGGGTGTGAGGCAGAGGCAGAAGGAGGGAAGTATGACTTACAAGAATCAGTTATGGAAGAGTGGGGTTTAGTGCTCTCGTGATGCCGTATATAATTCAGAAAGAGGAAATGGGCAGGTTTGGGATGAAAAGGAGCCCATATATCAAACAAACAGAGCTGCTCAGAAGGCAATCATCATTCAGAATCAAGGCCGAGGAGAGAGGATACCGTCCTGATATATACGCGTGGTGCAGAGAAATGAATGACGGGTTCAATAAAGGGATGGCCCCAGGGACAGAAGGAGAAGAGCAGGCAGTATCGTAGCAAGCTGAAGCCAAGCACTTCAAGAAATAGGTCCCATCAATGTCAAATACTCCAGAATGCTCATAAGGATGAGGTCAATTGAGTGTTTAAGTGTTCAAGATGACGTTGGCGAAGGTAGTTCCAGAAGCATTATGGATGTAGGACTATATATTACTAAGGTAAGGAGAGTGTGGTAGGCAGGATAATGGTCTCCCGAAGATGTACCTGCTGTAGTCCTTGGCACATATGAATGAGCTACCTTAAATGGTGAAGAGATTTTGCCATTGTGACCAAAGTATGGACCTTGAGTTGCGGAGATTATCCAGATAGGCCCCATCTAAACACGAGTTCTTATAAATAAAAGAGGAGGCAGGATCATGCCTCAGAGAGAGATGTCATGACCACTCAATCCACTGTTGCTGTCTTTGAAGATGGAGGAAGGGGGCCATGAGTCAAATGGGGACCTTAGTCCTACATTTGAATCGAATGACTAGGGAATGGATTCTCTTCTAGAGCCCCCAGAAAGGAATGAAGCTCACTGACACCTTGACTTTTGTTTTTAAAAGATTTTATTTATTTATTCCTGAGAGACACAGAGAAAGAGAGAGAGAGGCAGAGACACAGGTGGAGGAAGAAGTAGGCTCCATGCAGGAAGTCCGACGTGGGGTTCGATCCCGGGGATCGCACCCTGGCTGAAGGCAGGTGATTAACCTCTGAGCCACCCAGGGATCCCCCAGACACCTTAACTTTTGTCTGCTGAGACCTGTGCCAGATTTCTGACCTAGGAAACTGACCGCATTTGACACTATGTGATTTTGGCTATTCACTGGTTGAAGCCGATTGATAAGTAAGATCACTGTATTTACTGCAGGGATTATAATACATCTCTCCTTCCTTTGGAACTTTCTTAATTTATACATAGACCTTATTTTTCAGAGTAGTTTAGGTTCTACAGCCAAATTGGGGAGAAGGTACAGAGATTTCCCATATGTCCCCTCCCCTACTATGAATGTCCCATGCCATAGTAGTTTATTGGTAAATGAACTTTACCAATGATTGTAAAATTATTGACCCTAACTTGATGTCTTGTTATCACCCAAAGTTGATTGTTCACTTTGGTCTAAAATGTTACTCTTGGTCTAATATTTTTTCTGACTTGGAAATAGAGAGATCCCAGCAACAGCCTTTTGGTACGTTGATTTACCTGCTGTGGTCACTCCGTAACCCAGTGCAGACCACACCGCGACTTGCTAGGAATGCAGTCAAAGACACCTTCTGTCTCTCCTGCTCTGTTTCCCTCTATGGCTCCCGCTCAACAGTCCAGCTATTACAATAAGTGCTTAATGTGTGCTCTAGCATTGTTGTGGTATCATTTAGATGATTGCATGCTGGGCTGACACAAGTCAGAGACAGCAAACACATTAAGGGCTCATCATTACCAGCTTGCTGGGGATTTGGGCAATGCAATGGTGGTGAACCTCAGATGCTCCACTGAGACACAATCCTATTTGTACCCTTTCCTCATCCTGTCTCATTCCCTCACGTTCTGTCCCTTATATATGCGGTCTTGCTATGTCATTTGAAGCCAGTGTGTAGCGTGGCTACTTTTCCACTCTTGCTCACCCCCCCTGGGGAACAAAGAAGTATCAACTGGCAAAGATGTGGTTATTGCCTTTCAAATGTCAAAGGGTTTGGGGCACTGTAGTCATGACCATGGGCATTTTTAACCATTTTTTAGAAAATAATTTGTACCTTTCAATGTGATGTTAAATTTCTGTGTGTATTTCAGTCGTTCTAATTATACACCTTTGATTTTGAAAGAGTGTTGCCAGAAGCAAGGTCTAAATGTATTTAGTATGGATTAAGTGTGCCCTAAAAGAAGCATTTAACACCATGCCATCAATTTCTTGTTAACACTGGTAAAGGTCCATAGATTTATGCCAGCTCTTCTTTCATTTTTTCTGTATCCATCCATATTTTTCTTTCCTGTCTTATGGTACTATTATAACTAAGCATTTCTGTACAGTTATCATTCAGTTCAATTACTAGACACACCACAGAGTGCTGGGTGCTGGGATGACAACTATAATGGTGATATTTCTAATAAGGAGCCTTAGGCCAGTTCTCTCTCTCTCTACAGGTGCTGTAGCGGGTAGAGTGAGAAGATACCCACAGACACCTGTATAGTTGTATGGGGCACACACACGCTTGCCTTCCCCACAGAATGGCACAGAAACTCAGCCTATAGCCTTAGCTCCAGAAGAATTCTCTTTATCCCAAAGGGATACAAGTCTGAGAAAAAGAGTGGAGGGGAAAATCACATTCTGTGAGCTGATTACCCAACAAGTTACTCTATGTTGACGTATACCCTTCTTATTTTAGCTGTCCTGTGTCTCCTTATCCTAGGCAGTTGCTGGGTGAGTCTTGCTTATCATATTCATCTGGCATTATAGGTACTGAACAATACAGGTAAATCCACAGTGAATTTTTTTACCTGGGTTTGCTCCAGATCATTGGGACCAAATCCTACTTATCCATCCACCTACAAAGTTGTCTTCTTACCAGAGACAGTAACATATTGCCCTTATTTCTACTCACCTTCTTGAAATTCTCTGATAGATTTCTGATGTTTGAGGCCTGGAAGAAATTACATGTGCATGGATTCAGTAGCTAGCATTTATTACCTACTGTGAAACAGGAATTTTACCAGGCAATAAAAATACTTCATTGAGTAAGACACTGTTTCTATGCTCTACTATTCTGTTTGTAGAGTATCTAATTTAATACTACCAGTTAACAATTTGGATAAATATTCTAATGTAAATAATTCCTTCTTTTATCATCTATAATACTGTGTCAAGAATGCAAAAGCTATGCAGATATAAATGAAAACTTAAATATTCACACTCATTGAAATAACTTTTCTATTTGTAAATTTAATGGAATTACTGTAGAACATCATCCATAAGGGAAGGAGTACCTGGGAACACTTTCACGTTGGCCAGTGTATGTCTTAGCAGTTGTAGATACTTTGGCAGTAATAATTGGGGATGGAGGAGAAAGAAGGGATATTGCAGAGGGAGGACATTGGGAGATGTCTGGGATGGCTTTGGGGTTCAAGTTCAGTGGAGTAGCGGATCTAAGGCTGCGTTTGGGATTCTGTGGGTGAATATTGAGAAAGCTGGGTATGGGAGCTTGGGCATTAACACCTGACAGAACAGATGTGGGCAAGTGGCTCAGGCCAGGGATGCAATCTAAGGAAATATGATTTGCCTTCCTTTTATTTGGCTTCACTTCAGGTGGGGCCCTGATGACTGGTTTCATTTACCTTGTGCCTCCAAAGTACCTCAGAAAATGGGTAGCCATTTTCTGGTGACCAGTTCAGCTTTTAAGAATTGATATCCCTGCTGGCTGTGGCTGGCTGGTGGCCTTTAGCCTTGGGGCAGCCACTCTTGCTTTCACACCCTCTGTGACTTCTGAGGCCGGAAGCCTTCCCCTGCTCGCATCCTGTGGACTGAGAACACGTTTGCTGTGGAGATCCATGACTGCTTCCTCCTGTGTCTGAGGCTTTCTTGGCTCTCAAGACTTCCTGGGTTTGCTGACAACACCCTCGTGTGGAGGAGGACTGCCCTGGCTGCTGCAAACATACATGTCATTGAATGAAGAGAACAAAAAAACTGACTGGACCAGACACACCTTCAATGGCCATTGTTCAGCCCCTGGAATGCATGGTTCTGTGCCACCGGAAGGAGAGGGGAGGAAAGGAAGAGGTGACCCCGGGAGGCATTTCCTAAGCACAGACTAGAAAGAGCCTGGTGAGACTGAAATTGGTCAAAAGAAAATGAAAACAGTGCTCTCCCTCCAATCAGGGCAACCCTGAGTGAGTTCAGCTGAAGAAGAGATGTTATGCCTGGGAGCCTGACAACGAGGAATTTCCAAACAATACAGAACACTGTTATCACCACGGAAGCAGCCAGGGGCTCCCTAGAATTTCAGGGTTCTCCTCCTCCCCACATGTAAAAAGCCAGACACATTCACTCTTCAGCAATGTTTCCACATCCTCCATCAGTGATCTCTTCCAGGGCCGAACATTCCTCAGTCTGGAAAACTCTCCTCATGTCTAACCCGAGACATGCTGCAGCTCAACTTCTTTTCTTCTTAACTCCCTTCTGCTGGATGACGGGAAGGAACCTGTTGCCATGTCCTCCTTCAGATGCTGATGACTCACCAACAAATCTGATCTTCCCTTGCTCGTTCACCACCTCTCTCTGGAGCGGTGCATTCTAAAGCCCCAGTTTAATCTTTATGCTCAGGGGAAGGAGCTCTAGTCACCAAGCGAAGCAGAGGCACAGCAACAAGCACCCCTGTTCTGGCCCATCTAGGAAAACCCCAGACTCTCCATTTCCAAACAGAATGCAGCACACTCTTAAAGAGTATTTTGTTTTCCTTTTCTGGAACCCATTGTGTGTTGCATCAAAGACAATGTGTTCATACAGCTGCAGTTGTTGATGGATTAAACTTCCCAGGCAGGTCCCCAGGAGTGTTCAGGGAGAAGGCTAGGGCTTCCCGAGGAGGAGAGGAGGAGGCATGTCTGGTGTGTGTCTGGGTGTGTCTGGGTGTGAGTGTCCAGGCACAGCCGGGCAGCACCGGGGACCGAAGATGCCCTTCTTCCCAGCTTGAAGTCCTTTCAGTTCCTGGAGACTGTCCCCAAAAGCCACACTCGCACACTGAGGAACTGAATAATTGTTGGCACGGTCCGGGGGACAGAAGGCCAGACTGGGCGGGGATAGCATTCCATGATTATAACACAATGCCATAATAGGGTATAAAATTCTTCTCATATTAATTTTATACAATAGGAATCTTAAAACTTGACTTTTACACTGAAAAGGGTGGTAAAATGCAGCCCTTGGTTGTGTTTTGCAACCAAGGTTATCTCATTTGTCCCGGCGACTCTTACATGGGTCCTTGCTGCCAGGCTCTGTTTTAGAAAATGCTGGGCTCCTGTGGAGGAGTGTGGGGCTCACTCACAACCACCCAGCTCAGAACCTTCTCCTTGGGGCCTTCCCAGTGTGGCTTTGAGCCTGACAGCCGGTGCCGCTTTTGGGAAACTGGCCCTGCTGGAAGGCCATGCTCGTTCTTCTTGCCCATGACCAGAGGGCCTTGAAGTGTGGAGTCAAGGCATGTCTGGGCTTCCTCAGAGAACTCAGGCTTGCAGTGTCTGTAAAGCTGGTGGTGCACACGGGGGTCTTAGAGCCGAGTGTTCACCTGTAACACCCCACCCACCCACCCCTGAGGACTTGGCATGACACTCCCCCAGGGCTGGCAAGGACAAGGTGTCCTCCTTTCTGTGCCATTCTCCCTGGGCCCAGCAGCGCCCCGTGCGTACCTTGTCAGTGCTGTTGACAGGCTGACTCACAGACTGGGCACGGTTGCTAGAACCCAGAAACCTGGATGCTATTTCTAGCTTGGCTCTGGTGCTCAGCTTTGGTTTCCTACCATAGAGTCTGGGTGGAGAAGTCATTGGGCTCTCGGCTAGGCAGTCAATTTGGGGTGGAAACCAGGAGATGTGGGACTTTCTCTGCATGAAAGTGTAGAGAATGAACTTAACAGTTCCCATGACCTGGACCATCCCGAGGACAATCTCCGTTCAAGAAACCTCTGTGAACTCCAGAGAGTCTTGATATATTTTAGAGAGTAATTTAAATCCTCACCCTTAATTCACCATTGTACTTATTTGTTGAGCATACATTTATTTAGAATGTTTAATGAAAGCCTTTCGTGAAAATTTCCATAAACCTTAAGTGCAAATAAGCAGCATTCTCCAAACCTCGAAACTCCCCATGAGATCAATTCCTTTTTGAGCACCTTGCAAGACTGGGGCTGCTTGGGGAGTCTTTCAGACTCTCTTAATAATACCTTGTGGGGAAATTATGACACATTTTCTTATTTTCTATTATGCTTATACTTGTTCTTTGGATGAAAGGGACTCCACATGTAAATTTGATGATTATTCTCTGAATTTCTTCTATGCAAGTAGAGCACCAGAATTTCCTGGGCTGTTTGTACAGGATTCAGACCGGAATTTTAATGGCAAATATCAACCCCAAAGCAATAATGTTCATGAAAAATTAACATTGCTAAAGAGGACCACAGGCCCCCGGGGGTTACAACCCTGAGGGTCACCAGTAAGTGACCATGATTTAATGAAGTGGTGCTCCCACTGATTAGGAAGAAATGGGCCTGGCATCTTCCACAGCATAAATAGCCTGTTGCTGAGCGTGCCAAGCAAATGCTTTCAGAGGCTAAATTTTCTCCCCAGCTCCAGTGAGCTGGCAGTGGACAGCAGAGGACATTCCACTGAAATCGGGCCATCAAAGCTGAAGACAAAGGCAGCTGATTCAAGTGCACCAAATTGGAGTTTCTCTAATCAAATATATTAAATTCACCATCATTCTTGATTGTTTTAATAGGAAGAAAGGGCAGCTGTGTCCTTCATTTTCTAAGCATTTTATTTAGTGCCGTGGGGAGGGGAAGGGGAGGAGGGAAGGCAGGATGGGAAGGGAAAAGAAATAGAGATGGCTAGGAAAGCTACGGGAAGCTAATGTCTTTTGTCTTAAAAGTAAAATGATTTTGCATGCTGTTCAGATCCACACTGAGAGTTCCCAGAGCCGTCACTCATGGACAAAAACCCAAGATAACCAGCTTATAAAACATGTTTGCACAGGAGTGGAGAAGCCGCCAGCAAACAGACCTGGCGGTTTGGAATATTCGGGCAAAGAGAGACACGGGTGGCTAGTGTTAGACAGATTTGCTTCACTGGTTCCATGAAAACCTGCTCAACTGAGCATCCCCCCTGCCCCCCGCATAGTTGTGCTTTGTACAAAAGGACTTAAATTTCAAGACACTTGGGAGAACATATCTCCCCTCTTTTGTAACCTTCCTGGCTAAGGGTGGAATTCACAAAAGGCCTTTTTGACCATTCAAGCAATGGGATTCGAAATTCCAGTTAAGAAATTGATGGCCCAACCTTTTTTTTTTTTTTTTTTTTTTCTAAAACAGTTTAACAGAAAGTCCAAGTGTGATGCTTCCTGCTCAGAGTGCAGCACAACATTCGATGTCTTGGTATGCACCTCCAGCTTCAAAGGGGAGCTGGGGCGCATGATGTCACTTCCTCTGTCTGCTGAGTTGATAACAGGATGGACCTGAACGAGATACAAAGCAGACATTCCACTGTGTAATTAATTATCGTCCTCCATTGTAAAGGCCGGGTCCTTGGGTAGACACTGTTTTTGTACTTGGTGTGGCGCATACACAGAAGTGCTTCGCAGGGGAGACAAAGGTCTAGGAATTGCAACTATGGGCTCGCAGGCTCACACAGGCTAACGTGAGTCATCCAGAGAAAGGCTTTGGAAGCTGGTGCCTGTTACAGCCTGAAGCCAGCCTGTTTCTGAGCTGGAATGTGAAAGGCAGCTGGCTGTGTCAAAGGGGCAGAGAATAAAGCCGCAGTGTAAGACGAAGACACAATTCAGCAAAGAGAAGATGCTATTAAAATGCTTTCGGCTCCTCTGGCCGCTTCTTTAGGAGGGCCCCCTAAAGGCCCTCAAAATCATTTGGAGACAAATGATTCTCATCCTCCTCTTGGGGGAGAAAAAAAAGGAGGTGGGGGCTCCTATCGGACTCTTTTAAGTGTCCCCATTTGAAGGGGATCAAAAAGAATGTGTGATAAGGCAGCGTCTCCGGACTCAGGGGCATTGTATCAAGTGATACAACTCAGGCTAAATGAAGCTCCTCGTCCTTCGGAGAAATCTAATAACTCAATCAATCAGCTTGCGCCCCCCGTCCTATGTGGTGGGCGTCCAGCCCCTTGACAGTGGTTCCTTCTTTGACCACTAGACAGCTGGCAGAGGCCTGCTCAGGGAGAGGAAGAGTCTGCCCCGTGTGTCCTGCCCCAGCCTCCCTCCCTCTGCCACACACAATGCCCTTTTGTCCCCGTGGCCCCCCTCAGGGCATGGCCTGAGCTGGGTGGAGGCCGTTGCCTGGGAGCTGCTTGGCTCCCAGCATTTTCCCCTTGCAGTGGCTGTGCTGTGCCCTGCAGGGAGGGCCTCTTGGGCAGGCTGGGAGCCTCATCCAGAGCTGACGGGCCCTGGAAAGTGTCAGCTCTTCTTAGCCTGGGTCTGGGTGGCACTGAGGGTAGCTGTCTCTGCCACCTGTGGCGAGGGCCCTGGCTTGGGGGGAGGGCACAGTGGTGCTTGTGAGAGCACGGGGACCACAGACAGAGCTCAGGGTGGGGAGTCGAGCCACGGAGCTGCAGCTCAGATCCATTGCCAGATTCACTGCAGAGGCCTTGGGCAAGAAAGTCCCCTAACTTCCACTTGGTCTCCTTTTTTGTGAAATCAGAGGGTGGAGGAGAGGATACCCCAGATCCCTTTCATGTCCAGCAATGTGTGCCTCTTGGCAGGTAATAACCAAGGACATGGGATAGGAAAACACTGTGGGCTTCCCAGTCAGATGGGCCTCAATTTGAATCCTGACTTCACTGTCGTGTGGTTTTGTTCCAGTTATAAAGCTTCTGTTTCGGTTAAATAATTTCTACCATACAATTATGTAGTGTGAGCATAATGACCTGAATTACAAGAAAGAGTCTGGTATGATTGCTGACACATAGTTTGCCCTTCTAAGCATCAGCTTTTCTTGTAACTTATGGGATAGTCACTGTCAAAAGAAAAAAAGTACTTAATAAAAATCTGCGTTAGTCCAAGAGTCTTGCAATTTAGAAAGAAATTACATAGTAGTTCCACGCCTTAGGTTAGCAATTCCTGGACATTTCATTTCAGGGACAAGTGAAGTTGGAAAAAAAAAAATAGGATTGGTTGCAAGGTTGTCCACTTTTTAATTTTGGCCCAAGTAAGTTGGCTAAAAAACAATTCTCCTCTACTTTTACCATCATTTCAAAATACAAAGGCCATGATGACCATCTTTACTGGGAAAGGACATATGTCTTTAATAAACTGACAAATATATGTCACACATGTATTTTTATTATACATCAGATGCATATGAACATTGTCCTCCTCTTTTCTTCTATCTGTAATTCACCGTGGTCGAGTGACAGTTTGTCCCATTCTGCCATTAATAGAAGATGATTTTGGGAAACCACCACCTTAAGGAATCAATTTACCTTACTTATGTATGTTCATGTGTTTGAGAAACTCATGCCTGCTTTAGTTCCCTTTTTACCTTTCTCTTTAATCTCCCTACCTCTCTGTACACAGATGCAGGCATTTCATTTATGTTGCTATAGCCTACCCAGTCTACCCTGAAGTTTCCAGAAGTGAGCAAAATGCTTTGCAAGCATCATACATTTCAATTCTGTGTGGACCCTCCCCTCTGCCACTTAAAGTAGCCATCCATAGTAGCACACTGAGTCCACCTCCAGGGGAGAGGGCCTGTCCTTGGCCAGCATTTCAGGGCTACCCGGCTGTACCGCCTCTTCCAGCCAGAGAACTATGTATACAGAAAGCAAGGGAGGCCTCCAGCCTTTCCCCCTTCTGTGGATCCACTTTGCTTGGGGTACCTAGGGGGCTTCCAACCCTCTCCTGGTCTCAGCTTAGCTCCTCCTCTATACTGGCTCACTCCGAGGAAACAGGGGCTTTGGGGCCAGTCCTTTGGTTCCTTGCTCCTTTCCCTCTTGGTAGAAAGCAGGAGACCTCTGAGCTCAGCCAAGACTGCTCCCTTCAAGCAGATGCCTGAGCTGCTTTTCATCAGCTGGGAATCTGCCACCCCCAACCCCCCCCCCCCCCCCCCCCCCCCAGCGTCAAGTCCTGGGCAAGCACTAATGGAGCAGGAGCTGGATGGGAAAACTGGACAGCTTTTTGCCTCCTACTGCTTCGGGTTCTCACACTGTGGCCTCATGTGTTGTGAATTACAGAAATACCAAACACACCCACAGTTAAATATAAGTACCAAAATGCTCTTGAATGCCAAGTGTAAGTGACTTTGAAATGCTCTCTTGATTTGTGCTGCCTATATGTGGCTTGCTTCCGTCGGGGCCAACATCCTGAGCTTGGGCTAGCGTGTTCTCTGCTAGCTTGCCTTGTTTTCTGGTGCTTTCCTTGAACTCTCTACCACCAGGAACCAAGGTTGTGCTGGGATCACATTTTCCCTATAAGACGTGTGACCTTCTTGTGGCCATATGTGGTCTTCATGGGAGGTCTCTCCATGGTCAGCAAGGAACACACAGAAAATCCATTAGGCCCAATATCAGATTTCTGGGGTAATAGATGGTGGTGCTACTCCTGAGATCTGTGGCCTCCCAAAGCTGAGTGTGGCTGAGCCTAGCGGTTTAGCTGGTTGGCCTCACAGATATGGGGCATGACGACAGCTCCCTGCTCACCATCTGGGTCCAGGTCCTATAATATGCAAATCACAGTAATGCCCAGAGAGTGGCCCAGAATTTTCCCTCTCCTCTGCTTCCTCCTGACCCAGGCCTGCAGCTCAGTGGGGTCTAGTTCCTGCAGAGTATGGTGGAAGAAGCCGGCAAGGAAGTGGGGTGGGGTACTCATCTAAGCCAGGCTTTATCTCTTTGGGTTTGTGAGTCTCTTTTGAAGTGATTTAAACCAACAAGAAAAAAATGGTGCTTGTTTTTCATTTGGGAGGCTTCAGTTCTAACAAGAAGCTTCTTCAGTGTTAAGAGGCTCACTGAGGTTAGTCCTTTCTCTCTTCATGTGGTTTGCAGTTCTCATGTTTTACTTATTTTTGATGTGGTAGCTGCAGCCAATGAAAGCTAGTCACCCCCCACCCTCACCTCTCCCCCAGCCCCAGTTCAAAGTCATAAACTGAGACTTTTGGGTTTCTGTCTTTAACATTTCCTCCCTTTGACGTTCCTGCGGGGCCAAGCATGTAACTTCCCGTCACTCCCAGGAGCTTCAAATCTTGTGATGTCCTTTGCTCATAAATGGGGGCAGTGAGACATGTGGGAAGGGAGCCAGGTCGGGGGTGTGGGACTACCTGCCTTAGCAGGGATTCCTGAGTGCATACCAGGTGCCAAGCATGTGCTAGGAACTGAAGATCCAAAGACCAACCCAGCAGAAACCCCCACCTTGGGTTCTCCAGCCTTTCTCTGGTCAGAGAGAGGACTCCCACCATGCTCTCTTGAGGGCCATCAGCACCCTTTTACCTGCCAGATCCAAACATCCTTTTCCATTCTCATACTTCTTTACCCTTTCCCAGTTCTGGCCCTGTTGATCACCCCTTCTTCAAGTCATGATTTATTCAGTGGATACTTTTTATATGGCTGATTCGTACACCAATGAACCAAGTAAAGGCATTTCCGGGGCCAGAACATCTGTATTCACATCCAGCCCTGACTTGTCTTCCATATGTGGTGCAGGTAAGTTATGCAGCCTCTAGGGGCTCAGTTTCTTCACCTATGAAATGGGATTAATATTACCTACGTCATAAGGTTTTGTGAAGATGAGCTAAGGTAATATGGAACATGTGTCTGGGGTAATGCCCTGGCATGTGTAGGTGCTCAACAGACACTGGCTACTGTTAATATTATGATTAGATGCTGTGCTAAGCACAAGGAATACAGTTGTGAACCTGACAGTCATGGTTTCTGCCCTCATGGAGCTTGTAGGCTGTTCCACGAGTGTGTGCCAGCATGGTAGTGTTAGAACTGTTAAGTACTACCGAGCCATGCTTCTGACAGCCTTGCTATGGTGCTGTCTCCCAGAATCTCCAACTTTTCTTCCTCTACCTCTGTCACTGATTCGTCTTTCTTTTTTCTGCCACAAAGCAGTGATGCCACAAGATACTGAGGTTATTTCTGCCCCTTGCCCCCCACACCCATTTCAGCTTTCCATGGGAGCTGGCAGTGAAGGCTCAAGAGGAGTTAAAGGCTTGATGCCTGCTTAATCCGAGTCATCCTGAGGTAGGTGTGGGTGGTGCAGGGAGGTGCTTTGGGTGTGTGCATGCATGAAGGTTTCCTTATTGGAGAGAGATGGCTTCAGATGGCCTCCTCTGCTCTGCAGTCTTCACCTGACCTCTCTGTAACTCCCTTTGAGAGATGATAACACTGTTTACATGGGATTAGTTGACTGTGTACATATACAGATATTCTTAACTATCTACACACAACACATATACATATGTAAAAACATACATAGACACATACATTTATGCATGCATAGATTTATGTTTGTATGGGGATATATACATGAAAAAGTATATATTTCATATATATTTCATATATATTTCATATATATATATATGAAAAATCTCAGCTCAGTGCCTGGTCCATAATAAGCACCCATGTAGCTCTCAATGGTAGCTCTAGCTCCAGCAGTTCTTACGAGCTGGAACATGGTTATTAGCACATACTCTCTGGAATACAGAAAAGCAGCCCTGTTCAGTATAGACGCAGCCTTGTGTAGCCACTAAGCTAGGAACATAGGGAATAGAGTTGACAGAGATCAGTGCATGCCCTTGAAGGAGTTCATGCTGCATGTTTGTGCACAGGTGACTCTAACGCAAGCCAAACTTGAGAAGACAGTCAACAGAGGACACATATCTAGATGCTTAGAGAGACAGTTCCTCCAGTAGAGAAAGTATGTTCAAGCTCAGCCACTTAAGCCTTGAGAATCAGAAAAATGTGGATGGGGAGATGAGGCCGGAGGGAGGACATTCTTACTGGAAGGCCAAAGGAAGCATGTGAGCAAATGCACACATTGAGGCAGCCGCGTGGCAGGCCCACAGCCTGTGGTGGCTGGAGCACAGCAGGCATGGAGGGGCTGCATCGGGAAGGAAGCTGGGAGTTGCAGTGGGAGGTATTTAGGCTGCTAAGGGGTGTGCACGCTACAGCTAAAAATACATTGTCCTAGAATGACTCGAAGAATCCATAGGGAAGATCCTAGCTTGTACGAAGTCGAATTTAACAAAATGAAGAAGATTTGTGTAATAAAGAAATAAAGCAGAGTTGAATCATGCCAGGAACAGCACCTTCTTTGTTTCTACTGGCAGAGGACTCTGTCGTTAAGTCACAGCACCGTGGCCACGGCCATCAGATTAAAATGTCAACAGATTTCCATGTGTAATAGAAACTTTAAACTTTTTTATTACTTAAAAAAAGGAACATGGTGCCAAAGCCACAGACTTGGGGTTATTAAGCTTTGGTATTTGAGCCTGGCTAAGTGAGGAAATAATCTAAACAGCATTCTTTTCCCCCATCTGACCCATCTTCTAGCCACAACCGAAACTTCCAATGGCTCCTCACTGGCTCCTCCAGTGAATGATTTCCAAAAGCCTAGGCATAGTTTATGTCTGCTTGATCCTGTCAGCCTCTTCCCTGGTCATTCCTCTGCCTTGCTTTTATACCCTGTCCGTATTTAACTCCTTGTAGATGCTTGACTCCTATTATGTGCCTGCTGGGCTCTGTGCTTTCCTTCTCTGTTTTCTTGGCTAAGTTAATTTCTTCTTATCCAAAACCCTGTTCTGATGTCACCTGCTCTAAGAGGGCTTCCTGATCTTCTGTCTCGGGTAGTGTCCCTCTTCTGTTCTTGGATGGCAACCTGTGCTTATCTTTATAATCAAGGCTCTCCTGCCATATTGTAATTGCTAATTTAATAGAATGTCTTACTCAGATGCTCAATGACCTTCTGAGTGTAAGAACTGTTTCTTTCATCCTATGTGTTCACTTTGGCACACCATATGGATCAGAAAAGGATTTCTGGGTTAAAGAATAATCCTAGGAATCCAAGACATTGTTCTGTTTGCTTCAACAAGACATTTAGATATTTTAGGGGCCTGAAGACAACATCTAACCTCAGGTACTTAGTATGAAAGAAATGGGCCACAGCCTCCTGACCAGATGGCTTCCTTCAGCTGGGGATTGTCCTCAGGTTGGAGAAGATGAGAAGATTTTGAGGTATGGTGGCTCTGGTGACACTCATATGGGGGAGACCAATGCCTTCCATTGAAAATAGGAGAGAATAAAGGGTCTAAGGACATCAGCTGGGCTTTTCCAGCCTGGCTTCTATTACATGACAGGGCTGAACTATTCCCAGCCTGCTATATTTTTCCTGGGATGGACTGCACTTCCACAATTGTGGAGGGAGAAGGCTCAGGATCCTGTGCTGATGGAGACAGAAGGGACAGAAATAGCTGTCCCCTAACTGGGGAGCTTTCCTGGTGGGTGACAAGGGTCCATGACAGGCCCATCTGGGGATAAAAAGACTTAGAGGTGAAACCTTATTTATTTATTTATTTATTTATATTTTTTTTAAATTTTTTTATTTATTATAGTCACACAGAGAGAGAGAGAGAGAGAGAGGCAGAGACACAGGCAGAGGGAGAAGCAGGCTCCATGCACCGGGAGCCCGACATGGGATTCGATCCCGGGTCTCCAGGATCGCGCCCTGGGCCAAAGGCAGGCACCAAACCGCTGCGCCACCCAGGGATCCCTGAAACCTTATTTAAAATAATTCTCTATCTGCAAGAAGACAAGAAACATCAATGCATAATAGAAGCGTGGTTCTGACATTCCCCTTACCTTTAAAAGTAAAGGCAGGAGGGAACATGGGGTATATATTGTCAGGTGGCTAAAGAGAAGACTAAGGGGTGTGTCTTTGATGAATAAGGAGGTGGAATATATTTTCATTTATTTTTTGAAATTGATAATGAGATAGAAAAGCCTTGAGACTGAATTGACCTAGAAGTGAAGGAAGAAATTATTGCAAGCATTTTTCTAGACATTTCCCTCAACACTAAAGGTGAAGTCAACAAATTCTTTTTCTTTTTTTCATTAGATACATAAATATAATATTTTGCTTTAAATTTTGTCCTTGAACATAAAATGGCTTTAGCTAATACAGGATTCTTATCGCATTGTAAGACAGTCATAATGCAATTGTAACCTTTGACAATGACAAATCTGTAAGACATGGCACGATGCAATGATTACTATTTACTATGCAATACCTTAAAGCTTAGTTGCCCTGAAGTAACTGAAAGAAAGTTAGGTTGAAAACTGTATCTAAACTCTCACTTACCTTGTAATACCTTTCAGTTATTGTTAATACAATCTAGAATAAAAGAAGTAATAGTCAGGCAAAACTCTAATAACAACAACAACAAAAAAATCCTGGCTTAAGAAAACTCCATGTGTGTCTACCAAATTATAATAAAAATTTAAAAAACCCACCCTCTGGAAAACAAAAATTAGGTAATTATTTGTATTCAATAGATCTTTCAAATTTGTTGCAGGGTTTTTTAAACCAAATATTTGCCATGAGTTATTCTCCATTTTTTTTCTATACACAGTTTTTAGGGATAGATTTAGCACATAAAACAAGCCAAGTATATCCTATTACCCATTTGTTGAGTCAGTACATCTCCTGCAACTCTGTTCTTGAATAAACAGGTATCACTTTTTCAGCTATGGCTTAAAAAAAATGAGCATTGACACCAGGCAGGTAGGTCTTCCTAACCTACAAGATTGGAAGCCAAGGACTGTTGTTATTTACATTTCTTAGAGGAGTACAGTGTATCCACTGGATACTCTGTGTTTGTGTGTGATTCTGGAACATAATGTAGCACTTGTTTTTGTTAAGTATTGCAGTACTTCATGTGTCTGGAGTCACTCAGACCTGTGATTGCCCCACACAGATAGCTCCCTACCCTGGCTGAACCTCTCTCCCTTCTGCTTACCTCAGAAATATGCTTTCGGACTTCTCATTGAGAATGGCTTCTGTGTGCCTGATGTATTATTTCTAGTTGATGATCCTGGGTCACCAGGATACACCAAAGTATCACATTGCATTTCTGCTGCGATATGAAGCCTCCTAAGGCCTTGCTGAGAAGGCAGTTTCTTCTAGCTAAAAGTATCTTGTCCTTTCCTGAGAAATATTAGTCCCTCTTCCACTCATCTACGATGTTACTACCAGTCACACAAAGGTCATCACTAATTCTGATACTAATAGGTAGCATGCATCAAAGTCTTACTGTGAGCTGAATACTAGACTCAATGCACATATACGTAAGTCAGACACTAAATTATTTTAAATTAAATTATTTTAAAATGTTAATCTTCTATGGGAGGCTATTAATATTATCATCCCCATTTACATCTGAGCAAACTGATGTAAAGAAAAAATTAGTTTTATAACTTGCCAAGGTTATATATAAGCAAGTGGTAGAGCTTAGATTGAAACCTAGTCAAGTCTGACTCCAGAGTCCATGTTCTTAACTACTTCCCTATGTTGCCTACAAAAAGTGGTTAGTTCTTAAACCATTCTATGGTCCTACAAGGTAGATCTATTAATGTCCTCATTTTGCTGATGGAGAAACTGAGGCATAGATAGCCATGTAAATTTCCTAGTGTCATACATTCAAACCCAAGCCATCCAGTTTCAGAAGCTTTTATAATTTTTTTTAAAATATTTTTTTTTATTTATTTGCGAGAGAGAGAGAGAACACAAGCAGGGGGAAGGGACAGAGGGAGAGGGAGAAGCAGACTTCCCACTGAGTTGGGAGCCCCATGCAGGGCTCAGCCCCAGGCCCCTGAGATTATTAACTGAACCAAAACCAAGAGTCAGACACTTAATTGAATGAGCCACCCAGGTGCCCTTTCAGAGGCTTTTAGTTCTTTCTCCTATGTGGTCTCTTAAAAGTGACAATGCTGGAGATTGACTCTCTCTCTCTCTCTTTTAAGATTTTATTTATTTATTCATAGAGACACAGAGAGAGAGAGAGGCAGAGACACAGGCAGAGAGAGAGGCAGAGACACAGGCAGAGGGAGAAGCAGGCTCCATGCAGAGAGCCTGACGTGGGACTTGATCCAGAGTCTCCAGGATCACGCCCTGGGCTGCAGGCGGCACTAAACTGCTGCGCCACCGGGGCTGCCCTCTCTCTCTCTTTAAAGATTTTATTTATTTATTTATTCATTCATTAGAGATGCACAGAGAGAGGCAGAGACACAGGCAGAGGGAGAAGCAGGCTCCCTAAATGGAGTCCGATGTGGGACTCGATCCCAGGACCCCGGGATCACTACCTGAGCCCACGGCAGACGCTCAACCACTGAGCCACCCAGGGGCCCTGAGGTTGACTCTCTTCTGCAGGTGGCATTTCCAAAGAACTTCCATGAGAAGGTGGCTAACAGTTACTGAAGGATGGGGTTTGTGCTTGTGAGAAGCAGGAGAGGTTTGCAGTTCTCTCCAGGCTGCAGGCACCTCATCTAAACCCTGTGAGTTTCATATGCATCACCCAGAAACAGCTCGGAGCTGGTGAGGGGACTCAGATCTCTGGGCTCTCTCAGATTCCTCGTATTTAGGAGTTCTGGAGCTGGGGCAACTTCTCTGGTTTAGTCTGCGTGCACCTGCAGATTTCCCATTAAACTGCCTGCCGAATCAGGAATAATGATTCTCAGGGGGAAGAGATATTATTTGCATTTGAATTAATGTTGAGTTCAGAGTCACAGATTCCTCATCAAGAAGGATTTAGAGCAATTGCTGATATCCTGGGGATCTGTGGCCAGCTCATTATTTGCATCTCACAGGGTAGTACTAGAATTTTTAATTTTTTTTCAAGTTTTCCTTTGAAAGTTTGGCTCTCTTTATCCCCATGATCATAATTATAATAATTTTGAAACATCAGTCTGCTCAGATATCAAGGTGTTGAACGGATAATTTCACTTTAATGAATTTGTCTCATATGGGTTTATTTTCCACATCTGTCCTAAGCTGAATAGCTAACTGGTTAATATGAGAACTGTTCCGTTTCATTAGCTTCTCCCCGTTGATTTCCTTGAGGTGGAACTGATGCATTGCCAGTTACAAGCCCTGTCAGCTCTTTCTTTTTAGGCAAAATACAGATCCAAATTCTATTCTAAGGCACTGATATCAACTAAGCAGAATTTTAAAAATGAAATAGTTTGATCACCCAGATAAACTGCAGGAGTCCATACACCCGATGGCTTGTGAGAGATTAGCAAGTACCTGTCATGGACGTCAAAAAGCACTTGTACCTGTGGCCATCTTGGGTAAACTGTACAGGAAAGGCCACGGAGCTCTAACAGGCATGGAGAGGGAAAGAGATCTGGCTGACAGATGCAGTAAGGCGTGAGAGAAAGAAAAAAGAAGGCAGTGGCATGGCAGGGGGTCCAGGAGGCTCTGTTGAGGGTCTTGAGTTGGCAAATGACAATTTCAAACTTCTCAGGAAAGAGGTCTCTTGATTGCTGTGGTGGGCTAGAAGGATGTTTTGGGAAGTAGTTTAAGGCAAGAGAGATGATGTCCGTGAATTTCTGAGCCTCCTGGAGAGAGAAGGGCAGTGTATAGACCCCTAAGTTCTGCTGAGGTGGAGAAATGATCAGTTAAGATACTCTGGGCTCCAAGAGAAAACCCGATGCGTGGATGCGTGCCATCAGGAGGTGTAGTGTATCATCTCTCACACCAAGAAGGTAGAATGCACTTCAGGGTTGTTTGATTCAATGACTCTGGGTCATCAAGGAGCCAGTTATTTGTCTTTCTTGCCCTGTGTCCTTAGCATTGGTTTTCATTTTTAAATTTGTTCTTTTTATGGTTCAATGGTGGCTACTAGCAAGAAATGAGGCTCTGTGTTTCCTTCCTCATCACTCTGGGTTTGGGCAAAGGAGAGGCTCTCTTACCCTCACTTCAGTCTGACTGGGCCAATTCAGGTCTCATCTCACCCTGGCACTAACAACTATTACCAAGGGAATGTCATGAGCTGCCAGCTGAAGCCTGACCAACAGAACCAGTCACTGGCAAGAGGTGTGGGGTTACCTGCTCTATACTAGACCAATTGGTGCCCACTCTTGGGGACAATGGGTCAGCTTTCTGAGAGACACATGAACTATGTGGAGAAAGGGTAGAGTCTGCAGGAATGAAGAAGAAATGAGTAGAGTAGCAGTACATGGCATCCTAGTCTACAGGGTTGCCAACACTGCCATGAAGAGTAAGGATCTCAACTGAAGTTTACTGCCCCAGAGGTAGATCAAGACTAGATAACCCTTCCCCTAATAATCTGAGACCAGGACCTTGCTTGGGTGTTTAGGAACCCTGCAAAAAAAGGAAAAAAAGAAAAGAAAGAAAGAAAATGAAACCAGAAAACAGAAAGCATCACTGAGAACTCAGCTATTAAAAGGAGTAGGCATGTGTGGGAGGCTCTGTGTGCTGGGGGTGTCAGGTTATGCCCTCTACCATATCCCGTAAGCATTTAGAAAGATAGAGGCTTGACTGGCGTATGCTCTGTACATCCCAGGATTCCATGGACTTTTCAATATCCAGCAAGAAGACAGAGTAAAAAATGGATGCCAGGTCTCCATGATCCACAGTGCATCCTTGCTTTGTAAAACCACCTCTCCAGCAGTCCTAGACTCCTTCATCCATTTCATAAATTTTTATGCGCATTATTTCAAATGTTTTTTATTGCTTTTAATTATGCAGAAATGTTTCCTAATTGTCCTTTCTAGGTACTCTTCAGTTCACCTTTTGAGAATAATACATTGGTGTCATCTCTTTTAGCTAAAGGTTAGATATACATGAGGAAAGAGCCACTTCCCCTCAGATTATCTGATGTTTGTGCTAGCACTATAAATTTTAAGTAGCTATAAGTTGATGACAGATGTCCCAGAAGAGCAGAGTGTATGTAGAGTCCCTTGGTGCATTCAAATGGGACAGGCTTGAGCCAACCCATGTCCAGCAAGAAACACATGGAAGTCCTATGAAAACAGAGGCTCGAACTTTGGGATCAGAGAAAGACAGTGATAGAGAGGAGAGAGCCATCAATGTGAGAAGTAAGAAGAAGCTTGCCTTCTGGAGCTGGACGTGCAGACTGGCTGAAAAATAAGTGACCCAGAGGGTAAGGTCAGGGGCTCACATCCCTGAGAGCAACTTAAAGAAAAGACAGAACATCAGAGATACACTAGGGCTCCTGGCCAGAGTCCGTGTATACCTTCCTTTCTCTAAAATGGCAGCCCAACTCGTATGTTGGTGCATACGTGCCTGCGTGGCTCTCCCCATACCCGCCAAGTTGTTCCAGCCATGAGGTAAACTCTACAGCACTGCAGCCCTCTGGAAATGAACAGCCAGGCCATTCCTGAGAGGCTTAAAACTCCCCATGGGACATGAAAAGTTAAGGCCATTTGGAGGACCCCTGTGATGGGAAATGGAGGACAGGGAATAGATGGAAGATGCTGGTTTGTGGTGAATTGCTTACTGCCCTACCAGCTTTAATCTAGGGCACTACGGTACCATGAACATCTCAGGCTGGAAGCTCCTTTGATGTGGGGGGCTGTCCTGTGCATTACAATGGCGTCTACCTACCAGACGCCAGTGGCATCCTCCCATCCCCAGTTGTAACAACCAAAAATGTCTCCAGACATTGCAAGCTGTCCCCTGTTGAGATTTTTGTCCCTTACTCTCTGGTGAGAACCACTGCCCTAGAGTGAAGTAGGAACTAGAAGGCTTGGGAGTTATGAGATTATTTTTTTAAAAAATTTTTTAATAAAGAGTTTATTTATTTATTCGTGAGACACACACACACACACACACACACACACACACACAGAGGGGCAGAGACACAGGCAGAGGGAGGAGCAGGCTCCATGCAGGGAGCCTGACATGGGACTCTATCCTGGGTCCCCAGGATCACGCCTGGCTGAAGGCGGCGCTAAACTGCTGAACCACCCGGGCTGCCCATATGAGGTTGTTTAGATGAGTGAGCATCTTCTCCTTAAGATCCTGAGGGATTGCTGAAGGTGACCAAGAACTTGCATGGATTGGTTTACAGCTAAAGAATAAACATTGGACCTCAGTGCAGGGCAACTTATAAAGGTGGTTTTAGGACTGGATTCAAATACTGGCTAGGACCATTTAATGCAAAAAGGTGACACAGAGATCAGTTGAGAACTGAATTGGATATAACCAAGTATCCGAGAGTGAACAAAACCACAAGCTGTATTTATTACGCGGGTATAATGATAACCACGCTTGTAACCGGACTCCAAATTGTTATGCACCTGCCGCGTGCCAGGAGCTGTGGCCAATATAGATTATACACAATTTATAATCCCACAGCTGCAAGGCAAGAGTTGCCCTCATTTTGTAGATGAGGAATCTGGGGTTCAGACAGGTTCCCAAGACTTGCCCAAAGTCTTGCCACTGGTCACAGCAGAGAAAGGCTAAAACCCAGGTCTGCTACCTCCAGAGCAGGTGTTACTTTCACTATAGCATATTACATTTGATTAGAATGTGGAGTGTGTGTTCCATAAAAATTACCATGAGATCTTAATGATCATGTATGACACTGTATGTGTTACATACACACATACCATATGTGTGTACAAGCAGAGACCCTCTTCACAGATCCGGTGGTAGTTCACAAAACTCTATTAAACACATAAAGCAGCTGATATTCACCATAAGACCTGATACCCTCATTTCCAGAGGATTCAGAGGCCTGAGTCTCCCTGAGCTCTTTTGAATCCAAGCTGGGAGGAGGCTGGGTGAGCTGCTGTGTAAGGGACATGTCTGTCATGTCTGTCGGTGGGGCAGGAGCTGGGAGGAGGACGGGGCAGGTCAGTGTAGGAACAAATCCCTGAGCCAGGGTTCTTGGGGCTTGAGACGAACATTGTCTAGAGCAGCTCCTTAAACTTTAATGTGCACTGCGCTTGTTAAGACACAGGTTCTGATTCAGAACCTGGAGTGGACCTGGAATTCTGCATTTCTAACACACTCCAAGTGATGCTGCTGCCGCCAATCCAGATGACACTTTGTAGAACAAGGATCTTAGCAGCATTAGAGAGGGAAACGTCACTCTGAGTATTCTGCTGTAAAGCAAGTCAATTAAGGAAGGAACTGGCCATCAAGAAGTTACAGGACACAAGAACATCAAAGAAATAGTACTGAGAGGATGAGTGTGGCCAGAGGGGTGTGGAAGAGGGGAGGGGTGGCAAGGAGCAAAGAGCAGCTAGGACCTTCCTGCCTGATAACCAGATTATCAGAGACAGAAGTGGCCTGAAGCTTTAAAGAACAGGAGTTTGTAAAATTGCAACTTCATATAGCAGGTAGCAAGCGTATGGAACTCATTATCCCTAAACTTTAGTAAAAATTAAAAATATAGTTATGACAATGCTATAAATAAAGTAGTAAATTACTACTTGCAGTAAGTTGCTGAGGGAAAGGAGGGTATTTTGGGACACCTCCCTAACTTTTGAGGTTGACACACATGTGAGTTCTGTTTTCATAGTTTCTAAAACAAACATAGAGATTTATGATTCACAAAGGATTCCTTCCCCCTTGTCCCCCCCACCCCCTGCCCTCCTCCCTGCCCTTACTATCTCTGGATGTAAGAGATACTGGAGGATGCAGCATGGATGCTAGAGCATAGCTTTTTTAAGGGCTTTGTGATGGTTTCTGAGAACAAAGTGCTGGACGTTTGCAGTACATGTGAAGTGAGTGCCGTACCCGGTAATCCAGGGTCTATGGACTTTCCTTTCAGATACCAGATATCAAGTCGAGTTCCCTGGTCATCTGGGTAACAATGGGATGAGTGGAACGAAGATCTGATGTGTTGTCCTGCCCTTTGGGGCTAGGTGATCCAGACCTGAACCCCATGCACAGATACTTTGTCTATCCCATTATAGTAGCTCTTCCTCACAGCTTTTCTAGGTGGCTCATAGGATGGGTCTCTAAATATTCTGGTCATTGCATGGACTGAATTCACTCACTTATCCCACCATTATTTGTAAGTCACTACGTGCCCAACTCAGGGCAAATCAAAAGGGACAAAACAACCACCTCTCTCTTCTCATGAAGTTTGCAATCAAGTGGGGAAAAAAATGAGCAGCAAAGTTCGTAATTTTTTCATGTGTCTTTTTGATAACTTGTTAAAGAGACCCCAAGAAGGATAGTTTATAAGCACATATACCCAGGGACATTCTCTGGTGGGGTGGCTCTCAGAAATTGTCTCTAAGGAAATGACTTTCAAGCTGAAACTGAGGATGAGCGGGGCTTAGCTTGACAAAGAGGGAGGGGAAGAGCGTTCTGGGGAGCAGGCAAAGGCCCTAAAGCAGGAAGGGCTTGAAGGCAAGTGTCGACAGGCATCATGACTGGGATGAGAACGCTGTCTGCTGAAGCTGGAGACCATTCACAGAAGACCCTCTAGGCTGCGGGGGGGTTCAGGTCCCCTCCTATACATAGTGGAAATCTGGCATATTTTGAGCAGGAGTGCCTCTTCATTGGCCCTGGAGCTCAGGCTTTTCCAACTCACAACCCTGAGATGGAGACATGACCCAAGACTTGGGTTTAGATCCGACCAGCTCAGATGCTCAGTGGCACAGAGCCATGGGCACAGGCTGCTCCACAACCCACCCCCGACCTGATGGACACTAAGGGTTGTGTGTCCCTGCCCAACCTATAAGGCGTGGGTTGACTTTGTGACAGAGAAGAGGGGTGGCACAAACACATGCAACACACGACAGAGAAGGGCTCCGAATGTCCATCATCATTCACCCTCTGGTGTGAATGATGGACACACAGAACACTCAGGCCTTTGTCATTAATTATGTTCTGTGCTTACAACACCTTCTTCCGGGATTAACGAGGAGAGTGCTGTAGAGACCTCTACAGTTATCAAAAAGCTGTTTTATATTCCGAATTCTGTCACCTGCATGTAGTATTCCCTCAGGTTTGAGGGATAATTTAGATTATTATCTGCTAAAAGGAGAAGCCTCTTAGTGGTAGCTAGTAGATGAAGGTGGAAAAACATTTGTTGTTTTATGGCTTACTATGATGAGTAGAAAAATCACTTGCATTTATATTTTTTTAAAGTCCTCTTATAATAAATTTAATTTGAAGGAAATGAATTCACATTATTTTCATTTGCTTTAGTCCTCTTGGTCTCATTTATTTATAGTCTCTTAGCCTCTAGATATGGGGCTGATTTTAGCTCTTGCCCTGCCTTAAAAACCAGGCCTCCCTAAGGAATGAGAAGTGTCAACCAGGAAAGGGAAATCTTTTTTGCATTAGCCCAGACACCCCTTGATAAATTTTCTGGGGATATACTGGCAGTCTGGAAAATAGAAAAATGGAGCTTAGAAGACTGCTGCATGGTTTTTAGCCAAACAATTCACTTTTCTTGAGTGAATTCAATTTTAGCATAAAAATTTTTTTCTTGAGTGAATTCACTCAAAATTGTTTTCTTGAGTGAATTCAATTTTAACATAAAATTTTTTCAGAAAGAAATTCTTATGCTGCTTTGGTATTCCCCCCCCCCACCTATACACCTCTCAAAAAGATGTGTCAAAGTTGGAGTCCAACAAGGGAAAGATGAAATTCAGTATTTGCCCCCACAGGAAGGCATACATAAGATGAGAGAAATTGAATTGTCTGAGACTATATAGTCAATATAACTGAGGACTTGGCCTTAATTCTACCCCATTGTTATCTGGATTAACTTGCTATCTGAGCATCTCAAAGCAAGAGAGATGAGGAGAAGCTGGAGCACAGGCTCATTCTACCTATTTTGATGTGAGATTTCCCCATCAATCATCACAGATAAGGAGCTTCTCCAGGTACTATCTGGGACTTGGGGATGAAGGAAAGAGTAAATACTTAGATTTGCCTGTAACATGTATGGCGAATGGGAGTTCTCAGGTCCGAGTTGTGAGACCTCAGCTGAAGAATGAAAGCAGAAATAAATAGATGTTCAAGAGCTCAGAGGAGAAGTGTCTGGGGTAGAGAGAGACGATGTTAGAGAATGATCTTCTGCTTCATTATCAGCGATAACAATAATTAAAGGGCTCTGGAATCCCAGTGGTCACCACTGCACTGTTTAATAGTAATTATTGGGTAATTACATATTATTATATAAGAGAGATATAATTATATAATTGTTATTATTAACTATGATGTTGACCATTGTGGTTCCAACGCCTTCTTCATTTGTGGAGCCTCTTTCAGAATGGTAATTGAGATAATAGGGATAAAGTCGAGAAGAGGGAAAGTAACTGGGTGAGGGCATGTCTTGCTTGGCTAGGCTAGAGCACAGGACAGGGAGATAGGACCCAACGAATCTATAACACCTGCACTGGAGTGCTTTGGTTGCCACCTCTGACCTATGAGATGATTATGCTCAAAGAATTTCTGGCCCAGAGTGTGTTGGCTTCGTTGTTCTCCACTGCCTTTGCCAAGGGTCTAACTGTGGCATCTCAGGAAAACACAGAAGTCACTCTGTGATACCCTGCATTGGTCTTCGGGCCGTCAGGTGCCTGGGGCCAGCTGGGAGAGTGGGACGTGGGCAAGGAAAATGGGGATGGAGAAGAAGTGGATTCATTACCAAGGGCAGCTCTGGCCTGGTGGGAGCTTCCTAGGCACACTGCCCAGGGTTCTTTTTTTGATCCTTCCACCAACCCTCTGAGAGGAGGCCCTGTGTTCTAATGGATTGAGCCTGGATCTGGAGCTTGGAAGACTAGATGGAGTCAAACCCAAGTGCTAACTCTTCCATGGTGGTGGCAATGCCCCTGGGTCTGTCTTCGCCAGTGTTGAGTGGAGATAATGTTGTCCTCCCTTCAGGGTAGCTAGAGGGGCTGAGGCCATGTGAGAATGGCTGCTAGAGCAGCCCTGGCCTGTGAGGAGAATCTAGTCATGGCTGTAGGCAGAAGTGGTTGTGGACATGTGCTGCCCCCGTAGGAATTTCATCCTCAACGAGGACTGTGAAATTTGCCCCTCAGCACCATCTCTGGGAAATGGGGGAAGTCCTGTCCTTACGCGGAGAGCCCCTGGGGACCCCTGGGTCTTCTTCTGAGGAAGGGCCTTCACGCAGCTCTGAGGAGACATGGCATCTGAGCTGCCAGTGCTGTTCTCTGTTGAGTGCAGCAAGAGGCAGGCCCAGGCTTGTTTGCCTTTGTCACCAGCGTGCCGGTAGCTACACGGAGGGAGTTGCCAGGTGATGAGTGGGAAGCTTTCCATAGGCAGTTAGATCAGTAAGAGAACAGGGCGGGCTTTGTGAAGAGGCCACGCATATGGCAGAACATGACTCTCCCCAGGGAGTTCCCCCTCTGGAGGAGTAGATGATTCCTGAGGGGAAGGGTACACTAGTTTTCACAGTGGAGATCATCCCCAAATCGTCCCATAAACGACGTAATTCCTTGGTCACCGGCACATTTGCAAACGCTCGGTAGGAAAATGAACCAAAGAGGCACACACTTAGGGTGAGGAGAGCACGACACTCGGAGCAGGACAAAAACCTCTGGGGTTTTATGTTAACTCCATTCTTCCTGGAAGGAGTCAGGTGGAGAGAAAGCAAGTCAATATTAGACTTAGTGTAGAAAAATAAAGGAAACTGGGCTCACTCGGTCACTTGCTATAATTCATGGGTGAGCCAGAGGAGTGAACTCTGTTGTGCTGTTGATGGCTTCCTGTTTCATTAACTGTGTTAGAGGCATGGCTCCAAAAGCCTTGGACCAAGACTTGGGAGATTGGGTTCTGATCTTGGCCTAAGGTTAAGGTGACAATATAATTTGTTATTCAAATGAGGACACTTTTGAGAGTGTAAGGAGGCCGTTAGTAATTATGTGTAACTACATGTGGAAACAGGACTGTCCCAGGTAACCTAGTGCATCTTGGCTCCCCTTCCCACCAGCCCACCGCCCTGGCCTTGCTCTCAAGTAAGTCACTTAACCTCTTTGGCCTCAGTTTTGTCAATTTTATTTTATTTTTTATCATTTTTAAAGATTTTATTTATTTATTTGAGAGAGCATGAGAGAGGAGGGAGAGGGAGAGGGAGAAGCAGACTCACTCCCCACTCCCGCCCCCTGAGCAGAGAGCCCGATGTGAGGCTCGATCCCCAGGACCCTGGGATCATGACCTGAGCCAAGGGTAGATGCTTAACCAGCTGAGCCACCTAGGTGTCCCAGTTTTGACAATTTAAAAACAATTAAAAACACCTGTCCTGTCTCACAAGGATGTGAGGCTCAAGGAGATAATACATTGGAAAGTATTTTGAAAATAAGGAATCACTTCAGAAATGTATAGGTTGTTTCCAGATATCCAAAAAGGACCCCCAAAGTGGGTGAAATGGGTGAAAAGAGTCAAAAGGTACAAACTTCCACGTACAAAAGAAATAAGTCCTGGGGATGTCGTGTACAGCATGGTGACTATGGTTACTGCATTGTCTATTTAAAAGTTGCTAAGAGAGATTTTTTGAAGTTCTCATCACAAGAGAAAAGTTGTAACTATGTGTGGTGATGGATGCCAATTAGATTTATTGTGATCATTTTACAATATTTACATATATAAGTCATTTTCTTGTACACCTAAAACGAATACAATGTCATATGTCAATTATACCTCATTAGAACTGGAAAAAAAAAACATATGAGAGAAAGGAATCTGCAAATAGTATTATTAGTGATCTATATTATTTTTTTCCCAAATGAAATGAATTATTTTTATTTTTTAGAGATTTTATTTATTTAAGAGAGAGAAAGCCAGAGACAGAGCAAGAGCAGAGGCAGAGGAGCAGAGGGAGAGGGAGAAGCAGACTTTCCACTGAGCAGGGAGCCCCATGTGAGGGATGTGGGGCTACATCCCAGGACTCTGGGATCATGATCTGAGCTGAGGGCACATGCTTAACCAACTGAGCCACACAGGTGCCCTAAATGAATTATTTTTCTAAAGGAGCCCTGAGAGCACTTCTTAATAGTGCTCAACCCTGCAAACAAGCTTTAAGAGTTCCAATTTTTGATTACTGCTTCATTGTTACCATCCTAACCCTTATATGTCTGTGGAGCCGAGACCATCACCAGATTCATCTTTTGGTGTGAAGAGTGAAGACCAGTGGTAGAGGTTACGCAACGTCCCCATTTTCTTCTCGTGGTCAGGGAGTAAGGAAAAGAAATTTTTTTTACCAGTGTTTTGAGACACTTCTAACCACAGTCACAAGAATTAGCATCAGAAAACCAAGGAATGGCATCCAGTTTGAGGTTTCAGTGTGGTTTTTAAAACGTTTAGAAAATGACTATCTATCCAAGCTCGTCCGTCCCTGCTTATAACTATTTGGGTGGTCTCTAAGTGGCAATAATTGAAATATTGTTGCTTTTGTGCTTTTGTGCCATATAATTTCCCCATAACACAACGCCTAAATATATTCCCCTTAGCTCCATTAGAAGACAGTTGGTGCAAATGCACAGATTGGCTATGGCAATCTGTGTGTCTGTGGCCACATCGGATTGTGGGGAGGGCTCTCTTTGAGTGTCCCTGGGCCTCAGCACCTGATAAACTCACTGCTGCAAACGCTGGTCTTGACTCAGAGATAGAAGCTGGGGATTTAAGGTCAAACTTGAAAAATATATATACATATACATAAGGTCAGACTTGTTATAATTGCATGGTTGGAAGCACAGTGTGCCTGGAGCCAAATGTTGATTAATGTTAATTTTAGGGTAAACAGAGGGAGAGAAAGACAGGAAAAGCCAGTGGACTCCTAAACTAAAAATATCCTTGAGTTGAGACTCAGCATCTATGGGTGTGCAACCTGATAATTACTTCTGAATAGTGATTACCTGTTGTTATATAATTAACCTCGAGGTTCATCTGGACTGCCGGAGCCTTTCTTCTGGGACACACCAATCGCTGTGATTCATAGACCACTGAACTAAATCCAGAAATGCCCACACACCAAGTGACTCCATGCTGTTCGTTCAGAACAAGTGTCTTCTCTTTCTGGAATACAGGAGGGATATTGTTCACTAGGACTAAATCGGTTGGGAAGGTAATAGCCATGGCAGTGTGGTCGATGTTTGACTTGCTGAGGGTGATGTGATTTGGAAGGGAGACACAGAGAAACTTTCAGCTTAGTTTAATGACGGCCACTTGAAGAGCCTTCCCATCCTAGAGCTCTTTTCTGTTTCACTTGGGAAAGCCTAGAAAAGAAAATGTTAGCAGCCCTTCAGCATTCTGGCACTGATTGCTACAAGCCGTATCCAAAATAAAGAGAAAATGAGAGACCCAGGGAGAAAGAAGAAGGATCTTGAAGTCTGTGAATGTGGAATGAAATTGAATACTTTAGAACCAGCTTGCAATGAAATGCAAGGCGGGGCAGGGTGGGAGGGAGACGAGAGGAGAATACTGTGCTCTCTTCTCTTTCAGACATCTGTTGACACTTGGAGAGACCAAGATCAATTCTAGCCAATGGATTTAATTCATTTTCTAGAGCAGAAATTGTTGGTGGCTTACCAACAGCTATTCTCCCTTTCGTCCTTATTAACAGAACCCTTGTTTTGTTTGGATAATCCACCCTCCCAACCACAGCCAGGTGTTTCAAAAAATCAGCCATGGGCATCCCATGTGCCTTTCAGGCACTGGTTTAGGCAAAGGCACACGGTGTCTTTTTGCTCAGTGAAGTGTGAAAGAATATTCTCTGGGAGATGAAAGCACCTGGCAAAAATTTTTTTTTTTTGCTTATAAAATGAGACCACCAGGATGAGGCAGGCACCTTCATCTCCTGCTGGACGTAGGTACTTACACGTGGTGCTAGGCTCTGCCCTCTTGCTTCCACGAAATGAGCTAGCTTGAATACCCGCCAACCCGCTGAGGAAGGCAGAGCTGAAAGATAGGAGGAACTTTGCTGGAGGATGATGTCAGGGAGCCCATGAATTAACTAACCTCGGAGCTGCCCTGCGCTGGAACTTCTTACTGTGTGAATACCTCCCTGGTTGTTTATGGCAGTTGAGTCAGGGGTTTCTTTGTCCTGGCAGATGAAAACTGATGCAGTACTTTATTAGGAGAGTTACATCTCTTTTATAACAAATCTATTTCTCTGTCCATATTAGGAGTCTCAAATCCTTAGGAGCGGTCTTCTGAACACTACGTTGGGCCAGGCTCAAGATCAGTAATAAAAACTATAATAATAAACTATTTGTTTAAGCTATAAATTTTCCAAAGTACTATTACATTGATCCTTGCGAGGTAGCTAAGATGAATATTATTATCCCTTTATTCAAGATAAGAAAACAAACAAAGAGGGGATCCCCGGGTGGCTCAGAGGTTTAGAGCCTGCCTTCAGCCCAGAGCATGATCTTGGAGACTCAGGATTGAGTCCTGTGTCGGCCTCCTTGCATGGAACCTGCTTCTCCCTCTGCCTGTATCTCTGCCTCTCTCTCTCTCCCTTTCTGTGTCTCTCATGAATAAATAAATAAAATCTTAAAAAAAAAAAGAAAACAAACAAGGAGGTAGAATGATTTACCTGACACATCTAAAGACACATTGATTACAGAGTTACAATAAAAAGAAAACAAAAACAAAAACAAAAAACCTAAATCTGGCCAAGAGAAATGTTTTGATAGTGAGAAAGAGTAAATGGCAAAAAGAATTAGTAAGCATGGACTTCGGAGGCCACAAGAACTGGGTTTGAATTCCTACTGTACTTCTTGTTAATATTATGGCCTTAGACAAATGACTTAAATCTCTCTCTCAGATTTTCAACTTCCTCATCTGTGAAATTCTAATGATGAAGCCCAGATCACCAGGACATTTCAAGAAATTAATTTAAAAATGCATTTAAAGTACTAAATAAGTACTTGGCACATGATAAGTCTCCAAAACACTGCTTACTCCTTACCGAAAGAAAATTGTGGTGACTCCATCCTTGCTGCTTTTTTTTTCCTTGCTGCTTTTTAAAGATGAAATGAGCAACCATGAGTCCCAAATAAGGTAGCAGACTAGATAGAGCTAAATCATTTCTACAAATCCTTCAAAGTACAAAGAGTCTATGGAAAGAAAGAAAGAAAGAAGAAGAAAGAAAGAAAGAAAGAAAGAAAGAAAGAAAGAAAGAAAGAAAGAAAGAAAGAAAGAAAGAAAGAAAGAAGAAAGAAAGAAGAAAGAAAAGGAAAGAAAGAAAGAAAGAAAGAAAGAAAGAAAGAAAGAAAGAAAGAAAGGAAAGAAAGAAAACCAGAGAATTAACATTGGAAGTGTTTCTGGCTAGTTGCTGAAGGTGAAAGATATAAAACAAGAGGCCACATAATGGAGACAGGGCTAGGAAGTTTATGTGGGAATGAAGAGGAAACCAGAAGAACAGCCAGCAGGGAGCTGACAATGTACAGGTATGGAAGGAAAAAAAGCCAAGGGCCATACCCACACTACACGTGAAGCCCGTTTTGTTTTGCCCTTATTAAGGAAAAGGCAGCCTTGGAATTTTTCCAAGCCTCATAGCCTTGGAATTCATAAACACGCATTCAGAGTGAGGGAACTTTAAGCTGACCATCCACCCTGACCAGCCTCTATCAGGTCTGACAGACAGTTCTATATTTTTTCTGGTTTCACCTCTTAAGTAAGATGAAAAAATCAAGAAAGGATTTGGAGAAAATCCAGAGAAGGCAAATGAAAATGATTCAGGAACTGAAGGCAGGACAGAAGGAACTGCAGTCCTTTAGTTTGTCTTACAGGACTGAAGGCAGGCAGGCAGCCCAATAATTGTGATGCCTGAAGGAATATTGTGCAGAAGATGGGATCCCGACCCTTCCAATCTTCCCTATCTTTTCTGCCTGGTCAGGTGTCTGCACATATCAAGTGTCCAGGTAAACAACTGCTAATGATGTTGGTGATGTCAGTTTTAAATGCCTTCTGGACATTTAGGTTGAACATCATAAAAATCTCTAAGACACTAAATATTAGAGAACCTGAAATATGAATGCTAACATCTTCTTTTAGGAACCGTTTAGAGAATATGGTAGAAACACTGCAAAGTTTATTTTATTCCCTCTTATTTAAGCTCTCAAAGAAACTAGGCCAAATAAAAGGAAAACTAAAACCCATGGAGGTAGGTAATTGGGTTCCGGTTTATGTCCCTGCTCTGCCACTTACTGACTCTGTAGATTTGGGCAAGATCATTAGCCTCTCTGAGACTCAGTTCTCTTAATTGTAAAGTGGGGTAATAAATGCTCACTTCATAGGATTGTGGGGGTTAAATGCAATAATGCTTATCTGCATTTACACAGTGCTTAGAACACAGGATAAGATTTAAAAGCACAGATATTTATGCTTAGGAAAAAGTCAGTAGATTTTAGCTAGTATTATTGAGTAGGCAGGGAGTGCCAATTTGTTCGTTTCAGGAGGTGACTTAAAGCGTCCTTAGTCTTGACCGGTTTTGTGAATTCGCCGGAGTGTCTCCGTTCTGGACTGTAGCGGTGTGTTGGCCTATTGCCCTGCCACGCCCAAACCCCTCTGCCAGGTTAACACTGACTCCCTCCCATCTGCACCCCCCTCTGAACAGGGACTGGTGGCTGCTGTTGTCACATGTGCCTCCGCTCTGTCCTGATCTGCTGCGGGGGCCAGATTCATCCCTTACCTTTACTCTTCCTTGGAATTCCAACTAAGAGACAAAACAGGCCAGGATTCAACTGGTGGTGATCTCCAAAGTTGGAAGGTCATCTAGATTTGGTGGCTGGGGCTTCCATTTCAGCGCAGGCTGTGTGGGCCAAGGTTGTGTGGTCCGTGGGCACTGCAGCTGGTCTGCAGAGAGGGGACATCCGTCAGAGGTGAGAAATGATGTGGCCTCAGGGAAGTGGAAAGCTCTTTGCCTGATGACCTCCCAACTGGCCTGAGGCCTGGCTGTGATGCTGGCTAATTTTCTGCAATAAACCCTCTTGTGATTTGAGCTGCTTAGTTCCTTGAAACCACCTGACTCTCACCTGGGACACTGGCCTGTAGTCTCCTTTGTCAGGCATGAGAAGCCACCCAGGAAATGTCAATGACAATGGCAATAAAGGTCACGAGGTGCTGGGGGTGTGCACAGACAGTCGCTTTTGATGCTAAGTTCTGAGATCCCTCCGCGTCCCTGGGGTTTCATTCCTGCCCTTTCCTAGCCCTTGTCTGAGATAGTGAGGAATGGGACAGCAGATATAACTTCAGATCCAGTTTCTACTGAAGTCTCCAACTTACCTTTCTGTCCTTTTCTTCTTTATGTCTGTGGCTCAGGCTCTTGGGTACCTAACAACCATTATTTACCCCAACACTGGGTCCTTTCATTTAGCAGTTTATGAGTTAAACATTCTAGTCAATTAGTGTAATTAAACAACCTTTTATATGTAAAAATGTGGAATTGCATCTTTTAAGGAGATTAAGCCCTAAAGTCCGTATAGGAGGCAAAGATCAAGTACACTAAAAATTGGGGCATCTGGGTGGCTCAGTGGTTAAGCCTCTGCCTTAAGTCATGATCCCAGGGATCCTGGGATTGAATCCCACATTGGGGCTCTCCGTGGAGAGCCTGCTTCTCCCTCTGCTATGTCTCTGCCTGTCTGTGTTTCTCAAGAATAAATAAATAAAATCTTTTCAAAAGGACACTCAAAATTATTGTAGAAAGCCCCCTCCATTGTCCAAGAGTAGGCAGCAGTATATGTGGTTTGCACATGTAAATCTGCACAGGAATACTCTTGTATAAATGTTTAATCATTCATGCAATAATTGGAGGGAATGATAACAGTTTATACTAAATGAATATCCTGCTTCCCTCTTCCTGGGCCCCCATTTCTCTTTTATGCTGAGCACCCATAGTTTCATGCACGGAAATTAGATAACATGCACAAGGCACTTTGCTATTCTGAAGGACGCTGCATTTTCTAACCTCAAGGGTTTCGGGGGTAGGGGGTGGGGGGAAGCACTTGTCATCTCTGGTCTGAGCTAGGAAGGTCCCAGCAAGCCCTCCCTCTTCCCACCCTTGCTTCACAGACACTTCTGCAGCCCCGCAGGCGAATATACTCATCTGAGACCTAATCAGGAAACTAAAAGGGAAAATGAGGAGCTGGGAAAAGATGCTAAAATCATCAATTATCCACCTGGGACAGCCACTCTTGGTTTCCTGGGCAAAGACAGATTATGAAAAAGGAATACAGGGTGGGGAGGGTTGCAGGATGGGGTGGGGTTGTGAGTGGAAGGGCCATTTCAGGCTCTTGACCTGGGATCATTTTATCTGCATCCACGAGCTCTGGAGGGCAGGGTGTGAAACAGAGACAGCTGGAACCTCAGGTTTTTACCATGCTCATGGGTCGCATATCGGAAACTGGCAATCCCTCTGAAAACTTCAGTTTGCCCTTCAAATATCAATAACGACATCCCCAGGAATGGGAATGCTTTTGTTCCCATGGAGCGCAGCATGTCTGACTGTATGTGCCTTTTAGTTCTGCATTTGGCATGACGGACTTTTCAAATAAAAATCACCTAGCATGGTTTACCATATGTCTGGTGAAATGCAGATCTGCACCATTCACTCTTGAGCAAATACATATGTTGTTGCATCTCAGAGCTATTTATTTCTCCTTATTTTAAGTGTGCCCAGTGCCACCCATCCAGATGCACATCAAATGCACAAGTAAAAATGGAAAATAATTTCTTGATTATTTGAATATTTGTATTTTATTTGTAACAAGGAACAGATAACAGTGTTTTTGATGAATAAAATTTTGAAAATAATACAATGCATTTTATAAAATATAATAAAGGATTTTGTGTGATAAAATTACAAATAATAAAAGGCAATAATATAATAAAAACTTCAGGAGAAAATAGGCCAAATGTGTACCTCTTAGGAGTTGGAAACTTGACTCAGGGGTTTGGAGATGCCATTCAAGTCTCGCTCAGGTTCTATTGTGCCCTGTGTCATTGGATAAACCAGGGTGCTGTTCAGTGACTTATTTTCCTGACCCTCCATGGAGACTAATTCTACTGGGGTCAGACCACCTTGACATAAGGATCATCACAGGAACGAGAGAACTAAGTGGTTCGTAGTAAACCAGAGTTCAGCAAGAAGGTCTTACATGTGTGCGATTTCATGCATGTTTTGAAGGCCCGACAATAGGTTTATTTAAATAAAAATCGATTATTAGTTACTAGCAAGAGAATTGCAGAAAAGCTGCTGCCCTCTAACCCTGAGCCTGAGCCTGTCATCTGTGACAGGACAGATGGGTGTGGGCTCAGCGGGTGCTCGGTGATGAGTGGAGGGAGAGCCTCCTCCATCTTGAGGGAGTGGGGTGAGCAGGAGACTGGGACCACATAACATTGCCGCCCCCTCAAGGGGTATGAGGAGCTGGTCTTTGCACTGAAGTGTGTGTGTGGCTGTAGCTGCCACTGCTGTCCTGGGATTTGCAGCTTTTTAACATTCTGGCTTCTTGTGTGGCCTGGCAGTGTCCCTGGAGAGGCCAGGCTCTCTGCGTCCCCCGAGGCCATGCAGCCCTCTGTAACAAAGAAGAGGTCCCTCCAAGCTGCCAATGTCACACAAGTAGATGGGCCCAGGGTGCAGGAGAACAACTACCCCGAGGTTGGCCCCAGTACCACCCTGACTTGTCAAGCAACCTTTTCCATGGAGAAAGAAAAAGCCAATTCACACCATATGCTGCGCCTGGCTCTGGTTCTCCGGTTTATTGGCTTTTGCACAACACATGCCAGGTTCTCCACAGAAATTATGGAGCATTCAAACCACTGAACTACTTGTCAACAGAACAATCAGCTCAGCTTCTTCTTTCAACCAGCTTGCTCCCCTTCTCTGCTGCAGGAATTTCAGATGAGAAAGAAACTTTAAAAATCATGGAATTCCATGCCCTCATTTCAGCGGTGAGTCATTAGCCAGGCTAATGGCTTGCCTACAGGCAGTCTGCAAGCTGGCCTGTCCCCTGCTTCTGTCCAGTAGGAATCGGGAATGGCAGAGAGTGTCCAAAACCTTGGATTCTTGAGTCTTGGCTGGGGGACCTGCTGCTATGTCCCCCACCCCTCTGCAGAGCAGAAGCCCTGTGTATTCCTCCCAGGAGGCCATGCCCAATCTCTGTCTAGCTGTCTCTTTCTTTCAGTAGGTCAACCTGTGTCTAGGGACACAAGGGCCTGTGCATTAGGTTTTCAGGGCTGCCATAACAGAGTGCCACAGACTAAGGTGCCCGAACAATGGAAATGTATTTTCTCGCAGCTCTAGAGGCCAGAAACGCAAGATCAAAGTGTTGGCATTTTTGGTTTCTTGTGAGGCCCCTCCTCTTGGCTTGTAAAGGACTGTCTTCTCTCCGTGTCCTAACATGGTCTTCCCTGTGGGCTGATCTCTTCTTGTAAGGACACCAGTCAGACAGCATTAGGGCCCACCCAAAAGGCCCCATTTTAACGTAATCACCACTTGAAGGGCCTTGACTCCAAGGGTAGTCACATTCTGAGGTCCCGGACTAGGACTCCAACATAGGAATTTTGAGGGGGACCCCACCTGCCCCGAAGACACTGGGCTTCCAAACACTCAGGAGGTCACAGGTGACGGTGATGCTGGAAACACAGAGAAGGGGCTGTGCCCCTTGCCTGCATCTCTAGTGAGCAGGGGCAGCAGTCCCCCTGCCGCAGGACATTCGGCCTGAGGTTCCTTCCCATCTGCTCCTCTGGAAGGGAGCTCTCGCCAGGAAGGGGGGGGCTTATCTCACCATTTCCAGCAATGTAGACCGAATCCCTGAATTCCCCACGGTCAGCCCCCTCCTCCTGTGATGGAACCCACACGCATGAATGTTGAATATCAGCGTGATTCCTGTTCCTCTCATCTTGGCAACTGGTGGCTGGCACAGCTGCCCTTTGCCGTGGCTCCTGTGGGTGGCAACCCTCAGGCAGCAGCTCACCTTGTGACAGCAGTCACTGCCATTTATCAAGCCCCTGGCATGTGCCTGGTCAGCTGAAGTGCTAGGAACATATTGTGGATATTTAATAGAGTCCCACAGCCATCCAGTGAGGTCCCTCTTGTCCCTCTCCTGTGACAGGTGGAAGAGTGGGGTTCTAGGAAGTGAAGGGGACATAGCTGGGAAACAGAGGAATCCCAACTTGAACCTGGGTCTGTGTCAGTTCCTGAGCTTGATCCTACACTGCCTCCCTCACTGACCTGATCAGCTTCTCTCTTAAAATCCTATGTATTCTATGAGACTTTCTCTGACCACCTGGAATAGTTCTCAGGTTCCAACCTCAGTATCACTCTTTCAGTATTGTCTCCTGAAGACAGAGCTCAGACAGCGCAGGGAAGGAAAGGGGGTGGCCTTTGGAATTAGGGTTGGGGTCACCTCCTGGGTATGGCGTTTACTAGCCATGTGACCCTGGGTGAGTTACTTAACTAGAGTAAGCTTCAGTTTCCTTATTTGTAAAAGGGATGAAATTAGATAAGATCTGCCAAGCCACTTGCACTTAGTTTAGCATGCAGTATGTTCTCGGGAAAGGTCCTTCTGGATTAAAGGAAACTCAAGGAACATACAGTTAAGTGTATTCGGGATCCTCGATTGGATCTTGGATCAAAAATAAAATGAAATAAAATTGTATTATAATAAATTAGTAATATATTAATAACTGTGTGTATGTATATATACATATACAAAGTTCATATGCAAATTCCTCCAATTGTGTGTATCTATATACCACGCATATGTGATGTGTGTGTGTGTATACATATATATACCGATACATATGCATATACACAATATGTATTTATGACATATTATATATTAATGTGACATTAATTATATGTATATTTGTGTCCATACAGTTGTACATATAGACAGACACACATATATTGGGATAATTGGAGGAATTGGAGTGTAGACTGTATATTAGCTCATGAAATGGTATTAACATCACATTTCTTGAGTATGGTCACGGTATTATGGCACTGTAGGAGAATGCTCTTGTTCCTAAGACACACATTCTGAAGTATTTAGGGGTGAAATGTCCCAGCATCTGCCACAAATGGCTCATCAAACAAATACACGTGTGTGCTTATGTGTACATGTGTGCACATGCAGATGGAAATGTGACAAAATGAATATTTGTTTTATTATCATTGTAACTTTGTTGCAGTTCTGATAGTTTTCAAAATGAAAAATTGTAGGGCGAGGAGCTGCTTGCAGAGTGTGGGATCCAAGCCTGTGGAGCAGCATGGTGGGAAATGGGAGTTCATTGTCATATTCCTCCTGTGCTCTGTCATGACCAGAGGACTGCTTCTGTCCAGACCATGGGAAACTGCCTCTGTTAGCATGGAGGGTGACTTTCCTGGCTCCTCAGAGGGCTCATCACCACCTGAATCCCTATGCTGAGCTCATCTGCTCTCCCACTTGTGTCCCCACCCAGCATTTTAGAGATATGCAGAAGCCCACGTTTAGGATTGCCAGATTTAGAAAATAAAAATACAAAATGCCCTGTTAAATTAGGAGGTAAATAATGCATATTTTTGTTCAGTGTTAAGAATGTCTCAAATATTGCATGGAACATAACTTGTACTAAAAAGAAAAGTATTTGTTGTTAGTCTGATTTCCAGTGGAATGCGGCATTCCATATTTTATCTAGCGGCCTTACTCCTACCCCATCCCCATCTCACCCGCACCCCTACAACTGGGGTCATGGTTATCTCTGAAGACTGGAGTCTTAACAACACAGCAGAAAGGGTTCTCAGTCCCCTTGCAAGGTTTGCAGACTGCCTCAGTGACCCTGGGCGCTCTGCACCAGGATTCACAGGCAGGCAGATAAGAGGCAGACAGTTGAGGGGGGACAGACCCATTAGCTGCAGGGGGCAGGTGCAGAGGACAGCCACAGAAGTCCTCCAGGAAATCTGAGTGGACTCTTGCCCCAGCCATGCCCACTCAGATGAGCCTGAGAGATCATCCCCCCCTCCTTACTGCCCCAGCTACCAGCTTCATGCAAGCCCAGGGGCTGCAAGCAGAGAGACTGGAGACCCTGGCTTGGGTTTGAATCCTGGCCTGACTGCTTACTGGCTGGGTGCACTGGACAATAGATGATCTTATTTATCTTAGTTTCCTCATCTGTAAGATGCAGATAACAATAGTGCCTCCCTTCCAGTCCTGGTTGTGAGGATTAACTGAGCTAATATTTGCAAAGCACTCAGGCCACTGCCCAGCAGGGAGTAAGCTCAGTGTAAGTGTTTGTTAAACAAATAACCCACCTGTGGAGGAAGGTGAGGGTCCCTGTGTAAACCCAGTGGCTGGAGACCCTGCCAGGGCTGCACCAGGTCTGTTTGATGGCACGGGCAATGCCTCTGTCCTTGACATTCTTTCCTTGCTGAGACCCTCTGGTATGAAGTCAGGAAGATGCTCCAGAGAAAAAGCTGGTGGTGGGAGTGCTGCACCCAGCTAATGCCAGTTGGAGGGGAAATGGTCAGCATGGGCTGTGTTGGAAAAAACCTCATGAGCTATCCCACTGCTGAGATGTTTTATTTATTTATTCTTTGCTGCCTTTTTTCATGCAGGCAGTGCCTTGCTCCCTTTTCTGTAGTTTTCAGTTTTGATTCATGGCTTCCTTTCCCCTGTTTTGATTTATACTCCTTCCCTTCATTCTTGGTTTCAGAAGGAAAAAAAAGTCACTCACATGGATGTTGAGGGTTATGGTTGGGGTAGGTCACCTGGTGTCCCCACCTAGCCCCATGGTGGAGATACTGGTGATGACAGATGGACTGGGGCTAGGGGCTGACCTAAGCCTCGTGTCCTGGAGGGACGGATGGAATTCTCGGGGCCAGGGAAGCAGTGCCACAGTGATGCACGCTAACAGCCTGGAGGCAATGTTGCTTAAAATGGAAGAGCTGGTTTCTTCAAGTACAATGAGAAGTGTAACTCCCATGTGGCCAGTGGACTCTCGTAGGCAAAGTGTATGAGAAGGAGCCTCCAGAGGATTCCAGCTCCTTCTGTGGAGGCAGCCCAACATTCAAGTCTTCCTCACTGATGTCCCACACATCATGGAGCAAAGACAAATGTCCCTACTGTACTTGGTCCAAATTCTTGACCCACAGAATCCATGAGCATGATAACATAGGTGTTGTTTTAGGCCACTGAATTTTGGTTTAGTTTATTTTTTATGGATTAGTTTATTTTTTATGCAGCAAGAGGGACCAGGACACTGTTTCCTGTTGGCTGCACCTGTGGTTTTTTTCTCTGTTAATCTCTTTATTCTATGCTTCCATTGCTGACCAAGCCTTCTTATAATTGACATATTTAACACTTTTTCTTCTAAAACACTATTACTATAAAAATAGAAATTCTGGGGTTCCTGGGTGACTCAGTGGTTGAGCACCTGCCTTTGGTTCAGGTCGTGACCCTGGGGTCCTGGGATTGAGTCCCACATCAGGCTCTCCATGGAGAGCCTGCTTCTCCCTCTGCCTGTGTCTCTGCCTTTCTCTGTGTCTCTCATGAATAAATAAATAAAATCTTTAAAAAAGATAGAAATCCTAGGTATAAGTCACCTAAACAAAATTTCTTATTTATTTGCCCAGACTTGTCATTTAGATCCATGAGTGCTTTCTACCTGCTTGCTATGTGATAGGAAGGAAAGAACCAACATTCCCTCTTTTCATACTCTCCAACAAAACTGTTTTTTCCATATAGATGAGCCCAGGTTCATGTGAAGGAAACAATTATTCAATGACAGTTGTTAAAGAGCTTATTCAAGTGGTGGTTCAATTGTAATGGGTGTGGGAACCACTGAAATGGGGTCTAACACAAGGAGAGAGAGAGAGAGTGAACTCAACTCTGCAATACAGCCTGGGCCAGTAGGAATTTACAGCCAAGGATCGGGGTGGGCATTGGTGGATGGAAAGTTGCTAAGAGGGAACATGAGGGGTCAAGTGGGATTCTGGGTAAGCTGATCTAATAGGGTTCTTGCTGAAGGCAGGCCAGGTGACCAGACATCACCTGGGGGATGGTGGAGGATAAGGAATATCTGATATTGAGTGTGGGGGTTTCGGTTAAAAGTACTTATCAGGATTCTTGCTAAAACTGGAAAATGCACAGAGAAACATGAAATCCCAAAGTTAGGGTTAGTTGAAACGTTACTCAGAGGAGCCTGAGTAGAAAGATTGGTCAAGGAGAGAATATTTGTCATTCATACTTTTTTTTTTTTAATATACTAGAGTTACAATCAAATCTTGCTCTCCTGAGATATATTTTCACTTCATAATTGACTCTGAATATCGTTGATATATATTTTAAATTATTTATTTATTTATTTATTCATGAGAGACACACAGAGAGAGGCAGAAACAAAGGCAGAGAGAGAAGCAGACTCCCTGTGGGAAGCCCAGTGCAGGACTCGATCCCACGATCCCAGGATCCCGCTGTGAGCCGAAGGCAGATACTCAACCACTGAGTCACCCATGTGGCCCTCGTTGATACTGATCTACATATTATTTACCTAATTTCCAAGTTACTGTGGTGGTAGCTGGCACCTACACTTACTTTCCACCTGTACTAGTTTTCCTACTTCTTTTCCTCTCCTTTTATTATTACCTTTTCCCCAGGACAGGTTTGTCAATCATATGGCCTAGGGCATGGGGTATCAGCAAAATCCCGAATAGCTGGGTACTGGAGATGTGGACTGAGCCCAATAATGTGGACGTGGACTGAGATTCATAAATTTGAAGAGGCCAGAAGACTAGAGTTCCCCCACTGTTCCCATTCCTGCTTCTGGACTGTTAATCTAACACTAATCCATTCTGTTTTTTGAACCTGATTTTAAACTGAGTTTAGGCCTTTGGGTCTACCAATTCCTTCATCTCCTGCCAACTCTCACTGAGGTCTTCTGACTCTGTGTCTACCTCCTTTCCCCACTGTTAGTGCCTTTCCCTCAGGCACAGAGGCAAGGACCTTTCCGAGCTTTAAATTTTATTATTTATTTGTTTGTTTGTTTGTTTGTTTATTTGATAGCATCTTTAAATTGTTGCAGATGGGCCAGGAGACCCAAGGCTGGAGTTAGAATGAAGCCAATGAGAGAGGATCATATAAATGCAGGGTTGGAACTATCTAAAATTTTGATAATCTGTTTATCATGGAGTTTTCACAGGGATTTTGATTTTTTTTTTTAAACATTGCTACAAAAGGCTCCTGTCTTGATTGGTGAGTTTTGGGGTACCCCTTACATTTTATGCCCAAGACAAGTGCCTTTCTCACCCTTTCCTGACAGGACCACAGGCCTATTTCCTTGTGGGTCTATTCTCCCTCCAGCTCTTGTTCAGGGGAAAGGAGGCATAGACATGTGATGTTGTCCTGGTCCCAGCTCTGTCCACCCTTGCAAAGCCACTGCCTTTTCTCTTCCTCACTCCTGCTCCTCCGCATCGTTGCCTTTCTCTCATTCTCGAAAAGGCCCGCCCCCTGAAAACACTGGAACATCTGGTCAAGGTCTGTACCTGAAGCAGAGATGAAGGACTGAAACAATGAACTGGACAAAAATCTGGTCCATGTGACTCTCAGGATGTATGGAGGTGAGTGAAATGATGTTTTGTTTTCCCCCTGAATTATTAGAACAATCATTTCAACATTCCTATTCAGGCTGGGGCCCAGAAATGGCCCTCCGCTGTGACTCACATGGAAGGATGGCATTAGATGCGTCTGGTTAAGGACAAAAATCACTTTTTAAAGCCAGTAGTGTGGGCCCCACTCGTCCCCTTCCTGAACATCCTTTATCCCTTTGAGTGGGAGTGGGGGTCTGAATTTCAAGGATGTTGGGATGGATGGTCCCTTGGATGGGATGAAGTTATCTGCTTTCCTATTCATTTTTAAAAATAAAAGCTGAAATATTTTTAAAGACAACAACATATTCTTTCACCACATTCATTGTATCAAAGCAGCAATGTCCAAAATTATGACCCCCACTTTGCTGATTATACATTCTCAATGCATACTTACTATGGTTCTTGTAACTGGAAATTTAAATTTAACAAAGCTGGGAAATAAAAGCTAACAAAATGGCAGATTTCTCTGACATTATGGGTATATGCATAACTCTAGGCCCCTTCCCTCCCTCCTTCGCTCCTTCCTTTCCTTCCTCCCTCCCTCTCATCTTCCCTCACTTCCCTCTTTTCTCCCCCACTTCAGTTTTAAATATTCAAAGTCATTTGGGTTTGGTCTGTTAGCCATTTACAGCAATGCGTTCTGCTATCCTAGTAAGCCAGATACAGTTTTGTCTACATTTTAAGTACTGATAAATTTGGTTTAGCAATGATAATCTAAGGATTATTTTTGGCCAGATTAGGCGTAAAGAATGTTTTCTTCTAGATGTTTCTAGGCATTGAACAGTACTGTCTTTTACTGCACAGACAGAAAACGTTTGGATAGACTGCCATACAGTATGGGGCACATCAGAACATCAAAGTTCCTCTTTCTGGAACATGTTTTGACTGAAGCTTAATTCACCCTCTAGAGGAATTTAAAGTAGATTCTTTACCTATAACATATATTTGGCAACACTTTGAATTTTAATGTGAACCTGTGCAATGGAGACACAACTAAACCTGGCAGCATATTAATGTCACCAATAGCACATTTTATTTATAGAATTTACCCTCTCCCCAGTTCTCAGTTAAAAGCCCATACACAGTAATTAAGCCATTATAATAACACAATAGGATATAACATAATAGAACTATCCTGCTGTCAAGGCACACAGAGCAGGAAAATCAGGATAACACAAAGGAACACAATACATCCAATTTAGTCTTGCTGTGGAAATGCCATAAACCAGTGCCCTCCAAAGGATAAGTAGGGGGAAAAGTTATTTCCACAGACAACTGGGGATTGAGTCTTCATTTTCAGAAAACAGCAAAGCAACAAGCAAACTAATCAATCAACCAGCCAATCAATCAGTGAGGAGCAATTGTCCATGGCATAGTGAGGAATATAAGGTGCAGTCTTTGTACTCAAGAAGCTTACAATCATTTGGGAAGTAAGGCTTAAGACAAAAATACGGTGTGACAGTAATGCAAGATATATAACAAGAAGGACAGGATTAAACATATAGAAAGCACAGTATATAAATCCAAAGGAAGACCATATTATAACAGCCCAAACATGCTGGAGAAGACTTTACTCAAGAAGGGAGCACTTGAAGTGAACCTAAAAGAATGTTGAAAATTTGCATAGCAAGGAAGGAAAAAGGAAATGATTATAAAATATATGTATATATTAGGAAGCCAGACGTTCAACAAAATATTCATATTCAAATATTTGCATAGCAAGGAAGGAAAAAGGAAATGATTATTATATATAGGTATTGATTTATATAGATATACATATTAAAAGCCAGACGTTCAATAAAATATTCACATTCAATATTTAGTGTGTTAGTTCATAAAATAAAATATCAGACAATTAAATTGTGGATATATTGTCTTTCTTTTAAAATTGAGCAATGATAAAATGATAATATATAGTAAAAATGTAGATACAAGACATATATAATACAATACATAAAAGAAATTCCTATGTAGCAGAGAAAAACGACTGGCAGGAAATATGTCAAATGTTAATTTTTTTAAATGGGAAATAGGAATATGGGTGATCTTTATTTTCAATTTAAACTTTTCTATGTTTTCTGAATCCTATCTAATACAATCTCTACAATGAAGCAAAAACAAAAGGAGGCCAAAAAATCTCAAAATTTATTGTTAATGGCTTCCATATATAAATCTTGCATTCTACTGTTCATTCATCCATAGACTAATGGGTAGAGTGTGTTAAAATGATTTTTCTAGACTAGGTATATGAACTAAATTGTTTCTCTCCAAATTCATATGTTGAAGCCCTATGCCCCAATGTGACTGTATTTGGAGATGAGGCTTTTAAAGAGGTAATTAAGGTTGAATGAGGTTATAAGGGTAGAATCCTAATGCAAAAGGACAGGTATTCCTATAAGAAGATGAGGAGACACTGGGGATATGCATTGCAGAGAAAATCAATGTGAAGACACAGGAGAAGGCAGCCATCTGCAAGTCAAGGAGAGGGGCCTCAGGAGAAATCAAACCTGCCAACACCTTGATCTTGGACTGCTAGTCTCCAGAACTGTGAGAAAGTTAACTTCTGTTGTTTAGACCACTCTGTCTGTGGCGTTTTTCTACGGAAGCCCTAGAAAATGAATATACTATCTTTATATAACTTATATGGATAATATCATTTGTCCACCAATGTTTTTACTATAAAATTAACATTAAAATTACTCATGACACTTATCCCCCAGAGAGAAACTTCAGTACCAGTTATGTCTCTTGGTAATTTTTACTGAGCACAACCATTGGCCATTGGTTAACACCTGAAGAAACTGCAGGTTGTATGAGACACAGAGGATAGTTTCTACGTGCCATGAAAAATAAAAAGTAGTATCAATGGGCCCTGCTGGTCATCTAAAGAGGCCATCCAGGTAGGAGATCCCATTCACTTCTTTTCTTTTGTATGTGGCTCCATTCAGCTCTTCCTTCCAGATTGAACTATTCCCTCAGCTCTGGGTGTGCTCCACTATCAGCCTTCTTTTGGGAACTGCCTTCTATGAAGACTGCCTCTTCACCCAAGGACTCCACCTTTCCTGGGGGCAGCCTCCATCAGATGACTGGCAGATAATTGGAGGCAGATAAAGGTCTGATCCCCTTCTCCCAATTGGAGACATTTCTGAAAGTCCAGCCCAGCTTCAGAACTCACCATGCCATCAGCTGAGACCTTTACTGAGTCCATCATCCAATGTTACCCTCAGGCCAATCTTACTTTCTTCCTTCCGGACAGGTATTAACCCAGAGGCCATACCCTAATAAATTTCCTGTTTGCTAAACCCTATTGCAGAGACTCTAGGGCAGTGACCTACAACATTTCTTGGTTTATCTGCACCATCTCTTCCGGCCCCAAACCCAGATTGCTTATCTATGTAATCTCAAGGCAATTACCTGCACATCAAGGATCATGAAACACCCAGTGAAACATCTGTAATGCACTCAGGGGGCATGTCGACTTCCGGTGAGGAGGAAGATTTATTTTATTTCTTATTTGAATTCCTAGGGATACTGTTGTTGATTACTGGGATTAAGTCATGAAGATTGTTCAGCTCCATCTGCCTTTTCCACCAGGTAGTTTTTGTCCTTATCCAGCCTTAGGAGTTTAAAATGGGGGAATCTAGGTCTCCCTTGGTCTTAAGCAATCGATCTATATTAGAACCTTAGAATATTAAATGTCAAAGCTGAAAAGCACTTTAGAAATTTTCTAACTCTAGAATGGCCAAGGAGTTTTAATACATGTTGTGACTTAGATTCATTAGTAGTAGCTGTTGGAGAGCTGCCTGGAGGATTCTGAGGATGGCCTGGGCTTATTTGCAAAGAGTGTTGTGGTTGGTTATGGATGTCAGGGGTGGATGTGGGATGGGGACTGGTGGCAAGCATTTCACTGACATCCTTGATAACCCTACTCTTCTTTTTTCACTGGAGATAAAACTGACCCAAGGTCAGACTTACCCAAGGTCATATGGCTGGTTATAGGAATTTGAACCATAGCCAATATGTCTCAACTAACAGTCCAGAATCCTACATCCCATGGATGCTATATTTAGCCTCTCAGTCTAAACCCCCTCTGTTCCACCCCTGGTCTACTTCAGCACATGAGTCTTGGGCTGGATCCCAGTCCCCTCTTCCTTCTTGGCTGTCTTCTGTTGCCATATGTGAGCGTGATTCTTTGGGCCAAATTCCTAGGAGTAGTTTCTGTTTCCTCTGTGTCTCTCATAGTTAAGCCCAACAAAGTTCTAGCACTTCAGGATGGGTAAACTTGGTAACAGATTAATTCTCTGCCTCTGATTTGCCTCCCCTCCCATCCGTTCATTTATTCATGAAAACATGTTTTAGGTGCTTGCCATTGGAAATATTAAAATTGTGACCAAAAAGGCTACCAACACTTTCGAGCAGTGACTTAAATGTGTAATTCTGCCCGTTCTGTCTCGTAGTGGACATTTCTCTCTTTTTCCTCCCACTGCCAACAGCATCCTGTTCTTCACCAGGGGTCTTATTCTTCCTTCCCCTTCCACATGATTCTATTGGAGATGTCAGTCACACCAGCCCATGCTATGACTACACAGGTGCATATATGACAAAACCTGTCTATGATAGTTAAATAACGCTGCTCTTCTTTTCCAAAAGATGGTGATGCTCTCTTCTCAGAACCTGGGAATATGTTTTACATATTGGCTTCCATTTACAGATGAGTCTGCTCTTTGAAACACATTGTCATTACATGGCAAAAGGGACTTTGCAGATGGAAGTAGGGTTGTGGACCCTGAGATTATCCTGGGTTATCCAGGTGAGTCCAAAGTGATTTCATGGGCTCTTATAAGTGGTCTCTAGAAGCTGAGAATGGCACACAGAAGAGGGAATAAATTCTGGCAAAAAACTGAATAAGCAGGAAAACAGATTCTCCCCTAGAGCCTACAGAAAGGAATGTATCCTTCCGGCACCACCTCTGCAGGATTTCTGAGCTCCAGAACCATAACTTAATAAATGTGTGCTTTTTAAAGCCACTTGATGCGGCAAGAGAAAACACAAACACCAATCAAATCTCCTGGCCACAGGGACTGGCCCAGAGATGGGCATGTGATTCAAGCTGAGCCAATGAGAGTCCTTCTCCCAAGAGTCCTTTTCCCAAGGGTCCAAGAAGTCTTTTTCTCTTGATGGAAGCTGTAAGTTGCGTGGCCCTGGACCTGCTGGGAGCATAGTCCCTGCCAAGTAGAGAAGCTGATAAAAACTGGGCCAACACATGGCAAGGGTTGGGATGGGAGTCAGTGCAGGTCCTGACAGGGTTCCTCTCCAGCTGGGCTTAGCTCCAGCTGAGGACAGCTCCACCCCTACCCTTCCGTGTCACATAAGCCAATTAACTCCTTCTTTTGTTCATATTCATTTCAGTTGGCTTTCTGCTACTTGTCATTGAAAGACTTCTGATTAATTCATGCCCGTCAAAATACCAATCCCTGGTCTTCCGTACTTCCATACAAGATCACTTCTTCAGTTAACACATCTTCTCTAAAAATAACCCAGTGAATGCATATATCCCTTGTGAGTCTTGGTACATGAGCAGAAATGATTTTATCAAATAACAGCTTCCATTGAGCGATGACAGAGCCCAGAGGGAACAGTACACACAGTAGGGGTTTTGATATAAGAGGGGATGGGGAAAGATCTGGACCATGGGTGTAACAGACCAGGGAGGTGTGGGAGAGGGTGTGGTATAGAGTAAATGAGTGAATGCAGGTGGAGGCAAACCATATTGATCTTGAACACTGGGACAGAAGTAAGGGTTAAAGAAGAGAAGGGAAGTAACCTTCTGGAATCTACGTGGTGCTATATACTTAGCCAAGATTTTCAGTCATCCTCGGCTTTCATGACAATTTTGATAATCTGTCGAATCACAATTCCTGTAAAAGCCAGGTAAGTGGCAGAGCCACCCCAGAGGAAGGAGGACACCTGTTCCTGGGCATGCCCCTAGGGCTGCCAGTGCTCCCCTACATCAAGTGCCTCTCTACCCCTTGGATTAACTGCCCGAGTAGGCTGCTCTGAGGGCTACCAGGGTGGCCACTGAAGTCCTGAGTGGGCACAGACAAAGTGCCCACAGCTTTCTGGAATGTCACAAGGTAGAAAGGCATTTTTCTATAGAAAAGCAACACAAGACAATCTCCCTATGCCATTTGCTTATTGTTGGAGTTTGAAATTCTGCCCAAGTGTTCATAGTTCTTAGTTGTCAGCAGTTTAGCTTGAAACAATAGTGAAAACAGTCCTCTTGGCCTCTACCTAAACTTCAGCAGAGAAAAAACAGCTTCAGAAGTTGAACTTGAATGGTCTCCTTACCTTATTTGCCCTGACCTTGAGTTGCACTGCACTAACAAGGAATCTAGAACATGGGGCATGGAAATGGTGTGTTTATAAGATGAGGCTCAGGCTTACATATTCTTTGAGTCAGAGCCTCTGGAGTTGGTGATTTAGTAGGGATGTGGGAGGGAAGTGTGTTGCCAACTTGAGAACCCCCTTCTTAGGTTCAGCATTTTAAGCAAATTTGAAAACTCTAATCTTTCAGCTTTGGGAGTTTATTTTCTCTTGGAAAATGTCTGGATCCTTGTTCTCTGTAAGAAGGGAAGGAAAAGGCTAAGAGTGAAGATGACAGGTTTACTTGGGCATGAAATCACTGTTGGCCAACTCATTATGTTTGAGTTAAGTGTCAAAAAATCTGCAATTTACAAAAGAAGTTTTCCTGAAATTACACATGGGATGGATAATTGAGAGCAAACTGCCTGGGCAGTCCGGCTGGAGCAGTACTGCCCTTTCTGGGAACTTGTCCCTCCCAGTGTAGAGCCCCTGGGACAAGTTGTTTCCAGCACCAGGGTCTGACCCACACCTGCTGAAGTCTCCAGCCCCTGGCCTTGCCCAAATGCCCTCATTTTCTGAGCAGCCCTGAGGCAAGTCTCTAGTTTGTTTGTAAGATCTGTAAGTATTCAGTTTTGTAGTTCCACCTGATAATTTTTTATGTGAATCCTGGGAAAATTGGTAAACAATTAGAGTTTTATATGGCCTGAAAGGGAGGGAAGCTGTATCCTCCCCATTTAGCAATAAGTGATTGACAGCTTCTCTATCTGCAATGGACGGTCACCAATGCCATCAGAATCTAGAAGTGGACATTCTAGAGTTTTCTATTTGTACTTTTTGTAGTTCTGATCCGTAACTATCTCATCTCCCTATCTTTTGGCTGCTTTAATACATGGAAGAATATTCTCAAATTCCATGATAGCATGCAGGGCCTATCTGGAAGCCCACAACAGGCCATGAAATTTTAGGTCAGTGCAGTAAATGGCTTATTTCAAAAAGCCTATACATAATGTGGCTTTCTCAGTTAATGTCCTGCATACAGGGTTTTCTTAACTCTCATTTGTTTATTGTTTCTGTGTGTGTGTGTGTGTGTGCGCGCGCAGCACACATACGTGCGCGCAGATGTTAGGAGTTTATACCATTGTTAATTGACATTAATAGTATTATTTGTCATTCAGGGAGCACCAAATTAATCTTTAAAAACTGAGAGTAAATTATAAATGTTACCCAAAGAAAGAGAGAATCTGGAAAGAGTCAGTGAGCATAGGGACCTCTTTAGAAATATTGGCATAAGTTTTGCAAATTTTGGCTTCCCACATGAGGCCCAGTGGTGTGGACCAGCTTTCTGTTCCAATGCCAAATGGTCCCTTGCTATAGGGAGCAAGGATTGAGTATACTCTGTGCCCATAGGAAGGGCTATTTTATGCCCAGGGTGTTCATATGATCCGAGTACAGACCAAGGGAAGTTCCTCTCCTCTGATATCAGACGGTCTATGAAGAAGCAAAAGCTCCCCAGTGAACAGCCTTTCCCCTGGCCTCTCCTGACTGAAGTGTAAATGATTTTTGAGAGCGGACTAAGCCGGTCAATAAATTCATTCTTTGAACTTCTCTGACTGGGTAGTGGTTCTGAGACTTTGAAAATCTTCAAAGATCTCAGCCTGTGAAATCAATAGCTCATGTTTCAAGTTGCCGGAGTTAAGGCAAGAATTCCGCTCAAGGAGCACTGTGTTGAGGACCTGGTACATGGGAAGTAGTGTTCTGGACACTAAAGATGCTACTGAGCGAGGAAGAGCACAGTCCCAGCCCGTGAGGAGCAATCTGGAAAAGAACAGAGGACAAGGACATACATGCCAGTAGGCCTAGTAAAGACAGCTGCAGGAACCCAGGATGAGGATAGGCACATTGGGTTGGGCTTGGAGGAGGGAAGATGGGGAGGGCTAAGGGCTCTTCTCATGCAAGTACTTAGGTAAGTCAAAAGTTGGGGAACCACAAAAGTGATCCAAAATATCCTATCCTTGTGCATTTCTTGACTGAAAAGTTTAAAACAGTAACACAAATACTAATGACACCTAATATTTATCAAGCATGTACCCAATATCAGATGTTATGAATTTATGTAAATTATGTCCTTTAATCCTTACCATAAATTCTGAGATTTGTAAAGCCACTCCTTTTTTTTTTTAAAAAAAGATTTATTTATTTGTTTGTTTATTTATTTATGAGAGACACACAGAGAGAGGCAGAGACATAGGCAGAGGGAGAAGCAGGCTCTCCACGGGGAGTCCGATGTGGGACTCCATCTGGGGACCTGAGCTGAAGGCTGATGCTCAATCACTGAGCCACCCAGGAGTCCCCCTTTGTTTTTCAGATGAGAAAACTAAAACTCAGAGAGGTCAAGTAACTTGGCCAGGATTCTTCAGCTAGTTAGTATAAGAACTGGGGTAAAAATCCATGTCTACCCATGTAAGTCCAGTGTCTTCCCCCTAAATCTTTCTTTCTTTCTTTCTTTCTTTCTTTCTTTCTTTCTTTCTTTCTTTCTTTCTTTCTTTCTTTCTTTCTTTCTTTTCTTTCTTTCTTTCTTCTTTCTTCTTTCTTTTCTTTCTTTTCTTTTCTTTTTTTGGATTGCCTTTTCTTTTCTTTTTTCCTTTTTATTCATTGTTGAGACCTGAAGAAGAGTCCTGTGGTCCTGGATCCTCAAAAGGGTCTACCAGAATTCAGGAGATCTTGTGCCTCTCTTGATCAAAGGCATGGCTCCTGGCAGCTGGGACCTATGTCTCACCGCATGCACCATGCATCACTAGCTTCCAGGTGCCAGGGTCTGGGGCTGAGGCCACACATATCCACAGTTGTCTGCACAGGGCCTGGCTCCACCGCAGGCTCTACGAAGTGAATGCCCGGGATGGGTCTTCTTTCTTTGCCAGGTTACTTCCCTCATCCATCTGCCTCATTGGCTTTTAATACAAGCAGGAAACAAAACTGAGAAAAGGAAAACGATGCTTTATAGAAAAGGAAAAGCATCTTCCTTTAGCCAGTGGGGCTCTGAGAAGGGGAGTGATGACTAAGGTTTGTGGGATACTGTTACCTGGCAGTGTTACCTGGTGATAAGGAGCCACAGAAGCCAGAGGCAGAATGGGCGATGCCATTGGTGCCTGTCCCTGGCTGATGCCCAAGTGTCTTGTCAGCTGAGGGTGGCAGTAGGGGCTGTCAACTTCAAGGAGGATGCCAACCAAGCCTGCAACACCCGGGGGGCAAACAGTTGAAGAAAACACATACTCGAGGAGAATGTTTGGCTTACAGATGTCACTAAGCTGAAGCTGTGATTCCTAAGAGCAAATAAATCACTGCTTGCAACATTAGATCCCACCAACCTGATGCTCTCTCTCCTTACCCACAAGTGAGAAAGGATACAGGATAAACCACTTCTTGGCTGCCAGTCCTGGGACTCATTGATGAGCCAGTACACTGTGTTGAGTAAATCAGTAGTGGTGGACTCCCTTCCATGTTACTGAGGAGCAAGCCAGGGCAAACACATATTCTGATACACGTTGAGTGGGCAGGCCGAGGCACAGCGTGTCCTGCGCTCTTTCCCTTTGGCTCAGGTGTGAGATGTGGGTTGGCTATCACTGTATACTGGGGCAGGCATGATTGCGTCTTCTGACTTCAGAGGTCATTGTTCTTTAAGGTTGTATGCTCAGGAGCAGATGATCTGTCAGACGTAGGGCACCTGCTCTTTCCCAGTGAAGAGCCACTGATCAAAAACCACACTGGGCTTTGCAAACAGTGCTCACAAGCAGCAGCCAAAGGATGCTCTGTTGTGTGGTGTCTAGGCAATACTTCCATGCACCTTTGTGTCTTAACAGTATGTTTTCAATGATTAATAGAAAATATCCATCCCTATGCTTAGGAAATTGAGACAAAAATACAGCTATACTCTCATCATCCTAATTTGCTAATTATTGACACGCTTGCATACAAATTCCTAGTCATTTTATCTAAACTTTTTTTTTTTTTTTTTTTTTTTTTACATATCTGTGGTTCAAGTCCACAACCATTCACTGAGCACCTACTAGTTACCAAGGCTGCTGAAGAAGTTCTGGGGGTTTTGGGGAATATCCACTTAACCAAATGGTAAGTGACTTAAATGATTTTTAAAATGAAATCAGATATGGTTAAACTATGCAGTAGAGGCAAACAAATGTGCATGAATCAAATGTCAATTCCAGCTAAGACTTCAAAGATGGACTAGTACTATACAGCCTCAGTGTGTGGGGTGGAATAAGTGGGCTAGCAGCAGGCTTCCTTAGGAGGCCTTTGCAGCTGATTGAGGACCATCCCATGAGAGATGAAGAAAACCCATTGAGGACTGGACAGAATGGAGGACAGGTATTCTTACAATGTGGAGTTGAGAGGTCTTGGGAGCTGGTATGTATAAGACAAGAGGCAGAGGAAGGAGTTGATATTTTAAACTAGTTTCCTTGGATATTTTACAGAAATTGGGTTTGTGTGGCTCTTGATCCTTATGGCAGCACACTGTCTATTACAGCTGCCCGACAATAATGCAGATAGCAGTCAGAATCTTAGCTTGCACTGACTGAGTTCCCTCTATGGGCTAGGCATCGTGCTGACCTCTTCGCATGCGTTATCTTGTTTAAGCTTTACAACCACCTATGAGGAAGGTTCTATTGTTATATTTCCTTTACAGATGAAAAAATTGAGGGTCCGAGATGTTAGGCAACTTGCTCAAGATTAAACAGCTTTTCACACGCTAGCACCCACGTGGCTGAAACATCAGGAAGTCATCTTCCAAGATGAGAGACCTCACAAAAATATTAACAGCACCTCCTCAGTTTTATTAGAGTCCATTGAGTATGAATCTTTCTGCATAATGTAGTTCTTTTGGATATTAGAAACATAGTCCCGGGATCCCTGGGTGGCGCAGCGGTTTGGCGCCTGCCTTTGGCCCAGGGCGCGATCCTGGAGATCCGGGATCGAATCCCATGTCAGGCTCCCGGTGCATGGAGCCTGCTTCTCCCTCTGCCTGTGTCTCTGCCTCTCTCTCTCTCACTGTGTGCCTATCATGAATAAATAAAAATTAAAAAAAAAAAAAAAAAAGAAACATAGTCCCTTTTGTATGCCTTTTTTTAAATTTTATTTTTATTTTTTTATTGGTGTTCAATTTACCAACATACAGAATAACCCCCAGTGCCCGTCACCCAATCACTCCCACCCCCTGCCCTCCTCCCCTTCCACCACCCCTAGTTCGTTTCCCAGAGTCAGGAGTCTTTACGTTCTGTCTCCCTTTCTGATATTTCCCACACATTTCTTCTCCCTTCCCTTATATTCCCTTTCACTATTATTTATATTCCCCACATGAATGAGAACATACAATGTTTGTCCTTCTCCGACTGACTTACTTCACTCAGCATAATACCCTCCAGTTCCATCCACGTTGAAGCAAATGGTGGGTATTTGTCATTTCTAATGGCTGAGGAATATTCCATTGTACACATATACCACATCTTCTTTATCCACTCATCTGTCGATGGACACCGAGGCTCCTTCTACAGCTTGGCCATTGTGGACATTGCTGCTATAAACATTGGGGTGCAGGTGTCCTGGCGTTTCATTGCATCTGTATCTTTGGGGTAAATCCCCAACAGTTTGTATGCCTTTTATAAAGCTTTAACAACTTGGTGAGAAGGCCTTTTAAAAGATAGCCTATAAATCTCTGGTCTCTTATGTAGATTATTCTGTATATCATTTAACCTTTGATTGAAGGGTTGTTTGGCTTTCAGGAGCATCCAAACTGTCATTCGGAGAGGCTCTCAGGGTGCCAAGATGGGTGGGGTTCTTGGTCTCCCTGGAGCTGGCCCCTGTCTGCCACTGCCTGCAGCCTCCATTCCCTGTCTGCCACCTCTGGTCCCCGCTTCCCTTGTCCTCTCCATGTTTATCTTCCTACTTTCCTTTCCCATCACTTCCTTGCTCAGCTTCCACAGGAAGCATATTGGCTCTTGATGCGAAAGGCTGCTGTGTACCAAGTGCCAGACTCTGTGAAGTCTCTACATGGTCCTGGTTCATCCTCACCACTGTCCTGGGGGCATCTCAGACTCAGCTTCCAGCCGAGAACACTGGCTTAGCCATAAGGCCATTTGTGTCTCCACGCTTACTTGCTTTTTTGAGTGTGGAGCTGGGATTTGAACTCATGTCTATCTAATTCCAATCCCATTTTCCTTAAGATGTGGGTAGTGCCATCTGTAATAACTGGGCCTGCTCTTGGCCTTGCACATGACAAATGAAGGCATAGCCGTAGCCTACATTGCTTCTGGCTTGTTTTCACTAGAGCGACAATAAGCTCAAGGAGTATTAGGGAGGTAGCAGAGTCCTGCATGATACTCGGTAAGGAGCTCAGGTTCTGGAGACAGAGCTGAGGCTAAGCCCTTCATCTGCACACACTTGCTCTGTGACTTGGGAGTAATACCAATGGGGCAGGGGTGTTGCTGAGGTGCAAACAGCGGCAATCTTGTTTATGCGCGGACATTGCCACTCCAGTCGCCTGCCAGGCAGGGTGAGCATTTCTCTTTCTCTCTGCACCCGTGCCTTACCCTGTGCCCTTCTGTCCAGCTCAGGTCTGTGCGGCTGCTGTCTTGCCCCCTCTCCCATCCCTCCCCCTCCTTCTTTCCTCTCTCCCTGCCTCTGTCTCCTCTTTCCTCCCACCTCTTCCTACCTCCTCCTCCCTAGACTCACTCCCTTTCTTCTAGTCCCCAGATGGCCCCTGACCCTACAAGTTGCTGATTCCAGGTAACCCAGCGGTTGCTGCTGGCATGTTCCTGTACCTTGGCATGCGGCATTCCTCCCCAGCAGCCATGTCTGCCTCGAGCATGCAGCCTGCTGTAGAGTGCAAGTTGCTACCCTGCCACCGATTATGCCCATGTATCATAATTGTGCGTTTTTTTCCTTGAAAGCCAAATGATGAAGCTAATAGGGTTCATGCTGAGAACAGATGTTCTTATTTCTGCCCAGATGCTGTACATGGCAAGGATTCTCTGATTCTTTTGTACTTTCATTTAAAGTGTTGCTGGTTGAAAGGTTCTTGGGAAGGGCTGAAAAATCATGCTGTCCTTCCAGTAAAGAACTGGGCACAGGTCTTGAGGGGGTGTGAAGTAGCCATCCTTGGCATTTTATAATCCATCTGCTTCCTGAGGACATTATCCTGTTCCTATTTGAAAACTGCCTTTGCTCGCATTTTATAATTAGGCATTCAGATTTTCGCTTTTCTAGTTGTTTCAATCTCAGGGTAATGTGGCAATTAACAATTCTTCCATTTTCTGCTTTATTTCCTCTTCTCTCCATACTTGGAATTCATGGAAGGTTTTTCCTTTCCATTAAGAATGCTGAAAGACTATGATAGTGTTATTCATTCATTTAATATTTATCGAGTGCCTTCCATGTGCAAGGCACTAGTGTATGAAACAGACAAACTTTCCACTTTCATAGGGATAATGTTCTGGTCAGGGAAGTCAGGCAATAAACAAACAAATAAATAAACTCATTTCAGATTGAGGAAGTGCTACAAAAAAGGAGCAAGATGGAAAATACAGACAAATTGGGAAGTGAGGGTGACTTTGTATAGAGTGGTCAAGGAAAGTCAGTGAAGTTGAGGTAAGGGGAGAACATTCTAGAAAGGACAAGTGCAAAGGCCCTGGGGCAGTGAAGAGTTGGGACATTAAAGGCCAGCATGGTTGGATGTGCTGAGAGCATGGGAGAAGCAAGACAAAGTCAGAGTGGATCCTATATACCAGCACCTGGCTAAACTCTACAAGGAGTTCCTTAACCAACACTTGATGGTGGGGCTGATAAGTAGTACACGTGTTCTCCTTTACCCGTTAGGGAAAGATTAACTCAGGCACATGAGCTTAGTATGGCCTGTGCCCATGGTCACACAGCTAGCAATATGGAGAGCTAGGATTAGACTTTTTATCTCTCTGGCTTCAAAACCCATGCTACTAATCAGTGCATGTGTCACCTTGTGCTTTAACACAAGGAAGAATGTTCTCAAATAATGGAAGGAGAATATGTGAGCTCCTTGTTGTTGGAGGTGCTCAAGCTGAGATGCCATCATTACTCAGGGAGGTTTGTAGGCAGAGATGTGGCTGCATGACTTCCAATCCCTCTTCCAACCCTGAGATGTCACAGTGGTTCAGGAGCTAAGGAATTATGGGCCAGCTTGTTCACAGCTGTGGAGAGGTAGAGAGCCCAGCAAGGGCATAGGCTTCTCTCTTCAGATGTACTCTGCATATTTGCCACTCTGTTCCAGCAAGAGCCTATATGTATGTTGTCCACTCTGTTTCATAGATCTCAAACCTGTGAAAAACCAAATGGGAAGCACTGAGATGGTGGCCTCAGAAGTGGGGATTGGCAATGACTCACCTTATATTTTTCAACATTTTCCATCCTGAGCTACTTCTTAGTTAAAAGTACCACAATTATTAGGAATGGCCCTTCTGTATAAAAAAGCGCTTCTTTTTAATTTTCTGAAACTATTGCAAGCTGATAAGCACATTGCTTGATTTCCCCAGTCCTGAAATGGGTGATCTAGGTGGAGAAATAGTGGGACCTGGAGATGGGCACAGATAGAAAAGTGTTCTGGGCAGAGAATATACCAAGCGTAGATCTGCTGGTCTCCCAGACCTGCCTGAGGCCCTACCTTCAGAAATGCTTTCCTTCAGGTCAGAGGGAAGGGACCTCCTTTCCCACATGTTGGTTGTATAAAATAGCAACTGGCATCTATTAGTTTGAACCATTGGAAACTGCAATATTTTTGGTTGAATTGGCTAAATATAGTAATATGGAATAATAGTAATAATACTAGCAATTAAGCAAGTGGTAGGCATTGAAGTTTGCTCATTAGTACTTGGATCTGCAAAGGATTGTAATGTGTTATTTTCTTTGATGGTCTCATTTCTCACTTGATAGCAGAAGGGTGGCTAAGGGAGGGAAAGCATGGTTTTTAATTTTCTGATTTAATGCAATTCTGGCTCTCTGATTTCAAACAGCCTCTTTTATGTTAACAGAGTTCATTTTGAGAAAATATTGGTCCTTTGGGATTTCTTCCTGCTCCTCTCCTCTTTCCCTTCATCTAACAGTGCCACAGTCTCAGAGCAGCTCAGGTCACATTATGGGGCAGGGGAAGGAGTCCTCAAGGGTGTCCCCGGGTCCTTGCTGGGTGTCCCTGGGTCCTTGCTGGCCTTGCCAGAACTGGGTGTCCACCAGTGTGAGTGACTTCGGCAGGCTCCTGGGGACACCTATAGGCTGGGCCTCTGCCTCCGCCTGGAGGCCCTTGGAGCTGTTGCCTCCTCTTCCTGATAGTCTTCTTTCTGATCTTTTGGTTTTTGTAGCATCGCTGAGATCCGTGGGGGCTGGTAAACTTTTAACCGCCTTCTTTCTGCGTGCCTCCATCGAGTGGGGCTCCGGAGGCTGCGCCTGTGCTTCCCTCTGTCCAGGCTTCTCTGCCCGCTTGTGGACCATACCAGATATGCTGGATCCCAGTGAGGCTTTCTGCAAAAGGCTTTCAGGCTTTGCCCAAGGAGGAGGGACCCTGACCTCGGTATGCTAGTAGTTTCTCAAACACATAGAGAGCTTCGAGGAATTTCATCTCCTCTCCCAGCTTCCTTCAAGATTCACTTTAATGGTAATGGGCAAAGAGAAGTGGGGACCCTCCTGGGGGGAGTGGGGACCCTCCTGGGGCTGACTCCTGCCCAATTCCACCCCCCCCTTTTTTTTTAGCACAAACACATTTATTTACTAGCCAAAGGGATGATCCTAATTAAATCAACACTTTGAAATATTCGCATGTAAAATGTTTGTGATAAAGATAATTGAACACAGTGATGAAAAAAAAGCAGTATGGAGAATCGCTCATTGAACTGAGCTTGTTCATCCTCACAGCTAATTCCTGTCCAAAATGATGGAATTTTTACTCTACTTTTTCATAGACCTGAGTACCGGTGACACTGTTCGTGATGCATTCCGCCACTAATTTCCCATCTTCCAATTTTCTTGTTATCGTGCTTTCCTTGCCGTCCCGTTCCTGATGTGGAGCCGGCCGCCGTCTGTGCAGTCGCAGACAGTCTGAGTTCTCCTGCCATCAGCTGCAGCTGCTTCAAACTCCTCTCCCAGACGACATGAAAACTGTGTTGTTTTCAAAGTGCTCCCAGTTTTTACGGCGAGGTTTTTGCCGCCAGAAGAGATGACACGGTCTGGTTCGGCCGCCGCACTCGGCAGAGCCACTCCCACTCCTACGCCCTTCCCGGGTCCGCCGCAGCCTCTGTGCTCGGGCCGGGCCGCAGGGGGCCGCGTGGGCGCCCCGGGGGGGGGGCAGGAGCCCGGTCACGCCGCGCGCCCTCCCCTCCGCCAAGGCGCCAGCGTGTATCAGGGAACACCTCGCCGAGGGGCGAAGGTGGCGTCGATCCTAAGCGGGGACCGCGAGGATCTTCTTCCAAGTCTGGAACGTGGAAAGGCGAGGACCTTCAGACCACGAAGAAGGAGTTGACCCAGATGAAACAGAAGGTGGACTCTCTACTGGAAAGCCTGGAAAAAATTGAGAAAGAACAGAGCAAACAAGGAGAGATGGAGAATGCTAAGTCAGAAGAGGAGCAGAGCAGCAGCTCCCTGAAGAAAGAGGAGACCAAGGTGCAGATGGAGTCTGAGGGGTGCAGAGCACTCTGCTGAGGAGGGGGACTCACTGGACGACGAGGACAATGAAGCTCGGGGGGATGACCGCCTGCAGTTGATCAAGGATGATGAACAAGAGGCTGAGGAAAGAGGATGACAGAGACAGCGCCAATGGCGAGGAGGACTCTTAAGCACATAGTGGGGTTTAGAAATCTTGTCCCATTATTTCTCTACCTAGGCGCTTGTCTAAGATCAAAATTTTTACCAGATCCTCTCGCCTAGTATCTTCTTCAGCACATGCCCACTGTTCTCCCCATCCTTATCCTTCCCATGTTCATTAATTCATATTGCCCTGTGCCTAGTCCCACTTTCACTTCCTTTGATGTTCCTAGTAGTTACGTTAAGTCTTACCCTGTAATTTTTGCTTTTAATTTTGGTACCTTTTTATGACTTAACAATAAAAAGGATGTGTGGTTTTTTAAAAAAACAAAACAACAACAACAACAACAACAAAAAACAGGAGACTCTTCCTGTCTCCTCCTACTTCCCTTCTGGGTGGAAAGAGCTCCCCTTAATGTCAGATCACCCTCTTTTCCTCCTTGATGGAAGTTTTCTGCAGATTAATTTATGTGTTTCTACTTTATAACATTCTCTGGTCTTGGTGGAATGAACGTCACCCTTGCTTGGGAATCAGTGTTAGGGTCCATTTGAGAGACAGTATGCTTGATTTCTATGAAAGGTGAGATAGGTGCCAATCACTTTGATTTGATCCTCCTAACAACCCTGTCTACAAACTCATTTTATAGCTGATGCAACATAGGTGGAGAGATGGAATGATGTGTCTGAGATCATGCAGAATGATTGTTGCTGCAGAACCAGGATTTAGAATCAGACCTCCCAGACTATAAAATGTAAGGAGTGCACATTAGCTGTAACCATCACGTCTGAAATATTGCTAATACTAGGGCACCTGGGTGGTTCAGTCAGTTGAGTGTCCTGCTCTTAGTTTTGGCTTAGGTCCTAATCGTGGGGTCCTAGGATTGAGCCCTGCGCCCTCAGTGTGAAGTCTGCTGGAGAGTCTCTCCCTCTCCCTCTGCTCCTTCGCCTGATTACATGCACTGTCTCTCTTTCTAAGATCAATCAATAAAATCTTTAAAACATCACTAATACAGCACATATGTGTATCATATAAGTGTGCTTTTTGTGGGAACACCATATATTCAGATTCAGTGTTCTATTCCCAGGGCGAGTGTAGGCTGAATGACAGGCTGTCTGAGAGAAGCTACCAGCAGATGGTCGCGGCCAGCAATCAGAAGTGGAGAACATTGTTTTGGAGTCAAAGTGATGGTGAACCATGAACCCCAGAGGCAGGTAGGAAGAGCAGCAGCAGACTTAGCAAACATTGCCAGCTCCCACAGACCAGCTGATGGCCTGTGTGAGCCCAGAATGGAAAAGATTGTCACATGTTGGGTGCCTGGCCTGGACCTCACATCAGGCGGTGAGTATTGTCCATTCTGACCATGAAGGTCAGAGACTAAGGCATGAATACAGTGTGGGTCTAGTTGCTCTGGCTTCTCACTATGCCAACCTGTCAGCCCAGTGTGGGAACTCGGAGAGACAGGGCCTGGGAAGATCCTCCTGGCTACTCTCGCTCATGAGGACTTATGTAAGGCACAGGTGCCATGATTGTTGTGGGCCAGAGCACATACTACAGGACTGTCAAGGCCAATGAGCGAGACCTGAATGTCATGGGTGTAACTAGCTTTAGGGCTTCCATGGGAAGCATCGCTGTGTGAACTCACAATAGAGATGACATTTGACTTGGCTTCTGAATGGTGAGTGAGAGTTTGCCAAATAAGAAGTGGCAGAAGGTATTCTAAAGAACAGGAAACAGCAAATGCAAAGGTGTCAGAGCAGAAAGGTATGTCTATATGTGGGATCTAAAGAATACTTTGTTGCAGGGCTGGTGCCCATTATGCTGTGTGTTCTTGGGAGGTTGTATTTTCTACTCCCAAATGCACTTTCGGACATCATCATGGTGACAAATGTCTGCTCCCCTGCTTTGTCCCTGACTATTTCCTAGCCCCTCCCTAAGTGGAGCTTACTTCTCACTCTGACCTCGGCCCACAGACTCAGCCCACCCTGATCCTTAGCACCAGGCAATGACTTTTGTAACAAAAGAGCTCTGGTTTAATTCTGGATTTTACTTGATCTTTCTCTGGTGAAGACTTCAGCTTGGTCCTCAGAGACTCATAGATAGGCCCATAGCCCCGTGTCCTCCTGGTTTTACAGATCTTCAAACATTTGAGTCCTTTTTTTGAAACTTAAGCTCAATGACTGGAGACCTAACACGTGCTGTAAAATTCCTGTGGTGCAGCTGCCTCTAAATTGATCCATTATTTGTTTAGAGGAGCTACTTTTTTCATCATTCTCTGAAAAAAATCTTGATACTAATTATTTATTGTTTCCAAAATTGCCTCAGTCTCCATGTGTTGGCTCTGAGGTTTTCTCTCAGTTACCACTTTGTATACTCTGTGCTCTAAATTATTAGTGCTAAGCCCATTCCTTATGTGCTCCATACTATATCCACATTGGGAGTCCATCCTCCCTTCTTCCTTCTTCCTTCCTTCCTTCCTTCCTTCCTTCCTTCCTTCCTTCCTTCCTTGAGTGCCTTACTATGTGCTAAGCACTGGAAATAGAGCAGTAAGCAAGACAAAGTCTCTGGTATCATAAGCTTAAGTTTTAGTAAAGGAAGTCTGATAATACCCAAATAAATAAGTCAATCGGCAAGGTATTTAAAGACAAAAGATTGATGTGTTAGAGAGAATCTGACAGAAGGTAGAGAAGTGGTAGTGGGATGACCTCTCAGGGGACCTCTTTTTGTCATTTAAAAAGAGAAACTAAATGACGAAAACAGCTGAGGGAAGCACACTCCAAAAAGTAGGAATGGCAAGAGCATTTGCCACGTGGTGGGAAAAAAAAGCTTGAAGGCTTGCAAGAAGCAGTGGGGCATGCCATGAGACAGGTTAATAGACAAGAGCCCAATCTTGGGGAACAAGGCAAAGTTTTCATATTTTATTCTAATAGCACACTATGTTGATCCATGTTATGTGGGATCTATGTTAGTTAGGATGGATTAATAAAAAATGATTGCATTGGAAGATTCAAAGACTATACTGTGAGGATGGAGGCTTCAGTGAGGGTAAGAGCCACACTGAGAGACAGAAGTGCCCCATGCTTTTGTAGTGTTCAGGAGGCTACAGGGAGACAGCCAGTTTTCTAAATTCTTTTTTTTTAATATATATTTTATTTATTTATTCATGAGAGACAGAAAGAGAGAGAGGGGCAGAGACATAGGCAGAGGGTGAAGCAGGCTCCATGCAGGGAGCCTGACGTGGGACTCAATCCTGAGTCTCCAGGATCACACCCTGGGCTGAAGGGGCGCTAAACCGCTGAGCCACCCGGGCTGCCCGAGACTGCCAGTTTTCATCTTAAATGTCCATCATCAAGTCCAGAGGATAGAAATTGCTACCAACCCTTTAGCCTGGTAGCATCATATTCTTTCTTGAGAAGGTGTGTGTGTGTGTGTGTGTGTGTGTGTGTGTGTGTGTGCGCGCGCATGCAGGGAACATGAAATGTATGTCAGGCTGAACTTCTCATTTGTTTCCATTTTGTAACTCAAATAGCACATTGGCTTGGGTACTTTTGAGATGTCAGCTCTGGCTAAGAACTAGTGCAATTACAAACAGGGAAAAGGTATCAACGGGTCACCAAAACAAAGCACTTTCAGAACAAAAGTCAATATTGGCTTGCATAAACTACAGTGATTTCTTCCAAATTTTATTTAAGAAATAATTTTTTTGCATTAAAGGCATATAACTAACAACAGTGACATAGATTCATTTTGCATCAAAAGAGATTGCGCTCACTCACAAATTTGTGCTGCCACATCCATTTAAGTTATGTAAACTGTGAGGGAAGGTTTCTCTTGCATATCAGTTGAACTGGACCATAAAATGATATAGTTACCTAAAGAATTGTTACACATAATACTTATCTATACAAATCAAAATTGTCTTAGTACAATAGATTCTGAGGTTAAGACACCGACTGCCCTCCATCACTGCTAGCTTAAAATACCGAAGTACCCTTGTGTCTTTATTAATTGACTCTGCATTTTATAAATACTGGAGAGCTAACAAATAACTAATACCATGGGAAAAAGTGAAGGAAAATTAATTCCAAGTGAAAGATAAGAAAAAAGGCAAGAGGACAGGGGTAAAGGAGTCCTAGGCCGGGTGGAAGACTACTTTTTCCCGGCAGCCTCCTCTGGTGTTAAAGCATCAATATCTTTATGCCTTTTTTTGACAGTTGTCACAATTACAACAACTATTATGTAAACACAACATAGACTCAACATAGACATAAACTTATACCTGTATACACACATATGCATGTACAAACACATGCATATAATACATATGCATTGATTACAAAGGCATTTCACAAACATTCACTTATTCATTTAAATGACAGATATTTGAACTCTACAAAGTGCCAGACACTCTTCCAGGTAGTAAGAATATAGCGGTGAACAAAAAAGACAAAATCTCTGCCCTCAAAGAATTTCCATTAATTTTAATAATTCTGGGTTATTCTGTCAGATATTGATACCGTATTTGGCTTAGCCATTCTCCAATTGGTTTTGTGATCTAGTTGTTTCTCATAATTATAGAAGGTCCGCAAATTACGATGGTTCCGACTTAATGATTTTAGACTTTATGATGGTGAGAAAGAGGTACCCATTCAGTAGGAACCATACTTTGAATATTGCATTTTGACGTTTTCTTGGGCAGACAATATGCAGTGTGACCGTCTCCTGTGATAGCTGGGCAATGGCCACAAGGGTGAACAACTCATACACTGATAATCACTCTGTATCCATAGGACCATTCTACTTTTGTACCGTCAGTATAGTAGTTGATAAATTGCATGTGATATTCAACACTTCATTATAAAATAGGCATTGTGTTAGATGATTTTGCCCAAAAAAGGCTAGTTTAAGCTTTCTGAGCATGCTTAAAGTCAGCTAGGCTAAACGATGGTTTGGTGGGTTATGTGTATAAATACATTTTTGATTTGTGACATCATCTACTTTTGATGAGCTTGATGAGGACGTAACTCCATTGTAAATCCAAGAAGATTTGTATTAAAAAATGTTGCACTAAGCATCCTTGTACATTTTTGTTCTATCTGTAGGATAGATTTTTTATTTAAAACTTCTACAAAAAGTTATTCCCCCAATTAAAAGCTTTGAAATGAGTTTCATTATGAATTATGCATTGTGATTAATGCCATTTTGCCAAATCTAGAAAATCATTTTAATAAAAGATTAGGGGAAAACTCCTCTTGTGTTCTTTTTCTATTTCCCTGCCTTTTGCCATATGCCAAAAAAAAATTTTTTTTTTTAATGATTTCCTTGCCAGTAACTACTCTTGGCATAGCCAGAAGCTGAACATCTTGGGGGCGGGGAGGAGGCGGAAAGGAGCATTTGGCTCCAAATTGCATAATTTGGCAAGTTTTCCTACTACGGTAGTCATGTTTTTGCAAGATTCAGTGAACTTTCTAAAGGCTGACTCTCCATCGATAGTTTGCTGCAGCAAAACCATGACAGCATGGCTGCCTCTCTCTCTTGACTCACTCCTCTCTTCCCTGTAGTTCAGGGCTCTGTGGAGGTCATTTGTTCAGGTTCTCTCGCCTAGTGCTGTAGGCCTTGCTTCTTCTTTATTCCTTCTTGCATTTAAACTCTTTTTTGAGTACAGGGGACACACAATGTAACACTAGTTTCAGGTGTGCAATATAGAGATTTGATATGTCTGTACATTACTGTGCTCATGGCAAGTGTAGCTACCATCTATCACCATACATGGCTTTTACAATTTTATTGACTCTATTCCTTAACAGTAGCAAATATTCTTGAGCACTTACTCTGTGCTAGGCACTGTGATAAGCCTTCATCTTTTTTGTTTCATTCCCTTAAGAACCCTACAATGTAGGAACCATCCTTCTCATCTCCCATGTGGGAAAATAAAAGATGAGAAAGCAAGTGCTCAAAGTGCACACAGCTATAAGTTGGAAGATCTGGGATTTTTTTTTTTTAAGATTTCATTTATTTATTCATGAGAGATACAGAGAGAGAGAGAGAGAGAGAGAGAGAGAGGCAGAGACACAGGCAGAAGGAGAAGCAAGCTCCATTCCATGCAGGGAGCCTGATGTGGGACTCCATCCCGGGTCTCCAGGACCACACTCCGGGCTGAGGGCAGCACTAAACCGCTGAGCCACCCAGGCTGCCCAAGATCTGGGATTTGAAGCCAGGTCTTTTGGATTCTGGACCCCCACAGTTCTTTTTTTTTTTTTTTTTTTTTTTAGATTTTTATTTATTTATTCATGAGAGACACACAGAGAGAGGCAGAGACATAGGCAGAGGGAGAGAGGCAGAGGGTCCCTACTGGGAGTCCAATGTGGGACTTGATCCTGGGGTCTTGAGATCATGCCCTGAGACAAAGGCAGATGCTCCTGCTGAGCCACCCAGGCGTCCCTGGAGTCTCACAGGTCTGAGTGCCATGCATCCTGTCTCATTTCTTGTCTAGGTTATGTCTGAGGGTGTTTCATGTTAGAGCACCTTTTCATTACTTACTTCTGTGGCACACATCAAGGCCATGGCCATGGACCAATGCTGAGCTTCTGAGGAACATAATAAGGGTATTTATGATGCTGCTGATGATAATTATGACCTCATCTTCCGAGACAGACCTACTATGTGGGATAGAGAAGACAAACAAATTTAGACTCAGAGACCTGAATTAGAATACTGTCTCTCTTACTTATTGAGCATTGTGACCTTTCCAGGTTTCTTACCTTGGAAAATAGTGGCCATAATAACTCCCTTATAAGTTGTGGTGAGGGTGAGACAGTATGTGGATAAGCGCCCACTAAAGGATACTTTTATTGACATTTCTTATTATTGTTGCAAGTGAAGCAAAGACAATTCAAATTTCCATGAGAATAAAGAATATAAGTCTGAGTTCCTAACTGAAGAGATACAAAAGTTTCCAGGAATTATGACATGGAGGACTCTTGAAAACATTACACAAAGTGAAAGAAGCCAATCACAAAAGGCCATATATTACATGATTCTATTCATATGAAGTATCTGGAATAGGCAAATCTATATGGACAGGAAGTATTTCAGTGTTTGCCTATGGCTAGGAGGTTTAGGGGGAATGATTTGGGGTTTTGGGGTGATACAAATATTCTAGTGTTGATTGTAGTGATGGTTGTTAACACTGAACATACTAAAAGCCATCAAGATGTGTACTTTAAGTGAGCGAGCTATAAGGTAGTTGATTTATATCTCAATTAAAAAGTTTGTTAAAAATAAGTTTCAGATGTCTGTTTAGTTCAAAGAAATTGAGAAATATCACATTCTATCATGTTTATAGTGAATGCATTTCTCAAAGAAAGAAGTGTCTCTTTCTTAGCCATGGCACTTAGACAAAAGTATTAAAAAATACGTATAAAGTTAAACACAAAAAAGCTAAAGGCAAAACAAACTCAGGAAGAGAAGCTAGACGGAAAAAAGTAGAAAGCTGGAAATGAGACTGCCTATAAGTCCACACTGAACCTGACTCATGCTCAGCAGGGTACACATTTTGAGCTGTTTGTGATTCATTCACCCTCTCTTGTGGGGAATCCATGTGACAAATGGCTTCCACGAAAAAGCAATTTGACCTTGCCCCACAGGCCACACAGATGTGTGTGTGGCAAGATGCCGAAGCAAGATGCGGACAATTGGGTACTTGCGGAATCAAACTGTGGTGTCTAAATCCCTATTAACTGACCTATCCAGGTCCAGCTCTGGGTGTTTGGTCTGCAGCAGATGTGAGACCTGCCAAAATATGAGAAGATGCAGAAGTAACTTGGTTATAAATGTCTTATCTTTTGTCTCTGAGAAAAGAAAATACCTATAAAAGTGCCTGGCTCATGTTAAGTCCTTAATGGATGTTTGTGGAAAGTATTGTTATTGGAATGAACCCAACCATAAAAGATCTTGTCTCCCTCCCTGATTCTTGGGTGGTGAATTCAGCAGAAAAAAAGACTTGAACCGCTTTTTGACATAATAACAATTTTTATTTTTGGTGGTACCTTCCACTTTGTAGGGTGCCCCTATGTCAATAGCTCATTTGATTTTTTGAACAGCACTATAGGTTCATTGAATGCTAGACAGTAGTATACTGAGAGATGTCTGTTGTGTTCAAGGTCACATTGGCCAGGGCCAAGACCCAAGTTCGGTCCTCTTTCCAGGACATGTAAGTTGAATTACTTGGCCTAGTTAGTCAACCTAATTTTTCAATGTTTCAAGGGATTATATTGATGCTACATCAAAGAGAGTGTTGTTGGTAAAACCATCACATATGGCAATGATGGGGACTGGCCAACCAAGCTACCACTTCTTGAGGCCAAAATGAAGGAGTGAACTATGCCTAAGGGCACAGAATCTAGTTCCTGTCAGAGAAGGAGCTTAACGAGGTGGTTAGGAGCACCATCACAGTTCTGTTACCTATAAATTTGGGGTAGTATCACCATCATATAAGATTGTTGCAAGGGTTGAGTGTGCTACTGTGTGCTGAGTATTTCACAGAGTGCTTAGCATGCAGTCAGTGCTCATTAAAAACTATATTTTAATCTGTCATTTCTTTTTCCTATTTATTTTTATTTAATCATTTCATTGTCATCCTCTTCACTGCCATTTGCTCGGGAAAATATAGGGCCATATTATAACAGCTGAGAATTTAGACCACTTGTGAGGAGGTATAGAAATAAATACTTGAGGGATTCAGGGTCAGCTGACATGCAGGGAAGATATGCTTTTTAGCTTAAAATTTGAAAACTGAGGCCAACCTGATCATGCTTGTTCTCCCCTTTCTCCAAATGCAATTTATCCATCTATTCCATTCTTCAGACCTTCTTTTCTCACTAACATTAGTAAGCCTCAACCATGCTTTAGATTTAAAGCCCAGGAGGCTTGACCTTTCCAGACATGACCATCCACTGAGTTGGAAAGAGTGGCTGCCAGGTCACCGAAACCATGGGTGAGAAATGACTGGGAAGGGGTGCCTGGGTGGCTCTGTTGTTAAGTGGCTCAAGTCATGATCCTAGAATCCCAGGATTGAGTCCCACATCTAGCTCCCTGCTCAGCAGGGAATCTGCTTCTCCCTATGCCCCTTACCCAGCTTGTGCTCTCTCTTTCTCTCTCTCTCAAATAAATAAAATATTTTTTAAAATTAAAAATAGTAGTAATAAAAAAGCAATGGGCAGGAAGATTTTGGACTAGAGGGCAGGCCGGGCTTGGGATGGATCATCTAGAGGGAATTAAGGGCCGGAGGACCAGGTTGTGATGTGAGACATGGGATTGGGGTTTATGTGAGCTTCAAAGGCAGAGCTGTGATCAGAGTCTAACTTATCCAGCTGAACTGGAAGGCATGGCTATAGTCTGGCCTCTCCATGGGCTGAACAAGATTGGAATTCAGAGGTCCACACAGGGCAAGAAGCACAGGCAGAGACATGATGAAGGTGAAGTGGGTGTGCAGTGGTGGAGGAGGCTGTGGCAGTATTCAGGTTTCAACATTGCTATCTAAGCAGCGAGACACAGGACTTGCATTGAGAGGCTGAGACACGTGAGTAGGCCTCTCAAACTCCCTATCACACACTGAGGTTGTCCCAGCTCAGGGGCATCAGCCCTTTGCCTCCCTAACCTCAGGGCAAACTCAGGCTAGCAGATGGGTGCTTGCCCTCCAGGCAAAGTACTGACCTTCAGAGGTTAGAGCTTGCAGCAGAGGGCTCTGAAGAGAATCCCATTAACTCTCAAATATCCAAATCTATTCTTGATGTTCCTAAGACATGAGAGGCAAATGCAAACTAGTAAGAGGTTCAGACTTTTAGTTTCAGATATTAAAAAGGGCTTAATTCTTTCATTCAAATGTATTTGATAGCCCCCTATTGGTTACTAATTAAATGTAGCAGGCCAGGAGGGGGCAAACAGAGCCAAGATCACCCAGGGTCTCTGCCATCTAGAGGGTGAGGATGGGCCTCAACCAGCATGAGAGAAGGAAGCAGAGAGGGGAGGATAGGCAGAGGAGCAGGGTCTAGAGCCTGGAAGGAGAAGCCAGTTCCCTCAGGTTCAACAGACAAAGACTATGTCCAGTGAGCCAGACTGCAGGGATCAGGAACCACAGAGCCTGGGACACAGAGGCTCAGAGGTTCAGAAAGGGCACTACCAAAGCCCTGAATGGTAACCCCAGCAGGTGCAGAGTGCAAGCAATCCAAAGGGAGAACTGGCCTTCTCAGCATCACCTCTCCTCCCAAATCAGGTGAAAAAGATGACTGAAGAGACACGGAAGCAGCTCTAAGTACATGCAAACCAAGTGGTGGTGCTCCAATGGGAGTGTACATCAGGATCACCTAAAGTGTTTTGTAACACAGCTCACTGGGCCCCACTCTCAAGTTTCTGATTCAGTAAGTTTGGGGGAGAGGGTGTGGAGTGGGCCTTGCCCGGAGCATTTGCATGTCTAACAAGTTCCCAGGTGCAGCTCATGGGCTGATCTGAAGGTGACACTTAAAGACCTGAGCACGCTGGGGCAGTCACTCTGAATTCTTGGCCTATGAAAGAAATGATAAGCAGAGGAAGTATGTCTGGACTGTCCTGGCAGCCTCCTCACCATGGCAGGTGTTTTAACTTGGCTCTGGCACAGGCCCAGACCCACCCAGAGGTGACACCAGACTAAGAGCCCTGGTGTGGGTGGTGCTGTTACTGCTTTCTCCATCTCTTTTCAATCTTGGGTGGGGATAGATCCTTTGCTTGAGGGCCTGGTGACCTCTCTCCTTTACCTCCACAACTTAGGGATGCTCGGGACAGGTTAGGACTATCACTTAGGGACACAGACAGTTTAGGGGCATTTTTATTTTCTGGAATATTTGCACATGGGCAAACATCTTCTGTATCATGTTGACTCTCTTCCCTCACTCTTCATCTGCCTTTCTTCAAAGCTTGTGAGTGGTTGTGGTTACCCAATGACATCTTTTCACTTTCTGTGATTTGTGTGTGTGGCAGTATGCAGCTGCTTGTGCCACTTAAACTGGAAAAAGTTGGGTAGCCCGTTTACTTTCCATCCCTTGCACAGTTTTAGCAATACGACTGATAATTCATGGAGGTTCTTCTCCCCCTTCCCCTTCCTTCCTATACCCCCTCCATTGAGACATGGAAGCTCTTCACTCTTCATTCACAATTTTCTCAATGCTCTGGTGGTGGGGAGAAAGATTAAGTAGAATGTATGAAGCAAGTTATTACTCAAGCATAGAGGATGAAGTGTGTTGGGCATGGTTGGGTCAGGGAAAATTGTCTAAACTGTTGTTTCCTAACTCCGGCTGTGTGATAGAATCACCTGGGAGGTTTTTGTAATTCATGGTGAGGACAAGATTTTCACTTAAGCTGATCTGGGATGGGACCTTTAGCATTGGAAAATTTGAATCTCCTCAGAGTATTGTAATGTGTAGTCAAGCCTGAGATTTGCTGTTCTAAACCCATTTTTCTTAACAACACCTGGGTGCTAAGCACAGCTGCATTTTGGTGTGACTTCCTTTTAATAACCACAAGGCATATTAAGGAGGGCTGGAGGCTGCCACCTATGGGGTAGGAGTCCACACCACAACCCTAAATTTAGACAGGTAACAATAGGAAGTACGTATCTCAGGACCAGGTGGACAATATAAAAAATGCAAGTTCTGAAGGCAGCAAAAAAATCGCCAGCTGAGGATGACAGAACCAAGTCAGGAATATGAGCCAAAGGTTGAAGTGCCAAGAGAGCAAACTACCAGGGTGAGGTTATATCACAGGTGGTGGAGCCAGCATGGGGATAAAGCTTGATTCTAGAACCAACTGCAGCTTAAATCAGGAACTCCATATGTCCCATGTCCTGGGGCAGAACTGGGTGAGTGGAAGTGTATTTACTTGGGGTTTTCACAACCAGGACACAAAGACGAGAAAGCTAGCAGGGTCTTGAAAAAGGGGAGAGGAGGGACGCCCGGATGGCTCAGTGGTTGAGCGTCTCCCTTTGGCTCAGGGCGTGGTCCTGGAGTCCCGGGATTGAGTCCCATATCAGGCTCCCCGCAGGGAGCCTGCTTCTCCCTCTGCCTGTGTCTCTGCCTCTCTCTCTCTATGTCTATCATGAATAAATAAATAAAATCTTTTTTTAAAAAAAGGGGGGAGAGGATATTGTTTGGTCTACATAATGCTTATTGACCCATTTTGCCTTTACCAAATTGACCAAATGTTTCTGGCATTGTTTCTGACATAATGAGAATTCAGACAGAAGAGTCTCTTAGAGCAGTGCTCCTTAAATTTGAATAGTGCAAATGAATTCTGTGGGGATCTTGTTAAATTGGTGATTCTAATTCATTTGGTCTGGGGTATGGGGAGGGGGCAGGTGGGCTGGAGGGGCCTAAGACTCTATTTCTCACCATCCACCATGTGATGTTCATCTGTGGACCACTTTTGAGTAGCAAGGACTTAGAGGACAGGATGTTATCTACCTTAAATGCACTGGAGATCAACACCTTGTAGAGACCTGTTGAGTCACTGTTGATGAGGAGGTTGACACATTTCCCTCTTTTCTCAGATTAAGGGAGTCTATGGTTTTTGCAGAAGGGTCCCATTCCTTGAGCAAAGTAACTTTCTGAAGACCTAAGTACAAGGACAGCCTCGTGCCATAAACAACATGTGTTTTCACATCATCCACTTTCCTTCCCCTCACCCTGTTCCATCAGAAAGGCCGATATTCCACAGAGTGAACCAGTCTTGAGATGACCTAGTGAAGCAAGAACCACAAATAAGTAACCTGTTACCTGGGAACAGAGCAGCAATTCTTTCGTAAATGAATGTCAATGAGGTATAATTTTCTGCTGGAGCAGAATTCCTACACCTGACAGTGTTCTTAATATACTTTAATTAAGAGGTTAATCTGTTGTAGAAATTGCTTTTCTCTGAAGCCACCTGAAATCAATTTAAACTCAATTACAAGTGGTTAGCTATTGTTTATGTGGTTAAAGATTAGAGAATACATTTTTGCTTGTCAGGAGCCATCTGAACAAATTTTGAATGTCATGATCAGAGGAGAGTATGAATAGTTGAGTGCTCTTTAATGGGCATAGAGAAACCATTAGAAAATATAATCAGTCATATTTGATGACTTGACCTTGGGGCTCAGCTAGAAAAGGGTCTAATCATTTCTGTCCCTTAAGTGCCACAAGGATTGCTCTACCGAAATTAATTGATCATTACGTGCTTTCTGAGAACCTAATATACCCTATTTGATGGAATATAAATTGCAAAAATAATCTGTAAATTATATAACAAGCTTCAGAATACATTTGCCCTCTGTCTCTTTAGCACAGATTAAATCTGACAGCTAGTTTCAAAATGATCAAAATTGCTTAACTCCTCCAATAGTTTGGAATGCTTGAGTTCTATGAAGAAAAAAAAAATCTATTGCCTGGAGTGTGCCCAGTATATAAATTTGAATTACAATCCATTTTCCATCAGTAAAATGTAGAGATAAAAAGGTCTGAAAAGGTTTTCTGGGGCTTGAATACATTATTTTATTCAGTTGCTTAGTAAGGTACTTAGCTGCTATTAAAAATTTGGATGCATGTCAGAGAGAAGGAAGCTGTTTTGAATCCTCTCCACTTCCGCGCTAAGTATATGAAAGAATTACATGCCTCTAATAGGCCAGCCAGCTTGCTAATGTGATATCCCATAGTCTGGTTGAACGGTACACAATGACAGCACACTCTGCTGATTATCAGTGGGTTAAAGGTTTCTTGTCATCCTTTCAGGTGTCAAAATAATGAATCCAATTACCTCCTCTGTTTATGTGTATTCTTCTGGGATCAAGACATTCTGCCATTATAGTGTACACATTCCATGACATTTGGGTTAAGTTGCTGAAAGCCTTTCTCTAAAACTCTTCCCCTCCAGAGAATTATTTGAAAAATTTTCCTTCGGTTGACACTTTTCATATTTGAAATAAACCTTCCAGGAATTTCTTCCCTAAATGTTGAATGGTTAACTATTGAGTAGAAGACCATCTGTTCCTCCTAATTGGCATAATGAGGGAAGACCACATTTTTGGAGCGTGAAAAAAAAAAGTGTGATGAAGTGGGCTCAGACTAGTGTTTAGCATAAGAGACTGGGGCAGCTCCCTAGATGCCAGGACAGTGGGGGGTTTTCTGGGAACTGGGCCTTTGAACGCTAATGTCTCTTGGGAGTTGAGTGAGGGGTGAAGCTATGGGGACCAAGTTTATTATGCTAGGACTCTGGGTTGGACTACAGGGGTTTAAATCCTGGCTCTGTCATTTCCTAACTGGGAGCCTTCTTAGCTTCTTAAAGCCTCAGTTTTCCCAAATGTAAAATGAAGATAATAATGAAGATTAAATGCAGGTGTATAGGAGACTTGGTAGAGTGTCAGGCATGTACACTTACTAAGCTCTTCATTCGTAATTAAGCAAAACATAAAATGATTTGGTGTCTCTCTTTTCTGAGCCCTAATCAGGGGTTCTTGATTTGAGAAAGAATTTTTTTTCTGGCTCATGAAATTTTTGATTTGAAAGTCTTCCAAAGATACCGAAATGAAGTTGCATCTGATATTTCATTTCACAGGTACCTTTATAACAGCTCCTCTTGGAGTGAGGGTGGAGGTGAGGGATTGGAAGGATACTCAAGATAAACTCTGCACTGGGGAGGGGGTGGGGGTGTGTGTGTAGTAGTTTCAGTTCCTCCATAATGCAGCTGTGTGAGTTGAGAGCAAGAAGTCCCTCCTCTGGGCTCAGTTTATTTGTGTAAAGTGACAGGGTTGAATAGATAACTGTTAAGGTGGTTTAAAGCACTGAGATTCCATGATTCTATATTGCTAGCCATCCCTGTTAAAACATTCCCTGCTCCACACGCAGGCCACCATGGTCAGAGGGTGGGCACAGACAGGGCAGTTGGCAGTGCAGTGACCCCACATCTGTGGCTTTTGGCTTCATGCTGTTTGACCTGTCTGTTCATGGCACACATGGTCCCCCATGGGGGGCCCCATGTGGGTGGCCATTCACTAAGGTATGGTTTTAAAGCCTTTAAAACTCATACCTCCCTTTGAGAAATACAAAATAAAAATCCTATATTTCCTGAATTCACTCTATCCTGTGAGATGCTAATAAGCCTCCTTCACACCCCCAACAACCCTTTCCCCGCTTTATGATTTGAGGAATATCTGTGCAGTCCCACCTCATTCTACCCTTTCCCAAACATCCATCCCCAACAGAGGTCATGACAGGGCACCCTGAGGGCCAGATTCAACTCTTAGATGATATTACTTGTCTCTCCGGAAAGGATTTCCACAATTGGAATTAGTTCCCAGCATTTAAAAATCAGAAGATTTCATATAAAACCCAGATTTCCAGCTTATTTTGGAAAAAAATAACAAAGAGGAAAATATGACCAGAATTTCCTCTAGAAGGATGACCTGGTTCTTACACCAGAGGGTGAAGAGTCTGGCCAGGAAGTAAAAAGGGTGACACCCTGACTCTTCACTCTGGAGTGTCTCAGTAGCAAATTGAGCGATGTCCCCTGGAGCCTCTCTGAACTGGCCCAGGACCATCAAATTAACCAGTCACACTGAGACCCTTGGTGCAGAGGAGCCTCATGGGAGAGCTGCGCTCCTGCCCTGTGGCTTTTTTCTCTCCAGGTTGCTGACCAGGCCCTCGTAGTCAGTTGAGTCTGTGCCCCTCCCATGGGTTCATACCTTTAAGAGTTTCAGTTCTTTAAGGTTCAATCCTTGTGAACATGCAAATCCCTCAAACAGGATCTGCACTTGGAGATTTAAATATGTTATACATCACTGTGCAAAAGGCTCTGTATGTTTTGCTAGGAACAGAGGAGAGGGCTTGGGGACATAGAGGTTCTAGGAGGGGCCTAAGGGTTAAACCAACAATCTGGGAAAGGTGTAAGAGGGTGTGCGTCTGGACAAAGTGATGGCTTTTCACAAATCCCCCTGAACTGCTTGTTCTGAAAGGAAGCCTGGGACAGAGTGAGCTAGGGAGTGACATGGCCCCCTCTCACTGGACTGATCTTCCTCTCATCTCTGCATTCTCTTGGGAGGACTGGTGCTCCTAGCCATCTGCTGTCTACAGGAGGACAAAAAATCTTCAGAGGCAATAGAAAAGTGGAGAGGAGGTCTGGAACAACCTCACTGCCACTAATTTTAGGACTGGAACACTTGTAAATAGCATGCTGCCTCTGGATCTGATTTTGCTTGGATGCCAAATTGCCTTCCAGCCCTGGATCTCTGCCATTCTGATTTCCTTTGCTATCTCACAAGAATTGTGACTTTGTGCCACACGGAAGGGTTCATCACTAGTGTAAACCTGCATTTGACTTCACATGATACTCCACAATTTATGTGTTAGTCAGGTCATCGTTGAGTCCTGTTGAAAGCAATCCTGTAGAAATTGTACTCTTGAGAAGGTTTATATTAGAACTACAGCATCACTAAATCAAAACTAGTGAGGACAATACCACCAATTGCTAACGTCAACCCATGAGATTGAGTTCAATGTGCCGGTCAATGACTGACCTCAGAAACAGTCAAAGGCCATGAAATCAATATCTACATAGTAACTTCAATATAACATTAAGCACTACCTTGAACTGAGTCATTCATTTGAGAACCCAGCTACTGAACCAAATGCAAGGACAGATGCCCCACACTACACGTGCAGACAAAAGGAAATTCTGCCTGAGGAGATAATCTCCATTGACTTAGTTATACAATGAAAGGTTTCACTCGTGTACAAAACTTTAACAGGCAAAGGCTTTCTGCTTTGTACTCTAAAAGCTCTAACTCCATTTCCCTAGAAATAGCAAGCGTACTATGTCACATTAAATTCCCTCTCTGTCAGCTGAATTGTCTGGCATGGAATTATCGGGTTGAATCATTTTGTCTAAAAAGGCAAAAAAAAAAATAGATCATTTGCTTTTTCTCTCCATAATTCTTTTGTTCATTCACTGGGTATTTCAGCCAAATCCTATTGAAGGAATGAAATGTGGCTTATGCTGCATGCAGATGTGATAGGAGGTTTGGGTTATCCATGAAAGCTGTCAGGATATTTTTAGAAAAATAGTTAAAAACACAAATTCTGTCATCTTGTCATTATGCAACTATCATATCTGTATATCTCTAACATTTTTATGTACATTTATGTGGTTATAACAAAAATTAACACGCAGTTTTTTCTTTTGTTAACACTCTAAACTAGCACCATAGGCTTCCTTTCTAATGACTGGATAATAATCCATCAAATGAGTATTCTATTGTGGTAGATTGCAGAACCTCTTCTAATTCTTCACCTCTCCCTGTTTCTACATCCTTTGCAATGTGATTTTGTAGCTCCTCCCATTGGGGAGGGGGATGGGATGTAAAGTTTATTTTCCCACCCCTGGAATACCATTTGGTTTTACTGACTTGCTCTGGCTAACAGAATGTAGCAGAAGCGATGGTGTACAGATTCCAAACTTGTGCCTCAAGAAGATTTTTATAATTCTACTTGCCTTCTTGGAACCTGACTGTAGATCATCATCATGAGAAAAATCCCAAGGCTGTTTATTAGAGACTGGGAAACCACGTGGAGAGAGGCAGTAGTCATCCCACTGGTCATAGCTAAGTCCTTCCTAGACCAATAGGCTTCCAATTGACCTGTCAGCTGACCAATTTCATAGAGGAGTCCAACTGAGACCAGAAGAAACCCTCTGTAGCCTATATGCAAAAGCAAATGCATATTGTTGTAAGCCAAAGAGTATTGGGATGGTTTTCTATGCAACAATAACTGGCAGAACAATAATTCTCAATTTCCATTTTGTTGTTTATGTAGGTGTTTCCAGGATTTTCTTAATTAGAAAACAATGCTATGATGAACATTTTGATGCAAGTGAAGAATGAGTTTCTATGAGGATTTTCATTTTGTTTAAGGAAACTGGCAATTAGACTTTATCTCCTCTAAGTGTTTGGTAAGTGTTACCAAAATACTGTTATCATTGAAATTCTGGGGTTGACTTTAAATTATCATTGTCAAGCAAAATTTAAGCTTTGATATTACATAATTGTTTTCTATGTCCATATGAGGAACAATAACAATGCATTTTCCTTATGGAAACATATGGCACATGGTGTATCTCATCTCAAACCAGGCGAGTCAAAAAACCTCAGAAGCTCATAGAGACTTCTGTTTCATCTGGGCAAACCCTGAGCATATTGACTCCTTTCAGATAGTTGTAAATAATAACGTATATTATTTTTTTTCTCTTCTTTGATGAACCCATCTTTTCTCCTCTAGAGAAACTGTAATTACCCTCCAAAGTCTGGCAGCCTCCTGAAAATGCCAAACCTCTTGCTGAACAAACTCTGGGTTGTATATTGGCAGGGTGGTCTCTAGCAAGTCATTTGCTTAAATAAAAAAAAATCATTATACTTAATGACTGCTTATCAGAAATTTAGAACTATCATCATGGAGTATTAGAACCACTTGGTCCTTCACTCATTTTGGAGAGACATGGAAGTTCAGAAAGCCTTCCTACCTGAAGGAGGAAGGTAGTGTGGTACTTACTGTGGTGGTACTGCCTCATGTTCTCTGAATTATACACATTATGTTCAGTATTCACTAAAAAAATGAGAAAAGCACCCCCTGTAGTATTTCACTCATCATTAGAGTCTTCATGATTAAGAGAAAGACCTTTTTTTCTTTTCCATGTCAGAAGTTACATTTTTGAAGCATTTCTGACATCTCCTTTCTTACCCAAATCAAAACAAAGTCCAAGAGGTTGATGAGTTGAGCCCCAAATTTTACAGTGTTCTTACCCACTTACATAATTCAAGTTTCTTGAGTCACACCCACTAAAAAACCAAGCACAGGACTCTCCCTACCCAGTCATCTTGAGAGTCCAGACTGAAATATTTACAAATCTTCCGTATTTTCCCTGGGGGTCTCTTGTCACTTCTATATGAATGGAGAGAGAGAAAAAACCCCACAAGTGCCCTCCTCCCTCTCCCCAAGCAGTTGAAGCTTCAGGTTAGCATCATGTGCTGCAAGGGCCATCAGGGCAAAAGTCCTCTATGTGCCTCTCTGCATCCAGTATGACCCCCACCCTCCTGTCCCCACTTTCTCAGGACCCTTCTTGCACAACACTGTCCCGTGAGGTCTAGGGCCGTTATTATGCACCTGAGGTCTTCTGGGATCAGGCACTTAAGTGATCGGATACAATTTAGACTTAACTTGAAAACTGGACCAGCTGCCACCATATAATAAAATTGCATTTCCCTAAATAAATATTTTGTGGATAATCATTCCATCTGTCTTTATTAAATATAAGAACTTAGCTAAACCAAAGAATTTTGTAATAACCGTCAATAATTAGCTGAACACTGAGAAACGTTCAAATATTTGTTGGAACCTGCATTTTTTCCTTAAAGGAACACCTAATGAACTGTCTCAAATCAGATAAATACATAATGTGTTTTACTGAAAGATACTAAAATCTCAAAATATTCTCTGAAACAAATGGATTAATCAGTCCCCACCTTTTTGCTGCTTCATGATCAGGAATCTTGCTGTTAATAAAGCTTCTGTCTTCTTATGATTGCCTTCACTTCCCTTTCAACAGGTTTTTCCTTTCCTGTCTAAACAGAATGAATGTCTTGGTGGGAGAGAGTCAAAGTGAGGATTTTGTCCCATGGCCATGGGGAGGCTCCAGGATATTGTCTCTGGGGTCATATGTCATCTAAAATCATGGACAGTTAATTTAAGTAAGAATAAAAATGATGATACTGTTGATTAACATTTATTGAAGGCCTATTATGGGTGGTAAATTAATCTGCCTCTTTCTTTTTAGACTAAAGTCACCCCTTTTCTTACTAATGCATAAAATGAACATTTAGTGAATCATCTTAGATAGGTGTTTGATCAGATCCATTCATTTATTGATACCTTCTGGGAGCTGAGCAGTGACCCATATGTTGAAGGTACAGTGGTGAATTTTAAAAAAGCCCTGCTTTCAAAAAGCTTGCATTCTAGTGGAGAGAGGGACAGACAATAGACAAATCTATTTGTCAGGTAATAATAGGTGTCACAAAGGGCGGAAAAAAGCAGGGAAGAAGGATAGTGATAGAAGCAGAGTAGAAAGGATTTTTTAAAAAGATTTTATTTATTTATGAGAGAGAGAGAGAGAGAGAGAGAGAGATAGGCAGAGGGAGAAACAGGCTCCATGCAGGGAGCCCGACGTGGGACTCAATCCCTGGTCTCCAGGATCAGGCCCTGGACTGAAGGTGGTGCTAAACTGCTGAGCCACCCAGGCTGCCCTAGAAAGGATTTTTTTTAAAAGTTTATAAAGGTGGTCAGATAGAGGATAAATATAAATTTTTTGCTTTGAGATTTCAAAACTGTGAAAATTTTCTTTTCCCCATAGGATAAATTCAGATAATCTAAATCTCTTTGGGCAACAATTCCAAAATTGGACTCTAACTTGCTAAAAGCTCCCTTGCCATGCATTTGTATACCTGTTGAGATGTACCTGGCAAAGGCAAATAATCTAAAGAAACAAGAGCATATGACCCTGGAGGTCACCTTGTCCTTAACTTGTAAAACACCATTTGCAGCCAGTCTGACGTCAATTAGCAAGGGTTGAGAGATGATTCATCTGTGTTCATACCATTGTTGGTTCCTGTTATTGTTTTTCTCCTCACATTTTAGTTAATCATCTCTTTGAATTAGGTTAAATACTCACGTGCTTTATTAGGTCTTTTCCTACAGTTTCATCCAGCCAAACCTTTGGTGAAAATGTAGGTGTGGGTGACATAAAGTCCCTGTCCTTTTCCTGAGGGGGCCAGCAGATTGGCATGAGACACCAGAATGAATGAATCCAGTTTGTAAGACAAAATCATGAATATCCATAAGCTGGGGGAGAGAATGTGCCACTCTTCACACAAGCAAGCTCACTTTGAAGGTCCTATTTCTATTCTGAAATTACTGGAAAGTTTATTTTTAAAATTATTTTAATTGAGGTATAATTGACATGTAACATTATGTTAGTTTCAGGCATACCATATCATGATTTGATATTTGTATACACTGAAATGATCAGTACTATTAGTCTAGTTAACGTCTGTCCCCATACAAAGGTCCAAAAAATTGTTTTTACTTGGGATGAGAATTTCTAAAATTCTCTCTCATAGCATAACCTTCAAATATATAATACAATATTATTGACTACAGTCACCATACTGTGCACTACACCCCCATGAAGTATTTCTTTTGTAACAGGAAGTTTGTACCCCTTGACCTCCTTCACTGGATTTACCCATGCTCCCCACCATTCTGTTCTCTGTATCAATGGGTTTGGTTTTGTTTGTTCATTTGTTTTGTTTTTTAGATTCCCCACATAAGTGAAATCATACAGTATTTGTCTTTCTCTGTGTGATTTATTTCACTCAGCGTGATACCCTCTAGGTCCATCCATGGCACAAATGGCAAGATTTCATTCTTTTTTTATGGCTGAGTGGCAAAGTTTAAAATAATTCCATAATGAGCCATTGACCTGAATCCACAACATCAAATAACAAGAGAAGGGAAGGCCATGAAGATTTAAGGATAAACACAGGAAGGACAGAGACCAGACTCCACCAGGATTTCAAAAACCCAGATCTGCTTACAAAGTACATTCTAACCAAAGTTTCTGAGTCAAAAGTCACTCTTAAGATATGCAGACATGAAGGGAATAGCTTAATAATACTGTCCCACTGCCTAGCCAGGGAGAAGCATAGTCAGACTTCAGGCGGTCTTTAGCAAGTCCCGCTTTCTTCCTTTTTTTACTTTTTAGTTTTTTAAAATATCCTCCTCCTTAGCTTTGCAGCAAACAGGACAGACATTCTGGATCTGACTGGCTCCATCTAGATTGGGAAGCCTTCTTCCTACCCACTTGTCAGAAGATTCTTTTCCTCAAACACAGAAGGAGGTAGATCTCACTATTATCAACAAATGAAACTATTATTTTTTTAAAGATTTTTATTTATTTATTCATGAGAGACACAGAGAGAGCCAGACACACAGGCAGAGGGAGAAGCAGGTTCCCTGTGGGGAGCCCAGTGTGGGACTCCATCCCAGGACCTGGGATCATGCCCTGAGCAAAAGGCAGACGCTTAATCACTGAGCCACTGAGGCATCCCTCCAAATGAAACTTTAGACTAGAGTGGAGTCTTTCAGGGTTGGGTCGAGCCCAGGCTGGGCCGTGCTTGCAGAACCTCCTAATGACTTGCTGGTAATCACCCAAGTCCGAGAAGCCTACGAAATGCTTGAAACAGGGTTTTGGAAATGAAAAAAGAAGTTTCTTCTCTTAGTTCATCTCATCACCATCTGGCTAGCTTTTACAATCCTTATTGCACTATGATTAATTTTTTATGCCATAGACTTCTGCTAATTAATTGTAATTACCAAGAACAGGAAATTTCAGCGTGACCAGATCATGTTTACTCAGAATGGCTGAGTTGGAGAACTGTTCTTTAAGAGATGTTCTTGAGATTGTCTGATTTTAAGAGCTGGGTAGATCCTTGGAAATCCACTGGTTCAGACAGTTCACTAACACCTGAGCAAACCTGTGTGAGTTAGCCTAGGTCTTGTGCTAGTTAATAGCAGAGAGAAGAAGAAAATGTCAGCTTCCACACCACCAGGCTGGTGGGTGTTTGTACCAGGCTTTGCTGCCTTGAGAACTAGTTCGAACCAGAAGCAGCCACTCCCCTCTCCGTTTGGGTGGATTCGTCAAATCCTGGATGGAATTTGGTCAAAATGCCTCATTGCATCATCATGTCACTTTGAAACTCCAAGTTCTTTGGACATAGAGTTCTTGTCTGTGTGATGTGAACCAATAAATTCTCTGGAAAAAAATCAGTCCAAACACTTGGCTGGTGTTTTGGAGGAAAAAATAAATGTGAGTGATTGAAGTTTTAAAAATGAATTAAGCAGCTGTGTTTGCATCTTATGGGCACTCATATTAGATCTAGACAAGCTTGTCCAAGGCTGGGATAGGGTCACAAATTGTACGGAAATTGCGCTGTGACTGTTAAAGCAGCGCAGGACATGTCAGTGGTCCACGGATGTCCAGGGCGATCGGCAAAGCTCCGGGTTTTAGTCTGGCAGTTTATTGGTTTTTAAACTGCCAAGCTATGTTTCACTTTGGAAGAGTATGTATTTTTTTCAAATGAGATTTTTATGTGTAATCTATGCATATAAAATAGCTAAGGACAATATTCTATGTTGAAATGATAAATTTCCCCTTTCTAAAAATAATAAATGAGAAACATTTATTATTGAACTAAGATTTGAAATGGTGAGTTACAGGAGTCAGTGTTAGTCTCGGGGCATCGTCAGCACCGAATTCATTTCTGTATGTGGATTTACTGGCGCTGTAACCTATTCGTCTGGTATATCAAGTGCTCAGCACATGACCTGGCTTATGGGAAAAATGAATGCATCAGCAACTCTTAGCTTGGAAGCTTCGTAAAGGTAGGAGCCACATCTTAATTCACCATTTTTAATCCATCCCTCCCTGAAGTGACACCAGCTGCCAGACTTTACTGAAGGAGGCCTGCAACAAATACTGATTGGATTAGGAGGAAGTGAGTTTGTACCTGAAGAGGTTAACTGATGGTGTCCATCGGAGATGCTCAGAGCAGGGGAGCCTTGTGGCCATGGCCATGAGCTCAGTGGGATTCTCTAACAGCCATGTAGAGGGTGAATTAGAACCCAATGCATCAGCGTGCTTCATACAGACTCTTCCTCCTTGTGGCAGGTTTTAATTAAAAATGTTCTCTCATATATGGTCGTCAGGACAAGGACATTTTTCAGTCCATCCTTGGGCCTTATTTTCCTCCACTTTCAGCCAGTGACAAAGTTTCTAGATTTCTATCCCTTCTGTGGCCCTTTGGCCACTTGAGATCACCATCTTGACTCAGGTCTTCATTATCTTTCACCTGGACTATTGCAATAGCGCTCTAACTAAATACACCTGTCTCAAGAGTCTGGTCTTTTCTGGTTCATGTTGTGGTTTGTTATAAAGTTTATTTTCTAAAACTCAGGTCTGGAACTTGCCTGCTTAGATGTCTTTAACAGCTCCCTCATGTCTGTGGGTTAAATTTCATTCTTGGGCATGGCATCAACGGCTTTTTCTTCATCCTCACTGTCTCCCCTCAGGTGACCCTGACTTTACCTACATGGAAGACACAGCTCTCTTTGGGACTTCTGCTTTTGTGCTTGTGTTATTCTTCCAACTGAAATACCCTTGTACACTCTCTGCCTTTCGTCTGTCCCCCAGTAGACAGCACTCCCTATCAGAGCAGGCGCTGTGTCTCTTTCTCTCACTATTTTATTCCCAGTGTGTAGTCCGGTATCCAGAGCAAAATAGGCATCTGGTAAATATTTGTTGAATGAATGACAAACTGAAAAGGCTGAGAAATAGGACTTGCATTGAATTAAAAATCGAATATATGTCCAGTACTAGGAGATGGTATACATAGACCAAGCTGGCTCAGCGCAGTTAAGCATTATACAGAGTAGGAAACACAAAGACTGAGAAGACATGGTCTCTACACTTTAGGGAGTCAGTCTGAAATGATCGGGCTGGCAGGAAGTGTGGAAGCTCTCAGAAGAACAGGGCAGACTCCAGTAGGTCTAATGGTAGTCTCCTTATAGGATTCCCAGGGCCCCTGAGTGGCTCAGCATTTGAGCATCTATTTGCCTCTGGCTCAGGGCGTGATCCTGGAGTCCTGGGATCAAGTCCCACTTTGGGTTCCCTGCATGGAGCCTGCTTCTCCCTCTGCCTGTGTCTCTGCCTCTCTCTCTGTGTCTCTCATGAAGAAATAAATAAAAATCTTTTTAAAAAATAAATAAAAAAATATATATATTTTAAAAGATTTCCTGCTCATGATTTCTGCCCTCCTCAATCCAATCTGCACTTGTTTCCCAGATTCACCTTCTCAAGGTGCCCTTTTGGATATATCTGCCCTTGTCTTAAAAACCAAATGTCCTGTGAGTCTTGCTGCCTGCAGATAAAACTCCAAACAACTTATTAAAGCCATATATTCTCCCCAAAGGCTCTAGTCTTTGGCTGTTGGGACCTGCTTTTGTGGGATTCTATCTTGTTCCATGGAGCTTCTTACATTCCACCAGCCCTGTGTTGGCCCATTACTGAAAGGATGCTAAGAGCCATGGCAAACCTAAGGCAACAGTATTGTCCCCAGGACAGTCATCATCTGTGCTGGTGTGTGATCCTAAGAGGCAGGTCTCAGTGTTTCAGACCAAACTCTTTTTTTATTTCTTCTGACCCCTAGTTATGCAAATCACCCTCAGAACATGCATTCAGGGCTCTTCTGCCTGCAGGAGCCTTGGAAAATATAACGGGGCTCTCTCTGCTGGCCTCCCCCAACCTTATAGTCAGGATCCACCACAGATACCTCTTAGCTTCACTTCCATGTCTCCCAAAGGCAATTCCCTCCCTCCTGCTTTCCTCCGTCCACAGCAAAAATTCTCACATTTAGAGTTGTGAGAATCACCCAGGAACTTGCTAAAATTCAAATTTCTGAGCCTTTGAGGCTATGCATTTTGGTTAAACATTCTGGATGGTTTTGATGCAGGGGGTTCACTGTCTACACTTTGAGAAATATTTTGAGTATGGTCACCCAACAGTTCTCCTGCATATTTTCTTTTACCCACTCATTCATTCTTTCACTCAAGTATTCAGTCACAAACATAGGCATTTTTTTCTACAGCAGAACTTTTATAACAAGAATTGCATATGATAGGATCAATTAACTAAGAACAATGGGTTACCTCTGCTGTTAACAGTTATAAACAGTTTTCTTCTAAAACCATCCAATAATCATCTCTTCTTAAGGGAAAAAAAAATGCTGGCATCTCCTCTGCACAGCTGCTTGAAGAAGCAGTGTGATTTACTTGGCCCATCAGTGGCTCATAAGAATACAGAAGAAATTTGCCCTTATGTGGTAAGAGGAAAAGAAATGCCTCACTTAAGTGAGATGGATGGATTTCCTTAACGATGTGTAGTTTTTAAAATGTAATTCTTATAGTATTTTTAATTCCAAAAGGAAAATGATAACTTTGTAACTGTGCATCTAGAAATTTAGTCCCTAAGGCCCTCATAAGAGTTTTACTAACTAAGTATTGGTTAGGAACATAACCAACAAAGTACAGAGAACAAATTATATTGGTTCATTTAGGCTTCTAAAGTCCAAATGCTATGGCAGGGACACAATGCTGGAATCCCAAATGGGACTTACTTTCCTGGCTTCAGTGTTTGGTCAGGGTTTTTAGTGGGTGGTGACATATGAAGATCACATTTTCTCAGATTCAAGATTAGGGGCCATGATATTGTATAGGGTCTTACAAATTGCAATGTGAGATTATTTTTAGAATGCCTGGATATATGTTTCTTTTTCCACATAAATTTACAACTTCAGCTAGACTGATCTGTTCATCAGCCTCTAACCTTGCCCTGCACCTTCCATGGTTTCTCTTTAGCTCATGCAATTTTCCATTCTTGGAATTACCCTCCTTCTATTGTTCTACCATCTAAACCTAACCTTTATCCAAGATCCAGTTAATGTTCTACCTTCTTTGTGAAGCCAACCTAAATCATCTCAGACCACAATGAACTTCAGAACACCTTTATCCCTTATTGTTTACAGTCTTACTTGGCATTTAACATTGCAAACCTTCTTACGTACAGATCCCATTTCCCCATTACACTACTCTAGTCTTTTGGGTGGCAGTGATCATGTTGTATGTATCTTTGTAGTCACAGGATTGAACATAACATCTGACTCATGATGGCTGCTACTTAAATTTAAGATACGAATAAGAATATGGATGTTGTCTTTATTTTTTGTGTGTCAAAATTTCTGTTTTGGGGGCCATTCCATTGTGCAGGTTCTGAATTCCACTTATGCCTATGACATCTAAAATTTCAACAATGGATGTCGTCAAGTTCAAAGTTATTTCCTGGAGTAATGGCTGTTTAAAACCAGAAGCCTCAAACTCATGTTTCCAGGGCAAGTTAAGTAACCAAGTAAGTCTGTGCCCCCCAGCTTCATATTCTTGCCATAAGGGTATATGGGAAAAGCTAAGCCAAATGGGTCTGTTCTGCCAACAGCCAGTGGGGCAGCCTGTTTGCACCTGACAGTATACACCACTAGGGTTCTAAATCCACCAGCACTCCTTGGTCATCTCACTGTTATGGCAGTGTGTTCTCTGATTAAGACCCTTTGGACACCCAAATGCTGATGACTGACTGGAACCGAGTGCAAAATCCTATCTTCAGGTCTACTCTAACATAGTACTAGCTTTTCACACAGAGCCAATTCCCAAATACCAATATGGTCTTGCCAGGCAGGGCTTATTGTTGGCTTCCATCTCTGCCCTCAGTTTGATAGCCAAAGGTGTTCACCAAGTTACTCTCTGCTGCCCTCAACAGGCCCTTGACCTCATTGGCAACTCTAATTAACTGTAGGTCCCAGATGAGATAATTAAGGTCTTGCAGTGTGAGATTCATCATGTATTTTGTGTTGAGTGATTTTGTGTGCTTGGTCACTAATGTTTGTTCTGGTTGTGTGTGTGCAGTGGGAGGGATTGCTTGTTTCTTGATTTTCAATTATTTAGGTGCATTTTGATTTTTCTTCTCTATATATCCACAATTTTTCCTCTCATCTGCTTAAAAGATCAGTCCTATGAAGTAGGAGAAGTCAATTATTTTGAGAAAGGCAGTATGGTTTATTTTTTTATTTTTTAAAAATATTTTATTTATTCATTCATGATAGAGAGAGAGAGAGAGAGAGAGAGGCAGAGACACAGGCAGAAGGAGAAGCAGGCTCCACGCCGGGAGCCCGATGCGGTACTCGATCCCGGGACCCCAGGATCGCGCCCTGGGCCAAAGGCAGGCACTAAACCACTGAGCCACCCAGGGATCCCCCGGCAGTATGGTTTAAACTAAAAACATGTGACATTTGGGGTAAGACAGATCTGTGTTTTAATCTCAACTCCACCTTTCACTGGCTCTATGAATTTTTCTGTTTTTTTTTCTTTATAAGAAGTACATTATGTAACAACATGCAAGCAAAACCGACTCGTAGAGAGTGCTCAATGCTGGTTTTCTCCCCCCTTCCTCATGAAGTATTTTCGCTTTGACTAAGGTAGCCAGTCATCAGCTTTCCTGTTATAGAGATTAGCAGTCACTGTGTGGGAGACATTTGTTATCTTCTTCTCCCTTCCCCTTCCCGTTTCTTTGTCATCTTCTGTCTGTGGTCTCTTAGATTCAGGAGGAAGAATATGCATTGAGCAGGTGTTTAGTTGGCATTCCCAGAACTTTCTCCCAGCACTGACCAAAGGGACCTCACTTGACCTGTGATCTCAGGAGCCATCCTTAGCCTACAAGCTGCAGTGTTATTTATATAAAAACTGCTATGTCCTGTTAAATAACACTGGATTCTGAAGGGCTTGTTGGAAGGTTAGGCACTGGTTTCAATGTGATTCTACTAGCAACATCAGTACAGGGCAGGACCTGATTGGCATTACCAGCAGTTGAATTTTTACCGTGTCAGAGATTTTATGGATCATATCATTGAATGATCAGAAGAGCCTTGTGTGTTAGACTCTCATTCCCACTTTACAGATGAGGCAACTGAGACTCAGAGAGGTAGAAGTAACTTGTTCAAAGTCATATAACTGGTAAAAGTCAAAGCTTGGATATGAGCCCTGAGCCTGACTGGACACAAGTCTGTGCTTATATCATTGTGTTCTCTCACCTCTAAAAAGCAAAGGATTCTGAGAACCAGCCAATGGTAAGGGCAGCCTGCAGGGATATAGATCTTCATTTGGCTCTGCACAGAGCCACAGGTAATGGCATTTAATTGCCCTAAAGAAGCTTTTAAAGGGTAAGTTGAAGGCCAGTTTTAACTATAATACTATAAAAGACTAATGTCAGATCATTGCCTTTTGTCTGTTTCTGTTCCAGTGTTGATTGATAGGTTACATTTTTAAAGATTGCATCCGTAATTCATGCTTTATTACTTCTGAATTAGTGTAATGCTTCAAATCATCTTGTTGTAATTCAGCATAATTATCTATAATTAAAAATAAATTCCTGTAGGGTGAGAATATTAATTCCTATGTAAATGTCTTTATTTCTACTGAACCTATCAAACATTACCAGCTCATAGCCAGCAATTCTGAGCATTACCGTGGCACTAGCTTTCCTCTATCCAATGGGTCCATACTTTCTGTACCACAGTGTGTTCTCTCCTGGGGGTCAGCGTTCCTCTATTATTTCACCTGAGTAAATGTTCTTAGGGCTATTGGCTTTTGTGTGTGTATGGTTTATTTCACTTTGAGATTCTGATGAAAGCTCTGAAGCATGTTCTAGGACAAAACACATAGGTACATTTACACAGATTGTGCATAGAATTTTAGAAGAAGCAAGGATCTCCTAGGACCTGGGTTCTCCAAGTGGGGTCCTCAGAACAGTAGCAGCAGCATCGCTGGGGACTTTTAGAGAAGCAAATCCTTTGGCTTGAATCAGAAATTCTGGCAGTGAGGACCAGTAATCTGGGTTTTAATAAGCTTTCCAGATGATTCCAATAATGAACGTTTAAAAACTGTGGCACCAGGAGGAGTTATGAACCTTGCCCTGGCAGGGTGTCTGTCATTTAACATAACTTCGAAAAACATCAGCACTTCTGAAAGCAGAAAGATAATGGATCCTTGCAAGCTCTGAACTTGCTATTTTCACCAGATATTAAGAAGTGCTTCATGTTTCAGACCAGGGATCCATTTGCTCCCAGGGAGCAAGGAGGAGGCTGGTGACACCACCATGGACCCCAGGGAAATGTTCCCAGGTGCCTGGGAATATTAAAGTAGATTCAAAAGGTGATAGAAACAGGCAGATCCTCTCCTTAAGTACATATGAATCCTTAAGTGGCTCTCTGGCCCCACCTGTCCTCATTTGGAGTCATCCTTGCCCTTGAGGCACAGATGCTCTCTGGAGACTTACTCTCTACAGCAGAGCCTGGGTATGATTCAAGAACACAGTTTGGTGCTCAAAGTTTCAAGAAGTTAACTATTGAAGTACCATCTCTAAGTTTTTTCATGCAGGATATTTTATTTTAGCCAGGTAACTTGGTCATTAGAGCTTATTTTTAGACTATGCTTCCATGTTTAAGTTTTATTGTGTGAGGAAAAAAATTACTTAGACTTGTAAAGAAGCTCTCACCCAGGGCCTGAATCTTTCTTGAGTAAATGCTTTGACACATGGAGTGAATCGTCCTGATTAATCACAATTATGTGTCTGCGCATCATAGACTCTGCTCCCAACTCTTGCCCCTTCTCCACCTAAACCCACCCACCCACCTCCCGAGCTTAGTGCAAAGAATTACAACACACAGAAAAAGTTGTCTTGAAAAGTGCGCTTCCATTTAGATATTTATCATGTTAAGTGTTTACGTTTGTGTTTTCCTCTTCAAAATGTAGAGGGATTATGTGCCTTAAATTTAACATTTTGCCACTTCAGTGTATTAGAAGTTCTCTTGAGTATTACAAGTAGAGTGCTTATAAGAATGGGGAAATAGGATTATTATTTATTTTTATGTCTTATTTTTACTTTTTAAAAGATTTTATTTATTTATTCATGAGAGACACAGAGAGAGGCAGAGACATAGGCAGAGGGAGAAGCAGGCTCCCTACGTATAGCCCAATGTAGGACTTGATCCCAGGACCCCGGGATCATGACCTGATCCAAAGGCAGACACTCAACGGTGAGCCACTCAGGCATCCAAGATTATTACTTATGTTGGTTAATTGGCTTCTCTGTGTTCAGTGGCCATATTCCTTACAGATTCATGTTGTTGGTTACAAGGAAGGAGCAGATTGCAGAATATATATATAATATATTATATATAAAATATATTATATATATTATATAATCAAGCCCATATATATATATATATAGAGAGAGAGAGAGAGAGAGATAAATTAAGAAAAAGAGTCATCCTCCTCCTTCCACAAGCTCTTCTCCTGAATATTTTTTCGCTTTCGTGAGACTGCCAAGGTTTTACTCATTCTTTAAGATCCATATTAAATATCATGACTTCTGTACTAACACTGTCTTTTCATTATACTTGTATTGTACACTTACAACACTGTTTGGTACCTCTGTTTTTGAGTCTATTCTCTGGCATTCTGTGACCCCCCCCCCCCTAAATTCATGCACTATGTTTTATTAATTGTGGTGCCTTCAACACCAATCATAGACTAGCACACCGTCAAAGTGTAGTAAGTACCCCTCGAATTCAGAAATGTCAGCATACACACAAAGAAGGCATGGGGGTTGGGGTAGAAACAAAGCACAACTTTGCTGAGTGAGCCACTTTGTGGATCCAGTGGCAGGCTAAAGTAACCCTTCTTACCTCTATTGACAACCAGGGCACCAAGATGCTTTATGACAGAGACTTCACTCCATTCCTACATTTCAGGAGATCTTACTCTCTTAGAAAGAAAAGAAAAACAAAACAAGAAAAGAGGCTACTTAATTGAATATTTGAATGGGCACAAAACTGCTAAGCACTTTACATGAATCTGAAAATTTCCCAACTTGCTTTCCTCTCTGGCTAACACCCCACCTCTTATCTGCCCAACATCTGTCTTCAGTTTTCCAGCCCCAAACTGGCTTCAGCCCCTCAGTCCATTGAAATGGTTTGTGCCAAGATGACCAATGCTGACCCTGTCTCTGCATCTAGCGGTATTCAGTTCTTACCTTAGTCGGCTTCTCTGCGGTATTTCATGCTACGATCACCGTGTTCTCTCTTCTGAAATGATTCCTTTTTTTTTTTAATATAAAAACACATTTTGGGGGAATTGTAATTCATTAAAAACAAACTGTTGTTTCTTGGATGCCAACATGTCTTAAATGATGTTTCCTTGTCAGTTGCTGGATTTCCTCAGTGTGGATTTCCCTAACAGTTTTGGAGTGTAAAGGGGGTATTTCAGTACCACTTGACCAGCCCATTCCCAGTGTTCACCATCCCACTCAAACTGTTCGCTATCAGTTCTTTGACGTGTCCTTTCTGCCCTGGAATCTTTATGCTCTCCACTCCCTCTGCCTAGAGATCTCTCTCCCCAGCCCTGCCTTCTGATATTTGCACAGGGAGCCTGTCCTGACCACCAGACTACCTCCATGCTAGCTAAGTTACCCTTATTACCATTCTTATAGCACAAGATGCTTTTCCTTCAAAGTACATATCCACATTTCTAAATCTATATCTGTTTTTGTGGAATGATTGATACCTCCCTTTCCATAGACTGTAAGCTCTGTGATGGCAGGGACCAGGTTGGCTTACTTATATAATGACTGCTCAAAAAACGTTGGCTAAAGAAGTTTATTATCTCATTGAATTTTTAGAACAATGCACTGAACTTTGACCTGACACTTATCAGGTGGCACCATTCCTCCCCATCTCTGCATTTCTGTCTTAACTGCCAAGTAAAAAACATATGCTCTTTCATTTTAGCATTCACAAAAGGGAGGAGTGCCTGCGTTTTTCTGGCAAGTTTGAGAAAAGCAACTCTTGTTATATACCTCTGCCTGGACGAAGGACATGCTCTGCTCATAGCCTGCTTGTCTAAAGGTTTTTTGGGGTGAGTAGGCATGGGTGACTCCACCTGCCCTGTCACTAGGTGGGAGATCCACCTGTTTCTGGGTTGAAGACTAGCAACTGGTCTAAGCCACTTCTCCAGTCCTGCTTTATCAGTCTGATATTTTGATTCCCGTCTCCTTCACCTCTTTATTTTCTCCATAGGTTAATACTTGTGATGCTAAGAGTTGGTGTTATTTGATACCCTAACAAAAATAGCAGCCTTCTTAATTTTTCCCTTTCCCCATTGTAACTCATGGCTTTGTTCCCTGAGCTGACTAGGTCTGAACACTTTTACTGTTTTCCACAAATTATGGTATAAATCTTACTGAGTTCTTTTTTTCCTCTGAAACTCCTTTCCTAGTCAAGCACTAAAATTCATTTACATGACCACAATACATTTCTCATATATATTTGGTCTTCCATCATGGTTCCTGACTCACACCTACCAAAACTTTTGGAATTTCCTGAATGTTGAGAGTGACAAAAGTATCTATTATGTTAACACGGTAACTTTCAGACCCCACCTAAAGATGGGGTCCAGTTGCCAGGAGAACCAATGCATGAGTAGAGGGTTGGAAGTTTAGGTCCCTCCTTCCCCCCACCTCTACTGCTGGGGAGAAGGAGAGAGGGCCTGGAGGTTGAATTAACTGCCAGTGGCCAATGATTTAATCAATTGTGCCTATGTAATGAATTTGCCATAAGCCCCTAAAATTACAGGTTTTGGATGGCTCCTGGGTTGGTGTACACATGGAGGTACCCTCAGAGGCCATGGAACCTTGCCCTTTCCCCATGTCTTGCCCTATGTATCTCCTGTGTCTGGCTGTTCTGGAGTTATATCCTTTTATGATAAATCTACGACCTGGTGAGTAAAATGTTTCTCTGAGTTCTGTGAGCCATTCTAGCAAGTTAATTGAATGCAAGAAAGGGGTCGTGGAAAACTCTGATGTATAGCCAGTCAGTCAGAAGTCCAGGTAACAACCTGGGCTTGTGACTAGCATCTGGAATGTGGGGGTGGGGGACAGTCTTTCAGGACAGAACTCTTAACCTGCAGAATCTGATTCTATCTCAGATAGATGAGATAGAGAACTGAGTCAAATTATAGGACACCCAGCCGATGTCTGAGAATTATTTGATGGTGTGGGACAACTCCAAACCCCCTTATTGGAATTGGGTCTAAGAATCTCTTCAACTTACCAGACAATCTTCCCTACCCTCAGCAACTGAGCATACTTTGGCTGGGGGCACTTGATCTATGGGCAGATACTAAGGGAATCCAATTTCTACCTGGCATATAGTCTGTGAAGCAGTCTGCACAAAAGCAGTGTTCCAACAAGGTCAGAAAATGATTAACTAAGCCAAATAGAATTCTTCCCTGAGGGAATTGAATTGGAGATGTGGACAAGTGTCCACTAGTTGGAAGGAGAACCCAAGAAGGGAAGTGCATAAAGAAGCTGGAATCTGATAACTGAGTCTTATTAAAGGAAGAACACCAGAGAGATATCACTGAAATACTGCTGCTGGTTGCTAGATGGAAAACCAGGTTGCCAGAACTGCCTTGGATCGCCAGTGTGCCTATGCTCCACCTTCAGTACTGTTGGGAGCCTAGGTACTCTTTTCCTTTGCAGCCAACAAAGTCCAGAGAAGACTCTCAAACTTCAGGATGCTTCCATTTCTCTCTCCTGAATTTCCCTTCTATTTCTCCAGCCTCCCTCCCCACATCGAGGAAATTTCTACATGGTATTTCTTAGAACAAAACAAGAGCAGGTATTGGTATTCTATACCAAGCAACTATATCCATGGCCTTGGTTCACTTCCAACTTCTAATGTGACCATTTTGGCCACAGGGTTACATGTACTCAATGCAGTAGACTAGAGGAAGCAGTGTGGAGCAGAGGGGGCAAACACACAGCTTGCAGGCTGATCCCAGCTCTTCCCAGTGCCTGGTTTAGCTCACAAGTATCCAGAAGACAAAGTTTTGAATTAATTTTTAATGTGTGTAAAAAGAAGGAAATTCCCCATAGGAATCAAGATATCTAGATCCTTTTGAAAATTGAGCTCCCTTTCCCCTGAGTGCAAGCATTGGTTCAAACTGGGGAATGACCACCCTTCCCCCTTTACTTAGCACACCCTAAGCTCTCATTCATCCCCATTCTGCCCGGTCATTTGTGTGCTTATCCTACCCCTGTTGTCATTGGACTTGTGCTCACTAACAGACAGAATGAGGGAGCAAATGAATAAAGGGGACTAGAAGTTATTTCTTAAGCCAAGGCAAGAAAGAGCATTAAGGAAAGGTTATAGACAAGAGAGGTTGTCAGGAAGAGATGCTAAGGATGGGACCTGAGCAATGTTATTCTGTGTGAATAAGAAGAGATCGCTGATGTTTTTCAGGAGTCCAAAGATTAGATGGCAAAAGGTTAAAGAAGCTGATGATGGTCATGTCGCATATTGGAAATTCAAAGAACTGTGTCATGAAACACAGCAGTGTGATATAACTGTTTTGGAAATGTAAAATAGTGGCTGTTGATAATGTCTTCAGAATTTCAGAGACTTAGGAAAGCATCAAATAAAGGTTAAGCCTGTGATATGAGGGAAAAATCGATACTGTCCAAAAGAGCAGTGATATATATCTTTGAGGAAATACGTACAGTATTCTGATTATTACATGAGGAAAGTTAGTACTCCAGAGCTAGAGAGAGGTTATCCATCTCCTCTGAGATGTGTGAGCTCCTGTGGCACTTTGCCAATCCATGTTTTAGTTTTTCTTTCAGAATGGAAGAAATCTGAAAAGGTTTTTTGGTTCATAATTGATAGCAGCGCTTCCTTCAAAAAATGTTGCCAATGATAGCCTTTTTTTCTTCCAAATACTATCCTGTGGTATGTTTTGTTTTGTTTTCCTCAGTGCCTTTGAGACTATATTGTAATCGCGATTAAATACTATTTGGCTAGTCTGCATGTAATTACTGAGAATTAGGATTTCTGTTTAAAAAATCAGTGTACCTCAACCTAAAACTGCTTGGACTTTATTTCATTACACCTTGAGATAGACTTGGCTTGTGTTCTGGTTCCTTAACTTCCCGGGGATCTTACTAAATGCACCCACCACTATCTTCCACAAGCTTCCAGATAGAAATATCTGCTTTTGTTTACATGTTAAATTATTTATCATCGCTAGCCCTTCTCACAAAGTCACGACCAGCTCCTGACAGAAACTAAGAAAAATTCTTTCAGATTCACTCACTTGAAAACCACCTCTTTTTCTGTGGCCTCAGGCTCTTTGCTTCCTGCTTTGTTGAAATCCATAAGCTATTGGGTAATTTTTTTCCCTCTCTAGCTTGATCTTTACCTGACGCAAAAGAATGGCTGAACTCCCTTCTGGGTTCCGCAGGGGAAGAAGACTTGGTTCCTTTCACTGGTGGCCACCATCTTGTTTCTACTCCTAACACTGACGTGTCCCCACCCTCTTTCTTGCTAGTCAGCTACTTCCCCCAGCATTGATTCCCTTCCCTGTGGCAACTCCCACAATACATGGCTGTGCAGATTTTTTTTCCTGTTTATGGTTTGCTGTAGGGTTCATTATATTTACTTGATAGGAAAGGTTCCAATTATAACTTAGCTGGCTTGTCTTCTTTAATTTTTACTTCCACGACTTGCTCTCTTTACCTATATTTCTAAATATATGGAAGGAAGATATTAAAAATATACTCCTGGGTTAGCCCAATTGTTTAGTTCTTTTCAATTAACAACTGTGTATTGCAAGGAAAATTAAAGTCTGAGGGCAGTGAGAGATTTATAGTATTTATAGCATCAATGCTTTTTGGAGCTGGAAAGATCTTGAAGACAAATTAATCTAGACTCTTTATTTTCCAGATGAGGCTTGGGGAAGAGAGATGATATATACAGGATCATTTCATTTGCTAATGTCAGATCTCCTGAATTTCTAAGTCAAGAGCTTTTCCACCCCAGAATATTTATGTGTGTGTGTCTACCTGAAGAATGGTTCCCATACCTGTCAGAATCATCTGAGATATTTAAAAAAAAAAAAAAAAAAACAGTAGCATAGGACACTACCAGACTCCCTGAAACAGAATCTCTGAGGCTGGGCCCAGGAATCCACGGTTTGGCCTGGAGAATGCTATTTTGTATATAAGTCTTTTGCTTCCTCCCCTTTTTCTCTCACATCAGGCAGTGCATTTTCTAAGACTGGCCCCAAATTTCATAACACCATTACCAATGTGAAATGAACCATAGGTAGGTTCACTATACTACATTGTCATGGCAGAAACCAGAAACCCAGAGGAGAGAGGTGTGTACAAGGCCTTGTACCTTTAAGCAGAGTTTAGCAAGCCTAGTGACTGGCTTTGTTTGTGTGTCCCACTAGCTTGGAGGCTGTACCTGGAGCCGTGGGCATTCTCTGGGGAAGCTGACACATGAGTCAGGCCTGCAGAGAGTTGTGGAGTAGTCCTTGATATGCTTAGTGATGATTCAGGGGCACAGCTGAACACCTTGCTGTGAAGTGCTGACCAAATAGCTTTTATTCCTCCTGACGCAAAGTTGGCCATTATGGGTGGAAGGAAGTTGTCCTGACCTGGACAACTGTGTAAGCACTTCCACCAGTAAGAGATGGAGATGAAACTGTTCTCCCAGAATGAGCCATGGTGTGGGGGCCCAGGTTGAGAAATGTGGGGTCAGATGGTCCAGGATGACCACCTCCTGGGCCAGTGAATAAATACATTTACTATTAAGGCATCAGCACTAGGACACTACAAATTAGCTGCGTGTACCCTTGGACAGTTATTCATCAGCCTGACACACAGGCAGGGAACTGTGTCCCTTCATGTATTCAGGGATTGGGCAAATCCATTCCATGGTGGAGGACTTGGGGCAGTGCTATGTGAAAGCAGTGAGAAAAACCCAGTGACTTTGGGGCTGCCTCCCAGCCCCAATATGGGTATACACATCTGATTTTGGTTCAGCTGCTCTTTATTCTTGACCCTATGGAGGTGAGATATTGGCCTATTTTGTCCTGCAGACACCCAGGATGGGGCAAAGTTCATAAATATTCCCCCTCTTCTCATTTTATGGCTCTGATTGCACCCAAAGCCTTGCTCACATCTTACAGGATAACCAGAGGCTGAGGAGTAATAGGAGAAATAGTGTGCCACTCAGATTTTTCTGGTATTACTTTCTTTGAGTTGGGAAAGTATGTCTGCTACCTCACATTCATGAATCACTTATGAATCAAGAGTCACAGAGCAGAGGGTGGATTGCACATATAACAGAAAGATCTCTTGGAAGTCAATGATAGATGCAAATAAGACCAATCATGTCCTTCCACATAGGCAAGGGATTACAATTCACATGATCTATGTGTCTTCATTTATTTTTACCTTGAATCCTTCAGGCATTTTCATTGGATAGCCCCAGTCCTGGGAGAGGGGCTTCTTGACTAAGTAGTTCGCCCATGTTGAAAGGGCATAGTGGGGAGCAGTTAGCTAGGCACTGAGGTAGAACTACAACAACAGGTAAGTAATACCTGACTCCCTGAAAATGCTCCTTGTCAGTTTCTCTACTCCCTGAAAATGCTCCTTGTACAGTTTCTCTACTACCTAAGCACAGGTGGGAGCAATGGATGAGGGCACAAGAAGTGACAAGGATAGCAATGAAAGCTGGGTCATGTAAAGAGAGAAGCCATGGTTATTGCAAGAAACAAGGGGAAATGAAGAAGTTCTCATATAAGAAACCACAGTATGATTGGTCCACAGAAAGATAAGAGCTGGAAGCAAGGTAGCTCTTGGGACCTTGGCACTTGGAGATGTTGGGTCTTCATGCTCTGCCATTGAAGCAACATGACCAGCTCTTTGGTTTCTGTTGCTCTCTTTGTGCATATTTTAGCTTTTCTCCCAGTACCTTTGACTTAAATAAGACCCTCATATGTCATATCTTCTGTTTAATCATAGTTTATACTTCCTCACAATTTTGGCTTGTTCTTAACTTCAGCTGGCTCAAGGCTACTCATAGCCTAACCCAGTGTACCTCAGCCCCCATGGCAAACAGCCTGTGTCTCTGGGTGTCTCCCAATTCAAAGTTCTGCGAGTGAGGATCTGATTGGCTATGTGCATCCCTCTGTGAGCTCATGTGAGCTCTTTTTATACAATAGGTCATGTAACAAGCTTGAATAGGCAGCCCTTGAGACAGGTATCTACTTCCAGTCCAATCAGAGGATGACAGAGGTAATAGGGACATATCTAGGGCTGCCATTTCAGTAGGGCTTCGAACGGGACAGTAATATTGTTACTAGGCCCTTAAAATATGGAGAAAAGTTTGAAGTGACCTTGATAAACTATATACAGGATAAAATGTTACGTTGATGGAACCAAATAGTAAATTAAAGGGTAAATCAAATGATACACAGATGCAAAATACAAAGATCTGTTCATGGTGGAACACAAGCACTGCTGAATATGTCAATAATGTTGAGTTAGAATATGATGTATAGGAGCCAATACAATCTCGTGTATTCTTCTCAACATTGGCTAAATCCTTATTACATTAATTTGTTTTCATATTATTGTTAATATGTTAATATTGTAACAATATTTTTGTTAATAAAAAAGAAGACAGAGATCCCTGGGTGGCGCAGCGGTTTGGCGCCTGCCTTTGGCCCAGGGCGCGATCCTGGAGACCCGGGATCGAATCCCACATCATGCTCCCGGTGCATGGAGCCTGCTTCTCCCTCTGCCTGTGTCTCTGCCTCTCTCTCTCTCTCTCTCTCTGTGACTATCATAAATAAATAAAAAAAATTTTTTTTTAATTAAAAAAAAATAAAAAAGAAGACAAGAAAAGATACTAGAGAGGATTAGGAGATACAAGGTGAAAGGAAAGAAATAAAAGGAATGTGAAATAATAATTGGATCCTTTGTGTCTGGGAGTTAAAAAGAAAAAGCAGGCTAAGGATTGACTTTTTAAATTAGGCATCAAAATCCAAGGCAGCAGATGGGTGGACTATCCTTTTATTCCAGTGCTACAATTAAATCAGAGAGAAAAATGGGGAGGCAAAAACTATTGGCAAGTTGATTGCCAAGCAACCGATTGGATTGCAAAGGGCCAAGTCAATTCATTTTTCTTAACAACCAAATAATTGGGTTGTGTCTGAACTGTGTGAAATTATCTCCATTTTAAAAACACCAAATGAGTTTGATTATTCAGTAATCAATTCACTCCCCAGCACTAGCATGTTAGATCAGCCAGAATGGTTGATTTGACTCCAAAAATGTCAATTCAGTGGCACCATGTAAACATACCCCCAACTTTCATTGGAGAATGAGCTCTAGAACCAGAACTTCAGTCCTTTACCCAAAGAGACAGCTGACATGAAACCCATTTGGCTTCCTCTTGAAAAGAGTAGGGCAAGGAGGCAGAAGATAGTGTGCTTTGACCTCCTTTGCTGGACTGTAGGAGATTCATCTATTCATCAAAAATGTGTTGTAATGCAATTCTGATACTAACTACCCAGAGGTAACACAGACTTTACAGGTCAAGGGCACTTGTCCTCCATAGACTCCCTTCATTTTGCTCACCAGCCATGGCCACCCATGCTTCTGAACAATTTGCAACAAATTTGGGGACGTCCACAACCTCCTCAGATTTGACCATTCTCTAGAATGGCTCAAAGAACTCAGGAAAGCCCTTAGAGTATTATTAAAAAGGATGAAAACTAGGACCAGCTACAAGAAAAGATGCACAGAGCAAGGTCTGAAAGGATCTCAAATACAGAGCTGCCTTATCCTTCCCTAATAGATTCAGGATGTATCACGCTCCTGGCACATTGATGTGCTCACCAACTGGAAACTCACCTGAGCCTTTGTGTCTAGAGCTTTTCTTGGAGATTTGTTCCATAGTCATGTTGACCAAGTCATTCACCACTTGATTGAAATCAGTCTGCAGCTGCATTCTCCTCCTTGGAGGTCAGCATGTTGATATCACGTGACTCAAAGCTCCAACCTATAGCCACATGGTTGGTCTTTGGGCTTGGCCAGACTCTATCCTGAACTGATCTAATGGTCCCCATGAGTCATTTCATTAGCATAAACCCAGCTGTGGTCCCAGGGGATGTGATCTTCTGAGAGACTGGAAGCTTCCAAACTTCTGAAGCTGCCACCACTTCTCAATGGAGAGAAGAATAAAATTAAGAATTTATTTCTGCCTCCTAACCTGCCTCCCAGGGGCTTACCCCTCCATCCTAACTCTTCTCTCTCTTATCAGGCTTCCCTACAGCTCTTTTTCTTTTCATTAATATTTATTTATTTGAGGGGGAGAGAGACAGCAAGCGAGCAGAGAGCAGAGGGAGAGAAAGAAACAGACTCTTGCTGAGCATGGAGCCTGAAGTCGGGTTCAATCTCACGACCCTGAGATCATGACCTGAGCTGAAACCAAGAGTCAAGTGCTTAAGTGACTGAACCACCCAGGCACCCTTAGCCTCCCCACGGCTCTTAACTGCAGGCACCCAGAGCTCCCAGATGGGGAAGTGCCTCTTTTCTCCCATCCTCATCACTTTTTGATTCAGATTATCCATGTTCCGGGATAAACAACAGTGAAATATTTATTTGAAAGCCCCAGCCCATAGTCCTAAAAAGAAATAGTTTCTCACTGGCATATTTCCAAAGTCTGGGTTGGGCTGCTTGGTCCATGCGTACTTGAATCCTCCCCTCCTCCTGCTCATACACCACAGTCACCCAAGAACAGAGGCCAACATGTGAGAAGTAGGCCTCTTTACTCTTAACTGAGAGAGAAAAACCAAGCTCTGGAGAGAGAAGCAGACAACAGACCAGCAGGCACAGCAGGCATGATGCTGGGCCGCACAGGCCTGGGAGGAGGGAGCTGGAAGAACCGGCAGGAAGGACATGGAACATGGGTTTTCCTGCAGACAGCTGGCGAGGCCAGGCCGGCTGTCAGCCAACGGCCAGAACAGGCCAGAACATGGCCTCCCAGGGAGACAGGTCTGCGGAGGCTGTCAAAGCCAATTGTTTGAAAACAGAATTCTAAAGGAAGGATGGCAGCAAGAGTAATGGCACCGGTCCCTGCCCTCTTGCGTCCCCAGACACAGGGACCAGTAAGAGCACAGAGCCAGAACAAGGGCTTCTCTGTGGGTGGCCTGTGCTCACAAGGGCAGGTGGACACACAGGACACACTCACCACTTTTTGTGTTCTCTGGGGTCGACTTGGTTGTCATGGAGATGGAGGGAGAGTCTCGGTTGTCCCCTTAGCTTCCAGATATTCAACCTACTATGGTGCTCTGGTACCAGGTAGACTTAGGTTTGAACCCCGCTCTGCCTCTGGCTAGCCACGTGGTGTTGGGCATGTCACTTAGCCTCCACCGAGCCTTGTTTACTGTGTGTGTGATAGATATGATAATACCTTCCTCCTTAATATACATTAGAGCTCCTTTGTTAGTGCCACATTTAGGCCTCTTCCCTTCATCCACCCTCAGAATTCAGGTCTCTGTGCCACTGTCCTGTACACAGCATCCCGTGCCTGTAGATGTGGCTCCTGTTCCATCTCCTGCTGGGCTGTGACAACTCAGGATCTCCCAGTGTCCACCAGAGTTGGCTCCTGAAAGAGAACTTACCCTTTCCCTTTCGCTCACCCCACAGACTTTTCTGGAAAAAGAGGGATACTGGCATTTATGTGTTGTGATGTCAGGGATACTAGAAAGCCCTTTTGTTTCTTCCACCACCTCCCTAAAAAAAAATAAAAAACAAAACCAAAATCTCTCCTCTGTATTGTCTGCTGAAATTTGACCACTGGTGTTTTATTCTTTTGATTTAAGGCTTTTCAGTAGTTAAAGTGCAAAATTTTTTTTTAAGATTTTATTTTATTTACTCATGAGAGATACAGAGCGAGCAAGAGAGAGGCAGAGGGAGAAGCAGGCTCCACACAGGGAGCCCGACGTGGGACTCGATCCCAGGTCTCCATGATCAGGCCCTGGGCTGCAGGCGGCGCTAAACCGCTGAGCCACCCGGGCTGCCCTAAAGTGCAAATTTTATTAGAAGTCATTATATTTAAGTCCTGACATTTGTCTGTCTGTGTGAATGAATGAATCTTATTCAATCTGGGTTCTGTGTGTTAGGGAGGGCCTGAGGCCACTGGCCAAGGAGGAAAAGTAGCTCAGCTTCTACTGACACCTGCACCACAATTTTGCTTTGAGCCCTTTTCAGTGTGGAGGACAGGACCAATTTCTCACCAAATCCATAAAGCTCTTATTTTCAGCCTTAGAGTTTTGTCCTGCACCCACCCTCACCCCCAGTCTACTTATCTCCACTTATATACTTTACTATCACCAGAAGGAAAGGGTTAATGTTCCTTGAGGGCCTACCATATGGCTAGGTGGGGGATGATGTGTGTCTTTGCATTTAAACCTTAGACAATGCATCTCACTTAATAAAGAGAAGAAACAAGTAACAGAAGAGTTAGTCAGTTGCCCAAAGACACCAAACCCATGGGCATCTAGCTGGGATTTGGACTCAGGCTGGCCTTGCTCTAAAGAGTTTTCATAAGGCAGTGTTAACTGTTTCTACTTTCTTCTTATCCTATTTCCCTGCTTCTATTTCTAGTTTGTTAATGTTAATACATTAATTTTTAAAAAAAGGTCTCCAGAAAAAGGATAATACATTTCAAACAAAAATAACCTGTGACAAAATCCTAGTATTTCAATGAGATTTTGTTATGAAACAAACATCCACAAAAGGTAAAGAATAGTACAACGAACCCCTCTAATCATAGGCTGTTCCTGCAGGTGAACAGCCCAGCAATAATTAAAAGCATGGGAGAGGTACCAGCACACCAGCAAATCTTGTATGCCTGCCAGAGTCTTTCTGTAATTTCTTTCTTTTTTTTTATTTTTTTTATTTTTTAATTTTTTTTAATTTATTTATGATAGTCACAGAGAGAGAGAGAGAGAGAGGCAGAGACACAGGCAGAGGGAGAAGCAGGCTCCATGCACTGGGAGCCCGACGTGGGATTTGATCCCGGGTCTCCAGGATCGCGCCCTGGGCCAAAGGCAGGCGCCAAACCGCTGCGCCACCCAGGGATCCCTGTAATTTCTTTCTTACTACCCCTACCTCCTTCCCTGACTCCACTGCCTGAGCACAGGCTCCTGTTCTGTTCATTCACAGGTAATGCATAATGACAGTCACTCATCCTTAGTGAGAGCTCCCCGTGTGGCCCATGTGCTTCACAGATCATAATGGATGTCATTCTTGCAGCCACCTCCTGGGGAGGGCAGAGTTGCCACCACCCCATTTTGCAGAGTTGGGTGCTGACTGCAGAGATGTTCATTTTTCATCCCAGGCCACAGAGCTGGTGGTTACTGGCAGAGTGGGGCAGGAACCCAGAGGCCCTGCTCATGTCCTGAGCTTGACTTCCTTGATTCTTCCCCCAATTAAATTTATGTTGCATGGGATAATCTGAAAACACCATATTCCCCATGTTTTGTTTGATCGAAGTATTATGCTTATGCTAATCTCTTCTTTTTTCTTTTTTCTTTTTTTTTTTTTTAAGATTTATTTATTCATTTACTCATGAGAGACACAGAGAGAGAGAGGCAGAGACACAGGCAAAGGGAGAAGCAGGCTCCATGGAGGGAGCCCGACGTGGGCCTCGATCCTGGGTCTCCAGGATCACACCCTCTGCCCCAGGACTGCAGCAGGAGAAGGACACTGGGATGCCTTACACCGAAGAAGAGGGGGAGAAGGCCAACTTGATATGGAAGTCTTCAGTGAGGCTTGGGAGCATGTGTACAGGGTCAGACATGTCCCTGTGCCAGGCTCTATACTAGGCCTTCAACCATCACCTTCCGGCTGCCCTACACGGAGGCCTTTCCCTTGCCACTGGTGAGTGGGAGCCTATGACACAGTAATGCTCAAGAATGTGGCTTGGGACCACAGGGCCCTTCCATCCGAGCTGTCTGCAGTTATTTGGCCTCAGGCAAGTCACATAATTTGCCTGGGCCTCAGTCTCCTCCTCTGTATATTGGGGACAAAATAGTTTAGGTTCCACTGGGTTGTTGTGAGGCTTACCAGTTAGTACATACAAAACTCTTAAAACAGTATGTGGAACCTCTGTGAGTAGTCAGATACCAGACAGAAGAACAGTGCCAGTTGGCATCAGGCCGTCAGAGTCTGGATCCTGGCGCCGTGACTAGTGGTGACCTTTGGCTAGGAACCCAAACCCTCTCAGACTCCGTTTCCTCATTTGTATCAGGAGGATCACCATAACCATTTCGGGGGGCATAGAGGGGTTTCAATGAATTATATTACAATGCTCTTAAACCAGACAGCACCTGAAACCCAGTGAACACTCCGTGAAATGATTATTTTCCCATGACCGTCACCTGTACAGGATCTGTGATACCTGTGATTTTGTTCCGTAATGAGATGAAATTTTGGCCAGAAAATGAACGGCTTCTATTGCCTATCAGTCAAAATTTCCAAGAGATTATTTTCAAAAGCTATCGTCTTCATCACCAGCTCCTTATCCAAGACTTTTCCTGTTTCCTCCTACCTGAGTCCCACACCCCCTGATTCCCCACGTCGGTGACGCACCCACATGATAGTCCTTTGTAACCAACTCACGGGTTTCTGCCACCTGCCTGAGTCTGTACAGTAGTCATAATTGCTTCACAAAGTTATCTGGCTCATAAAGCAGAGCAGCATATCGAATGGAAAATTAAACCACAAATAAGTTGGTTTCATCACACTCTTGCAAAGGTGCATGGAACAAAATTGTTCCATGAGATTTGACTCCAGATTAAAAATTGCAGTAGGGCTTTAGTAAAGCCAGTTCCTATTTATATCTCGCATTGTTCTGGGAGCTTTCCGATTATCTCAGAGTCATAGGCATGCTGTAAATGCGTTGTCTGTTAGCTCCTCCCCCTTGTAGTGCTATTAAAAGTATGCAAGGAACAGGAGATTGGGGGATTTGCTAAACCAGTAGCCACACAGCATAGGCCAAGTGATTTTGGAGAACTGGAGAAGATAGGGGAGGGGGGCCTTGGAGGCTCCTGCTTGATCCTCTGTGCAGCTGGGATAGTGGAGATGGGCGGGGCCAGGGCTGCAGAGATGCAGACAGAGAAGTCAATCTATTTAGTCAGGTGTCACTGGGGAAGGATCAGGTGGATTGGTGACAGCCTGGATCTAGAGCAAAAGAAACATTAAAAGTAGTCCCCCTTTTGAGTCTGGAATGAGAAGGAGACAGATGTCATGGAAAGGTTGGGAAGAATCAAGGATTTACAGAGAAGAGAAACCCTCAGTCCCTATTTATTGAGCACTTGGAGAGAAACCTGTAAAACATGTTTCTGCTCTTAAAAAACTTAAATTTTCCTTGGAGGAAAGAAGACACAAATTGATAAAAACCAGAATGATAGACAACTGTTTCAGAGATCAGTTTGGGCCATGAAGAGGGATGTTGCATGATAGGATAGCATTTATTTTGGCATATGATTACTTTCCAAATGATTTATATGGGGAATAGCTATTGGAAGGTCACCTCTGGCCAGGGTGACAGAAAAGGCTGCAGACAAAAAGTGCCATCTGAGCCACTTTTAAAGCATTGGCAAGAATTGCCAAGGTGGAGAAGGCAGGCAGGCAGGTAGGAGCAAGCATACAGAGGCTGGAAGGCCAGAGGCAGGGCAATTGTTGCCAGGTGGATCCCTAAGGGGTGAGTGGCTAGACGTAAAGCTATAGAGGGAGATTAACACGAAGAGCCTCCATACAGACTGGGGAATTTACTATAGTGTAAAATTATGAGCTTTATGTAGAATATGCAAGTATATTGAGCCTCCCACTGGCCATGTGACTTCTCCACATGGCTTTTGACTCAGTCTCCCAACAGTTACTTGCAGGGCAGAGGTTTAGGCTGGTGAGAGAAGGTACAGTCATGGTGTAAGACCGTAAATGGTTCAGGGCAACGGTGCTCCTGGCTGCAGAGAAGAATCCTTCAGATCACAGATCTCTGAAATGGATTAGTCATCGTCTTCCTGCCACTTGAATATGTCAGTTTATTTTTTTGGAGTGAGGAAGAGATCGCTGACGGTCAGGCTTTTACCACTTACACCTCAACAGGTGCTGAGCAACTAGTCTATGTCAAGCACCGTGGTAGGCATCAAAGATGCAAAGATGAATAAGACACAGTTTGATGGAGGACACACATCATTAAGAGATACTTACAGGAAAACATGAAAGTGCAGGGACTGCTGAATGCATGAGGGGGTGGGGTGGGAGGGAGCACATACCCTGGCACCTCAGACACCTCAGGCACCAGCCTCACCTCAGCGTTCTGGGAGGGTTTCCTGGAGCTGCTATTGCCTAAGCTGAGTCTTTGACAATAAGAAGAATATGGCAGGTAAGGGCAAGGAAGGGAGGAAGAGGGTATTCCAAGTGGAAGGGAGAATAGAAGCCAAGCCATGAGACGTGTAATAAAATTAAGAGAGTGAGTGCTGGATCCAATTACCTGGGTTGAAATTCTATGACTGTCACTTACTAGCTACACAAGTTTTGGCAAGTTACATATCCTCTTTTCAACTCAGTTTCCTTGTGTATAAATGAGGAAAAGGGACAACAACTACCACATAGGGTTATTGTGAGGAGTACATGACACAACACTTGTGCAGAGATTAGCATAGTGTCTAGTACATGGTAAACACTCACTGAATAATACTGATGATGACTGTGATGATGGCAATTGCCAGTGGTCTGATGTTACTGAAGATGTAGTAGAATACAAGGCATGGTGAGCAAGGAGACCAGAGATATAGGTGTTGATTTAAAATAATCTTATTGATTTTTATTCTACAGGACAATGGGGATTTTTAAAAGGGTTTTCAGCATGGAATAACATGATTAGATTTGCAAATCAGATAGATTCTTCAGGGTTATATGTCATGAACTGATTTGAGGAGGAAAAGACGAGAGTCAGGAAGTCCTATTAGTGATGTTACAGTAGTTCAGGTGAGAGATGGTAAGTGCCTACCTAACCCAGGGACATCACTGTAGGGATTAAAAGGAAGAGGCATATTTGAGAACTTTAGGTGGTAAATGTGACAGGAGCTGGTGAAAGAGAAGAAAGAGCTGAGGACACTCCCAGGGCTTCTAGTCTGGGAGATTGGATGAAGCGTGATCCATCCACTGAGATGGGGAACATAGAAAAGGAGCTTGTGTAGGAACCACAAAGTTAAGGTCATTTGGAAGAGCTGGATGGGAAGAATCTGTGGTTAGCCAGCTTGGACAGGTCCAGTAGACTTTTTTACATAACAGGGAGGCCTATGGGAAGGTCTAGAAATTCAGATTCGGACATAGCCAGCATAATGGTGGTTATGGAACCTACGAGGGTGGATGAGATTGCCCAGGGAAAGAATGCAGGGTAAGAAAGGAAGAGGATCAAGGACAAAATCCAGGGAAACACCACTATTAAAGGAAGAGGAAGAAGCCTATGAAGCCAAGAAGGAGTGATCAGAGTAATAGGTGAAGAAGCAAGAGAAGACAGTGTGATGGACATGAAGAGAGTGGAGAGTATGAAGAAGAAGGAAGAGATCAGCTAACTGGAGTGCCATATGGAAGTCCTCCAAAGCAGGACAGAGAGGAACCAACTGATTGGTAAATAGGAGGTCAAGAAGGCGAGGAAGGAATGTGAGATGAGGAAGTGGAGACAGAGAGTGCTGACTCTTTGAGATATGTTTTAAGAGAAGAAGAAAGAAAAGTAGCTAGAGCAAGGAAGGGAAAACAGAGTTAGGGGGAGCTTCATTTATTCTCCCTGCAAGTGGGAGAGATTGAAGAAAATTTGTATCTAATAGAAAAGAATTTACAGAGAAGTTGTGAAGGCTAGAGAAAAAGGTATTTGATGGGTCACAGTCCACAAGGAGATAGGTGGACATGATACCAAGAGTTCAAGAGAAAAGAGGTTGGTCTGGAATGGCATAGATACAAAACAAGCAAACAAAACCACCATCTTTTCCATCTTCTGTGAGACTCTAGGCAAGGTGAGTGGATGAAGTTCTTTGTGGGGGCGGGGGCAAACTTAAAGTTCGCATACAACACTCTTAGGTTGTTTAAAAGACTGGAGAAGTGGAGGCCATATGCTATAAGTGAGGGGTACAAGAGATTATTAAACCTTTCTCGAGAGTTGCAAAGAAGTGGAATTTCTACTAAAGGGATGTTGGGCAAGGACAAGAGAAAGACAGAGCCTGATTCCTGAAGCTCAGTTGAGGAAGACCATGAATCTGTGGCAGTGGCCATCTGAACTGTTGGGAAATGTTTTTCCTCCCTCGTTTAATGAGTTGAGTACAGGAGGAGAAAGGCAGGTTGTGGTATTTACTCAGGGTTGGAATTTTGCCACTGAGGCACAGTGAAAGGCCAGAGATGCAAGGCCACTGGGGGTTCTGATAATAGTAGCAAGCCCCATGCCTGAAAACAGGCTCAGAAAGCTAACAGTAGTTCTTCTGTCTTCTTGTTTATCACGATGAAGCTCAAGGGAAAGAAGTGACCTCAGAAGCAATTCCGTGTATCTTATTTGACAGATTAGATCCCATTTTCATTTTTGTTCCAATTCACAATCATGAAAAACAATATATTTGACTTCAAATGTCTCCTTGTCCTTGTCCTGGTGTGATACATCAGCTTCAGCTTTTGGAAACTCCAGAATCATTGGATGATCTCCCACAACAATCAGAGGTTTCCCCAGTGACCTGGGGGATATCATGGTGTTTATGAACTTTCAGCAAGGGATGGGGGAACATTTACCCAGATCTGCTTGAGGGGAGGCCATCCAGCTCTAGACAGAAATGACCAAAGAAAGAACATGAAGTCACCTAAGCAAGCATTTGGAACATGTGATAGAAAACAAACCCAGTTATCCTTCTCTCCCCATAAAATAAGAATACGGCAAGAGAGGTAAAGAAATTATTATTATTATTATTTTAGAGAGAGAGTGTGTGTGAGCAGGGTTAGGGCAGAGGGAGGGAACCGTGGAGCCCAACAAGGGGGGCTCAATCTCATGACCCTGAGATCATGACCTGAGCCAAAACCAAGAGTCTGATGTTTAACCAACTGAGCCACCCAGTTGTCCCTAGAGATTATTTTTAAAACAAATAAACAGGGCTATGATCTAATGGAAGTCAATTGGTTGCATGTAAAAATTAAGAACATAGTGAATGAGGTTGTGGTGCTATCTTAATTCAATCCGGGCCATCTTTTTTGGTTCTTGTTGATGGTGGCAATGCAAGAGCAATAATTATTTCCTCTCCCTGGTTTCACACCACTCCTCAGTGGAGTGGATACAGAAAGAGCCCCGACCACTGTGGATGTCTCACAGTCAGTTCCTTGGGGACCAAGATGCTCTGAACATGTGCATTCTGACTCATCTGGAGGATATTTGGAAAGGCCTTCCATACTCATCAGGTACAAGACGAAAAATTTCTTGACTTGGTGGCTCCTATTCATTAGCCATGGAGACATGCAGATAGTTTAACTTTAGACAGAGGAGAATTGAATTAAAGACCATAGAAATGTACTGGTAAGAGGAGAAATGGTACTGTGTAGCGCATTATGGTTTATAAAGGAATCGCTCTTGTTAACATATTTGAGCCTCACAAAAACTCTTAGTAGTAGGTTGTGATTCTGAATAAAAACAATCTTTTATATTTCTTAGAATGAAAATATATTTTTCTATCTTGTCAATTTAATGGTATTTCTCCATTTCTTTCCTTGATCTTTCTTTCTTTTTTTTTATTTTAAGATTTTGTTTATTTATTCATGAGAGACAGAGAGAGAGAGAGAGAGAGAGAGAGAGGCAGAGACACAGGCAGAGGGAGAAGCAGGCTCCATGCACCGGGAGCCCGATGTGGGACTCGATCCCAGGACTCCAGGATCACACCCTGGGCCGAAGGCAGGCGCTAAACTGCTGAGCCACCCAGGGATCACCCCCTCCTTGATCTTTCTAAGTCATTTTTATTTCACTCCCCTCCCTTCCTCCCTCCTAAAGCCTTCGTAGATTTCTAGAATTAAAATCTTTCATTCAGGCAGCTTGGGTGGCTCAGCGGTTTAGCGCCGCCTTCCAACCGGGGTGTGATCCTGGGGACCCTGGATCGAGTCCCACGTCAGGCTCCCTGTATGGAGCCTGCTTCTCCCTCTGCCCGTTTGTCTGTTCCTTTGTGTGTGTGTGTGTGTGTGTGTGTGTGTGTGTCTCATGAATAAATAAAATAAAAAAAAATCTTTCATTCATGGTTAGACAAATCATTGTTCCAACAGTATCTCCTCACTTCACCTCCCTGGAAACCATTTCTTTGTTCTCTTTCTTTCTCCTCCAATCTCATTCTTGCCTTCCTCTCCTCCTGACTTGTCTGCTCTTCACAAGGCTCCATCCTGAACTTTGAGCAGCTCTTAAAGGCTTCACTTAAATACCATCTCCTTAAAAGAACTGTTCTTGCTAATACACTTGGATGTGATCTCTTCCTTTTCAAGATCCCCAATTTACACGATATCTTTGTTTCAACAACTATGTCATAATGGTGTCAAAGACATTTAGTGAAGTAACTTATTAGATGTTAACTTCTTGAAAGGCTGTACCTTTCTTCTTTTTAAGTCAAAACCCAGATCAAACATTGTTTCCAGTGTGAATTCTCTTCCACCTGCACTTAATTCCCTTCTCTGCCTAATGTGTGCTGAGGCGCTTATCACATTGTATTGTGATGGTTGGTTTTGATTTTTACCTTCCCTTTTAAGTTGGAAGCAACTTGAAGGAACATAGCATAGTGGTGAAACTGCCAGACTGTTGGGGTTTAAATTCTATTGCTGCTATTTACTAGCAATGTAGTCTTGGGCAAGCTACTTAACCTCTCTGTGCTTTCTCGTTCTCTTATCTCTAAAATGAAAATCATAGTAGTCGCTACCTCATACAGTTGCTGCAAGGATTAAATGAATTTTACATGTAAAATGCTTCTCAAGCAGTAAGCAATATAATTATTGTATTTTATTGTCCTTTGTATTCTTATTGACAAGTACAATGATTAAAGCAAGTGGGCACACATTCTTTGTTTGTTGAAAGAATGAATGAATGAATAACAGAAAGTGTATATGATGTTTTTTTCTAATAGATCCCAAAGTCAAAGAGAGTATGTCCTTTCACCCACAGGTTTCCCACAGCAATTAATAGGAGGTTTATAACAGGTGATCAGTAAATGTTCGTGGAGCATTCTTTATGACTATGAATCCAGTGACTGGCAGATTGAGAACAATAAGAATAATGAATTATACAATGAATACAAGTCTCACACAAGGCTATCAAATAGTCACACAGGATTTTACATTATGGTTGTAAGAACCTTTCCCTTTTGTTTTAAAGCTCTCAGTTGGGAAGATTACTTAACCTGCATGGTTGGTTTTAGCCAGACTCTAGATCTCTTAGTGATGTGCAAGATATCCACAAGGTGGATCTCAACTGGGATCACAGAGGGTCCAGGACCATGCAGCGGAGAATTTGACACCGAGATCCTGTGGCCCCCAAAGGGTGGCTGTGGACATCAGACCTGCCACTGGGGAAGGAGAACAGAGCCCTGTATACAGCAGCTCCACACAAAATCTGGCCAATCTGGACTCTACCCACCAGAGGAAGGCTCCCACCACACTGGGGCTTTGGCTAGGGAGAGTGAATCAACTGAGGATTTTGAAAAGTAGACTAAAAGAAATTAAAACAACAACAACAACACCCTTTTGGGCAGATTAATCAGGCAGGCATGGGGCTATTTCACAGTCCAGCAAACATCCACTTTTATGTCAGCCACCACACTGGAAAAAGCAGGGGACCTGTTTGTTCAGCTAGAAATGCTTACACTGGCTTCTTCCCCTCCATGCCCACCTTTGTCACTAAACTTTCCTACTTCTGTGTTGGAGAGGTTTCTTCCCCCCCTCCCCTTGGCTTTTTAAAGTAACATCAGTGGAGCAGCTAATGAGGCAGTGGAAAGCAAGCTGGTCCGTTCTGGGTTGCTAATGACTCCATTCCTGGGAGCCTAATCAAAGATTTGTACATTTAATTGCTGTCAAGTCAGCTCCAACCACCTGCCATTTCTGAAGCACCTGAGCTCCTAGCTCGGTAGCCGCTGATTCTAAGTGAATCCCTCACCATTTCTAAAGGCCAGGAAGCCAGGCTGCTGGGCAACCCTGAATGAAGTCCACCCTGGAGGACAGAGAGCAGCAGGCCTCACGGAGCTGTGCCTGATGTAACTGGGTCAGCATGGGAGGGAAACCTGTGCTTTTCTAGGATCAGACTTCTGTTTCTAGGGGAAGGAAGGGTGGGTGTGGTAAGGACTGGGGTGGGAGCAAAGAGAGGAGGAAGAAAGGGACATCCAATCCCATTCTTTGAGAATCTTTTGAGGTTTCTCTCCTGAAGGATGACTTAATTTCCATCCCCAGTGCACGGTTGTGTCAAGGATCAGTATTTGTTAGGCATCCTTTCCGATTTAAATGGTAATCGTTTTATTGTTTTTCCCAAATTCAGGTTGTGATTGTCCCCTGGGCTTTTTTGGAGATTTGGGGGATGAGTGAATCTGGACCTGAGTTCAACCTAATGGTAAAAACAGGCTACCTCATGGGGATATAAATTAGTTGGGGGAAAAAAATATGTTTAGCTGTTTTTCTAATTGCAATAAAAATTCTTTGAACACACGGACTACACACACTCTGACGTTATGCTTCTTGCTCGTGACAGGTGTATCAGGTATACCTATCATATCTGATCTTTTGTGATCAGTCTCCAGAGTGGTGCTTCTCAAACTTGAGTCGGCATGAGCATCGCCTGAAGGACTTATCAGACCACGGCTTCAGTGGGCCCTCCCCAGTTTCTGGTTCAGGCTGATGTGGGTGAGGCCTGATGATTTGCAAGTCCAACAGATTCTCAGATGATGCTTATCCTGTTGGACTAAGAGAACTTTCTCAAAGCCTCTTGGAAATACCAATCTCTGTCTATGGGCAGATGAGATTGCCATTTACTGAACATTTGATCAGCCACCTCTGCCTGCTAGTAACTGAGTTGCCGGTGGAAAAGAGGTACTGACCCTGACAGCTCATGTGGAAAAAGAAGAGAATTCTCCCTTTTCACCTTTCCATCACAGGCTCACATATAATGTGTAAAGGAAGAAGACAACGGGCCACATCTGTGGCGAGGCAGGTACTGTGCTTCACCCCATAGACAAATACCACCTCTCTTCCCCTGAATTCCTTTAGTTGGAATAGGGCTACTTGTATTTGGGAATTCACTCTCCCTTAGGATGACCAACCTTCCCAGTCTGTCCAGCCTTCCCAGTGCTAAAACTTAGCGTTATGGGAAAACAGAGATACTGTTCACCCTACCTCCCCTTTGGTTTAGCAGAAGTTACATCAAGAGGACATAATGTTATCAGATTTACAAATAAAACAAAGGTAAACATTGTCAGACTATGAACATTTTTTCATACCCTGCCAAAAATTTTTTAAAAAATTTAAATAAAGAGGGAACTAAGGTTATTTGGGTTGATAAATATTCACCTATGGTCCCCAGCTTGCCATTGGCAAATACTTGCCCTAAGCAACTTTGGAACAGGGCCCACTTTCATTATTGATGAATAGTATGGAGGTTTTCTCTTTAATTTCCTTCTGAAAGAAATTTGCTAAACTTGAACCGATTTTTAAAAATAAGTTAGAAGAGGCAAACACCTCCCTCATTTCACTGCCACCTAGAACTTCTTCTTGACCTCGACCTGAATTTCTAGCTTAGCTGTTCATGACCAACCGGTTGATTGGGTGAGGATGACGCAGTGACCAGCTGTCCCTTACAGCCTTCTGTTGTTGTTTTCTTGTATATTTCTGTGTCTCCCTCCATTCCCCACAGTTGTCACCACGTTCCAGACACAGGCACGCTTGTTTTCATTTCCTCCTTACTGCTTGGTCTATTTATATCAGGGGACCCTGGAAAGTGTGCAAGATAACCTTACTAGAAAGCCAAATTAATTCTAAAAAGCAAACACCATATGATCTGCCAATCAGATGGGGAAAACACTGTTAATTGTTATTCACTTACTCCCCTAAATCTTTCTCTGGAGTGCTTGAAATCACAGAACTGAAGTACATTTGCCCTCTATTCAGCTTTGGAATTTAGATCTAAATGCAGTGGTGATCTGGGAAGATAGAACAAAAAAATCATTGCTCTCAATCAAGTGTATGTATGGACATGTGTATCTATTTTCATGGAAAAAAAAATTGGCAGCCCTCTTGATGGAAAATGCAATGCTGTTTGAGAATTCCCCAGGATCAAAACTGCCCTGAATAGAGGTCTCCTGGTTCTGTCACTTTCTGCTCCTCTGGCAAGGCTGAACTGAAGCAGCCTTTTCCAGGAGTATCCTTCCCTACCCAGAGCCTCTTCCCACCTCTGGGGCCACTTTGATCATTCCTTCCTCCTGTTGCAATTATTCTGTGCCCCTGCTTTAGTCCATATCTAGCTTTGGGGTTGTTTGGTATGTATTTGCCTTTCAACTTGACTGCAAGACTCTGAGGCCAGGAGGCAGGATCTATTCATAGTGGGTGCCTTGCTGCCTCATGCAGTGCTTGGCATCCAGTATATGCTCAATAAATATTTGCTAACTGAATGACTGGCTATTACATGTGAAACCCTTTCAGGGGTTCTAAACACATCTCCTGCTGATCGTTTCTACAGAATTTACGGTATTTATTTTAATACTGTAAATAGGATTGGGGTTAAGTCAAGAGATGTTTTATGCTCTGCCCTTGTAACATACAGTCTGGGCACAGACATCCCAAAGGTTAAATTGACCGAGAGATGGGATTAAAAGCAATTAGGTTTAAAAGGCAATTGGTTTGCTTTATTTCACTCATAGTTCGTGCACTTGCTTCGTTCCCACCGATCCCATAAAAACCAGAGCCATGGAAAGTAAAACAATCAGGAAGCTCATCCCTCTTGCCACGATATTTCTCCTTCCCCCTTTTCCGTGTAAATTGGAAAGCTGCCTTCTGCTCTGCTGGGGGACAGACAGACTCTGGCTCAGAGTAGTATCTATTATCATCCTCTAAACCTTGCTGGGAATAATAATCAAAATGGTCCCCTGGTGGCCTGGGACAGAGGTCTTTGCTCAGCTCAGCCTCATGCTCACATTCCTGCTTCAGCATTAGTCTCACCAGAGTATTCAGGTAAGCGGTGAAAGAAACTGAGAATGTTCTCTGGAAACTCTGACTTTATTGCAGATGTGACTCATTTTACCCCAATAGCTGTGGTCCCAAAGAGCTATGTGAAAAAAAAATCCTTTTTAGAAGTCTAGTTGTATTTAAAGTGCATTACACAGTGTATGTTAACTAGCTAAAGAGAACTTAAAAAATAAATTAAAAAATAAAAACACTTGTATTGTCAGGAGAGAAAAACAAATAAATAATAAAATCAAATAAAAGGGGCAAATAAAACACTGTACGTCAACCAACTGGAATGAAAACTAAAATTTGGAAAGAGTATAAGTAAATAAAAAATAAATAAAATGTATTACTAAAAAAAAAAGCTGGCCATTTAAAGGAGGTTTTATTTTTTTTATTTTTTTAAAAAACATTTTATTTATTTATTCATAAGAGACACACAGAGAGAGATGCAGAGACACAGGCAGAGGGAGAAACAGGCTCCCTATGGGGAGCCCAATGCAGGACTTGATCCCAGGACCCCAGAATCATGCCCTGAGCCAAAGGCAGACACTTAACCATTGAACTACCCAGGTGCCCATAAGAAGGTTTTAATGAATATTTTTCAAGCCTAGTCTTTACTAATGGAATATTAATTCATAGTCTCCCTTCTGTGAAAATCCAGATTTCCACCAACTAATTTGCTGCAAGTAAGACGCATGAGGACTATTCCAGGTTGGTTGCGAGTTGCATGGGGATGTATCATCATGAATCATTATAAGTATGTTTGGAATCCTCTAAGGCACTCCCTCTTGAGGGTTTCAGCTTTTCCTCTGTCGTGCTGCTTTGGGAGTGTCCCTCTCTGTCCCACTTCTCTCTCTCACCCCCTTTGGGCTCTTCCCCCAATTGGATAAAGCAAGGAAAAAAGAAGAGGAGCAAAGGAAGAGAGGCCTTTGCAATGTTCCATGCCATTTGGAAGGGGTGGGCTTGCTGCCAGAGGTGGTGAGCAAAATTGAGACGTGGTAAAAAAGAGTGGAGCTAAACCCAATCTGCAGAGTGTGGGGTAGCAACAGGGTTGATTGAAACCTCCTCTGGCCTTGTTCTTCTTTCTGTCACGCACCCTGCTGGAGGAGGGGTTCAGTGTGATCTAGAAGGGCGTACACACAGCAATCGTCACATCCTGTCCCTACTTTCCTTTCTCACTAACCCTGTGTTCAACAGGCAGAATCTTGGCACGCCTTGAAGCAGGGCCATGGAATGAGGGCGCCACCCGCTTCGTGTGACTGCTCGAGTCACACAGGACTGTTTTTCAGTTAGGCAGTGTGCCAAAGAGAGGAGAGACTCTCGTCAGGATATTTCGCTTATCAGCTGCCACTGCAAGAATTTTCCCTGCTACGAACTTCCTAATATTCTGACCCCTTTGGTTTGAAAATTTCCAAGGCTGTTCCTATGCCAACGAAAAACATTCCATGATATATGTTTCTGGTGCAATGTAGCGGCAGGATCTAGGTTACCAGGAAGATGTGTCAAAGGTGTGATTTATTTCCTATCCTTTTATGTGGAGTCTAGTGAATTCAGATATCACAAGAAAACCCTATGAAACACCGAAATATTCCTCTTGATACCCAACTACCATGTGCCTCCACTGGGTCCCTTAGAAGGTACGTAAGCCAAACCTGGGCTACATGGAAAATAGCAGGCAGCTCATCTCCAGATATCCAGGTTTTTCAATTGCATAGGTCAAAACACTTGAGCACTGCCCTGAATTATGCAATTATAAATCAGGTGTTGGTTTCATGCAGCTGTAGTCTGATGCTTCTAGACAAAGTCTTGATATTTTCTTATGTCTCTTTTTCAGAAATTCACCCTAATTTTTATCTTTCCAGTGAAAGGAAAAGCTTCTCTCTGTGCCTAACCAGTCTGTCTTCTTACTTTGATGATGGGCTCACTTCATGATGAAGAGCTTAACTACCACTAAATCACCACCAACAACAACCAACACCACCACCAACAACCAACCAACCAACAAAGCAGGCAATCAGAAGCCCTAGAGCCCAGCCCCACAGTCCACTGTCTTGTTGTGATCTGGCTAGCTCATATGCTCTAGCCTCCACTTACTCACTTACACAACAGGGATGATAACTCTCATTCTGGAAACTTCTTAGGAGGACTCCATGAGATACTCTTTAGGAAGCATCACATTTTTGCCCATAGATCATTCAGGCTTTTGGCCTTTGCTCTAGAGGAGGACCACTGAAGGCTATGTACCCTGAGGCACCATGCTTGGCTTGTACTCTAGCCATCTCTTTGGTATCCCAACCTACATGATCAGTAAGGTCTAGAAATAAACAACTTGGAATTATGCTTCCACAACCCTCTGTGGTCTTTCAGAACAATCATCAGCTTGCCCTGCTGGGTGAATATTGGTCATTCCTGATCTCAGTTAGCTATCATTTTAACCATTCTCAATTAAAAAACATCTACCTGAACAAATATAGGGGCCAAGAGTGTATAATCTCAGGAGCACCTGGATGGCTCAGTTGGTTAAGGTGCTGCCCTTGGCTCAGGCTGTGCTCCTAGAGTCCCAGGATCAAGCCCTGCATCGGGCTCCCTGCTCCATGGGGAGCCTGCTTCTCCCTGCCTCCTCTCTCTCTGTCTCTCATGAATAACTAGATGAAATCTTTAAAAAGAGAGTGTATAATCACACTTAACCATTTGTTTTTTTCTTTTTATAAGATATTTTATATTAAAATTGTTTTGGCCAAGTTTATTGAGGCATAATTTACATACTGTAAAGTTCACTCTTTTATTGTATAGTTCCTGAGTTTTTAAAAAAAGAACACATATTCTGTGTGCCCACCACTGTGATCAATATCTAGGTCAGTTCCATCATCTCCCCAAATGCCCCCTTTTGAAGTCGACCTCTTCTTACTCCAGCCCCTTAAACCATTAATTGGTTTTCTGTCTCTGTAGTTTTGCCTCTTACAGAATGTCATACAGATGCAGTCATGTAGCATATGGGCTTTTGGGTCTGGGTTCTTTTACTTATCATAAGGCATTTGCGACTCATCCAGGTTGTTGCATATATTAATAGTTTGTTCCTTTTTATTGCTTAGCAGTCAGTTGTCCAATGCATGGACTGTATTCATTCAACAGTTGAAGGACATGGAGATGTTTCCATTTCTTGGTGATTACAAATATGGCTCTAAGCACTTGTGTAAGGTGTTTTATGTGTACATACATTTTCATTAGACATTTGGCTTTCAGAGATGTATATAAGTTTAGTTCCAGATGAACAATCAGAAATTGCAAGATTTGGGGGACCCCTGGGGAGATGAGAGAGTATATATGTCCTTCACGAGTCAGTCAGGACCAGACCTGTCAGTTAAACAAAGGCTAGTTGTAGCAAGAGGCTATTATTATTTCCACCAAAGATACTTGAAGAATAGAAATGAAAACTGACATTATTTTTCTTAGCCCCAGGGGAAGAACATAAGTACATGATGGCAACTATCAATTTAGTGGGTCTAAGATTGTCTAGGTGATTAAAGCAATATTTCAATGGACTTTGGCCATTCCCAGCATAGTTTACCTGCTGAAGAATATGGAGCATATTGGTAGACTGTTTTCTAACAAACTCCTCAGGGTCATTCAGGTTGAATAAACTCTCTTTGGGGTTAATTTGAGGGACAAACCATGGTTCTTGTTGAAATAGTTATATTGGAATCTCTACAGTCCATAGGATACCAGGGTAATTATCAACTCCCACTGAAGATTTCAGGCTTAACACCAATTCTACTTGTTTTCTTCTCTGTACCCATACATGTTAAGGAGGAGTTACAGCCATATCAGTGTGAGAGAGTTCAGCTAAACCTTGGAGTCTCACCAATTCTCCCTCACCATTTCACCTTTATCACTCTCAGGCTCCTGTGTCCTCTATCTCCTCGCCATTAAATGTTTGTATCCACCCAAGAGATGTTTCCTGTGTGCTTGCCTCTGTCAAGCCCTCAGATGAGGGTGGGAACTCATAAAGATGATTACCCTAGGGAACAATCTGGTCTCTGTCACCTAGACTCCAGTATGAATGAGTTTCAATTCTGGTAGTGCTACAATCGTCTCAGGACAAATTTTCAGAGAAGAACTGGCTAAAATAGCTAAAATAAAATTTAAGAAATAATTTTCTTATTTAAATGAAAATCTTTTGCTTAGCTAAAATATCATATTATTCATGTATAACAGTCTTATGTTCTACTTTTTAATTACATTTATGGATATTTCAGCTTAACCACGTGGGCTGACCCTATCTTAAATGTTACTTCAATGGGGAGATGTGTTTAGAGATCTGAACAACTAAATTAAGAACAGAACTTCAAATATTGCCTATAAACAATCTGAAGAGTTAGATTTAAAAATGCCTGATTTATCCACTGGTTTGGGGTTTATTAACATCCATTTTGGGAGGTATTCCATCATCCCAGCTCTGAGTTTCATTGGTACCACTAATTAGTGTTGAGATCTTAACAATATTAAAAATAGTAATAACAGTGGTAATAACAGTGACAAGAGCTAACTTTTTTATGAGCAAAATCGCTAAGAGAATAGGAATAAATTTAGCACTGTAAGTGATTCCAAAGGTCTGGAACTTGCAATGAGTAGGGTGTTAGGTGAAGCATGAAGACGTACATACATACATATAATTGGGGAACAGACCCAGAGCCTAACCAACTCTAGTGTTGTTATAGGGCTTTACTGTGGGGTTTTATAGAGGGTGGGCTTAATTCCTATTTTGGTGATGACCATAAATGTGAGATTAGAGGCAGGTAATCCATCGTTGGAGATAATCCAAGAATGGGTGATAGATAAAAGCCTCAGGACAGAGAGAAGGTAGCAGACCCAAGAGGCTATTTTATAAAGATAGACTCACTTGGGTTTGTTTGGTAACCAATTGAATGGGAAGAAGAAGAATATGTGGGGCCTGGGTTTCTAGTGGTTGGTCAGTGGTTCTATTAATTAGAATGGGAAACATAAAAGAAGGAGCCAGTTTGAAGAACAAGGAAGACAGATTTGGTTTTAGATCTGCCATGGAAATTACCTGGAACCAATTCTGGCTTGATATAAGGAAATCTTCCTAATTATTTTAATCTATACAGAAGTGAGATCCCCATCACTAAGAGTATTCAAGCAGAGGCCTGTATAACCATCTATCAAGGTTGTAAAAGACACGTTTCCTATATTGGATTGGAGGCCAGAGTAAACAGCCTTTAAAATCATTTCCAACTTTAGGATTCTAGGATGCTCTAGGAGTAGAAAAAAAAGGCTATTTATTCTATACATTGTTGTAGTCTCCTGACAGATTTCAAATACCACTGTGACATATACCATAAAATAAAAACAAGTAGAAGAGAGGAGTGGTAAGTTAATTGCACAGTTTTTATGTGTGTATGGATAGCTATATACTTACTTTATATACATATTTTATATGAGGCTGTTCATATCCAGAAGTTTCATTATCACATAACAAATCAACATTTAGTATTTGGCATACTTACCGATGTCAGGACTCTGACATAGCTAGCTCTCTGTGCGTGAGTGTAAATGTGTGGTTACGTATGTGTAAATAAAAAGAGACCATGATTTGCAGCTAAATGATTACTATTTTCCATTTAGAGCAATATCTATTCTATTACAGCAAAGCAGTCATTTATAAATCTTTCACAAGGCAGCGATTCGGAGGACAGTTAAATATCAATCTAAGTATAACATCAGTATGTAAACAGATTGATGAATTGCTCGACTGCTAGGATATAAACCATATGGAACTGTGAATAACGCTTTGAGGAGTTGGGGATAATTTTAGCATTTCATGAAAGCCGAGGACAAGACGGAGCTACCCTACCAGTTCTTTAAACTTCTCAACGCTCTTCTGTTTTCACTCTCAAGGCTATATGGGACAATTAGCATTGCGAACATTAAAAATATAACCTGTTAGATTGTTTCCCTCCTAAGGCAGGATTAATGGCCTCTGTGGGTGTCAGTGCCAGAAAAGCCTACAAAAATAGGCTGGGAAGGATGTCTTACCCTGAGGGGCAGACTCTGTTATCTATTCCCTCAAATGCTGGACCTATAAGATTAAGGTTCCAAAGCACTGAGCAGGTCTTCAAAGGGACCCACAAAGAGAGAGGGAAAAAAAGGCTGAGAGTCCTTTACGTTTCAAGTGGTAGGAACAACACTAGAATTCAGGCTTCCTGTCTCTCAGCTCTGAGCTCTTTTTATAAAATGACACTAGCTTCTTATACTAAATCAGTGATGGCATCATACAATTTATACTTTGCTACAATCATGAAAGGTTCTCTCTCTCTCTCTCTCTCTCTCTCTCTCTCTCTCTTCCCCAGTTATGTAAGTAGATCCTTCTCTGTTTCTCATTGCAGATAAAGCCCTGCACTCACGCGGAGGGTGGATGGAATTAAGTGGAGGGGTCCTGGGGATTCTTTCATGATTTAAGGAATTTTCAGTTACAATCTATGCAGTCTGGATACAGCAGAGAATTAAGCAATTTTGGAGCACAAAAGGCAGCCAATGTGGAACATTACTTAATCCTTCATTGAATCTGGGTTCTGCAAATCTGACCTGAATTACCACAGAAGAGAACATTTTCTGTGCAGGCCTCAGAGGTGAGCCACAGAGATTAATAAAGATGGCTCTAAGAATTGCAGTCATTTAGCCAAGGAGGCAGAGGGTGGATGCGGTGATGGCTGCCAAGTTTACACAACACTGTCATGCAGGGAATTACAGCCCGTAAAGTCTGAGCACGGGAGGGTGGGCTAGGCCTACAGCTCCGGGCCTTCACCTCTGCTCCCGGGACCCTGTTGACATAACGTGAGCATTTGGACAATGAGGTGACCTTCCTCTTCAGAGGAGCAGAATAGCAGGGGGAGGCCAGCACTGGGGACAGGACTATCTTCCTGAGGGCAGAAGAAGGGTCCCTGTGTGCCTGGCCGGGCCCAGGAGGAGCTGAACATGGAGCAGACCCTGTGCATCTGACTCTAAACTGGCCTCCTGTCCCTCAGGAGGGCCTCTGGGAGGAAGACTGGGACAGAGTCATTATTTGCCTACATTTCCTATTCCATTCTGCTGGTGAGGTAGACTCTTCACAGTTTTTAAAATAAAACAAATGGAAGTGCTCTGGTTTAAAGCGTTGTTATAGGGATACCTGGGTGGTTCAGCAATTGAGCATCTGCCTTCGGCTCAGGGTGTGATCCCGGGGTCAAGTCCCACATCGGGCTCCCTGTAGAGAGCCTGCTTCTCCCTCTGCCTGTGTCTCTGCCTCTCTGTGTCTCTTATGAATAAATAAATAAATAAAAATCTTAAAAAATAAATAAGCAAATGTTGTTATAGTTTTCTTTTAGGGACCATAGTCAATGACTCTTGCCATTGGATATGATAATTTATTGTAAGTTCGTCAAGTATCAATCCCAGACTTGTCTCCTCAAGCTTCCCTTGCTGCCCTTTCAATAGGCTTCCCTACCTGGAGCCTGGTGAGGTGGTGCTCCTTGCCAGCCTCTTGCTGGACAGGCACAAGGAACAGGACCCCAAAGGAAGTATCACTTCTAAGAGCGAATGCATCAAAAGGGGGAGAAAAATGTATGCATGTCACCTTGAGCAGTACCTGGTAGGACTTGGTGGGAGGCCAGTCTGGCAAGATTTTAATGGAATAGAAGAAATATAAACATATTGGACAGTAGGGGCTTTGAGTCCAACGGATTGAATTTTAATTCAGTCCCCCTTTAGGGACTGATTGCCACTCTATGAGAGGATGGGTAATGGAGGAAGAGGAGGAAGAGGGGAGAAAGAAGGAAAAGAAAGATTCTGTAGCAGCAGAAGACACTATTGTAAACTTTAAGGCACTAAAACCCACTTCACTACCCAAAGGGAGTTTCTCGGTTTCCCTCACTACCTAGATGTCAGTATCCTCTCTTCACTGCAAGTGCCTCCCTCCGTCAGAGGCAATCCCAATGATGTCAATTGCTCATTTAGGCGCATAACCTTTGGCAGAAATAGCGTGTATTTACTAATGCCCGACTCCGGGTGACAAGTCCACATAGATAAAGCTCTCCCGTCAAGGCCATCTCCCACTGATGACCTTTGGGGCACTCGTGCTCAGCTTTCTGCTTTGAGAACTTCCTAGTGAAGTCCCCCTTATCACTGGGAAAGCGTGACCTCTAACACACAAAGCACACCATGGAGCAGGGGCAGCAGAACTCTCTGACTTTCAAATCAACTTGGCTTTGCTTACCTTTGAAATAGAGCATTTGTATTTTGAAACTGTTTATGAGAAGTTCTCTGAGTACTGACCTGCAAACACAAATACCAAGAAATTCTGGGGCCAGAGTGTCCAAATCACTGGGATAAGGACAATTGAGCTGAATAGTAATAAAATCTGACTCCAATTGTTTAAGCTTTCGAATCCTCCAATGACAATCCTTCCTTGGCTTGGTCCTGTGTTCCAAGGAAAAGAGCACAGGATTTTGAAATAAAAAGAGTGTGTTTGAGTCTTCACATTGCTGTCCAGAAACTGTGAGGACTTAGGTATACTGCTTTGTTCAGGAAACTGAGCTTCAGTTTTATGAGATGTAACAGGGGATGGCAACATTGACTTCACAGGATTTTTGAGAGGATAGATGAAGTAATGAATGCTTTCCAAGTGCTTTCATGAGTAGGCCCCTCCCAACCCCCATTTTATAGATAAATACACTGAGGTCCAAAAGGTTGAGTAACTGGTACAAAGCAACACAGCTGGTAAGTATTAGATTCTGAAACTTAGGTCAGAGTAGGTGGTCAAAGAAATTTCTGTTAAAATGAGATTAACATCATGTTACAATGATTCTGTCTTCCTCAGAAATTTGCCTTTGGGGCAAAAAGAACCGTGGTGCTCTTTAACATTTTTACAAATTGCGTTAGGCTCAATTTTCTTCTATGAGCTATTCTTGGAGATAAAAAGGAGAATGAGCCCCTGTTGCATTTGTTTTCTGATCCTTGTAATATAAAAATTATAACAGAATTAATCCAGAACTGGAGATGTAAATTGAGGAGAGCATCCACAAATAGAGTCCTTAGTATTGAGCTTTGCAAATAATACATGTTTAATGAGTGTATGTTGATTGAGTGTTTAGGAAGATTAGTTCTCCACTGTTCTGATAGAGGGCCAACCAGTCCTGGAAAAGAACACAGACCTTTTATATGGCTTTAAGTGTCCTCATCTGTAGGAAAATAAACATGCATTGAGTTAGGACAACAGGGCTGGAGTCAACGTGACACTCTAGGAACTACAAAATCACGTCAGTTATTTTGGCAAATGGAGTTCTAGACACTTGCCACAGCACCAGATGATGTTTATTCCAACAAGAAGATTATTATAATGCATCTTTTGAGTTAAGTTTTTCCTTTTACAAGGACATTGTGTCAGATTCAGTTAAATAAACTAAGGCTGACTGCCTACCAAATGCAGTTGCTTTTCACTCTCAAAAGCACACCTGTATCTTTGTACAATGTCTTTCCGACTTGGTCCTCAGAATGATCTCAGGGAATAGATAGAGCAGGTATTATAATTTGTGATCTTTATGGGGTGGGGCTGGGGAGCTTGGGTGTCCTGCCTGCGTCTAGCAAAGTGGCTGCTCTATAAACAATACATGATGAATCAAAAATAAACAATAGCTCTCACTGAGTGCTTTTACTGAGTGGCAGATACTACTTTAGGCGTTCCACATACACGGACACATTTCTTTAAGGAGAACTCGGCAGACCTGATGAGTGTGTGTGCCTGCCACTCGCCAGCTAAAGCACCTTGGTCCCAATTTCATCACCTAGAATATAAGGAATAATGACAGGGTAACTTCGTAGGGTTGTTGATACACATGCACAAAACATTAGAAATAGAGCTAGCATACCTGGATGCTCACTAAATACTGGCTACTGTTTGTATTTATCCCAGAGCAACCTCTCAAGTCATTGGTGGAACTAAGATTTGAACCGGGCTGCCTGGCTCAAGAGCCTATGTCTTTAATCACTATTTTGAATGAGTAACCAAACAAGTGAATAAATAATCTAGAGTCACTCTGCAAGATAGTGGCTAAATCCAAGTCCCCTGTCACTCTCTAGTGACAGTTGTAGCCGTAGGTATAGGCTGGGCCCTGGCAAGTGCACGGATCCCCTTCTTGGGAGGAAGCTGGAAGTGGCTGGATGCCACTTACGGGTTTCACACTCCCCTTCCCTGCTCAGGTCACACCACCTTCCAGGCTGCCGAGCCTGCACACGGTTAGAAGTACACTCCTACCCTGCAGATGTCAGTGCTTTTGTGTTTTAGGGGTAGAGGACTGGATTCTTTGGCACACTGAAGGAGAAATGAACTGAGTGGGCACAACTCTGAGAAGGGGCATTTGAATAACACTTTCTGGTTTACAAAGGACTTTCCCATCCATTTTCTCACTCCGTCATTGGACTTAGATTATAATCTCCATTTTTGAAGCAACCCAAGTGCAGAGGCATCATGTGGCTTGCCCTAGTGACAGGGTTGGCAAACTCCAGAACCTAGACTTTCACCAGGGTCTGCTGACTCTGGATTCCATGTTCCTTCCTTGACCAAAAAAATTGACCCTTACGTTGAGGGAGCTTTGTCCTTGGTCTTGTGGTTTGTCCTGGGCCTAAGAAAAATTATTTCATGATATTTCCTGCATAGATTTTGATCTTCTTGCGAAAAATTTGGCTTGGACCTTTGTGAAGATGGAGAAATGGGACAGGATGAATTTCCAGGTCACATTTATGGCCATGAAATCTGTGATTCTTTTCCAAGATTTTATGAAATTAAAATCATTTACTTGGAATGCTTGGTACAGAAAATATCATAGCAACTGTAAAGAGCTATTTATTTGCAACCATCTAACCATGCACTGTGACTGAAAAATATGGGAGAAGGAAAGGGGACATCGAGAAAATTATTCTATTTGTTTCACACACACTATTGTCTTATTCCGATGTTTTATTTCGAAATTTGTTCACGGCACTCTTCCACTTAAAACAGTGCTCTCTGGATCCTCCTCATTTCATCCTGCTTCTTTCCCTCATGTGTATAGAGATTGTTTTTCATTTCGAACCCAACTGCTTCTTCTTTGATTCTGTAGCAAATCGCCCTTCTGAGTGTGTGCCATAATTACTCCCATGGCAATGGGCTCAAGTTAGAGACAGACCATTATGTGAGCCCACAGCCTAAGCCGAGAGACCAGAGCTAAGAGTCCCTTTTAAAACTGCTATCCTTAATGATAGGGGGCCAGAGGTAGAAAATTACTGGCATTATAAATTGCTTTTTCCAAAAGGGTTTTGTCCCTATCTTTTTAAAAAGCTGTGCCACACTGAGAAAATTTCTCTACATTTTTAATTGTAGATAATTTTGTGTAAGAAAAATCTCCCAGTGAAAACAGTCTAATGAAATGTGCTTAGTTTGGCTTCGGCGGGGCTCCATGTCTTCCTAAATGAGTGCATAAAAACACACACAAACAAGATTTGCTACTACCTAAAAGTGCAACGGATAATTTGCATCAAAAGCAATGGAAGAAATTGAGAAGTGGGGATGGGCTCCTCCCTGGAGCTCTACTGTAAAAGAGTAGGGCTAAAGGAAGTGTGGTGTGCTGCCACCCAGCGGTGAGCCACGGACGACTACCGGGATCCCTCACTTATCCGGAACCCAGCCTTGTCTACCTGGAGGATGGACTAGCAGCAGGAGGACAGGGCAGGAGACCCCAGCGCTGCAGAAGGAACTGCTAGGAGGAGATGACTTCTAAAGCTTATGTGCTTTATGAAGAAAATAGCATGCTTTTTAAAGGCATGATTCTAACAAGCTTGGTTTTCAAAACTTACAGCATGTTAGAAGCAAATAATTAAGCATGGAAAGAAAGCAAGTGAATATATTTGGTTCTTCATAAGGATTTATTTTATTCTTTTTTTTAAGATTTTGTTTATTTATTCATGACAGAGAGAGAGAGAGAGAGAGAGAGAGAGGCAGAGACACAGACAGAGGGAGAAGCAGGCTCCACGCAGGGAGCCTGACATGGGACTCAATCCCGGGACTCCAGGATCATGCCCTGGGCTGAAGGCAGGCGCCAAACTGCTGAGCCACCAGGGCTGCCCAGGCTTATTTTATTCTGACGAACGCCAGTATCAACCAGTGCTACCCCAGTTATGGACTCATGTTAAGGGTGATAAAACAGATTCAGAGAAGATCCGTTAGCCAGTGGATGAAGTCTGTCTTCCTATTTTGTGAGGATTTTGTGACCTCAAAGCTCATGTTTCTTCCTCTTTTTTATCCTTTCCAAAGACAGGCACGCTGAGAAGCAAGCCCCAATGGCAGGACAATGGCAGGAGACAAAAATAGAATCAGTACTTAAAATTTGCCACGCTCTGGAAGGATCGGGTACTCTCCAGTTCCCAAATACATTTATTTTAGAGGATAGTCATCACAACTTTGCATCATCAAGATGTCCAACTGCCTACAGCCTTCTCTGCAAGCAGTAGGGAGCTTCCTGAGGGGGATACAGGGCGTTCGATTTTGGGATCCAAGTGTAGCTTTGCCTTTCACTAGCTGTGGGAACTTAGACGTGTTACATCACCTCATTGTGCCTCTGTTTCCTCATCTGAAAAATTAACATAATTATTCCACCTACCTCATGGAGTCGGTTTGGAGGATTAAGTGAGGCAATTCTTATAAATAGTTTAAAGTACTACCTGAGAGTTGGTAGCCATGGCATATCAAGCATAGACATTTTAGAAATGTAAAAGCTCACAACCTTTACGGACTAAATCTGAGCTCTTATTTAAATTGCTTATCTGTTCATTCATTCATTCAACACACATTTACTAAGTACATATTATGAGCCAGCAGCAGATAGCCACTAGGTAAACAACTATAAATAAACTACCACTCTTCCCAACTAGGGACTCAGATATGTAAACAAAAAGTTGCCATGATGAGGGAAGGCTGGGAAAGCATCTCTGTGGGAACAGAGATATGGGAGCACATATATCCTATCTCACCCTGGAGAGGTCAGGACGGCTGCCTGGAAGGAGAGGAGGGAAGGGGCATTCCAGTGAAGGACACAGCGTGTATAAGCAAAGATTGAAATGAAAGAAGAGTGGGTGATTTTTCATGTCAGGTGTTGGGTGTATAGGTGGGGAGCAGAAGGATATGAGGCTGAGAAGGCAATATACATATATATTTTTTCTAATTACATAATATTGAGAAAGCTGATTCACTCAGGGAACTACTTACAAAAGATATATCTTTTTTTGTTTTTTTAAAAAAAGAACTTAATTTGCAGTCTTGGGGTACTCCTCTGATTTGGAAGCTTAAGAGAGAAGAAGTAAGACATTTTTAGTTCAAATTTAAATTATTATCTACCCACATCTTACATTTCTTACCGTAAAAGTCAGATGAGAAGCAGCATGGCCCTAGAATCAGTTCTAACATGATGTGTAACACGTTATCATGATGTGTCCTGGTCCATGTCCACTTGTCACTGCCTGGCTGTCAGGCTAGGATGAAAATGAGCATTAGAGATTTGGCTGGTGCCTGAGTGAGCCAGGCCATGCTTGCACTTCTGGTGAGCCAGAAAATGTCTTGTGTTGAGCAGCTGACATGAAGTAAGTAGGTAGGTTCTCAACAAATATCAGCATATTTTTAAAAATCATTATTGTTATTATTATCACTATAAATTTGGGTTAAAAATTCTGCAAATATCTGAGTATAAATATATATAAGTCCTGGCAGCTGATGTCATGTTTTATTCATTTCCTGTTGCCCAGTGCCTGGCCCCAAGCCTGCCCCGTGGTAGGTTCTTCATTGACCTTTGTTGAGTACTGACTGAACATCTGGATTTGGACATTTCCAGAGTGTGCCTATGGTAACTGAAAGCCTCCACAGCTGTTAATAAACCCTGGGGAGCATGTATGGTGTGGGAAGACAAGGCTTTGGACAGCAGCTACAGGACATTGACATGAACAAGGACCATGCAGGCAGGGAAGCAGGTGAGGGAGACAGACAGAGTGCCAAGATGGGGCTGAATTTCACAGTGGGACCCCAGGAGACTTGAAATCATGTGATGCCAGTTTGTACTCTGAGAATTCCTTCACCACATTCTATACCGACATGACATGGCTTCCATTGAACTGACCTTTGCCTTACTTTAACAGACTATTGAAAGCAGCAAAATAGCAATGTTCATGTGATTAGTGACAGCCTTTTTCAAGTCTGAGGACTCGTATACAGTTTCTACTAGTGTCATAAAACCACATATGGAGGATAGTTAGGCTTTCCTACTCCTCATCCTCATTTAGGCTTTAACCTGAAACTTCAAGCTGGCTCCGTATAGTTCAGCAAGACTTATTCCCTTTACTATCAATAATGTAATGGTGATTCATCACACATTTTGGGAGGACCTCTCACTTGGAAGGAGTTGGTTGGACTCTAGAGGATTAGTGGGTTGAGAACTGAGTTGGTTCAAATTGAAGGCATTCGGCTCTCTTACGAGGCTGAATCATACATCCCAATGGAAACTTTCCCCATCCTGGGAGTCATTAATGTGTCATAACCATAATTCAAAAAATTATTGGGTGTTTAGGACTTCCTTTCTCACTTGGCCCCAGATTCTTATCCTCACACACAAACTCAACCTTCAGAATATCAATGAAGGAAGAGATCTTCCCATCACCTCCCTTTGGAGCAATAATGTGAGAAGAGACACAACCAAAATACATCTACTCTGGGCTTCCAAGGAGGGCCATAATTTTTGCCCTCCTAAGTCTTTGTGTGTGACTGTAGCCTCTTGTTCTCAAAATCTTGGCACTTTTTCCTCCTGGCAGGCCCTAGTTGACTAGTCAAAATGAAGTACTCCTCCCAGGTTGGCAATTTGGCTCACTAAAGGCCAACCCATAAAGGACACCTGCAAAGTGAAGGGACAGAGGCTGTGCCTCTAAGGATGGGAGTCTACCTTGTCAGTGTTTTATAAGCAAAGCTGAATTTCTAGGTGCCCTCCACATAGGAGCAACTTTCTGTTTCTATGTTTGCCATCAGGGATCATGAAATGGAGGGGTGACAGGGATGGGGTCTGGTGTTTGTAAAAGTCGTTCAGGTTCATGTCTGAAAGATGAACAGTGATGCCAAGACCAAATGACCAGTGAAGACAAGGAGAAGGATGACAGAGAAAGACATCTTTAAAGGCATCACCCCCTACTTGCCCTTCTTGCTGTCCCTTTGTGAATCCTGCAAATTTCGATGTTGATGTCGATATTTAATTTTATCTGCAGAAAGAAGGGAAAGTAGATCTCGTTAGACATTTAAAGACAGTCATCTGTGTTTCTTATTTACTTTTAGATAAGCAACATACCCACATAATTTACTCTTGATAAACACTACTGGAACTGCTTGTTTGCCAGACATGTGACTTTTAAACCGTGAACAGTTTGAGATGTTACCAGAGCAAAACTCTTCATTCCTACTTGCCAATCCCCATCACACACACACGTGCACGCACAGAGCATTTTTTGAGCCATATTTATAGATGTTACCAATACCCCGTGCTTGCATCCGTCCCTGTTTAAATATCTTCATGCCCATATGTTGTGACATCAGTCAAACTCTGCTCCCTGCCAGCTCTACTGTGTTCCTCACATGCCCAGGGGCTCTCTTGATTTGCTCCCCAGCCTCCCAAACCCTATCACCCTCCAGAGAGTTCCATACGAGGGAGGAGGATTTCTAGGGCATGCACAGAAATAAGGACATGGCGGCCAGGCCTGTGGGACAAGGACATCTGTCTGACTGCTCCACTCATTTCTGCCCATGACCTCATAGAGGCCTCAGTTGGATCAGGCAATTAGTATGGTCAGGATCAAATGCCACCCAATTTAATTCAATTACTGTTCACCGCAACAGAAAATATGGTTATTATAGTGACAGGACTTGTGTGAGGAATACAGGCTCCGGGCCAGCGACCTGCCAACATGCCGCCAAACTGTGAGGAGCAGGGAGGGTGCAGATGAGGATGATTGGACAGGATGGGGCAGAACCAAACCTGCTCCCGAGCCACAGACGTGGGGCTGATGTCTGACTACCATTGCCCAGAGGCCCCTTTCTGCCAGAAACCCACAGATGATGGGAACATATCTGTTACCCAGGCCCAGAATTGAGATGTGGGGGAGCCAGCTTTAGCTGTTCCATGAGATCCTGGGGAGAAAGGGATAAAGTACAAGTGACAGCAGCCAGAAGAGAGGGAGCTATTTTCCAAAATTACCACTATCCACTGGAAGAAAGACAGTCTCTTCAGTCAATGGTGCTGGGAAAATTGGACATCCACATGCAGAAGAATGAAACTAGAGCACTCTCCTTCACCATACACAAAGATAAACTCAAAATGGATGAAAGATCTAAATGTGAGACAAGAGTCCATCAAAATCCTAGAGGAGAACACAGGCAACACCCTTTTTGAACTTGGCCACAGTAACTTCTTGCAAGATACATCCACGAAGGCAAAAGAAACAAAAGCAAAAATGAACTATTGGGACTTCATCAAGATAAGAAGCTTTTGCACAGCAAAGGATACAGTCAACAAAACTCAAAGACAACCTACAGAATGGGAGAAGATATTTGCAAATGACGTATCAGATAAAGGGCTAGTATCCAAGGTCTATAAAGAACTTATTAAACTCAACACCAAAGAAACAAACAATCCAATCATGAAATGGGCAAAAGACATGAAGAGAAATCTCACAGAGGAAGACATGGACATGGCCAACACGCACATGAGAAACTGCTCTGCATCACTTGCCATCAGGGAAATACAAATCAAAACCACAATGAGATACCACCTCACACCAGTGAGAATGGGGAAAATTAACAAGGCAGGAAACAACAAATGTTGGAGAGGATGCAGAGAAAGGGGAACCCTCTTACACTGTTGGTGGGAATGTGAACTGGTGCAGCCACTCTGGAAAACTGTGTGGAGGTTCCTCAAAGAGTCAAAAATAGACCTGCCCTACGACCCAGCAATTGCACTGCTGGGGACATATCCCAAAGATACAGATGCAATGAAATGCCGGGACACCTGCACCCCGATGTTTATAGCAGCAACGTCCACAATAGCCAAACTGTGGAAGGAGCCTCGGTGTCCATCGAAAGATGAATGGATAAAGAAGATGTGGTCTCTGTATACAATGGAATATTCCTCAGCCATTAGAAACGACAAATACCCAACATTTGCTTCAACGTGGATGGAACTGGAGGGTATTACGCTGAGTGAAGTAAGTCAATCGGAGAAGGACAAACAGTGTATGTTCTCATTCATTTGGGGAATATAAATAATAGTGAAAGGGAATATAAGGGAAGGGAGAAGAAATGTGTGGGAAATATCAGAAAGGGAGACAGAACATAAAGACTCCTAACTCTGGGAAACGAACTAGGGGTGGTGGAAGGGGAGGAAGGCGGGGGGTGGGGGTGACTGGGTGGCGGGCACTGAGGGGGGCACTTGACGGGATGAGCTCTGGGTGTTGTTCTGTATGTTGGTAAATTGAACACCAATAAAAAATAAATTTATTATTAAAAAAAACAAAATTACCGTTTTAAGTGGAATCTCTTATTTATTGTTTTTAAGTCTCTATGACAAATTTGACAATTAAGAAGACAATGTAGACATTAAATCTTTTTATAAAACTTTATCTTCCGTTAAGTGCTATTTATCTCACCACATTTAACAACCAGCACTTTTATTCAACATTTATGCTGCATTCACTGTTGGCCAGCCATTGTTGGATGCTGTTCATGTGGGCCACTTCCTTTTAACCTCCCCAAAACCCTGTAAGCTAGAGGCCTTCATTACCCCCATTTTATAGGTGAGAAAAACAAAGTTTTGAGAGGCTGAATCACATAGTTGTGACAGTAGACTCCAGCTGGATCTGTTGATCTCAGGTCCCTTGTTCCTGACCATTTTGCTGAACTTCTCCTTAGCTTTTTTCCCCTAAATCTTTTTGGCCTTTCTATGCACACCTTCATGTCACTGAAGAGAGAGTGAAGTATTCCCAAATACTCAGAAGTACATCAGATAAACAAGAGCCCTGGTCCACGCAGAATCATACCATCATTTCTTAACCAGCACAGTGGTTAAACACATCGAGCTCTGTGTTCAAATCCCAGCCCTGCTACTTCTGGCTGTGTGACTGGGAAATCTCTGTATATCAATTTCCTCATGTGTAAATGAGGAAAATATTTCCTCATAGACTTGTGGGAAGAGCTATTCTACTCAACGCACTTAAGATAGTACCCAGGAAAAGTATGCAAAAATTGTCAGCCCTTTTCACAACTTCAGGAAGCAAATAATGCAAAGATTGGAAGCAAAGTTATTTTCTTCTGTAAGCACACGTGCATGCTTCGAAAGGTAGACTACACATATTGGCAGTGTACACAATAGTCAGTCTTTCACTGGGCACTGTGGTCTCAAAAGCTGACAGCCCAGACTTGGTGGGGGTGGGGAAGCTGTAGGAGAACTGAGTGACTCCTGAGCAAGTTCCTTTTGGGGTCAAGTAAGGTATTCCTTTAACCCAATACCTTATCTTAGGCTCTACCTCTTTTTACTGAGGAGCACAGTGAATGGGATAGACTGGGGGACTCCCACAGGGAAGGGGCAGTTGTCCCTCCACCCCCAGATTATACTGAGTGACAGGAAGTGCTTATGACCCTTCACATTCCCTCTGGTCCTTCACATTCCCACTGTCCCCCATTTCAAAGAATCAGGAGTGTACAGTACTGGGTGTCCATTGTGGTAAATGGCCTTCACACAAAATCTCTGGGTTTGCCAACATGCTTTATTTAGATGAAGCACTGTCTAGTAACTTTGCAGGGAGTTTTGAAAATTCTGGAAACTCATGGAATTTCCTCAAGGCCTTACCACTCTTGCTTGGGTCAGCATGGTGATACCTCTGTGAAGCCAGGGTGGGGGCAACTCCAGCCAGATGAAATACAGTGTGATGCTTTGAGTCATACTTATGTTGTTCATGATTATTCTTAACCACTTGAACTTCTTCTAGGGCCAGGGTCACTTTTGCAGGCACCACTGATCTAAGCTACTATGCATCTCAGTATAAAAACCAAGTGATATGAGCTCTGGTCTGGAGTCAGGCTTTACAGTGATAATTTCCTCTCTCCACCAGTGCCCATCCCAGCTCTATATCACTCTGACATGATGTGATGAACGACCATGTTCAGTGCCCATTGTGATCACTTATGATGTCTTGGTGCCACACCCTCTGCTTTCAGATCCCCTGTGGAGGATACAAGGTGAGTTACACAAGCCACATCATTTCGTTAGTTTTGACTGAGCTTTATGGAGTTATAACTCTGAGAATGGTGCTTTCATTAAGAGGAAAATATCCTAACTGGAAATGGTGCTTCTTCTATGGAACTGAAGCTGGAATAAACAGAGTGAACCTGAACAGAAAAGCAGGCACCTGGCAATTCTTCCTTGTTGTTGTTGCTGTTGTTTTTTAAGATTTTATTTATTTATTCATGAGAGACACAGAGAGAGGCAGAGACACGGGCGGAGGGAGAAGTAGGCTCCCTGTGGGAAGCCCAATGTGGGACTCGATCCCGGGACCCCAGGATCATGACCTGAGCCAAAGGCAGCCGCTCAACCACTGAGCCACCCAGCCATCCCTCTTCCTTGTTTTATGCTTCTGAGTAAGTGCTGTTGCCCTTCAGCCTCAGTTTCCCCATTGCTATGGGAAGTGAAGTCCATCCTACAGCCCACCCTGTCTCCTGCAAAATAAGTTGGATTAGTCTACAACGCCCTGAGCCCTCCAATGGCCAATGCTGTAAATTTAAGTTAGAATTGCTGGTATTACTCAGACCAGGAGAAGAAATGTTTCCAGTTCTGGGAAGAGCAGGGCTCACAGCTGTAGCTGAATATAAGACGAGGGAGGATGACAGACCACAGACACGGGCTCTTGGGTGCCTCAGGCAGAACCTGGGGAGAAAATGGCAGCCACAGTCAGGTAACTGTTTCAGGTTACTCTCCATGTTACAATGAAGAGATGTTATCTGGATTTCCACACCAGCTGAGCTCCTGCATAATAATATTTTAAACAACGCAGAGCATAACACAAACAGATCCACTGAGCATCTGGGGAGCCTGTTGCACCCAGGCTTGCCCAAACTGGCCTTTCTTATTGTAGGGTGTGGGAGAACACAGGGCTTTGTGGGTCCCTGGAGGGCCTGCCAGGCTTGGAGCTGTTGCTCGGCTGTGGGAGGCACGCCAGTTCTCAGGTCTGCTAATGAGTGGTGTGGTGTCTGGCAAGGGCCTGGCCTGTGAGTGAGTGTGACTAATCATGAATCTTTTCAATAACGCTGACAGTTCATTCTCTGCTCTCTCCTTCGCCTGCTCTATGTGCTGGAGCTGGCTGAAAGAGGAGCAAATTAGCCTCATTCTGGAAAAGGCAGGGCATGATAAAGGAGCCCCTAAAACGTTTCCAGTGCTCAGTGCCTGGATGTTTTGCAGCCAGCGTAATTATCTGACTTGGGTGGCTTGACAGGATATTTTTGTTGTGGTTCCCTCTTCTGAATAGCAGGCAGTGTCTGAAGACAGTGCCCTGTTCCTGTTCTGTGAGCTGGTTAACAAAGGTAGGTTTGACACCAGCAAAGACAGTGTCATTATGATCCTGCATATGCTCCAGCCCAAACTGACAACCCTCCCATTTTCCATTCAAAGGGTTCGTTTTATCAGATTAGGTTTCTGTCCCCGCATAGGAAATGTGGTAGGCCTTAAATGCCCTGGACTCCTTAATTGAGGGTGGGAGCCAACGAGGGGATGAAGCTTTCCTCAGATGGCTCTGCCTCCCTGCCACCCACTTTGATGCTTGATGAGTTCACTGTGCTTCTAACATCAAACTGTGTGCTCTGTCACGGGGAAGGTGTGTCACTGTGGGTGCATGCATGTGCATATATCTCAGAAAAGTTAGTAATGCAATTTGTTGATTAGTGGACTGGAAGAATTTCAGGCTGGAAGGAGGGCTTTGATGATGTTTGACCAAAATGTTTAGAAAGGAGTAGTCATTGTCCAATGGATATGGTACTGTCATCATGAACTAGACCTCTGAGAATGACTCACAGATAATTTCTTAATAACAGAGCCAAAGCATTTGGATTTTGAGAGACATGAGCTAGTGAAAGGGGAAGGGATGTGCAACAAGAGCTGGAAGACTAAGGCAGTGTGTAACATCCCTTATTCCCTAAAATAAACATATTGTCTGGCACTTTTCACCCTTGAGTATGTAGGCCTGTTTCTTCTCTCTTTCTCAGCCTGGTAGGACTACTACTAACTTTTAAGGAGATCCAAAATGCTAACTAGAGAGATTCAGGCTGTATTTTCCAAATTAAAAATTGAGACATGTGTTCCAACATGTGTCAGAATATTTTCAGGAATGTTAAGTGAAAGTATTTAAAATTAGAGCTTTCTTTGAACATTCTGACCACAGAAGTCTCTTTCCATTTCTGAATGCCTTGTGTGCATAAGGTGTCATGGATTGCAGTTTCAGGTAGGAGTTGTAACTGGCGACCATAGGTCAGATCTGCCTTCAGCCATGTGGCGTATGATACATGCAGTGTCTCAAAAGCCAGGAAATTTCTCATAAACATCTGAATTTCTAACTTTCTCTTTAAAAATCCTAAAATCTGGCAACATGGACTTCATAGACCAGCCTGGAACTGAATGGTGGCTGCCTTTTTACAGTATACCTTGTCACACTCCTCACTTCTTTTTAGGGCTTCCTATTTAGCCTCCTTTTCCTACTTACATGATCCACCTGCCTCTCCAAGCATTTGGACTTGTGCTTGCTGACTCAGTCACATAACATGCTGGTGGTCTGCTCACCATCACGGAAGGGACAGAGCGTCTTCACTCCTGTCAAGTCATGTCCCACCTCAGATGGCTGATCCTCAGCAAGATATGGGCCAAGATGTGACATTTAATACTTGAGGTATTGGGAATCCCAATGCCTATGATATGTTTTCAGCTTTCCTTCTTTGATCAGAGAAGATCCCCAAAGAGGGAATAATCAACAGATGATTTGGGTCATTCCTTGATGATATAAAATGCAAGACACAAGCATCTCATATGTGTTGTTTGTTCTATGCTTGTTCATCACATTTGGGGCCAGTTGTGTAACCACAAAAATCATTTTTAGAATAGATGGCTGGGTCTGGGAGCAGGACTTGGGGATAGGAAAATTATTTGGCTTCCAGATAATATACTGATTAAGTATGGGACTTCTTAGAGTGTTTTGAACTAGTTCAGTAAGGGATGAACAGTGATGAGTATGTACAAATTTAGAATTCAGGATGGTGTTAGTTGTTCCAGAGTGTGTATGTGAGTATATATGTGAATATGTATGTGATCATCTTAGATAATTCTTAAATCTTCTGTTTGCCTGAGAACAATATTTTGAACTGTATCATCTTATGAAAAAACATAACTCACAACTCACAGATACAACATATTTTTAACAAAATTCTCCTGGAAGGTGAAAATCGTATTAACAAGTATCCAGGAAGATACATTAGTGTTTGTGAAAATCATGGTGTCATTTATGACACTTGTCAACTAGTAGTAGACCAGTGGGGAAAAAAATAATCATTCATTCCCTCATCAGCAGATATTTACTGAACACCCATTCTAGGTCAAACCACATAAAAGTGTCAACATTTGAGTTTTTAATCCATGAAAACAGAAATCTCACAGGGTTCAACATGTAATGTACCAGGGGCTACATTAGGTACTGGTGATACAAGAGTAAGAAATAGGAAGAATGGCCATGCAAACAGCAGTGCAATGAAAGGTCCTAAGTGCAATGATAGGGAAGTATAGAAAGGCTTGTGAGAACCTAGGGAAGGTAGAAGTCAGAGAGGGGAGGTCTTTTGTGGTGAACATGGTAATCTCAGTAGATGATGAAATCTTTTTAAAATTATTAGTAGTAGTAGCTAATATAAATTGAGGATTACTATTACAGCTCCCTGTTGAAGATTTTACATTTATTTCATGTTATTCTCACAGAATCCTATGAAGTAGATATCACAATTCCTCTATTTCAGAAGAGAAAACTGGAGAACAGAGAGGTTACAGACTGTATCCAAATTACACAGCTGGTAAGTGTTGGAGCTGGGATCCACACCATGACGTGTAAACGCAACATTGCCCTGGTTGTGAATAAATAGCAGAAAAGAAGTCTGACTTTTCGTGTCAAATCTTTCTAGAGATCCATAACCCACTAGGTTTCAGTCCCTAAAAGGCAGTTCGTAGGTGCAAGTATAGACCACTTAGAGTAGAAGTAAATAGGAGCACACTGACACTCACATTCATGCACACATGCACACTTTGAAATGAACTTACCCCATTCTGAGTCCTGAACTTGTTATATACTCAACAATATAACACAAAAGCAGTAAAATGCGATGGTTTCTCAACCAAGTCTCCTAATAATGAAACACAATGAGAATGTTGCCATGATGTAAATTCCAGGGATATTCCATGAGGAATCAGCTCCCATTTGTACAATGATTGATTCTCCTAGGAGGAATTTGAAATGGTCATTATTCCTTGGCATAGCCTCGGGGAACATCAGGGCAATAAAAAATCAAAAAGAAAATTGTAAATTAGAGCCCTTGAGCATCACTTCATCATGAGCACAATGACATTTGGTTTCCTGGGTTCTCAGGGCTCTTTATGCAACTAGCCCCTGGCTCTGTCCTTTCCAGAAAGAATCCAGAAGCCATTCTTACAATGTAGCCTCCCTTCTGATCTCAGCAGGGCACTTACAGCCAAGAGTTGAAGTGTGATCCTTAGTCCTGAGATGGAAAAGAGGCATCAATGTGGAAGGAAAAACAGTGAAGGAGAGCAGACCATCAGGAGAGGTGTCCATCACCTCCTTCTCCTTCCACTTCCTGTATTCCCGAACTCAACTCTTAGCAGAAGTAGCCTTTGTAAGAAGAAAACCAAGTCTCAAGTTCTAATGGATTGACAGGTGACTCAGAAGAGATGTTATACTCCTTCCACCGTGATGATAGAAGTCTTCAACCAGAAGAGGGTCCTCATCCAACCATGCCAGCACCGTGATCTTGGACTTCCAGCCTTTGGAACTCCAGAACTGTAGGAAAGGAATTAAACGTTATAGAGAAAATCTCAAAGAGAAAAAAATGTGAAAAACCAAAAAATGCGGAAGTAGTCATGAAAAGAGGCTTCTTGTCAATTACTGTTAGTGAAAGGAAAATGACATCCCCAGAGGGGAGGGGTAGGCTGTGGCTGATACACCACACCCTGCCATGTCAATTACATCAACACTAACATGGTAATAGGCGAGTCCCCAAATTGCACTGGTTTAGCACAAAGTTTATTTTTTGCTTAAACATCAGTCTAAGGTGAGTCCTTTGCAAACAGCCTTCCATACAATGTTTCAGGGACCCAGGCTCTCTCTATATTGCAGTGTCATCCCCTAGGGCCTCAGATCCCACGACTCCAACCAGAGAACGGAGGGCAACAGAGAGCTTGGAAGATCACAGGCAGGTTTTCATGGGCCAGGCCTATGTGTCACACATTACTCTTGCCTGCATTCCTGACCCCAACTGAGCCAGTGTGGACCTTCATAGACACCAGGGCAGCCACTTTTCAGATATGACTCTGCACCGTGGAAGGGAAGCCTGAATCTTTGATAGGTAGCTCTTGTCCCTGCCACACCTGCACACATATTACAATTTAACGGATGAACTTTAAAAGATTGTTCCAGAGGGTCCCACTCTCCAATTGCTCACCCATTTCAAAGAACTACTAACATGCTGAGCAATTTATAGCAGGGCTCTACTTAATCCCAAGGCTCAAACAACTGAGAAGGTGAACCTAGGAGTTCACTGTTATTTGTAAGATAAATTATATTTATTACGAATTCCATTCTTTTTCTGATGCTCTAATTTTGAAACATTTTCTGTTAGATTCTAGGTCCCTAGAAATGTTACTGTATTAATCACTTTCAGAATGAGCATCTTTTATGGTAAATCAAAGTTTGTCAGGATACTTTATTATGGTATTATAGACACTTCATTTGGTTTAGGTATACCATAGAAACCTTACAAAGATAGTCAGACTTGTGTCTGTCTATGTGGCGTCTGTGTTTTTAAAACACTTGAAGTTAAAAAGGATTTGCATTTAATGAATCTTTAGATGATTTCCTTCGTGACTTAGGGTGTCATTGTGATAATTTGCCAGGTAGTTCTTATTAAACAGGAGGTAAAGTCCTCAGACATAGCATAGAGGGAGCTATCTTCTGTCTGCCTGGCATGTGTTCATATGTGGTCATGAAGGGTTCTCTCTGATAGTGGGACTAGGGGATTACCAATTCTTTTACAGTTCCAAATTGGTAATTACCAATTACCAGTTCCAAAGGGTGAGGGGCTTTTCCCATCTTATCCTTTCTGAGCATTTCAATTCTGAACACAGGAACAGCTGAAACCCTGAGTGTGTAGGGGATGAAAGAGATCATTTACAGTTTAGTGTAAGATATTTATTTGAAACTAGATTAAAATACATCTATTTCATATCTACATATTTCTATGTATCAGTGTATCTGTATCTGCCTCAGATATGTTGTATTATTATTCCCACCGAATAAGTCTTATCCTTGTGATATACTTCTTCATGTCAGGGATTGTTTCTTCTATTATTTTTATAACCCAACCTCTACCCCCAAAATGTGTACACACACACATACACACACACACACCACCCGGCTTGAAAAAGCAGTCCATGACGTTATGTTGCATTTTATGTTTTCTTATTGAAGAAACAAGATATAGTGGTAAAATAAAGACACCGCAATTCAGAATAATGTATCAGAATCAAGTAATACAGTGAATGAGTGAGTGATATGAGAGTGCAAACATTTTAGGCAACAAGCTGGATTAAGTGGGAGAGAGTTAAGGGTAAACTCCAAGTTTCAAGCTAAGTTATCCTACATTAAAGGGCTATTCTGGAAGTTACGCTCAGTATTTCAATTTGCACTGTACTTGTCAGAACCTAGTTAGAGATCCATACCAACTTACAAGGGAAATCTGGGAAGCACAAATTTTGGTTGGATGTCTTATGACTGAGACAAAATTGGAGTATTTTTAGTAGTGAAGGAGAGAATGGGCTTTAGATAGGCAATTCAGTGTCTAGCAGAACAAAGTCATGTTTTGGGGGCCATCACTGGGAATGGAGTCCTAGAACAAAATGAAGTCAGTTATAGAAAAAAAAGTGCTAAACCAGGTTTTTCCCCAATCTGAGCTGTATTATGGAAATTTCAATTCTGCTGTTCTTTTGCTACACCTGAGGATGGATTCTCTTTGGTGATGGTGATTTGTTGGAAAATATTTCATCAGCAAGCAGAGGGAAGAAGCATACGTAAAGTGAAGATAAAACCAAGGATGGTCTTCTTTTTACTGAAACATACAAGGGCTTTGCCACAGCATAAACAATGATGACAAGATATCTATAATAGCACCCAGGGCTCCCAAGCACCACCAGTACTTGGAAGGGCATTGGACAATTACACACATGGCTTAGGAGTTGCCAGTGTGAGGGGGTAAAAAAATGCACCCTTCTTGACTCCTCTGTTCCAGAAGAGGTCTCTCCACATCACCAGGGAAGAAGATGAATGGGTCCAGTTAAGCTCCATCATGGCACAGTGTGAACTAAGGAAGCTTTTCAAACTGTCCAGGGAATGTTATTAAGTACTTAAATTAGGCCAGTGCCCTAGAACAGCCACATGAGAAATATTTGGTATCTCTCCTCTCTCCCGTGTCTTTCTCCTTTCACCCAGCCATGGGGAACAAGTGAGTTCACTGCCTGAGCAGAAGTAGGTCAGTTGAATATCAAGCTGATAGAAGGCAGTTTGGTGCTAACATTGATTAAATGAGAAGTGAAAAGAAAGTCTCACTCTGAATCTAAATATGGGAATTTAGAAGGGAAAAGGCTAATATTGGGCTACTTAAGAATTAATATGAAAAAACACATTATCAGAGAATCAAGGAATTTCCATCCATGTTAATACTGTATGGTAAAGAAGCCACATTTTTATGTTGATAGGCCTTTAAAATACTTAAGCTTTAGCTGTTAGGATAAAAACTGTTCACTTGTTTTTGGGGAAGTCTTTAAAAACCATATACATTACAGCTCTTCAAATATATATCATGACATACATTATTATTGCTGGACTATTTCTTAAGAATTTTCTAACTGCCACCTTCCACCCTAGAACTGAAAGAGTAACTCCATCATAAAGGGGACAGCTTCTGACAGTCTTGCCTCCACATAGAAATGACAATCTCATTAATGATGCTAAGTTTATATTGTAAATATATTATCACCACTCTCACACCAACTGCTTATGTTAAAAAATAATTACTAATTAGTTCCAGCAAGTGCATTATAAAAGGTTGCTAATTTTAACTATTTTTCTTCTCCCCATTTTAGAAGAAAAATGAGTGATTCAGAGAAGGCAATCTGTTACCTGGAGGAATTTCGAATTTTTAAATGATCATTGATCAGAGTTTTTAAGAATCTCAGGAAAACAGCGGTTCAGATAACAAGAAGGGAGTTGCAGCCTCCAGGTAGTATCTTTCTCCCCAAATTTAATGATAAATCTATTAAAATGACTTTATCTTTGTTTCTAACTTATCTCTTGGTTGCCTTCTAAGATGTGGTCTGAACACCCATCCTACTCTCTGACAGAGGCGGATACTCTTCTAGGTCTCTTCCTCTCTTCCAGCCGGGATACCTGCTCTTCAGCCTCATACAGACGTCTGGTCTCTGTTACCCTTCCCCTCACTCTCTTTAAATACCACCACCACAACCACCCCCATCTTTGCAGCCTCCCTATTCAGCCTAGACTTCAAGATGGAATTTTATAAAGCAGTCTCTCCCCAGACCTTGTCTTCCTTGTCCATCTTGTCCTCGGCAACTTTCCAGCAAAACTCAAATCCAGACTTGATCAACCATCTGATTTCTCTACTTTTAATCAGGGATGCTAGGTACTCACTGCTTGAGAAAAGTATACATTTCTGTATATTGGTTCTACTACAGATTTGTGTCTCTACTACAGCTATTTCCTTAACACTGCCCAGAAATCCTGTCTATTTCCCAAGAGCTTGGATTGCTCATCATGGTGGGGCTGAACCTGACCATTCACCATTCCCAGCTGCAGTCTGGCTGAGCCCATAGTGCTGTCTGGACCCTCTTCTTGCTGAGTTCCACAGCACCTTCTCTTTGCCGAGTTTGTATTAAATGGTCACAAGTGAGGATTTGTTTCAGGGAAATTGGCAAGTATGAAATTTCTGATCTGGGCAGCATGCTATTATTCTTTTATTTATTGAGCACCTACTCTATAACACATCCTGTTCAAGGCTCTGGGAATTGAGTAGGGAATAAAAGCAGGCAAATTCTCTGCCTTCATGCAGATTATAGTTTAAAAAAAAAAAAAAAAAAAAAAAAAAAACATGGACCCAGAGGTCAGACAGTCTTGGGTTCAGAAACTAGCGTTGTCACTAACTAGTTATATGACCTTAGACAATTACCTACACAGTTTATTCAGCTGAAAAGGTTGGAATTACACTTTCTTTGGATGGTTATTATAAAGACTAGAGATAATGTATAGAAAGCTCTGGCACAGTTGTGGCACACAGGTGGTAATAAATGCTGTTATAATTATCATTATTATATTCATCGAATTCTAACCATCTGTATGCTTCACCACAAACTAGTATTATTAAATACATACCAAACAGAGACCGTTATAACATTACTCTAACTCTTTCTGCCCAATAAAACTGTTATATATGTGTCTTAAGTGTTCGTATTCTCCTGCACTCTGATTTTCAATTTCGTGAACATGGTTTAACTCATGGTACATGAGTTTGCAATAATAATAGGATTTGGAATAATAATAACCATGTGTAACATATGGTGACATTTGCCATCTTCCTTGTGAAGGCAGATGTTTAAAGTTAGTGTTGTATTACTTTATTACTTCTGGCGATTATTAACTACTAAGTTTAACGTTCATGCAAAAAGGATGCATTAGGAAACCAGGATCAAGACTTTAAAATAGTACTATCTACAAATATATCTACCAGACCTGCATAATTAATTAGCATGAAATCTATTTTCAAATTCTCTGGCTCATAACTACAGTTTTTCACATGGAAATTGCTACAAGTTCAAACTCTTTATAATTATCTTCATGTTGAAGTTATTACTGACACTTTTATATATTTATCACATTTGATTTCACCTAGGCACCCTGGGTTGAGTTTCTCATGTTGTCCATAATATGTACTTATGGTGATGCTTCCCAAGAAAGTGCAATCGAACTGGAAAAATGTGACTGATTATTTTGCCAGAGGAGGTTATTAGCGGTTGTTCTGGAACTTTAGATACTTAAGCATTGCCTGCGAGAAAGCAAGGAGTGAGGGGGTGTACGTTTGACAGGATTGAGGATTATCGTAAATGCAGATTCCTGGGCCTCACCCTCTGAGACTCCAGTTAGGAGATTGGCCATGAATAATCTCATAATCTGCAGAGGGCACTCAGTGAGGACCTTCCACTTCTTGTGCTGGTGGCCAGCCATCAAAGCTGCAGGTGGGATATCTGCTGAATTGTTATACTTCAAAGCTTTTCTTACAGTTTTTCCTGCAGTTATTCTACTCTAGGAGAGCTTACAGCTTTACCTTGACCCCACCTTCATTGAATCTTTTTATAAATATTTATTTGTAAAGAAATTATATGAGCCCTATTTCTTGAACTGAAAATTAAGCCACACATACTGACAATTTTAACCATGATTTAAGGGGAAAACATGAAACTGGAAATATCACACCAATTCTTGGCAACACTGGAGGTCAAATCAATTTGATTACAAAAGGATTTGCTCAAGGCCCATCAAGGGCCAGCCAGTGCACTAGGTCTAGAGTAGAGAAATGTATGAGACGTCAAGGAGCTCGACATCCATCAGACAAAAGAAGCATATAAACAAAAACTAATAATATAACAGTTGAAAGATTAAGGCATGAAGAAGATGTCATGGAAATGATGGTGAAGAAACATTGAATTTCATGTGGATGCCCAGAGAAGAAGTGACATTTAAGCGGACTTTGAAAAATAGGTGTAAATTCATTCAATAGAGAAGGCAGGAGGGCCATAGAAGCAGAGGGAAGAGCATGAGCAAGGCTGCAGCTGGGACAGCTAGGTTATTTAGGTTGGCAGAGTAGTAGAAATAGACCAAGCAGAGAAGCTGGGCCAGGACTTGGAACATTTCTCTGTAGGGAGCTTTTCAAAAGAATGATATGATCAGATCTGTGTTTTAGAAACGCAACTGTTTCTATGATACATAACCAAAATGGGGCATGGTCCTGACCCTGGATCTTTGCACATGTAGCCCCCTTGCCTGCATGCCTTTCTCCCACCATTGACCCTGGTTAGTGGCTCCCAACTGTTTCATGGCATGTCTCCAAGTGTCTGGCAGGGAGCTCTGGTCTATGTAATTCCTGCTCATCTCCAGGTCCTAGTTTTAGATGTCAGTTCTTCCAGGAAATCCTTTCTGGCAACCCACCCTACCCTCAAAATGGGTCCAGGGTACTCCCCAAATGCCCCGTGACCACCCCCATCAGAGTCCTTATCAGACAGTAACAAAATGTTTTGTCTTTCTCAAAAGACCGAAAACTTCTTCAAGTCAGAGAAAGTATCTTGTACATTTTTATATAGATGGTGTCTGCCTCCCCTCTTGTCTGACTTACAGTGGACACACTTTATTTTCTTTGAGCTGAATAATTTAAAAATGAGAAAATAATGAGTTCTTTTGAGTGTGTGTTGGGTTAAGATGCATAGGGCACAAGTCTGACTTGAGTGAGACTCTGAGCTCTGATCTTGTTCTCTATTCACTGCTGTGCAATTTACGGGAAATTTGCCTTCTCTGTGCCTCTTATTTTCTTGTTTCTCATAGGGGGTTAATAATAGTACCTAATTCATGTGGTGGTTGTAAGCAGTCAGTGGAATAGTAGAAGGAATGGATTCCTTTTGATGTCTGGCACTTATTAAATGCTCCAGAAATGCCTGCAGGACACACATAAGAGTGAGGCTTGGCAAGCTGAGAGAAAGGAGTCTGGCCTGCAGACCTACTGACACACAGTATCTAAGGAACAGGTCTGGGAATATGGTTACATTTTTCTTCAATGTGTTTAACTTTATTTTTTCTCTTTCAAAAGTAATTCTTGTTCACTTTATAATGCCTAAATGATGCAGGCACCTTTAAAATAAAAAATGAAAATTCTGTACCTCTTAACTCCATAATTCAACCTACCCAGTGATAATAAGTTTTTACAGTGTGCACACCCTGTTCAGGTATAGAAGGTACAAATAATAGATGTGGATTAATGGATGAATAGATGGAAAATATGATAAAGTAAGCTTCATAAAATGGTAGTGGTAGTAAATGAAAGATATACATGGTTCACAATAAACTTCTTTTAAATCTGCTACTTGGTAGAAATTTTCATGGCAAAATATTTTTTTTTAATTTTTATTTATTTATGATAGTCACAGAGAGAGAGAGAGAGAGAGAGGCAGAGACATAGGCAGAGGGAGAAGCAGGCTCCATGCACCGGGAGCCCGACGTGGGATTCGATCCCGGGTCTCCAGGATCGCGCCCTGGGCCAAAGGCAGGCACTAAACCGCTGCACCACCAGGGATCCCGATGGCAAAATATTGAAAAAATAACCGGCATCCATATGTAGAGAACTCTACGATACATAAGTAGAAAAGACCAAGTTACAGAATATCATATATGTTGTCATACAAGTGTGTTAAATAGCTATTTATTTATATATTTATAAATTATTATATTATTAAAAGAATAGTGACATAAATGTAGATATGGAAAGGGTTGTAGATTCAGATCTATCATTATGTCTGTATTATACCCATATTTCTATGAATATCTATACCTGGGATACAAGATATAGCTTTTATGTATGAGCTTAGAAAAGTTAAAAGTAAAAAGCCAAAAAATATATATATCTCTATCAAATACTAACCCAAAGCAAATTGGCATAGTTATAATTATATAAACAAAGTAGACTTTGAGGAGAAAAACATTACTAGCAATAAAAAAAAATTTCATAATGATCAAACAGTCAATTCAACAAGAATATAATAGTTTTAGATTTATGTTTCTAATAACATAGCCTCAAAATATAGAAGAATTAAAAGGAGGAATAGACAAAAGCCATAATCAGAAATGAATATTTTAACAAACAGACAAAAGTCAATGAAATATAATAGACCAGGCATCAATATTAGTATACTAGACACAATGTCCAAAGAAAACATTTTCCAAGGTAGAACATTCACAGCTTTCTTGAAAAATTTCAAATGATTGAAATCACTCAGATGTTTAATGTTCTCTGACTATATGGAAATTAGGGTAAGAATATATTTTTTTAAAAATGAGAAAAATGGAACTAGGAAATGGAAATTAGAAAATATTGTGAACTGAAGGATAATGAGAAGACTCCAGTCAAAACTTGTAAATGGAAAATGAAGCCATTCTTTTGGGGACATTTATACTTTTAAATGCATACAATAAAATAAAAGAAAGGCTGAAAAAAAAAATCAATGACCTAAGTATCCATCTCAGCAGTAAACAAGGAAGCTTTATTAAGATCTTATAGACATTTAAGAAATAATAAGAGGATAAACACCTTTATGCTAATCAACTTGAAACTATGTCTGAAATCAATGAATTCCTAGAAAAACACAGAACATAAATGTTCTGGTTTAAAAAAAAACACACACACACAAAAGAAAAGAAAAAACAAATCTCTATATAGTCCAAAATCTATGTAAGAAATTGGACCTTAATATATATGATTATGGTGATGGTGATGATATTTGAAGGGCTTAGTAGATTCTAGCTTCCATTTTTCATATTGTGGGGGTTTTTATTAGCCTAATGTCTGGAATCCCTCCCTCTCTCTTATCTATTCCTCTAGACGGAGAGGTGATTATCTGTCAGAGGAGTTGAGGGAAGGCTCTAGGCATGCTCAGTTCAATCTTTCCTTTCCTCTATTCAGATCTGACCTCCTGCAGAGAGGAAGCCTTCTGGCCTGCTCTCTGCTCTGTAGGCCGTAGTCTGCTGCTCTTCCCGAGGGGACCCTCAATTGTCCAGTGATCTGTAAGTGCAAGGGCAAATCGTCTTCTGGGAAAAAAGATTAGCAAGGCTGCGTTTCTGAAGACATCTTCTCTGACTATAATAACAATACAAGTAATGTTTAGAGCTGCATCTATCTTATTCCTATGTTTATCTCTCAGTTCTTTTCCAACCTAGGAAAGGAAGAAAGCAACATTATTGCTTATCTTTTAAATTGCCAACAAATAAGTGCTCCACATCCTCATCTGTAAAATGAGGTAATAATAGTATTGTGTGCAGGGAGTGACAAGGACCTTGCCTTGTAAATAACAGGCACTTAATAAATGTTAGTTATTAGTTTCTTTTAAAAAATGAAAACTTACTGCATGCCAGAACTGGGCTAAATGCATTATTACTGTGTTATGTTGTGTAATATTTACAAGAAACCCATGAGGTAGGCACTGTGATTACTCTTATGTCACACATGAGGAAGTTGAAATTTGGGACAGTTAAGTAACTTTGTCGAAGGTCACACACTTTGTAAGGTCTGCCTTCAAAGTGCCCAGCTCCGAGTAGAGGAAACAAGAGAGAGCAAAGGATTTATGGTGAATTTGTCACTGTTTCGGGAAAAGACATGTGGAGCATAGGGCCTACTGAAGGTCAGCCAGTAAGAGCATTGAGTCCTGCAAAAGTGGCAGTAAGGATATCTAAAAAGGATCCGGTTTTACAGGAGTGAGATTCAAAGGTACATTACATATCTGTGGAACTCCAAGCATGTCCAAGAGTTTTCATGAGCACCATTAAGTGACAAGATTTGTCACTTAGATATCCTATCTAACCTTTGGACCCCCCAACGCCATTCTCTTTGGTGTTTTACCTCCATGAGAAAGTCTAAAGGAATCCTATCCCCCCGTCATTCCCATGGGGGTTAAGTTAGATTGCTCCACTCTTGCAAAAGATTCTAAATATTTCCTTTCTCTCCTCTCCCACAAAGCTGGACTAGCCAATACCTTCTTTCTTTTCAGCATTCACAGTCTGGCAATCAGCCTTAGCACACAAGCTTTTCCTAATCACTGCTGAGAAGGAAAGACCTTTTTGGAAAGAATAGATGATATCTGAAGCAGATCTTGGATCAGTGTTTGGTGGAGAAAACATGACTTTTTTTAGACAAAAACATTCAGGCCCGTTTAGCAGATTTGGATCTTGCTAATATTCATGCAGGTGTTTGGAAAATCTTTACAACCTGAATCTGGGCCAGGAATTAGAGAAAAGATGTTTCTTACACTTCAGTGAGAGAGTACATGTGAGGGAGTTTTCAAGATTACACTCATTTCTAGAGACCAAATTGTAGAGTACTAAGAAGAGAGCTATGCATTAAATTTTAAAGTGCTGTTCACATGAAGTCAAATTGTCCAAATATCTGGAGTTAATGAATTAATCAACATTCAGTGCATGTGAACAAAACTAGAAACACTTCAAAGTTTTTTTTAAAGAAATGTATTTGTTTGAAGCCTTTTTTTAATCAAATAAATTTGACATATAACAATGTGTAAATTTAAGGTGTGCAGCTGTTACTTTGATACATTTCTGTATTGTGAATGATCGCCAATGTAGCAATGTTTACTATATTACATAATTACAGTACCATATTACTGTCTATATTTGTTATATTGTGCATTAGATCTCTATGGCTTATTTACTACTAGTTACAAACTTATACCCATAAACACCATTAATTTTATCCTTTCCCCCATCCTCCAGGTAACCACCATTTTTTAAGGTTTAAGCTTGTTTAGATTCTATGTATAAGTGATATATAGTCCTTGCCTTTGTTTGTCTGACCTAGAAGTCTCGTTTTTAATGACTGATTTGTTAGGTCTTTGGGCAAGTACATATCTATTCTCAGGGAGCTCAGTTTCTGCATCTGCAATGAGGACTCTATGAAGTATATTGCCGTGTAAAGAGGATTCTTCCGTAATGCATGTATTTCCCTTTAACTCTCTTGGATATGGCATCTATGAAACCACACATACCTGAGCCAGATATTCCTTATGTCTGAGCTGTCTGCCCCAGGAGGATGTAAAACACTTTTCAAAAGTACCATTAGCTCTGCTGAATTGCGACTTCCTTGTATTATATGGTACCCAGATGGCTTTTAAGTGTTAACACAACTTCCTCAAACTGCCTCCCTGGGTCCCAAGGATTAAATAAAGTACTTGGAAGGTAAGATCTGCTTATTATCTTAAGATTTTCTGTATTTTCTTTATAGGTTATATTCAGTTAGGCCACCCTGGAGTTTCCATTTTACAGGAATGCCCCTTCCCAACAGGGAAGAGTATTTATGAAGCTTGTTGTGACATGTCCAAAATTAAAACAATAAAAAAATTGTTTAAATTGCTGATCTGAAACTAATGTTACCTTTCCAATAAGAAAGAATTTTTATGAAGTTTGTTCTAACATTTTTAAGCCTGCTTTTGTCTAATGAAGAGAACACAGTTAAAGTCTCTGTGCATGCCTGTGTAAGACACTCCAGTGTGCGGTCTTAGAAGAGCACTCTCTCCTGTCCTTTGGTTAGCTTTGCCATTTCTTTGCCTTGTTTTATTCCTTACATAGAAATATTACCCAAAGTTCAAGGCTTGTGCCCTTTTCTTCTCCTCAAACTCTGTTAGCTTTATACATTTTATTTATTTATTTATTTATTTATTTATTTATTTGGGAGAAGGAGAGGAAGAGGGGAGGGTGGGGGAGAGAATCTTAAGCGGGCTCTATGCCCAGCACAGAGCTGATGCAGGGTTTGATTTCATGACCCTGAGATCATGACCTGCGCTGACACCAAAAGTCAGATGAAAGCACCAGAGATATATTCCCCCATTTCCAGAGAAACCATTCAGTCACCAAGAACACGTAAGCCTACTTGGGAATCTCTCATTGCAGAAGCAAGTAAAACACTCAATTAAAAACCATAGAAGAAGTATTCAATGCAAACCTGAGAAAAACATTCTTTTGCTCGTTTATCAGAGCAAATAATCAAATTCTTAAAGACCCTTTCAATTGCATTTGCATAAAATATACCCCATGTTGTTGATCCAACCATTTTTTAAAATTAATTAATTTATTTTAGAGAGAGAAAGGAAAGAGAATGCATGCACATGAGTGGAAGTAGAGGCAGAGAGAGAATCTTTAAGCAGACTCCCTGTTGGATGCAGAGCCTGATGCGGGAGCTGGATCCTACTAACCTCAGATTATGACCTAAGTCAAAATCAAGAGTTGGAGGCTTAACTGACTGAGCCAACCAGGGACCCTGATCCACACAACTTTTAAATCAAATTTATTTTCAGAATGGTAACATGAATAAGATGTCTGCACTTGTGTGTGAGTATGTGTTGGGGGAGGAGAATTAGTGGGAACAGTAACCATAAATGATAATAAGTAATCATTGTTACTGTAGAAAAGTAGAAAGTAAAGCATTTCTACTTTTTTATGCTGTTAATTTGTAATTATTAAATCCCAGACTTGAGATTGAAAGAAAACAATTTGTTAAACCACAGGTTCAATAATAAAAACTATGGTATCTGCCCAAACTTTGCAAGAATAAAATCTGTGTGCACAGGAAGTTTTGATGGATGATGAAACATCTTAAATTTTTCTCTCAGGCTTTACCAGGTCTCCGGGCTGTGGCTGAATTATAGCTTTGAAATGTTTGGAGATGTACACTTGATTCCTTAAGGAAATTATACATGGACCTGTGCTTTAAGCATTCTCTAAATTTATAGTTGTTTTAAATGGTATTGAATCCCAAAGTGGCCTCAAAATAGAGAAAAAAAAATACTGCCTTTTTTAAAAATAGCATTCCCTTCTTATTAAAACAATTACAGGCAGTACAAAAAAATTTGGAGGAACAAATAAGAAGAAGAAATCATGCATAATTTGGCATTTAGAAATTAAGAGCATCATATCATCTCATTACATCTTTTCTCTATCATTTCTAATGGCCACACCGTATAACGTTGTATGGATGTACCACAGTTTACTTAACCAATTCCTTGTTGTTGGAAACCTAGGGTGGTTTTTGAGGTTTTGTCCCAATACACAGCATGGCAATGACTGCCTCTGTCACATAAATCTTTGTACAGATCCATTTCATATTCTGCAATTAACTTTGGGCAGAAACAGAATGTACACAAAGAGAAAGTGTAAAAGATAGAGGTAGCAAAGAAGCCTTGCTTTCTAGGAGGTCTGCCCTGGCTTCCACAGGCCACCTGGGCCAGACTCAGACCCCTGCTGCCTCAGGGGCTCCCCATTCAGAGACTCCTCATTCAGAGATAGTGTACTTTGCACAGCTTCACGGGGAGAGATCAATAAGATTCCTGGAGAGGTTCTAGGAACACCTCATCTGGTTCCAGCGAGGATGCACACAGCTCTGAGGCTGAATTATGTCTAAGCTGGAGACTGGGATCTGTAGGAGTGAGGAGAGGGAGCCAGGAGCCAGGTGGAAAGACTTTCCTTGGCATAGATCCTATCGACATATCCTATTGCTTTGAGAAACACTGTGGCACTCTGCCAGGGCATATCCTAGGGTGTGTGTGCCCTCATATGGGTGCAGAGGATAGTAATAGGCTGCTTTTAGGATTTTTGCCTTGGCAGGGAAAGCTCCCACCCTGTGTTCTCTTATTGCAAAATCCTCAGTGAGTCCTTAGAGCCCACACAGCGTAATTTCTTAACTTGGCATTGAATGAACTCTCCTCCCGCTTCCTGGCCCAGTCTTACCTGACCACTCATTCTCAAGGCATTGTCAGGCCTTGGTTCCTTCAGCTACTTCAGCTTGAATGTCTCTCCTCATCTTCAAAGTCTCCTTCTTTCTATAAAACACAGAATAGGGGCACCTGGGTGGCTCAGTGGTTGAGAGTCTGCCTTTGGCTCAGGTTGTGATCCCAGGGCCCTGGGATCCATCCTGCATCATGCCCTCCATGGGGAGCCTGCTTCTCCCTCTGCCTATGTCTCTGTGTCTCTCTTTGCCTCTCTCATGAATAAAATCTTAAATATAAAAACAAGCAAGCAAACAAACACAGGATACCCAGCATGTCCTCTGTGGAAACTTCTCCAAGATTCCAGGCCAAATTACTTCCTTCTCACTCTTATTCTGATAGCAGTCTTAACTCAGGTCTGGACATCCCCATGTCGCCTCCCCGTGTGAACCTCTTCATGGTTAGCACTGTGGCTCTGCGGGTTTGCCTTGTTGGTGCTGAGAACAGAGTCTGACCCACAAAAAGCACAGCTTTTCAGCACTAATTTATTTTCAAACAAACAATTTTATATGTTTAAAACCACTAAACTCAGGAATTTGAAGCTGAATATTTTTAAACAGCATTCATTAGCCAATATCCACCCTTATAACGAAATTGTTCAGGCAATCCACTTGACCTGGTTATTAAAATGGGAAGGAAGTCACAAGACAAATTTGTCACAAAATAATTTTTGCAAAATCTTTGGTTTTCATTGTATTTTGCTTTTAAAAGGGCTACCAAAAGAAGCAAGACAACAGAAAAGCTGCAGCATCATACTGCCCTGTTGAGAAATATGTATCTCTTATTTGCCTTGGTCTACTTAAGTATTCATGCGAATAGCAGAGAATCTCAGAATTTATGTGAAATCCGGAATGGGTCCCCACATATCCCTTTATTAGAAGGCTTAGTCCAGTGGAGATTCAGTAGAACCTCAATATAAAGAGGGAAGTCATTATCAAATGGCTATAAATCAGTAATAGAAACATACATGTTTCAAAAGTAAATATGAACTAATCTATTCCTTTAAGTGGCTTTTGATTTTTTTTCTCATTTAGTTCTTGGGAATGGCCACTAAAATTCATGCTGCGTGACAGGCCAGAAAGCCTCCTGTTGTGGCCATTTTAAAGAATTGTAACAGTTTTAAAAGTACCGTCCAAACATGAATTTTATTTTGATGGTCTGAATCTGGTATAAGGAGAGGTCATGGTGGATATTACACTAAGAAATGAGGTTAACTTAATACTATTAGGTCTTGGCATAAGGTAAGTGTATCTGCAAAGGGTGTCAGGGCAGAGAATCCATAGGGATTCTATGTAGGGTTTTCCTCTGCATTGTGGGGTCACTCTATCTCTCTGTGAGTGTCCAGTATTCTGGGGACAAGGAAAGTATGCAATGTGTATAAAGGACAGCAAGGCTCCTGGAGAGAGGTGACAAGGAGAACACCACCAGGGTTTTCCCAAGGGAATGTCATCCTTGAGGGTTACAAAAATGAGTTTCTAAAGGAAAAGCAGCCTGCACTTTACTGACAATATTTCCATGCTTACACTTACATTTTGTTTAAATGCAGAAATTGGTAGTATTTTTGAGCTTTCTTCCACTTGAAAGTCATTTAAAGAATAGCTTAGTTAATATAAAGATCTGGGAGCAAGCATCAGAGACATCCAGGATGGATTGCTTCTGGGAAAGATCCTAGGAAATGGAAGGTTAACGTAACAGAGGGGTATATACTAAAATCAATCAATCAATCAATCAATCACAGTTCTTGAAAAGTATAGAGGTATTACATACAAAATATAAGACTAGTCCTAGAGGAAATAAATTCTGAAATTGTTAACAGCCTGTGCCTCTGGGTAATGAAGATGCAGGGAGACTTAAGCTTTTATTTTGTGCTCTACTGTCTGGATCTTTTAAAAATTACTGTTATATGCATGCTTTGCTTTTAGTAAAGGAAAAAAAACTTAAAATAACTATAATGGGTAGACCTTTAAAAATAAGTAGCTTTGATTTTGGGTCCTCAGGCTATGACTCAACGTGTTGAATCTTTTCAAGAAGCTGCCTTGGTAGACTATGTCTTACTAAATTGTTACCATTGTTTCAATGAAGCATCTATTAACTCTATAAAATAAAAAATGAGATACTTATAGCAATTTCCTTAAAATCTAAAAACCAGTGGCAGAGAAAACAATGTGGACTTAAAACAGGGCCTTCTATCTTTATCCTCACAAATTACATTGTTTTGTCTGATCCTTGAATTCATCTAATGCATGCACATTTTCAACTTAAGTTTAAGAATAACACAGAATGATAATTCCAAATAGAGTACTCCTAAAGAAATGCCCCCATAAGAATAATGGTGTTTGTATTCTAGTCCATGAAAATGTGATTTTCTCCTTCTTTGTTCAGCCCAGGTGAAATGATATTGGGTCTTAACAAAGCATTTTGTTTATTGTTCCCTCTTTATTAATAGGGGACCAATAATGCCTTTTAAATGAAATGTAATTCAATAGAATTAGTTTGAAAATAAATAGAGCACATGTGGTTAACTTTGCTTTTGAAATTACCCTATCAGGTGCAGATCTCTGTAATTAAAGAATCCTAATTCACAATTCTCTGAATCACTGCATTTGGCAGGCAAATGCCAGTAATTTTCATTTCACAACACAGTGCCTCAGACAGTAATAAGCCAGAACGAAACACATGCAGGTTTAATCAGGTAACAAAGCATGTCAAATACTTATCCTGAAACGAGGGAGTCTGGCACATGAAGTGTGAACCTCCGAGGAGTCCCTTAGGGGATGTTATATTCTCTCATCTGTACCTTTTCACAGCTTTTGCTGACACCTTTAAGAGCAAAAAAAATCTCACCCAGAACAGGAGTCAGAATTCAAAACAAATCTCTCAATGGGACTTCTGGGAGCCAAAGAAACAAACACAGGTGTGTGCATGTGCATACACACGTGCACAGACACATAAATGCACATATACATACATGCATATTCACTCACAGATACGTATTAGTGCAAGTTGATATAGTAAATAAAAGGTACTTAGAGAATAGTCTTTGTGGATCATCAAGTAACCTTAGTCTAAATGCCATAAGAAGAAAAATGCTACATTTAACTCTTAGGAAAGTGTGTGAAAGCTCAACTTTGGTCTCTAAGGTTCCCAACCAGCTGTCTTAGAGCCCACAAATAACCTATCAAGGTACTGCTCTTTGATGGAGAATCACGAGATCAGAAGACTTTCCATGGCTTTCTTAGAGCAGCCCAGGAATTCTAAGGAGGTTACAGAGCAACCAAGGAGCTAGTGAGGAGAAAATTTTGCAAAATACATCTGTGTAGCCCACATTTCAAAGTTAAATGTCATCTACCAGTGAACATGGTTGCCCCAATTGTGCCTCCTTTAGACCAGAACAGCCAGGTTAGCCAGCCTGGCACTCTCTTTTGACTGTGCCTCTCACTGCAGGGTGAAGAGTCCACAGAGCCAAGGGGAAGAGCCCATCATCAAGGTCTGCATATGTGGTCCCCAGAACACACCCCCTCACCACAAGCCATTTCTGTCTCAAGTCATTTCTAAGTTCCTTGCTGGCTTTTTCTGAGGCCCATCCTTCTGAGGACGTAATTTATTGCTGGAGTACATAGTCAGGGCCCAACGTGGTGACCAGAGAGGCTGATTGTTGGAGTGATGATGCCTCAGACGTCAGATTGGGGGTGGAGGGGCTCATAGTATGTGCTCTATGCCTTTGGTGAGGCACATGGAGCCTAAGCAGGAGACAACTGGGAGTGAGCCCTGAGTAGAGGCAGGTGGACCTATTTATTCATTTTCCATAGCCCCAGACCATTAGGAAAGGACCTAGCCACATTTCTGCTGAGAAAACTTATGTAGGTTAATCTGAGACCTCAGCATCTCAACAGAATGATGTGCTTAGCTTCCTTCTTATTTCCTCTCTAGTCATGACCAAGAACCTCTCCTTAGAGGCTTTCCATGGCCATTTGATATCCAATGACAGACTTATGTGCAACTATAATAATGAAATATAAAAATGTCGAGTAAGGAAACACTGTAAATTTTCTTTTCTAGGTCACTGTATATATAATCAAAGTAGTCAAAAGTTAAAATTAAAGTTTACAGTGTGAGAAAGTATGCAATCAATAGAACAAAAACTTTATAAAGTTTTTGTAAAAGGGGGAACATAGCTTCCTCTTTGTTGCAATAATGAACATACGTTTTGGTTTAGTAACAAGTACATCAAAAATCACACGAACATTAATTTATTAAAAAGTTTAATGTTAAAAAGTCAAATATTTCTGTTTAGATTGGTGTTTGCCAAACAAAAATAGTTTGCTTTGCAACTTGTACCCTAACTCTCTGTTTTAAATTTTAAACACAAATAAAAGTGCTGCAGAGTTACAGTGAATGACTGAATTGAGGTGACTGAAGTCTGTTTCTTAATCTTTACATTCGTTATCTGTTATGGACTGCATCAAGTCCCCCCACTGAAAATTCATATATTGAAGCCCTGATCCCCAGTGTGACTGTGTTTGGAGGGGGGAGCTTTACAGAGGTAATTAAGGGTAAATGAGGTCCTTAGGGTGGGCCCTGATCTAGTAGGATTGCTGACCTTATAAGAAGAGGAAGAGGGGCACCTGGGTGGCACAGCAGTTGAGTGTCTGCCTGTGGCTCAGGTCGTGGCCCCAGGGTCCTGGGATCCAGTCCCACATCGGGCTGCTTGCAGGGAGCCTGCTTCTCCTTCTGACCTATGTCTCTGCCTCTCTCGCTGTGTCTCTCATGAATAAATACAATCTTTTTTTAAAAAGTAAGAAGAGAAAGACACCAGAAATCTCTCTCTGCATGCACAGAGGACCACGTGAGGACACAAGGAGAAGATGGCCATCTATAAGTGATGGAAGAGACAGGCCTCAGGAGAAACCAGCCTTGCTGGCACTTTGATCTTGTACTTCCAGCTTTCAGAATTGTGAGAAAATTTCTGTGTTCGAGCCACCCGGCCTGTGCTATTTTGTTTTGCAGCTTGAGCTGACTAATACATGATCATTGTTTTTTCACTGTTAATTTTGTATCTACTGTTTAGTCACAGGAATGAGTAGCACTGCAGAAAATGAAGATCTGCAATGTCACTGAAGTAAGCTTGAACAATTTCAAATTTTTAGCCATAAACTCTTGCAAGAAAACATGCTGCTCAGTTGGCATGGGCGGGGGCCACTGAGGAAAGTGGGATTCTCTGCATTAACTTCTATGTAAAACACCACGTTTATTAAAGAATACACAATCAAACATGCTAATTTGAAGGTCACATAGACGCTTTTATATGTAAAGTCAACAAAAACTTCAGTAATTATTCTAAACCCTGGAGTATAGATGAAAAATGAATTTTTTTCAGGAAGGCATGTGTTATCACTGATGTGGAGAATTGCTAGCACAGAGAGATAATAAAAGCAGACAGATTTGTTGCTGATTTTATCCTTGCTTTTAAATTCTCTACAAGTCATGTACTCTTTTATACCTGCACTCGGAGGAATCACGTCCACAGCCCTGCCTTTGACATTCCACTGCCCCTCTTTCTTCTGGATCTTCTGAGAAGCAGCCCACTGGCCTCATGAGACAGTGGCTACAGCCATTGCAATGGGTCTCATCTCACATGACAGCTCAAGCATTGTGATCCCAGAAGGAAGGGAATGGACCATCTGCCTCTGTCACTTCAGGGCTGCAGTAGTATTTCCTTCATGTTACAGCAGCCCTGCTTCATGTGGGAGGAGGAAAAAAGGAGTGGTGGAAAATAATGTTGAACCTCTTTTCTGTCAGCAAATGATAAAGGAGGCTTTTTGTAGTCTGTTTTCAGGTTGATCCCTTGGATTATGTCATTATAGCAGATAGTACTGGTAGTTAAGAGGCCTACTGGCTATGATACTAATATTCCATGTGATTTACTACCCTTCTCAGTTGTGGCATCTCTGGTATTACTTACAGCTGGAAAGGTACATCGAGACTACGCTTAGTCACGGAGCGGAACGGGGCTTTGGTTGGATTAAAAACTATGACGCGAAGTCCAGTGGCTAAAACTATGATGCAAAGTCAGTGGCTTTTTAAATTTTGAGTCGAGGACTAGGTGCTTATTTCTTCTGGCCTTGACCATGACCAACGTCTTCCATCAAAATAAACCTTGGGTTATTGGGTATGGATGCATGGATTTGGAGAGAAATAATAATAGCAAGGACTTGATAAGAACAGTACTAAGAACAAGCTGAAAGTAAGAAATTCTAGCTCTTCCTTCAGAAGAAGCTTCAAGCAATTCTGTTGCAGAAAGCCCTACCACTCATGTCTGATTTAATCATTTTATTTTCTGATAGCTCCCCTGGTCTACCATATCATTAATTAGTTGAGTGCCAGCTATCTCTTTGGTGTAGAACTCCACCCACCCCCCATCTCTTGGAGCAGAAAATGCAAGAAGGATTGTGCTTGGGGGGGAGCTGAAGAGCCATTTAAAGAAACCACTAAAATTATGTTTAAAAAGAAAAAAAAGACCTGTCAATTTCAGAGTTAACTTTAAAATATGGGTTTCAAGCTATGGAGGGATGTGCAAAAAAACATATCAATTGGACTTCTAAGGGGAAACAATGCCTGGCACATAGTGGGAGCTCAGTAATAGCTCTTTTTTTTTTTTTTTTTAAGATTTTATGTATTTATTCATGAGAAACACCCAGAGAAGGGAGAGGGAGAAGCAGGCTCCCCACAGGAAGCCCAATGCGGGACTCGATCCCAGGATCCTGGGATCACAACCTGAGCCAAATGCAGATGCTCAACCACTGAGCCACCCAGGTGCCCCAGTAAATAGCTATTGGTCCTTAGAAGAGAGGAAAGACTTAACTAAATTTTCAACTAACTGTTTAAAAATAAAGAATACATGATTGAGTCTCTGTTTTACTATTACATGGGCAAATTTTATGACTTAAAGAAAAGGAAGAGAAAGAAACGGGAGCTTGGGTGGATAGTAGTGTTCGTAAGTTGCAACAACAAAACTGGTTTCAAGAAGTGAAATCCGGGAGTCTGAAACTGTGGCCTGAACTGACTGTTGAGATGTCTGGTGACACAAATAATCCTTCAGGAGAGGTCAGGCAACAAATCAGAGCACAGAGAAGTCTGCCTCTGGATGGCTAGATAAGGTGACATATGGCAGAGGGCAAGAGACCCTTCTAGGTCCTTTAAATAGGGCTGGCTGAAGTGGTGGCCACAGATGTTTGGACAGCTGAGGGGCTTGCAGAACATTTGGCTTTTTTCCACTTCATCTTGAGCTCTCCTTGCAAAATGAACCAACAAATAAATAAGATAAATAAGAATAGAATCATGAGACCTAAGGATGAAAGTGTGACTCAACATTCTGACCACTGACCTAACCAGATCATAAACATAAAATGCTGAAGGTCAGAAAATCACCACCTGTTGCCCAAACAACTAAGTTTCCAAGAGGTGGCAGGGTCCTCCTGAGCAAACTGCATCCTTCTGAGGACAGTGGTAGCCGTGTTCAGGGAGTGTTGTCTTACTCACTTTTAATTATAACTTGACACCAGGTAACAGCTTGGCAGAGACATTATAGAGTGATTTCAACTGTAGATAACTGGGTAGAATAGAAATACTTGAAAGTCCTTTCTGAGGCTAAGATTCTATTGTGTGGTGCCTTATTTGCTCACTTTACATTCTCTTATTCCACTCCATTAACTGATGCTGGGATCAAGTAGGTATAAATGGATGATATTCAAATCTGACACAGAGGGAAAAATCATCCAACCACACCCACTCCTCAGTCTATCCCCCTCCTTCTCTGGTTAAAAAAAAAAAAAAAAAAGTCACATCGGTAATAAAAGTTCAAGGTAAGTGGCTAATAGTGTCACTTACCGATACTTAATTTTTGATGAAATAGACTTTAATGAAGTATAATCCAGAGCTAAATCCAGAATGTAGCGTTCCCTGAAGCTCTTTCCTAGATAAGGGATGTTATCAAATTGCCATTTTCCATCCAGCTGTACAGGTCACCAGATTTCTCCCAGTCCAGAGACCTTGGAGTAGAGGACAAAACTGGGGTAATCTTACTCATGTGGCCTTGTGGGAGGCACAGTGCCTGCTTTGCTTCCCTACGGGTGAAGAAACTATAGAGTCAATTATGCAGACAGTTCCCAACAGAAAGCTCCCCAAAGAATGTGTTTTTTTCTTTTAGCAAGATTTTTTTTTCAAGATACCTTTTTTTTTTTTAAATTGGAGTTCAATTTGCCAACATATAACATATCACCCAGTGCTCATCCTGTCAAGTGCCCCCCTCAGTACTCATCACCCCATCCCCCAGCCCACCTCCCCTTCCACTACCCCTTGTTCATTTCCAGAGTTAGGTGTCTCTCAGGCTCTGTCACCCTCACTGATATTTCCCACTCATTTTCTCTCCTTTCCCCTTAATTCCCTTTCACTATTTTTTATATTCCCCAAATGAATGAGACCATATAATGTTTTAGCAAGATTTTGAATAAGAAAAACAATTTTTGGTATGGTTCCTTAAGCAATGCTTTTTAAATTTTGAGTCGAGGACTAGGTGCTTATTTCTTCTGACCTTGACCATGACCAACGTCTTCCATCAAAATAAACCTTGGGTTATTGGGTATGGATGCATGGATTTGGAGAGAAATAATAGTAGCAAGGACTTGATAAGAACAGTACTAAGAACAAGCTGGAAAAGAAGCAATGAACCGTATCAAAATGGAATGTTCCATTCAGGGAAAAATTTTCATGGATTTTTTTTTTTAGATCCTCTATTTTGGACTTTCAAAAGTAGTGAAGGCAGCACATTCTAAAATGCTTGGACTTAGCTCAAACAGACTGTGTCATTTTATCTTGACAGAGATCTCTTCCAGAAAAGACTCCCTGAACTACTCTGGATATGAATTAAGTTCCTTCTGTCAAATCTCAACTTATAAATATCTGAGAGAAGGCTCAAGTTGACCAAGAATGCATTTTTTTACTTGGATGGCATTCTTCTATATGATGCATTGTTATTAATAAGGATTTAACATTTACCTTTAACTTACCAATTGTTTTTTGGAGAAAAATAATTGACCTCAGATAAATAGGAAAGTGCTACCGATTAAGGGTTTTTTTTTTTTGGTTTTGTTTTTGCCCATTAAACATTAGACTTCATTGTTTCATAATTTTTTTTTTTGCATTCTATAACATGGCTCTGCATTGGCAAGTTTGCTTATTCACATGACAAAAATTCTTTACTATGTATCTAATATATACCAATTGCAAAATACCAGTAATTCAAGCACAAAGTGAGGATACCCCTTTATTTCAAGGGATCCCTGACCTGTTGAGCAAGATGCACCTACAAGGCAGGGATAACAATGCAGGGTAATAACTGCCTCAGTAAAAGTTGTGTACAGGTGAGGGAGACAAGTGAGTCTGTACTCTACAGGGAATAGAAATATCAGGACTGCCATGAAAAAGTGATTTTTCCATAAAAATCACCATGGTGACAATTATAAAAGTAATGATCCAATGGCACACATTAAAATTCCTTATGAAGTTATACTATTACCTAAATTTTCAATGGGAAAGGCTATGGGTAGTTTAAAAAAAATGATAACATATTCATTCATTTGCTGCTAGTGTATTTATTTCCTTCCTTCATAATAAAATTGAGGAAAAAAGGAAATATCCTTGTGTATGCAAAGTCACTTCAGTTCAGAATAATATTCATTGATTAACAGAAGGAGCAGCAACTGAGCAGCCTGCAGAAGGCACTAGAGTTTATGTTACATTTGGGCATTTTACACACTCATTTTCCAGGGAACTGTCTTAATAGCTTTCAAAGAGTGAGTTTCTTATCTTGAAGTTCATGGATCCTTCAAGATGGATACATTTTTGGTGAAATGTTTCTGCATCAAGCAAGAAGTCCTATTCACAATGCACTTGATAATGGCTGGAAAGGTTATCAAGAGGCTCTGGCACCACTAAAATAAACAGACACCATATGGTACCAGCCCTTACAATCAAATGCCTGGACTTGAAATGAATTCCTTGTTGTGGTTTCACAAGGGGGTCTTGGTGACATTTCTAGAGGAGGCACAGTTCTTGGCACTTTTCTCACCAGAGTGTCTCCCCTAGTGAGATGAGTAAAAGCACCTCCTGTGTGACTAGCAAGGCAGGAGTCAACAGGAGAACAGACCAGGAGGCCAGGGAAATGAACTGTCCTCTCTGTGGCTGCTTTGTAGGTGAGTCTGCCCTGATGTCATGATATTCTCAGCTAGAGCCATTGAGCAAACAGGCGACGTGAATCTCGGTTCACACAAAAGTTCCACTGAAAGAAGGCAAAATATGCTTTTATTTTTTTAGTAACCCCACTTCTGTGAGTAAATATGAGTAGTTGTCAGCATCTACAGAACAACAGAACTTGTTGATACCTATCAATTTGGAAGCCTCACCTCTCTTTAGAAGCTGCAGAATGGGGTGTCATTTTTTATAACAATCTCTTGTGACAAGAGTCGCTAGGGGGAAGGGGACCTTTGTTGTTGGGCCAATTTGTGATTTAAGTGCTGAAGTTTGTGACACCTAAGTGTATGCATTTTAGAGAAAGTTGGATTGACTCTTTGATTTTCATGGAACATTCACCTACAAGTTTAGGAAAGTCAGTCCTGAGGAGGAGACAATAGAAGTTGGCAATATCCCTGCCAATCTCTAAAATGTGAAGCACCCACATTTTAAACATAAAGAAATTGAGGCTTAGAGAAGCCAATAATTTGCTCAAGGACATTATCGCTGATATTAGAACTAAGTATTTCAGCTCTTTATCTAGCAATCTTTGAAAAATAGTGCATTGGCCTTTCTATGAAAGGGGATTGGTGTGGGGAGAGACATACTCTTTGATGATGTGATGAGCCAGGTATCAGAAAGGAAAGCTCTCCACCTACAGGTCTGGGACTACTTATGAGTAAGAGCTGTGCTTTGCTTCCCACCATAACCGGCCTTCAGTTGAGCAAATCTTGATGGTTGAATAGGGTTTCACTTTCAACCTCAGCTGACAGAAATGGTCATGATTCACCTAAATTCCCTGTGAACAGAATCAACTTGGCTTCTCACACCTCCAATGAAGGCTGGACGGAGATGGTGGATGGCTCCCAATCTCCGTTTCTAATTTTTCTGGCCCATTTGACATTCTTGAGAGCATATTTTAGATCGACCATCTGTGCTGTGAATGACATCCACATCTCACCCATTGACACAAGGCAGCCACAGCTGTTTGGTGAAGCCAGAGTTCCACCTATGTAGGGACAAATCCACTGTGCATTGTCAAGGAGTCAGATCAGCTTAGCTGTGGAGTGGTTTACAATTGGTCATCTTCAGTGTCCAAATAAAAATAAAAACTCTACCAATGGCTGAGTCCTGGATCCTCTTGAGAATTGTACTCAGTTGCATGTTGAGGATGAACACATGGACTCAACCTTAACAGACAAGAATGCCCAGGAACAAACAGGGAGCTAGTATTTTCTTCTGAAGGGATTTTAAAGAAATTTCTTTGTCTTATAAAAAGTCTTGTTGAAGATTCTTCTATGTCAATGACATTGCTAGCTTTTCTAAGATACACAATTCTGATTTATAGTTTCAGGCTCAGGAATCATTTGGTTCCAAGTGACAGACTCACTTCAACTAGCATATGTTAAAATGAGAAATTTGCTAGAAGGATATGAGATTATTACTTGGAGAACGAGGGCAGAAAGAGGAGCCAGGGTGCAGGAAGCCCTGGAATGAGGAACTGGAGGTGAATCAGGACCAAGCATCCTCTCTGGGGAGCCTCTATCATTTGTCTATTTCTCTATGAATCTGGATCCTCTCTCTCTCTCTCTCTCTCTCCCTTTCTTTGTAGACTGGCTCTTCCCGCTCTTCTGGAACCTTGGCTCTACATACACATACTTCCCAGTCTCAGGGCTCTCAACTGACTGACCCAGGTTCAAGGTACCCCTTCCAAATTTCTGAGAAAGAGACACTAATAGTTTCAGCTTAACTAGAGATTGATTCCTCTTTTACACCCTTGGTTCAACTAACCCTGGCCAGGAGTCCAATAGCATATCAGATGATCGGGCTGCTGGGGCCCAGTTCCTGGGGGTGGGAGTGTCGATTCTCAGAGGAGGGTCTGATCTGCACTCAGCAACTGCGCTGAAAGCATCTCCCAAGAGTTGTCATTCTAGGAAGGAGTTCAGAGTGACTCATAGATGCTGTAGCTGTAGAATTTATTCTCTCAACATCTTAAATTTAGCAGGGTGAGCAAAAACAATTTTACAGATAGGAAAATGAAGGCAAAGAGTTGTCAGTAAATTGCTTAAGTCAATTTGAAACCTCAGTCGCTGGCTTCTGACTCAGGCTATGCAATGCTCAATATTCGTCTCTTGCACTGTGAGGGTTAGCTAGCTACGGATGCTCCGTGGCTTTCAGAGAAGGGTGGAGAAGTTGGTTCAGGTAATCTGCAGTGAAGCCAGGCGAAAATCATGTAGAAACCTGATTTATGCTATATCATCTCTCTCTCTCTCTCTCTCTCTCACACACACACACACACACACACACACACTTCCCCAAAGTGCAGCCTGGCTTATCAGGGAGTGTCCTGCTACCTTCAGAAAGTGTAGCCTCAGGTCAAACATGGTGGCTCAGCTTGGTCTGGTTGAGCCTTGCATTTTTCATCAATAAAACAAACTTGTTAAAATTCATGTGGAAATATTCTTCCATCATTCTGAAAGTATGCGCTTTACTCATCTGAAAAATATAACCAACTTGCCAGTTCCTAAGTTGAAATTTGTGTGTCCTGCCCAGAATAACATTGACTCAGTATTCCTCTTAACATCAAGCCTCAGTACCATTTTCTCTTTCAGTGTTCCTCTTTCATACCGTTCTGACAGTCTTCTACATGTAGGTGTGCACGCGCACATGTGCACACACATGCATATACATGTGCGGCCATGCACATACTTTTCATGTGCCTCACAAATTATAAGGGATTGATGAAGAGTTTTTGGACTGAAAAAGGCCTGGAGCTTGACTTCTTCATGTCAGAGGTTAATAAGTCAAACTTTTGATAAGACCATCCGTTCCTCGGCCTGGTATCTCACTCCTCGGTACCGCAGATGGATTGCTGCATGATGGTTTGCTGTAACAAAGGTTTGGCAGCACAATCAAGCGAGATTTCAGCCAGAAAAGGTAGATGCACTTTTCTAAGAAAAGAAGCATTAATTTCTAATGGAATCAGCCAGTGATCCCTTATTTTAACATATAATTGATGAAAGACCCCTGGATGGGCTGAAGGGAATTCTGAGGCCAGAACACGGTCCTGTTCTTCATTATTTTCTCATTCAGAACACCTGCAGAGTGATTAATCTGCAGGACTATCATCTCCCAAGCACATGCAACAAAACTAAAAACACAGGAAAAACCCTTCCAGGACCTCCAGATGAGACATTCCCTTGGTTAGAATCTTCTCTAACAGTGGGTCTACCACTCACTGCTGTTATTTCTTGCTTTGCCCCACACCTGACCCCGATCTCATCCAACTTCACGCCACCGGGAGGGTACACGCGTTTCTTTCTGGCATGCTGACCTGGAGCACAAATACAAATGAAATCCCAATAGCGACTATGAAGTTTCCTGAACCCTTCCTATGGGGTAGTCATGGTGCTGGCGTCACAACAGATCGCATGTCCTCCTAGCTCAGCCCTGGGACATGCGTTTAATTCCCAGGCTAGACGTGAGATCTGCCCAACACGAAACCCCGTGCTTGCAACCATTAAAGTGAAATTTTCATTTGCAACAATATTCATTTTTAAAAAGATTTTATTTATTTATTCATGAGAGATACACACAGAGAGGCAGAGACATAGGCAGAGGGAGACATAGGCAGAATCCTGTGGGACTCGATCCTGGGACCTTGGGATCACATCTTGAGCCAAAGGCAGACTTCAACCACTGAACCACCCGGGTGTCCCTGCAACAATATTCTTAATAGTTATTTTGAATATTAAATTCTTCAGTGCTCTAATCCAAAGATGTTAGGGGGAAGCAGAACATTGATGGGATCTCCAAAAGGAGCACTGCAGACTTCAGTTCCAGCTCTGACCTCTATCCAGCCCAGACCCACAGAGCAGCTGACGTTTCTGGGCTGAGATAAAATGTCTGAAATGACTGTGAGAGGGAATGCCAGCCTTGAAGATACAAATAACTATAAAACCTAAGGTTGGCACAACTTCTCCCTCATGGTGGATTACGGTTTTTATTTTTGCATCCCCAGCAACAACAGGTGTGCCTTCCTGAAGACAGAAAGTGAATCCCAGAAAATGTGAGTTAAGGAGAATTACTTTCAGGTGAATATTAATGTTCTTTAGATTCACAGGAGAAAAATAAATAGAAGATCAGTACCAGAATGGCAGTCTTTAAGTTACAATGATTTTAAACTTCACTTTACCTAATTGCTTCTATTTTATAGGCAGGGAAACCTAACAGAGAAGACAAATACCTTAACTTGCCAACTCTGCTCTATTCCATGAGGTTGGATATAATCAAAACACATTTGGAAATGCAGCATAGCTTGATAGCCTTTGAGGAGAAACTATAGTTTTTGATAGAATTATAGTAAAATGCGAAATTTTACTGGTACTCAAAATACTACTAATACCACTATATAATACTAAGACCAATGATTTTCAAATGAAATGACTGATTAAAAGAGACTATTCAGTTAAAAAAAGCACTCTATAGGGTCGTGTTTCATTCAACTTTGGCTCCACAGATATTTATTGAACATCTGCTAGGTGTCAGGAACAGAACAAGGAGCTATGGCTTCAGAAATGAAGCATAGTTCTTTCCTGTTAAGAATCTATAATCTTGTAGATAATCACTAGCTTTAAAATGTAAGTGATAGAGACAGCTTTAAAATTTTTTTTAGGGGATCCCTGGGTGGCGCAGGGGTTTGGTGCCTGCCTTTGGCCCAGGGTGCGATCCTGGAGACCCGGGATCGAGTCCCATGTCGGGCTCCCGGTGCATGGAGCCTGCTTCTCCCTCTGCCTGTGTCTCTGCCTCTCTCTCTCTCTCTCTCTCTCTCTGTGTGTGTGACTATCATAAATAAATAAAAATTTATTAAAAAAAATTTTTTTAGTCATTTTGCTAGTTTATCAAAAGTTCCAAACCACCCCACCTCATTTACATGGAAGGTCTCACACACACACACACACACACACACGCACACTTGCACACACAGTACGCTCCTAATACATATCAGCGTCAAAACTGAAAGATCTGAGGTTTTAACCTACTTGCAAACTAAGAAGTAAGCCTGTCAGTCTCATGGATGCTGGTAAAGATATGTGACACCTGAATCACAGAGGACTTTATTGCTCATAACAGTAGTAAGAGGCTGATCTTATTTTATCAGCCTCAGTAGTGGGGCTGTGCTAGATTATTATATATGTTATATACTCTCTCTCTCTCTCTCTCTCTCTCTCTCTACACACACACACACACACACACACACCTTATATATATTATATATGTTCAGACTACCAAGATTTTGCTTCACTTTTCAGACATGATGAAGAGCAGGGCTTCTTTAAATTATGGCTATTTTGAAAACTTTTAAATTACATGGGTTCAGAAAAGCACCATTGGAAAACATTGACTAGTAACTTTGAAACCTATAAGATGAATAGACTGATGTGGGGGCTTCCGAAGATGATTTACACTGTGGAGGAGTTGGCTGACTTTCAGGGTCACGCCCATCCCCAACCTTCTATGATGTAAACATTAGAGAAGGCCCCCAGCCCTGTGGTTGAGGGAACACAACTGCTTACTGCCTATACCCTTTTCCATTGTTCCTGGGATGTGCTATTGCTAATTCCATTACCTGATCCATAGCTGCAGTGGCCGCCAAGAACTCTCATATCCATCCTTTTGCTCAGCCAACAAATCTACTGACTATAACTTAAATGGAACAATTGTTCCCTAGGGCACAGGAAGTGGAGAAACTCGTTGCTCTATCACAAGACCTACTACTTATAAACATCTTCAGTAGCAGAATCTAACATAAGCTCTCTCATTAAACACACAGCTTTGTCTCCTAAGAGCAACATCATCTTGTGGCCTATCAAGGAAGAGGCTACTCTGTTGCTTTTATCAGTAGTGGGACTGTGCCAGATTATTATATACCTATGATGCTCCTATTTCAAATCTACCAAGACATTACCCCATTTTTAAAGACATGATGAAGATCTGGGCTTCTTTAAATTACAGCTGTTTGAAATCTTTAAAATTCTATAGGTTCAGAGAAATATTTGTGTAAAACATCAACCGGCAACTCTGAATCTTGTAAGATGAATAGACTGATGTGGAGGGCTTGACTTCTGTAACTCAGAATTGAGTACTGAATGCCTACTACGTGGCAGAACTTTGGTATAAACCCTTTCACTCCCTTACATTAGTCCTTTAAGGCAGAGATTTTAATCTCCATTTTAGAGGCCAGGGAGCTGAGATTTAACATGGGTTACAGAGCATGCCCCAGGACAAATAGCTTGCAAGGCTCTGATCTTTTTTCTTTGCTACAACTGCTTCTCTTTCCACTGACAGCTGCACCCACAAGATGCATCAGATTTCACCTTCTACAGAACCATGGAACTTTTAATTCAACTCCAAAAGTTTGTGTGCGGATCAATGTGTAAAATAGCTGTAACATATATGTTTATGCACAGATACATGGCACAGATAATTTTCAGCAACTACTCTAAGGATCATTTCCTTCCAAGTTGTTCTACTACGGTCTGCTCCCTCATTTTCTTGGTCTTTATTCAGATACTATCTTTCAGTATCTGAAAATTCTGCAATTTCGGAATTCTGAATTCTGAATGGATGGATTCCATTCAGATCTCTCTGAGAGATCTCAGAGATTCTGACTTATTCAGAATTTTCCTTATTTATTTTGTTTCTTATCTGTTCTGCCTTCACTAAAATGCAAGCCACAGGAGGACAGGAATTTTTATCTGTTTACTGTTAAGTTTAAAATAGCTTCTGGCATGTGGGAGGAGAAAAAATATTAAGTGAATGAGTCAAGAGCGTAATCTCTATGCTGCTATCTAAAAGTACTATATATGGGAGGCTCAGCATACCTTCTGAAAAGGGGTGGAGATTCTGGCCTAATTTAACACAAGAGTTAAGAAATGCTTCCACTAAGTAAATACCCCCAAAGGAAGCAACCAGTACAGCTTCTGTCTTTGAGAGCTTGCAAACTAACTGGGGAGACTAAACATATAATGGGTGAACAAAAAACAAGACTAGATCCACAGAATAATTTATCAACCTGAACAGTTAAATGCAGCAAGGGCTGATTTCAAAAGTGGTGAGTCAAGGAGGTTTATCAGAAAATGTCTGTTAGATAGAAGTAAATCAATATATACCTGAACCCCCGCCTCTGAAAGCATTTTTAAGGATACACTCATATGCACCTTATGGAATAAGTACATTTGGAGAATATTTCTGAGAAGGTCTCAAGCTTATGTAGTGGGAATGTTTAGTCTGTAATGTGAACACGCAAAATATATTTCTCAGCAAATCCTTTGTCTCTTATAAAAACACAGTTTCACCAAGTGGCCCAACAGCAACGTGAGAAACATGGAGAAACCCAAAATTCCTGGGAACACTCTGGATGGGCAGAAGGTCATCACCAAACTGAAATCTGGGCACCACCTGATGCAAACCAATTAAATTTCATAGAAGTGGTGAGTGCTGAAGGAAATAGAGTTAACTGGGAAAGAAAAACCATGACACTTGCTTCTAATCTTTCTGCTGTTCTATCTATTTCTCTCCTTTTTGTTTCCTCTTCCCATTAAGACTTCCTCATTTCTTAGATGAGTAATTAAACCCTGACCTCAGGTATAAATCTCAGAAGCACTTATCAATAAAAACGAACTCACCAACTAACCGGGGGCAACTTCTGTTTCAACACTGATTCACCACATGATCTTAAGTTGTGTACATAGTACGCTAACTTCCTTGGGGAAAAATGCACTACACAAAGTAGGACATGATGGTAACAGATACTGCTATCATTTGTCTAAAAACAATTCCAGTTTTACTTCGGATGTCTAGAAGCTTCTATATTTCTTTCTTTCTTTCTCTATTTTCTGTTTTTTCCTCTCCTCACTCATTAAACTTTCCAGTAGGGCAATAAACAAGTTCATGGGGGTAGAATATATTCAAGATTCAAAGTAGAAAACTGTATTTAAGTGAATTTGTGGACATTAAATAAATTTTTATTAAGTGTCCAACACATTGAGATAGTAAGGAAATGTGCAAATTTCTGAAAGATTATTCCAGAAAGGTGTTTTTCATTACATTAAATTGTATATTCATTTAAATTACATTAAATGTAACCAAATTTCAGAAGTGTAGAGACAAAGTAAGACAGCTTCTTGAGACCGAACTCCACCATGTCATTAGAACATAATGAACTTGATCCCCGGGTAGAAATGTCCTCCCAACGAATTTCATTGTTCTTCACTTCACAATTCAGAAATAAAAAGTACTTCATGGTGGAGAGTACACACATAAATGGCTTAATGTTGCATTACACTAGATTGTTCACCCCTGTGGTAGAATATTTGAATACCTCTGATAGATATACAGAATAAGCACATTCATTCGGAGAATATTTATAAGAATGTCTCAAGCACATGTATTGGGAATGCTCTGTCTGTAATAGAAGCACACAAAATATAATTCTCACCAAATACATTGTCCCTTAAATCATTTACAAATTACTTGACACATGAAATAGTATGTGAATTGAAATATACAAAAACAGAACAGAAATTTCTAGAAATAGCACACTTTAAAGGATGGATTAAGGATAAAATAGGCAATATTTTTCAATGTCTTGCTAATTATGATGGCTTCACTTTATCATTAGCTAACATCTCAAGGTTCAGCGTAAGCCATTATCATACTAATGATAATGAAGTAAGTCCCTATTTCAAATAGTCTTGTGTGGGTAATGCCAAATGTTTTCTTCCCAAATCTTCTCAGGTGTGGCCAGACCGTCATTGTGTTATGCCCACAGTGGGACAGGCAAAGAGCCTTTACTAAGAGGAGAAGGGTCAGCTGTGCTATTTTCTTACCTTGTGCTTACCTTGTGCTTCATCATGTTATCTTTCATCAGGGGCTCTTTTGCGCTATTTTTGTTTTTTAAGACTGATTTATTTATTTGAGGAGGAGGTGCAGAGGAAGAGAGTCTTAAACAGACTCTGCACTAAGAGTGGAGCCCATGGTGGGCTCGAGCTCAGACCTGAGATCACCACCTGAGCCGAAACCAAGAATCAGACACTTAACCTACTGCACCACCCAGGCACCCTGCAGGATTACTGTTAAGCCAGTGTTTTGTGATGCTGATTTAATTAAAACTAGGTCATATAATCGATAAATCTTTTCAATAAGGGCATGTGTAAATGCCATATGTTGTATTACATTAAAAGCAATAGGAGCATGGGAACAGCTGTGTTTCTGGGTGGTGGACCTCCTCCCTCACCTGCCTTCTGATTATTGACTAAAAGGGTCATCCCAAACCATATCATAAATGATAAAGCTCAGGATTTTTCTTATTTTTTAGATAAATACAAAAAATCTAATATACGCTTTCCAATAATTTGTGTGGGGCATGCACACTGAATACCACTGCTCTAGGAATTTTTAAGATATGAATTCTTCTTAATTTTGAAAACATACTTAAGGCATTGTGTAACCCTGGGAGTACCAGACTTTAATTTTCAGATGTCTGCGTGAGAATATCAGACTAGGATAAAGTTACCAAGCTAAGACCAGTCTACCTTATCCCCACCAAGGCTACAAAATAGCCAAATGCCAGATTTTACTGTCCTCATGTATTATTTTTATATAAATATATATGATAATAGTTCATTCTTATATTCTTATGCTAATAGTTCTTCATCAGCAATGCTGAGTCTATAATCCCTATTATTTCTTTATAAAAAGTTGATAGTGTAATTTATTCCTTTGGCATATGACCTATGGAACAAGGGCAGGCAGTGAAGTAATTTTTCAACTAAGCAATTAAAAATGTATTAACAAGTGAGCTACCAATACATGCAACAACATGGATACATTTCAAAGACATTACGCTGAGTGAAAGAGAGCATCTGCAGAAGACTACAACACTCCATGATTCTGCTTATCGGAAATTCCAGAAAAGGTAAACTAACCCATCATGATGGAAATCAGGATAGATGATGGTTGTCCCTTCAGGCATGGAAAGATGGGATTAACTGGGAAAGGACACGTGGGAACTTTCGGAAGTGATGGAAGTGTTCCATATCTTGACCAAGAATTGGATTAAATGAATGTGTACATGTTTCAGAACTAATGTATCTGTACAGTCGATGTCGATGCATTCATAGACATTGTGGATGTGAATTACGTCAATAAAAATTTCAGGTGCAGAGGAGAGCAGTTTCTAATGATGCTCTCTTATGATACCTTACGCAGTGCCTAAATCGCTAGTTCCATTTAGTGAAGTTAGTTCCAAAGTGAAGAGGTTTCAGCTGGTAAAATCTGCATGTTAGGTGTCAGCATCGAGTGGTAATAATAGTAATAATAAGAACAAATATTATTTTATTGCATATTGACTATATGCCAAGTACTGTGTTATTGCTTTCCCCTGGGGAAGAAAACACTCAGTCATTAAAAACAAACAAACAAATACTTGAGTAATTTCCCCAAAGGTATATAAGCAATAAACTGTGCAGTTGAACGTAGATCTCAGGTTTCTTTCCTTAGGAGCCCATGCCCTCTACTACTGGAGCCCATGCCTCTACTTTCTTTCCTTAGGATCCCATGCCCATAGATGCTTCTTAGAGAAGAAAATGAGAATTTTCAGTCTTTTCAAGGAGGCAATATAAAAACAAATATTTATTGAGTGTGCACTTTGTCCCAGGAACCATAAGAAGTACTTCCTGTCATTATCTCTGTGGAATTCTTATTATTTCTATTATTTTATTTATTTTTATCTTATTTTTTTACAGATGAGGAGTTTGAAGCTCAGAGAGGTTAAGCAACTGGTTGAAGATCACACATTACATGAAAGATTTCTGATTGCATTTCAGAGCCATTGAAATCAAAGTCCAGTTTGTTTGTTTGTTTGTTTGTTTTTCTATTTCCAGTGGTTCTTAACTAGAAGATACATCAGAATCAATGGTAGCAATTTTTAAGAATTACGCATTTCTGGGCCTACCTTGGCTATTTTTATTCTGCAGATTAAAGGAGCACTTGGGACTTAGTTTCTTTACAGGGCCCACCAAAGATGCTAAAGGAAATCCTACCTAAGGACCATGGTGCCAAGTTGTCATTGGTTTCTCAACAAGACTCCCTTCCTCACTCCTTTTAAAGTGCTTATGCCTTTATTTTATTTAAAATATTAAAAGACAAGGGGCCTCCTGTCATAATAAACAGGAGTAAACAACAGTAGACCTTGGCTTCAGCCTTGTTTCTGCCACTAACTGACTGTTAGGGCTTTAGACAAAGCCATTGAGATCCTTTGGGCCAGCTTTCTCCTTTAATATTAAAGATGGACATGCCTTCTTTAAAATTCCATCGTGTTCTAACATTCAATAAATTAAAACTAATCCTATTTGTTAAATGCTGTGACCTCCTCTGAAGTACTGGAAAGGACCCTGGGTGTCTGTTATACAGATAGGTGGGAATTTGCTGAAATAGTGATCATTAACCTTCAAGACAGCTGAAGTGGAGCGAAAGTCTCTAGGGGAACCTAGAGATACCACTGGTTTCTAGACAAACTGGCAGAGCATTACAAATCTTTGTCACTTCAAGAAAAATTAAACAAAAGCCACAATTTTGTACTTCACACCTTTTGTGCCAAGTTTACAAGACTGTTTAGGTATAAAAATGTAAGAAGGGATCTTTACTTGCAAATAGAGTTCAGGAGATGTATCAGATAGACGTAATCAATTGACAAGTGAGATGTATTTGCAGGAAGCGCTTACAGTGATGTGTGCAGAGCAGCAAAGTTGCAGGAGGCTGCCGTTGGGCCACCAGTCATCTTGCTGGAATGGGAAAGAAAGGTCAGGATTTCTGACCTGCTGTGTTAGGTTGGTTGGAGACCAACCACAGACAGGGGCCTGAACTTGAGAAGAGACAAGACAAAATCTGGAAGAACAAATGCAGATGGGAAAGAGCTGGAGGAATGAAGAGTGGGTTGCCTACTATGGTAGATGGATGTGGAGAACAGGCAGGGGTACAGGAAGAACCTGAGCATCTGCTGCCTACCTGTGGCCCACCAAAAGACCAATGCTGTGGAAGATAAAAGGAAACTCTGGCACCTACAGTGCTCCCCCCAGACGCATTTCTGTCTTAGCTTCTGCTTCTCCTCTGATCCCATTGCCCCCTCTTTATCCTCCCCTCCTTACTCTGCCACAAGGGGCTGCCACCACCCCCTCTCCTCTCCTCTGGTAGTTCCTCCTGAAGCCAGGTTCTTGCAGAGAGGAGCCCAGGGAGGAGCCCAGGTGAGGAGCAGGTTTGGGTGCAGGAGGTCAGGGTCTGTGCCCCTTTGGACTTCTGCTTCTTTGAATTTTTCCTATGAAGGGATTTTTGTTTGGTTGGTTCTCTCATATAGAGAGGTGAGCGTAATTAGGAAGAGCTCTTGAGTCAAATCCTACCTCATGGGCTACAATCCAAACCCGCAGATCTCTGCCCACAACAGCGACAGATCTTGTGTCTAAAAACTGTGTCCAGGATTGTACTTGCCCTACTTCAGGTAGGACACTCTGTGAACAAAAACAACATCAACCATCCCTTTGATCATTCTGGTGTAGAGGGAAGCCCTGGACAGAGAAATCAATTAGAGGCTCATGGGCTTCTCAGATACGACTAGATCTCCCATAGTCACAGTTAATTGAAATAAGCAGAATAGTTTGTTTCTCTTCAATTACACTTTTCCATTTTAAAACATTGAGTGTAAGTTCCCAAGAAACTACAGTTCAAATACAAACTAAAGTTTAAAACAATGTGTACAGAAATACGAACAATAAAGTCTTTAAAGCACTGGATTTTTGAGGAAATAAAATATATGTACAATATAATTCATCAACCTTAAGAGTAGATTTGTTGAGTTTCATAAATGCATACTGTAGTCCCCGACTTATCTGGGGGGCTATGTTCCAAGACACCCGCCCCCCGTGAGTGCCTGAAACTGGATAGGACCAAACCCTATATATGCTATGTTTTTAATTTAATTTAAGAATTAGGTACAGTAAAAGATTAGCAAAAGCAACAGCAATAACATGGAACAATTACAACAATATATTATAATACAAGTTATGTGAATGTGATCTCTCTCTCTCTCAAAACATCTTATTGTGCCGTATTCATCCTTTTTCTGGTGATGATGTGAGATGATCAAATGCCTGCGTGATGAGATGAAGTGAGGTGCGTATTGTCAGCATTGTGATGCTACGTTACGCACCGCTAATTTTCTGAGGATACGTCAGAAGGAAGATCCTCTGTTTCCAGACCACTGTTGACCATGAGAACCTGAAATCCCGGAAGGCAAAACAGTAGCCGAGGGGGGACCACCGTTACCGTCATTTGGCCACCACCACAATCGTGATATACAATGTTTCCACCACCTGAGAAAGGGTCCTCATGTCTCTTTGCAGCCATCTTCTCCACCCACACTCTAGTCCTCCACAGCCACTCATTTCGTTTCCGACACTATATTTTGCCTTTCCTAAAACTTCTTATAAATGGCATCATGCAGTACGTACATAGTCTTTTGTATCTGACTTCTTTCAATTAGCATAATGTTCAGAGATTCATTCATGTCGTTCAAAAAAACTTTAGGGCTGTATTCAGCTCTGGTTCTGGTACTCAAGGTCAATGTGACATTAACAATATTTGTAGGTTTTGTTTGATGATATGGATTATCTTTTCTGTCCACAAAGTTTGAAGTACCTACCAATTATTAGACAACAGATTTCTGTTTGTCTCTCCATTTGCCCTGTCTTTTTTCACTTGCTTTTTTTCTCCTAAGAGAAATAAGGAGAATGTGTCAATGAGACCCATTTACCCATATATCCATTCTTCTCTCCTCTTGGACAATGTTCTGCCTCCTTTGAAGTCAGGCACAGCCACATGAACTTTTTGGCCAACTGAGATGTGAGTAGAAGTGATGTCTGCTCTTTCCAGATGGAAGTTTTAATCTTCATTGCCCTGGTAATTATAGCAGCATGTGTGGAGGGACATCCCAGGTCTATGAGTGATGGTAAACAGCAGAGCCCTCTACCAACCGGGCTGAACATGAAGCATGAAAAAGAAATAACAACCCTTCACCACTTAGTAATTTTAGGGGTAACTGTTACTGAAGCATAGTAGCACACTAGTTGATCCTGACTGAAAAAGGAAGCAAATGACCAGGTGATGTGAATGACACACACCATCACTGTCACTATTTTACTAGAGGATTTTTATTCTTTTCTTTCTGGCTTGCTCAGCAGTTCCAAAATAAACTTCTTCCTTTATGACCCATTGCATTGAAAGATTCAAAGTGTTTATGAAAAGTGTTTATCAAATGTTTGTTCAACTTGGTCTCTGACAGAGATTGTCATTGCTCAAAGAGATTGTGTCCTTTCTATGCGACATGTGATTTAATTTAATTTTATTAAAAAGTATTTATTTACTTGGCAGAGAGAAAAACAGAGCACAAGGAGGGGGAGCAGCAAAGAGAGAGGGAAAAGCAGGCTCCTGCTGAGCGGGGAGCCCAATATGGGGCTCAACCCCAGGACCCTGGGATCATGACCTGAGCTAAAGGCAGATGCTTAACTGACTGAGCCACCCAGGTGTCCCTTGGCATTGGATTTTAAACAGAGTGTAACAGGCATAACACAATTCCTCCATGGATGAATATGGAATTATGAATATGGTAATTAGCAATGTCGGGCTCTGCAACAGAGACTTCTAGGGCTCATCAGTGCTTGTGATGTCCTCTTCTTCATGAGCATGGCTAGACTACTTCTTCCAACCAACCTCTCTGTAGGTTAACTATTTGCAAGCCCTGAAAGCTAAGGGCAGCTGTGTTAGTCCATGCTCTCTTTCTTTCTTTGAACAGCTGATTGCAGAAGAGGACAAGACCTTAGAAGAAAGTAAATGAGCAGGAGAGAAGGAGCCTGGGCCTCTAAGTGACAGCATGGAGCAAGGTCTACCCATTCACTTCCCATTCCTTCAACCCACATCGGGCAATGCTGTGAGCAAGAAATGGACCTTTATTTCCGTAAGCCCCCGAGGCTTGAGATTTGTTTGTTACATCAGCAAATGTGAGTTATCCCAATACAGGAGCTAATTAACAAGGCTATGGCACTGCAGTTTGAAAGCAAAAATTCCTCTATTCACACGCACACAAAACTTTGTGAGCCCCATTACATTTGTGAAGAAAAGGAGTCACTTACACAGTTATGAAAGCCATATACATGTTGAATGGCAAGTACCAAAATTCATTCTCTGTCCTGAATCTAGTGCTCCTACCACACCATGTAGCAGTAATAGAAGGCTGCAGTGTCTTGGCAATTTAGTAAAAATATATAAAAATATAAAATGATTAACGTATATGTATACATATATTTCAAGGAAGTGGCTTACACAGTGGTGGGTTTGGGTTAGCCATCTCTCTCTCTCTCTCTCTCTCTTTTTAAAGATTTTATTTATTCATGAGAGACACACAGGGAGAGGCAGAGACCTAGGCAGAGGGAGAAGCAGGCTCCCTGTGGGGAGCCTGATGTGGGACTTGATCGCAGGACCCTGGGATAATGACCTGAGCGGAAGGCAGATGTTCAACCACTGAGCCACTTGGTCTCTGCATGTGATGTGGTATAGTCAAGAGGAGATGGATCATGAGCAAGACAAAAGGAGACCCCTACAAGAACAGACTGACACTCATGGCTGTTGCTGCCTCTGACTTTGGTGATGAGAACATTCTTCCCCGATCAGTCCTTTATTGCAGAACTGAACATGCACACACCTGGTACAGGAGTCACTGAACCTGAAGAAAGATCCAGGAAAGATGGAGCAGCTGCAGATGCCACTGCTGCGTCACACTGATGAGGTCAATCGGCAGGTCTGTGACCATGCATGTGAGCTTCACGATGGTCACTGATTCCTTTTTGGCTTTCTCATCTCGTGAGAATCTGTCTTATGACCCACTCTAAGCAGACATTTGCAAGATAGGGAGTTTGGGGAAATGTCTGACAGCCCCGTCACATTGCTGCATTGCAAAGGCACCACGGCAACACTGAATATTTCACTCTTTTAATATTGAACGGTCTGTGAGTACTGGTGATCAGTGGTGAAATGCAAGATTCCCGCTCTAAGCACTCTGGCTTAAGGCAAAATTGCTAACCAGGTGTTGTTCATCTAAATTATTCCTAACCTCCAGTTTTAGGTGACTTTTCCATTCTCCTGGTGTCCAAGCCATTCCTGGTGGTTATTTCACTTTTTCAAAACCTTGTCTCGGGGGAGGTGCTGATACTATTCTTAGACACCTTTTGATAGCTTTAAGTCAAAGCCATCTGCTGTGGGCACTCATGTTTGCAGCCTCTTCTCCATTTGGAGACCTCAGGTCTCTGCCACAGGGAACCACAGATGTGTGGTCTTTGGAAACCATGCCCAGTGACAGTGTTTCCCAGAGAGCAAGACAGGTAGCCTTGGTGGATGTGAAGTGGTTCTAGATGATACAGGGACACATTCATTTGAATAGACATGTCCTTTTAATGTGCACTGGAAAATTGATCAATAGATAAAATAAAACAAGGGTAGTGATTTAAACTTTTCTTCTGAAATAGTTTCACCTTGTAAGAGTGAACATTTTTTAAATTATTAGGTAAATGATAGCGAGTTAATATTGAAAATATTAAGCACATACTATTGCAAATGATCCACCAGAACCTCCAAAATCATAAAGGTAAAATTCAGACTGTTGAGCTTTGAAAAATACTCCCATGTGAGGGAGTTTAAAGTCCTGATCTTTATGACAATCCAATGAGAATCCTAAATTCTACTAGCCAGTTAATAAAACCCTCTCCTCTGAAGCCCCCAATCCAATTTCGGCTGCTCCATCCTGAGCGGAGTTGGAGTTCAAGTTCTCATGATCTTGTGTGGTAATCTCCTGAAGGTACTGATGGTGTTTGTACTGAACTAAACAAAGGGTTGTTCAGACACCAGCTCCGGGACAGCCCATTCATTGCAACAGCCACGCCTGCATATTTCAGAAGATCTTGGAACCACGGACTACTTGGTGTCTTCCAAGAAATCAGGGAGTAAAAGAAGAAATGCCCATACACTTGAACCCCACCCTTCTCCCAACCCCTTGTACATGCAAAACTCAAGATGAATTCTCCTTCTCTAAAATTTCTAGCCAGCTCTTGAAAAACTGAGATGTCTTTGTTCCAAGACCATGGGTGCCAGAGTCTGAAATGCCAAAAAAAGGAGGTCTTGCAAAAAGGGAGTGTGCCTTTTGAGATCAGCCCTTCTGCTGATGTACCTGAAGGGCAACCTTTGCTGGCTGGCTTCAGGGGAGCAGAAAACAGGCTCCCCCTGATGTTCATTCTTATGATTCAGTCATTTTGGGTCACGGTTTATAGATTTCTACTCTTTTGTCTCCATGGACCTGAGTTTATGGAGAGTTTGGGGGTACAGAATATCAGAATACCAGAGCCCCTGGTGCTCTCGGCAGCCCATTCACATCTCAGAAGCAGCCAGTTCAGGCTTCCTCCCAACCTAGTAAAGAGCGCTCTGATGGATCAACCACATCTCCACACAGTTCTTGCTGTTCTTAATGCCAACACTGGATCAATCAAGGAGGTCAGCTTCCTTGACTAATGGCAGGAGAAGATGGCCAACACATAGGCTTTGTCTCATTTCTAAAATGGATGAAATGTTTCTTAAAAATGACTATTGCAGAAAGTAGACTAGAAGCAATTAGTTAAGATGGTTCCAGATCGTGTTTCTTTAAGGTATTCTGGTGTGTGTGAGAGAGAGAGAAAGAGAGACAGCAAGCAAGGAGAACAACAACTGGGGCTTGGGGATAATGCATTAGCACACCGAACTGGTGATGGATCTGGAAAGGAAGGACTGAAGAAGAGAAAATTAGTTTCTCCAAATTTATCATAGGCCCCAAGCTCGTTGACCTAAGATTCGGAGATGTCAGTGGTCCAATAAAAAATTTGCTATCAGTGTGCAACTTGCTATGGCCCAGTCCCTTGTTTTTTCCAGCTCCAGGCTCATCCAGAAATCTGCTGCCATTTCACTTCCTACTCAGCCTTCTCTGAAGGAGGGCAAGAGGCAGACGGTCAACTGCGCCTAAATACGCTTAGTCCAGGTCCATCCTTCTGCCCAGTTTACAAGTTCTTCTTGCCAATGGGACATTTGGCAACCACAGATCATGAGGATTATTAAGTAGAGTGATGGGAGATTTTGATGACAGATTCCTACATTTTGGTCTTCAAATTTTAAGAGGATTTACCTTTTAGTCCAAATATTACTGGAATGATGGAGTGATGGTCAGAAACCATCCCCGCATATAAAATTTGGAATGGGCTTGGACATCGGTTGCAAAACATCTAATTCAACTCTTTACTAAACTCATATTTAAATCATGTGATATAATGTATACATGCTTCAGGAGTCTTCATTCGTTTGACAAAAATTCCGATTTTTACTACTAACAAGCCCCTCTGCAAATGGTAAAACCTTATCTGGAAGGATTGATCCTGGGAAAAGACCTATGAGACCCAATACCAAAGCAGAACCATGAACCTTATACTGTTGTTGGCAATGAACTTATAATGTAAGCACTCATTTCCACTATGCATTGCTAAAGACGTTGCTTTCCTTTCATTTAAATGTAGTACTAAATATTTGTGTGCATTTTATGATTTGAAGCATTTAGGCTTTACATGATTTTGCTGATGATATTTAGGACCAATCATTAATACATTCTATTCTTGTGGACTATTTTGAAAGAAACCACAAGGTCAAACATGATTTGGGGCTAGCAGAGCATTTAAAAAGCAATGCTGTAAAGGGAGTTACTTGATTCATACGATCTTGACTCTACAAACCCCACAGCACACCCCTTTCCCAGGAGTTATTTATTTTCAGGGGAAAATATCCATATTTGTGTGAGATTCTGACCCAAAACTCAGCAAAGATTGTCTTAATGGTTAATTATTTCCATTTTTATGTGAATTATTATTTGATGCAGTGACATCATACTTGGTGAAAATTACATAAGGAATTAGAAATTAGTTTTGATCAGTCACCTGTAATGGAGATGGTATCACCCTCTCTTGCTAAAGATTATGAAACTCCTTTATAAGATGCTTTTCCATCTCATATTTTGGCTTTAGCATTCACCAACTTTCCAGATCAGTTTTATTATGAAAGCTATTGACTATAGCTTTTGTTCATTTCAGGAGGTGTAGATTATGATTCACATACATTGCATTTTTTTTTCAAAATGTTACATGGCAGCAATTTTTTAGGGTCTTTTTGAAACTCTCCCATTAGAGAAAGCATCCTTCCTTGCTGTTCCTCAGAGCTATTCACTCTGCATGTCATAAGGCCACTGCTTTCCAAATGTTCTATTGGTCCTTCCTAATAAATCATTTGCCAATAAATTCTCCTTGAGCCCAGATAAGGTGTTTCAGTTTTGGATTTTCCTCATTGCTTGACCAACCCTTAGCACATCAAAAAACAAAGGCAGACTCAGGATGAAATGTGGGGCTGTAGAATGTTTGAGTCTGTTTCTAAGCTTTTATTCTGTGTTATAATTATCCGTTTACATAAATCCCCACCAGAAACTAGGGTCATATCTCTTTCACCTTTTTATCTCCACAAACAACCACAGAGCCTGATTGAGTTCATGACTCAAATGTATATCAGAGTAATTTAAAAAAAAATTGTTTCCCTTTTGCACTTCCAAAACTTTCTTTAGAGTAAGCCCGAGATACTATCTGCAGGGCTGGTAAAATGGGAATGCAAAGATATATAGAAAAAAGTCAATGCTTATTTTTGTTTTCCATTACCAAAATAAGATTTTGCATCAAGTCTTGGGAGCTAGATTTTCTAGGAAGTTTCCGTTTGCCTTGGGTAGGGGTCCTGAAGATAGCTAATGGTGCCTGCCTGCAATATTGCCATTGGGTTTACTATGTAGCAAGAGGGTCCCATTAGCCCCCCGGCTGGAGGGCAGATCACCCAAGCCAGGAATGAGCTGTGGTCACATTTTGGGAGATTGTCATCAACAAAGTTAAGATAGGCTGAGACAAATGAGGGGTCCTTTGTGGGGTGTCATGTATAAGAAGAAATATCTCTATACATACCTCTATGGCTATTGATAACTATATTAATATCGATAGCTAACAAATTGCTTTAGTTCTCTGTCTTTGTCAGTTACTGATTAAATGTGATAAGTTCTATTAGCTCTCAAAGTAATGAAAGCTATAAACCAAGACATCTCTCCCTATCTTTTCCTTGATGACATAAGATACAGTGTGGATAAGGATCTGGATTTAGATACAGATACAAAACAATATATTGGGGCATGCTCAGTGGAGCCAGGAAGAACAAAAGATGGTCAATTCATGATCTACTTAATATTCTCAAAATGTGTTTAGTAACAATAGCAAATGCCCACCCTCTCTACATCTTTATTTTTTGTAGTTCAGGAATATGTGATCAGGAGTAGGCTTCCTTCCTTCTTCTCCTTCTCCTTCTCCTTCTCCTTCTCCTTCTCCTTCTTCTTCTTCTTCTTCTTCTTCTTCTTCTTCTTTTTTAGATGGATGTGCTCATTCACTTATTTTTTAAGTAAACATTTATGCCTATTATGTGCCAAGAGTTATGTTTGGAAGCCACTGAGGGATTTGAAACAGAGGAGTGACATGACATTTTTGACTCTGGAATGAGACATGCCTTTGTTTTTCTCCCAGGACTGCTTTCCGATGTGTTCTGCAAGAACCTTTCCTCCTCAACCTTTGTCAACATCTCTGGAAGGTTTTGTAGGTTTCCAGTCACGTTTGGCTCTGAGAACAGTCTTACTTTGACAATGGACACATTTGTCGATATTAAAAAGTCCAGTAGAATCTAACTCAAAACACCAATCTCACATTCGATCCATAGCTGCTTCTGCCCCCCTCAGCTCAGTCAGATCTGGGGTTTGGAACCTGCAGTCAGGGTCCACTCTATCATTCCTGTTTCTGGGCCCTCCAGGACAAAGCTTAAAGTGCGGGAGGCTCCTTTGCTGGGTGCATTTTCAGACTTCTGTGGAAGACTGTAAAATCTCTGTGCTGCGTACTTTTCCCACACAGGTGATATATTCTGGAGATCACCTCTTGCAATACCTCCCAGCTCAGCCCCTGCCAGGACAAGTGTATCTCTTCATTCCCTTACCCCTGGGAGGTCAGAGTACCTTAAAGATAACTTCAGTCCAGCTTCCTAAGGTAGCATGCATTTTCCCATGACAATTTGTATATCCCTACTGGGTGCTCGAGCCTATCCACTATTTCATCTTCTCCCCCATTTCACCTGTCACTTGCCTCTATCTCACACATGTTGGCAAACTCCAGGGGACACAAGTCAAGTTCCCCCTGGAACTCTCTATTGTTCTTGCTCTGGGTTGCTCCTCCCAGTTAATGTCATTTGGTAGACATTTAGGCATGGAGTGAGGTTCCGGTATCCTTCTTCGCAGACATCTCTATTCTTCATGAAAAATTTTCTTATATTCCATATCTCTTCACTCAAGGGACAATGCCTTCCCTTTTCCAGGTGAGGGAGAGAGGAGAAAAGCCAACGCATTCTATCCCTTCACCCCAGGTCTCAGGGATCCTCCTCTTCCTTAATGAACTAATGAGCTCCAGCTTTCCGTGGATATATGCTGGATCCACTGGTGGAAGTGAGAGCTCTTCATCTCATTTGACCACTGCTCAGTAGGCCCTGGAAGGGAATGCCTGGAGCTTCTGTGGCTCTTCAGGGTAGCCTATTTTTTTCAGTAGTGGGGCTCCAGATGAAGTTCCCAAGACAAGAACAAAACTCCTATTACACAGTATATTTCATCTTGTATAAATTGTACCATGATGGCGCTGTGAAGAGCGGACTAGAAGGAGATGAGATCCAGAGAGAGATTTCAGAGCGCCATCCAGGAGAGAAATACTTGCAATTTGAGCTGAAGTCATGGCAATGAGAATGGAAGGGAGGACATGGGTTTGTGAGATATTCCTTCAAGTTTCTTTTTTTCTTTTTCTTTTTAAGATTTTATTTATTTTTTCATGAGAGACACAGAGAGAGGCAGATACACAGGCAGAGGGAGAAGCAGGCTCCCTGCAGGGAACTCGATGCAGAACTTCATCCCAGGATCCCAGGATCACAACCTGAGCTGAAGGCAGATGCTCAATCACTGAGCCACCCAGGTGCCCCTCCTTTAGGTTTCTGGCCTGGGTGAGTGGTCATACTGTTGGCAAAGGCATGATATAGAGAAAGAAGAGGCAGGCTCTGAGAACAAGTTTGTGCAAAACTGATGAGTTGTCTTCTCATGTTGAGTTTCATGTCTGTGGAGGACCTTGGGCATCAAAGCCTAGGAGTGTAGTCTGAGGCTCAAGAGGAAGGTCTGACTTAGGGCTGTAGTTGGAGGAATCCCAGCATTCAGCTACAGACACCATAGAAGTGTTTTTGGGTCACCCAGGGAAAGTGTATATAACATGACAAGGAGAGGAGGTACGGTCAAGCCCCAAGATGCACCTGCATTGAAGAGCTGGATTAGTTTTGTTTTTTTGTTTTTTGTTTTTTGTTTTTTTTTGCTGGATTAGTTTGTATGTGAAGATTAAGAGGACCCCAAAATGTGGGAAGGAAAAGTTCTCTGAAGGAACCAAAAAGTGGATAAACTCTCTTTTATTAAATCCTTCAGTATATGTGTCACCAGTCACCTGAAATTATGCCTCTTGCACTTCTTTTTCTTGTCCCGTTCTCCTCTTCATCTTCCCCTAAAATGACTCCTTTTTGTTATTCACTATTTTACAGGGCCTCAAAATGAAAGGCGGAGTTCCTTTGTTCTGAGACTTCTACTGTTTCCCCACACAGCAGGCTCCTTAACAAAAGCCTCCAAGATGATAGATAACTAATTGGAGGAATGTTATTTCCATTCCTCAGGTGTGCTGCCAGCCTCTGGGGCTTGTGGCAGGGTGCCACAGTTCTGCCTTGGTTCTCTGCCTTGCCCCCCCTCACCTTCGCAGCTACCCCTTCATAGTGGGAGCTGGTGCTTTCTGTTCCTCAGCAACCTAAATGCTCAGAAGGTCCAAAAGGCTGAGTCATCAGTGTCCCTCAGGTGTGGCAAGCAAATGCAATTGGGTGGGCCTGGCCGGTTCTTTGCATTGCTGGAAAACATCTCAATGTCGCTGGCAGAAGATGAAGCTGTCCATCAGATGTTACCAGTGATACTTTGTCACAGAGTTCTTAGAGCTCCTCTTTAGAGAGGACCACAACAAAGCCCTCATTAATCTTCAAATAGAAAGAGACTTCCAGGGATCCCTGGGTGGCGCAGCGGTTTAGCACCTGCCTTTGGCCCAGGGCGCGATCCTGGAGACCCGGGATCGAATCCCACATCGGGCTCCCGGTGCACGGAGCCTGCTTCTCCCTCTGCCTATGTCTCTGCCTCTCTCTCTCTCTGTGACTATCATAAATAAATAAAAAAAAAAAAGTTTAAAAAAAAGAAAGAGACTTCCATTCTCACCAGTGGATTCTCTTTGGTGGATGGAGAAAGGGAGGGGGGATCATAAAGATGGCCAAAAAAGAACGTTTCTCAAGACACCCCAAACCAAATCAATACACTTGGGAGGAAAGAATACAGCATGTGAGATCTGGTTGCTTATAAAAGCGTCAGTTGAGCAAACCACCTACTCTGAGTAGTTGTATACTTTGCTTGCTTAAAATAAGAAGGGTATTTCCCCCTCTTCTGCACACTTGCCTTTCCCAACTCCTAGAGTGTAGGTCAAAACTCACATCTGTTTTGCTTTCCAGTTCTTTTGAAGTAGCATGACAGTGTGCAACACTGGCTCTCGTGCCAGGAGAACCATGCTATCGTGTGGGCAAGCTTTTGGTTTCACGCCGTAGGTGGCTCCCCGAAGTCATGGAGGAGGCTGGTGGGGAGGTCAGGAGTCTTCAGACAATGTCAGACTCTCAGGCCCCTCCAGGAAGCTCAGACAGCTACACTGCTGCTGCTTTCTCTTCAAGCGTTCCCTGCTCTGGTGAGGAGTCATTTATCTCTTTCAAATGAAACACGTAGACTATCCGTAAAAGCACCTTGCAAATACGTGTCTGTGTGAGCATGTACACAGGTTTAGGGGCATGGTATGCAAATTCCTAGCACCTCCCTCAAAATAGAAGGCTCTGCTATTTTCAGAAATATCCATATAATTCTGGTATGGGGGGAAAATCACAATTTATGATGATAAAGATTATCAAGTGATCAGAATTTTTTAGGGCATACCTATTTTCCATGGGTATGCTGAGTGCCCTGGAAACGGGTTATGTGATCATAAGTACAGTGTAAGAGAAATAGGATATGTGCAAGCTGCTGTGTGGCATAGAAGTGCCTTTGACCAGACAATAGTACTGGGACAAGAGCAGATATTTACTGAGCACTTCCTATGTGGCACACACTCTGAATCTCTTCACTTAGTTCTTAAAACAACTGCAAGGTAGCACTATGATTACCACCATTTTAAGGATGAACAAACTGAGCTTGAGTTGGCCTTAACAATTTATACAAAGCTACCCAACTCATGCAACAGTGGTGGGGGAAAAGAAGATAGTTATTAATTATGTTGACAGAATCTATCTTTGGAGGGGCTTTTTCCCTACTAAGAATGTTTTCCCCTACTAGGGGAAGATATGCAACCCAAATTTTCTCTATGTCTCATTTTAGCTGAGAGCTTGTCAACTGTAAATCATAATTAGTAGTCACAAAATAAAGTTTCTTTGTTCATAAAGCCTGAATGCACTTGGTCTTAGACCTGAAAGAATTTTAATAAATACTGCACATTTCACAACAAATATTGCCTATTGATGATATTACCATATATTTAAATAATTGTCATGAAAACCATTTGTACAATACGTTAGTTTAATTTCTAAATTTAGCAAACAAATACAGTAAAAACATTTAAAAATTGACTTAAGATTTTTCAGTGTCTTAAGTAATTTTTCTGGACACAGAATTACTGGAACACATACTAGAAAATATTAAGCTCTGATTGTTTTCTCATAATTTATCTCTTTCTCCTATAAATGTAGCTAAAAAGAAAAGGAATTTGCTATGATTTTACCCCATATTTTTCAGCAGAATAATAACAATCAACCCATTGGGCTCATTTTCCTTCCTATACATTTCTCTTCACAGAAATGGTTTTAATCTGCCTCATTTCTAAGTACAGCCTAATTCAGTGACCTGAGGCCCCACCACTTGATTGGCCAAACTTTCTCTGCCCATTGGTTTTGGAGCTTCCTCCAGTCACAGACTCTGAGGCTTCATTCCTCTGCTCCCACCTTGTCTCCAGGCTGCCAAGCTGCTGTCTCTGCTGTTGACCACCATTCTGAGGTCACCAATCCACAAGCATGGCAGTTGAGTCCCCACCACTCCTTCTTCCCTCTTATACTCAATGCCAACTGGGAACAGGCCAGTTCTCAGAAATTCCTACTCGCAACAAAAGTGAGATTATAACTTTTAGCGAGTTTACACTGAGGATTCAGAGCTCAACGAAGAAGAGTGCCAAATAGGTATCATTATTTTTTAAAAGATTTTATTTATTCATTCACAAGAGACACAGAGGGAGAGGCAAAGACATAGGCAGTGGAAGAAGCAGGCTCCCTGCATCCTAAGACCCCAGGATCATGCCCTGAGCCAAAGGTAGGTGCTCAACTACTGAGCCACCAGGTGCCCCTAGATACTATAATTAATGCAAATAATAATATGCAGAGACAATATCCCTTTCCCCTGTTCCCTAGCATTATAATCCAGAGTGCTGGCCAAAATTAGTATAATGAAAGGAAAAAGTTGTTTCTTGACCCAATCTAAGGACAGTTTCCTCATTACTTTCCTAGGATCACTTTATTCAGGATGATTGACTATAGAAATATTCTTTCCTTTTAGGAAATATCCCACCCATTCCACAGGTGTGATCAAACCTAAGGCTTTAAGAGAATGCTGCTATAGCTCCATATCAATAGATCTAAGAAAGTCTGGCCTGTTCACTTTTAAATAACATTATCTGTGAGAGAACAACAATCCAATCCACAATTAACTTCATCAAACTCTTCCTGATTCCTTTTCCAGCTCTCTACCACCAATAAGAGGACGGTTGGCTCACCTCTCTATCATGGTTCTGTTTTTCCTGCCAGCAAACCCTCAGTGAAGAAGCCACAAGACTGAGCACCAGCGATAGAACAGAGCATAGTTAGAACAACCAATTACTTCATCTGTACCATTTATCCAAACTCAGAAACTTTTTCATCTTTGCAGGAGAAATTGATGTGCTAAAAGATGTAACACACACCTGCTGACCCACACATATCTGCTTACTGCCTTTTAGGCTTTGCCCCAAAGCTACATTTGCTCAACTGAGGAGCCTACTCAGTGCTCTTTTCCTAGAACAAAGGGACAGTGAGCCTTCAAGAGTTGTTTTAAGATTCCACTTCTTGGAAGGCACAGAAGTGCTTGAAGCTTCCATAAAGAGTTCAAAAATATTTAAATCTTAACACCCAATCAGATTCAGCCTGTGGCATAAGCAAACTTCTCTTTCGTCTTTAGATCTACCCCTGAAAAACACAAGAAGCCATGTGACTCAGTCGTACCCTAGATCATCTATAGGTAGGTGTCACCGTCTCCCTGGCCTTGGGCCACCACACTGCAAAGATCCCACCAAGAAACTGGACGGAACAGCCCACAGAGGAGAGGGGATGCAGGGGATTCTCCTGGCCCTGCTGACCATCCCACTACTTCTACTCAACTTTTGCTCAAGCAGCAAATGGGGCCCAGTGGAGCACTCACTCTGACTTCTAATTTCTGCCAATGTTCTTGCAACCAAAAGTGAACAGTGTCTGCACCCTCTTGTTTGCTTTACTGCAACCACAACTAATCATTTAACCTACCCCAGAATTTGCTGTAAGAAATCAGTGGCATGATTTACGGAAAAATACTTTTTATTACAAAATGCTATACAAATATTAATTGTTATTATTATCTTCCATGATCAAAAAATTGCGGGTTTATTTCAGTTCACTCTTTTAAGTGCTAAACTTCTGTGTCTATCACAGTATTATGAAATTCTACTCGTGTTCATGATTTCTTAGGCTGTTACTTATATTTTCTCCATGTTCTCTCCCCTGAGTTTTGTAGGCACTTAAGATGGAAAACCTGCTGACCTAACATCAGTGCTGCTGGCAGGAGTTGCTTTATTTTTCCAATTACAGTCTAATGATACCTGCAGATCATCTCTAAAATGTCTTGATTCCATAATGATTTTGTTATTCTTGAAACATTCCCCGAGACTGTACCATATCCAGGACTCACATCTACAGTTGCCTTGAAACTGTATAGTTTGATCAAAATATTTTGGGGAACAACTGAGAAGTAAGTATAATTTTTAAAATTGGTATGGTGTCTGAGTCAGTGTCCTGGCCCTTGATCTGATACAGAAACTAAAGTTTTGCCTGTGGGAACTCCTGCTACACAATCGTTTCATTGTTTTTGAACACAATAAATATGATGGCCCTAATTCACAAACTCTTCCCAGAGTGATCCCTTTAGACCACTGCCTTATTTTTCTAACTGAAACGAGTAAGATTTCTTCTTTGCTCTGTATGAAGCATGAGAATCCCCAAAGGTCAATCACTGAGGCTTTCTTCCATCTATTTTCACACTCAGGGAGTCTTTCTAAAAGGCTGTTAGGTACTCTGAGGGGTGTGCGAGACAGGTCTCTGTCTTAGAGTTTCACCTAATTGCAGAGATCCGGGAGACACATGTTAGAGGAAACCACAGGTGCTCCCTTGGTCTGCCTCGCTACAAATAGAGAGTAACTTTAGCTGGATTCTGAGTGTGGCTCTAGAGAGGATAACCTCCAGATGCCAGACCAACAGTCCATGGCTCAGTTATGTGATGGTGATGCCAATTGGCTGGATTTCCTCTTTGCACTAATTTGGGATCCCTCGTCATCCATTTTGTGATGTCCCCACATCACCACGTGGCTCCCAGAGGCACTGTGGCAGGGGAAGAAAAAGTTGGAGGTGGCACCCCAGCTGCCCAGTGCTTCATCATGGAAGAAACAGACGTCACATATGGTCACATATTGTGGGCCAGGACTAGCCATGTGGTCTTGCTTAATTGCTAGTTGGCTGGAAACGGCAGGGAAGACCCTGGAGTATAGAGTGCACCGTTGTAGTCACATTGCTGGATAATTCTTTTGCTTCCAATCATTGAAAAAATAATTATAGAAAGATTATTTTTTCCTATGGTTGGCACATGATCTTGCTTCCACTTCACTGAGAAAAATCAAGTTATTTAGATAATCATTTCTCCCTTTTTCATCCCCAGATTTCTTTTATACCTCAACAGAGACAACTTGAAGAAGTGGCTTTCCTCATTTCTAAGGTTTGCTCTGTCACCTTACTTTTCCTTCTTTGACATTTTGCTATCTCCAAGCCAAAACTTAATCCCATAATTATCTATTCTCACTCCAACATCTTCAAATACTCACAGCAGGTGTACATCTCAAACTTAGGCATGTAAGAACTAGAATTATCTTAATTTTATAATCATGTAATTTCTCAGTCTCATTCTGTCAGGTTCATAGAAAGCTTAACTTCCTTTAGTTCTCACTTATCAAATTAGGCTGAAGTTGTCTTTAATATTTGGCTTATTATGGTAGATCCATATTTTTGAAAGATGGCTTTGTTCTGAGATGCCCTCTATCCCTGTGTATCTGGAGGAGAAGGGGCTGGGCACAGGCTAGGGGCAGGGCCAACTCTTCCTCACTCCTTGTCTGCCACGTGTGTAATTCTGCTTATCATAGTCTGAGTCCAATGCACCCTCTACTACCACGTTTTCTCTTAGCCCTCCAGATTGAATTTCTCCACCCTACTCTGGGCCTCTATCATAGCATATATCCCTTTGCACTTGAACTGGGGTTATGATGTTTATGTCTCAGCTTTTTCACTAAACCAAACTCCTCCTTTCAAGCAAGATCCATATCTGACTCATCTCTGTGCTTCTCTCCTAAAATAGTTGCCTTGCAAGTAGATGCTCCATAAATATTTACAGAAGAATGCCTAAAATGTCCATATATTTAAAAAGTGAATGACTCTGATATCTGAGAATTGCTTTACATTTTTCTAGGGAAAAAGTAACGAGGTAGAGGGGATAGTTGAAACAGGGTCTTCACAATAGATGAAACTGGGTAATGGATAAATAGAGGATTATTAAACTGTTCTATCTACGTTTGTGTGTGTGCTTGAATATTTTCATAAAAACAGTAGAAAAAAGAATGACATGTCTCATTTAAAAAAAAGGAATAAAATGGTTACTTTCAGAGATAGACATCCCATTTCAAACAGCTGAGTAGAATAGTTCATTCCAATAGGTTAGTTTTAGGATACTGAAGAATAAAGTCCAAGAATATGTTTTTGGCTCTCAGAATATAGCTCTTTAAAAACTGGAAATTATATGTGTTTTCATTCACAGAAAGTTTCTCAGGGTTATTTGTAAGTGAATAAGTATTTGGTGGTGCTGCTGGGTTCTGTGACATTGCTCTCTCCACTTGAGATGCTCTATTTCCACTGTACTATTTCTAGAACGTGATTTGCTGACATAATTTCTGTAAATCTGTATGGAATATTAATATTTCTATTCTATTTAATAGCTTTAGTTATGAGTGCACCTTCCTTATATATGAAGTCATTTTTTAAAATAAATCTTTTATTTCAGAATAATTTTAGATTTAAAGAAAAGTTGTGATAGTACAGAAAGTTCCCATCTACCCAACACCCAGTTTCCCCTATTATTAAAACCTTACTTTAGTATGCCATCTTTGTCACAACTAATGAACCACAATTGATACATTATAATAACTGAAGTTTATACTTTGATCAGATTTTCTTAGTTTGGCACAATGTCTTTCTTCTGTTCCATGATGCCACCTAGGATATTATGTTACATTTAGTCATCATATATGAAGTAAGTTTTTTATTGTTATTTTTTAAAGGTTTTATTTATTTATTCATGAGAGACACACAGAGAGAGAGAGAGGTAGATACATAGGTAGAGGGAAAAGCAGGCTCCATGCAGGGAGCCCGATGTGGGATCACAACCTGAGCCAAAGGCAGATGCTCAACCACTGAAGCACCCAGGCGCTCTGAAGTAATTTTCAAAAAAAATATTTTATGTTGATTTGTCGATCTGTTGTATCAACTCAATATCTTCCCAAAATATTCATCTTGCCTGGGAAATGCATAGTACTCTTGCTCTCTTTTAAAATATTTTATTGATTCAAAAGTTGACTTTGCTTGGAGCATCCCCTTACAAATAGCACTTTGAAATTTCAGGACTGGGAAGTAGAAGCCCCAACCCTCTGCCCCAAATCCTCTCTCGCCTCAGGTTGGCCTTGAGTTGGCCAGTGCTTCAGGCTTTGAGCTCAGGAGTTTCCTAAGCCCCAGACAATGGAAACACCCCAGAGTGAGATAAGGTTCCATCCATTAATTTGCCTGCCTTTCTTCCTCGGTTTAAATTAGTTCTGAATCCTTTGAGCAGTTTTTGCTAGTGGAGAGTGGGGAGATTATAGCTCCGCAAATCTAGTGCATGGAGGCCCGGTGCCCCAAAGCAAGAAATTATGTCCTAGGTGCAAAGCAAATGACACAAAAAGGCCCCAGAAAGGGAAGAGGAAGGAAGAAGAAAAGCCCCATCCTGAAGGCTTCCCACCTTTGCCCTGGATATCCAATCACATTTATCCCAACAACTGGCCATGTTGGTGTCTGAGTCTAGGCAAGAAGCAAGATTACCATTCTCATGAGAGAAGCAGTAACAGTGCATTTGCTGCTAGAATTATAGGAGGGTAAAGGTTTTTACAATCATAATAAAATTTTGCTTTAAATTATTGTGCCCAGGACAATGATCCAAGCCCACTTTCAGGCAGGCTTTGCCTGGGTTCTACTGATGTTACCTGGAAGGAAAGCTGAGTGTACAGGGAAGGATGGTCGCTGACCTCTCATTGTGCAGAGGATGCTGCTTGGCTCAGTCCCAGGCCAAAGATCACTGCCAAGGTCTCCTGAGGCTCAGCCAACCACCAGGTCTAGACAATCACACTTTCTCATTTGGATGTCACCACATCACCTCCATTCCTTCCACCTGTGCTCTGTTGCCTACCATCCGCTTCTGCACTTATGCTAACACTGTGAAGTCACCAGGTTTGCTATCAGAAGATACGAATGGGTAGTGTGCAACCAAATGGCACTCCAGCCTGGTAAACAAACTATGAAAACCCCATTAACATGCATCAGAGGGTGACTGAAGCAATCAAGCTAGGGCTTCAAGGCTCTGAAAGGGGCTGAGCCATGGAGAACGTCCTGGGAGTCATCAGCCACTTGGCGCCTGGGAGCAGCAGGTCCTGATTCTGCGTTCAGGAAAAGGAAGCTGAACTTTTTCTGGGCAGAGGCCACCACAAAGAAAGATAAACCAACGAAGACTGTGGCAGTCACATGGAGCTAAAAACTCAAAACTAGACTTGATGAACTAAGATCCTGGTCAGAGAAGGGGTTGGAGAGCTGAACCTAGCACATGGGTCATTTTTCCTGTGAGATGTTTACCGAATCCTAGGAGTTTAAGAAGCTAAGTGACAAGTTTCTGAAAAGCACATGTGAGTAACTGGTAACCTTGCTATACTGAGGAGACAAGGATCAGAATTCAGAAGGAGGGATCCCAATGAGTAGATGAGGCTCGTACTGTTGGCAGTGGAGGTAGAATTGGCAGAAAAAAATGCAGAGTGAGGCCCAATTCAATTTGAATCTCAGATAAACAATAAACAATTTTATAAATATGATCCATGTAGTTTATTAGGACATGCTTAAAATACAAAATTATTTATTGTTTATCTGAAATTTAAATTTACCTAGCATTCTGGCATTTGTATTTGTTAAACCTGGCAACCCTACTTGGTAAACTTGTGGTGGGCAGAACAATGGCCTCCAAAGATGTCTACACACTGATCCCTGAACATACGTCCATGTTACCTTATGTGGAAAAAGGGATTCAGCACATGCGATTAATTAAGAATTTTGAGATAGGGAGATTATCCTAGACTGTCTGGGCAGGTCCAATCTAATCATAAAGGTCCTTATAATGGATAGGCAAGAATGTCAAAGCAGAAAAAGGCAGTATTACTATACAAATAGAGAAATAGATTGGAGGCTGCTACACTGCTGGCCTTGAAGACGGAAGAAGGAGCCATGAGCCAAGGAATGAAGGTGGCCTCCAGAAATTAGAAAAGGTAAGGAGATGGAGTCTCTCCCCAGAAACTTTCCGTATATTGATCTTAGCCCAGTGAAATCTATGCCAGACTTCTCACATACAGAGCTGTAAGATACTCAATTGTGTTGTTAGAAGCCACTAAGTTTGTAGTAATTTGTTATTGCAACAATAGAAAACAATAGGGCTGTCCTTTAAGAGGAAATTTACAGAGATAAACAGAGTCTTAGTAAAACTATAACTCAGCTTCTAATTATCTCAGTGTATACTTGGATTAAGACACTATCTGCCAAGCAGCCGGAGAAGTGGAGTCTCTCTGGAGGAAGATAGCACCATCTGGAAATGCCAAAAGTTTTATTAGAGATATCCAGCATTAAATAATAAAATTACTAGACAGGGGCAGCCCAGATGGCTCAGCGGTTTAGTGCCTGCCTTCGGCCCAGGGCATGATCCTGGAGACCCTGGATCAAGTCCCACATCAGGCTCCCTGCATGGAGCCTGCTTCTCCCTCTGCCTATGTCTCTGCCTCTCTCCCTCTCTCTCTCTCTCTCTCTGTGTGTGTCTCTCATGAATAAATAAATAAAATCTTTAAAAAATAAATAAAAAATAAAAATAAAATTACTAGAAAGAACCATACGGCTGAAAATATGACAACAGAGGCTGTCTCATAGGTGATCTAAATATTGGAATTAACGGGACCTTATAGCTTTGAGTAATATTATTAATTAAAGGGATTAAGTGTAGTGAAAAAATATTTAAAAAATGGAAATCTCACCAAGAAAGGAAATCTTCCAAAAAGAATAAATATTCTTGAACTAAAAAAATTATAATAACTGGAATTAGGTACTGATTATATAGGTATAATCGCAATTTACACACAGCAGAAGAGAGGGCTAGTGAACTCTAAGGCACATTGCTAAAAAATATCTAAACTGAACCATGTGGAAAATGAAAAGGAACTATAAAAATATGTAGGAATTATAAAAACTTCTGACATTCATGTAATTGTATTCCAGAAGGACAGGCGAAACAAAATGGGGGTAGGAGTATGTTTTAAGAGGTAGTGGTCAAGAATTTTCTAAAATGATGAGAAACATCAAGCCAAAAATTTGAGAAGCTCAGCAGAACCCAAGCAGGTCAACACAGGACCTGTGAGATGAAAAACATAAAACAGTATTGAAAGATAAGCGAGGAGCATTGAACACATTGAAAGAATAGGTTTTTGAATGGAAAACTCAACCTCATAAACATGTAAATTTTCCCCAGGTTAATTTATAAGTTTAATGTTATCTCAGTTAAAAAAAAACAAAAACACATGGTATTCATGTATGAATAAACAAATAAAATAGAAAATTCAGAAATAAATTTGAGGTAAGTAAAAATTTAGTATAGAAAATCTCTGGGGAAATGGTGGACTTACCATAGTATTGGTAGAACAACTGGCTAAAAAGGATAAAACTGGATTCATACCTCACACTGTACACCAGGATTCATTTCAAATCAACCAGGACCTAAATGTAGCCTCATCTATATAAGTTCTAGAATAAAACAGGTGAATTTCTTTAACTGGGGATGGGAAAGACTTTATAAACTATAACTCAATATCCAGAGGCAATAAGAAAATAATAGACATATTTGATTACTCTTTAAAAAAACTTTTGCATGACAAAAACACCAAAACAAAGTAAAAACAACTCTATGACAGTAAAGAAAATATTTGCAATTTATATCACAATGGGTAAATATCCTTAAATTTGAAGAGCTTCTAAAAATAAATAAAATGACTAATAACTCTATTGTGTGTGTATATGCAAATTATAAGGCAAAATTAAATTTTAAAAGCAGGCCCTAAAACAAAATAAAAATTAACAAATGGATCTATGTACTGAGTTGCTGACTTAATCATAGAGAATATTTCAAGTAACATTTAAACAGTATAATGTAACAATACACCTATAGTTGGAATACATGCTAGGGTCAAGAAGATTTAGAAGTTCAAGAATCAACATTAGAAAAAAATGTTTTTAAAGATTTTATTTATTTATTCATGAGAGACACAGAGAGAGAGAGAGAGAGGCAGAGACACAGGCAGACGGAGAAGCAGGCTCCATGCAGGGAGCCTGATGTGGGACTCGATCCCAGAACCCCAAGACCATGACCTGGGCTCAACCACTGAGCCACCCAGGTGCTCCTAAATTGAGAAAATTTTAAACTATTTTCAGGAATTATATTAAGAGTAGCAACATTCCTTTCATTATTGTGGACTATTGCATTTAGGAAATCATTTTCATCATAAGAGAAATAATACGTAAATATAAAATAAAAGATGTTAACAGCACAGAATCATAAATTTGATTTGAAAATATTCAAAAAAACTCATTTTTCTCTAAAAATAAAATGTATTTTCTACTTCTATTAAAAATGCCAAGAAACAATGAACAACCTAGTTATACTGACCACTTCCAACATTCAGATTGTGGTCTCTAAAGGTCATTTCACAATAAGACAGAGCTGCTTGAGGAAGTGGCTTATTTCAGATCCAGGGCTGAAAATGTTCTGGATGAATCAGGCACATTTTGTTGTACCAGAAAACGAAGCAGTTGTTCAAGGTTACTTGGGTCATATGAAAAGAATTTAGGACTCAACTTGTAGGCAGTTCCACCAGCCAAAGATTAGATAATTTGAATTTTAAAAAAGAGAACAGGGGAACCTGGGTGGCTCAGTCAGTTGACTCTTGATTTTGGCTCAGGTCTTGATCTTGGGGTCTTGAATTCAAGCCCTTAGTTGGACTCCACACTGGGCATGGAGCCCACTTAAAAAAAAAAAAAATCTCTACAGAGATTAGCCATAATGGATTAAAACATATTAAGTAAGTTCAAATCCACCCATTTATAATTATACCAATAAATAAAAACTACAACATTGTTAGTCACCTTTAAAGAACCAACTCATTATTTATTCCTAAAACTGGTAAAGTAAAAAATGTAGATATTTTATATTGTCTTTCCTACCCATGTCGTGCCTAAGAGTAATCAAATGCTTGATAACAGGAAGTTTTTATTTGTAAAAGAATTCCAGCCGGTAAGAAATAAGAAATGATAGAATTAGAATATTAGTATTTTCCAAACTCTAACAGCAATAACCAGGGCTGTTAAAACCCTTGGATGCATCTCATAAGGAATAAATCAAGCTGCCCATGCTCCAACCTACTGATCAATCTGAATGTCACAAAAAAAAAAAAAAAAAAAAAAAAAAAAAAAATCACAAAATGCAGGTATCTTGAAGATGCAGTAAAAAGCAAACATCAGCCAGTAAGGTTTTCTTAACAAAACATCAAACCTGAACTTAACAAGTCTCTGGATCTACTACCACTTCAAGGAAATAACAAGAGATAGAGGAGAAAGTAAAAAAAAAAAAAAAAAAAAAAAAAAAATGCAGATGTAGGTAGCAAAATCCAGAATGTAGGAGGCTCTACAGAACCACGTAATCAGAATTCTAAAACCTAAATACCCAAACATATTGCAATAGGAAAGAGAGAAGGTTGAAGGAGAGACTCTGCAGTTGTTATATGAGACTCATCAAGTGCACACAGCAAGAGCTATTGGGGGAAGAAACACTTTGACTTCAAGCTTCTAAGGTATTTAGGATTGTGAGGATAGTTTGTCATTTCAAGCAAATGCTGTGGGAGGTCACGGCTGCAAAGTGGAGTGGGGAGCCTCAGAGAATAGAGCACACAAAGTGAGTGTGAGTGGAGATCCTAGCGCCAAGTCTTCCCTCCTTCCACTCATGCTCAAGGCCCAGGTGGGTTGCAAAATATACATGTATATCTGGGGCATATATCCCCGTTACCCCTGTCTAGGAGTGCCTCTCATCTTCACCATAGCCTAAGGGTAGGCTCCTGCTATTGCAGGGTTGAAATTCTGTATTCACTTCAAATATCATTGTTTCCCCACATAAGTTAAGCACTGCATCTTCACATACATTACCTCACATAATGTTCACATTACCCTAACTTAGATATGATCTCTACCTTACAAATAAGAAAAAAGACTCTGAGATGTTCAATACATGTGTAGGGTGACATAGATGATAAGACACACAGCCTGAATTCAAACTGCTGACAAATTCTAGGTTCTATTCCCTTAAAGTCCTTATAAGTGAGTACAAATTAACCTTTATCGGGCTGGCCTGACTGATCCTTTCCTAATGAACGATGACAAATGTCATACCCTCCCTCCTACCCTGAACTTACCTTCATCATCAAGGAAGTGCTATAGGACTCAACACCAAAAGTATATCTCTTGGGGAAACTTTCTTTCTCCTCAGATCAATTTTATTTTGGAGTTGAAGGCAAAAGAAAACTTTTTTCTCCCCAATTATTTTGAGATATTCAGATTAAAATGACACCCTTGTCAAAGTATTCTTAATGGTGTGCTCAGAGCTACACAAATGTAGACAGATGATGGAGGGGAGATGAGGGGTGAAGAGGAGGTGTCCCTGAATTGATTAGAGATTGCTCAAAATGGATCATGTTCAACTGAATGATCTTCATTCTCTTCATTGTTTTCTGTTCTGATGGAGCAGCATCTGACTGGTAGGCGGAGACTATTTTGTGTCTTTTTTTTATTTTTTATTTTATGTAGTTGCCAATTTCCCCCACTGTGTCTTGTCATTTGCAGACACAGCCTTCTCTGAGGCGATTACATGTGGCTGTATGGGAGTGAGGCTGTTCAGAGGAGGGGCCCCCCAACATGGAATACAAGCCTGCTAAGGTGCGGACAGGTCTTCAAGAAAGGACCCTGGGCAAGAGCTTCTTATTGCCCCTCCTAATAATGATTAAAGAGGAAGCTGAGAAAAGGGTTTCATAAAGGTGCACTCAACTATGTCTCTGAGGTGTCCAGTGCCCCAGCGCTTCCAACTGCTTGGTGTGAAATTAAAATTACAAGCCTGTCTTTGCTGGGGAGTCGATCATTGAAGTGGATGGAAGTGGAGAGATATTCACAGAAGCTCATTTCCTTTTCACATCAGCTACTAAGTGCATTGGGATACGCACTTAGTTTAGGCTATAAAACTCCCCGTTTTTTTTTTTTTAAACTCCCTGTTTAAGCCATAAAACTCCCCATATCTTCCCTTGCAGGGAGGAAATCACAGTAAAAAAGCAAAGTGACACTCTAAATTCAGCCAGGATTTGAGCCTCTCATTTCCATTGTTTCAATTTTTTTCTGCCACAACACATTACAGAATAGATTATAAAAAGAACATTTGTTCCCATCACTTATGACCACATCAGTTGATATATTTGTAAATGAGACAAACCTTTGAAATGATATAAAAAGTCAAAACCAGGGGGATCCCTGGGTGGCGCAGCGGTTTGGTGCCTGCCTTTGGCCCAGGGCGCAATCCTGGAGACCCGGGATCGAATCCCACATCGGCCTCCCGGTGCATGGAGCCTGCTTCTCCCTCTGCCTGTGTCTCTGCCTCTCTCTCTCTCTCACTGTGTGCCTATCATAAATAAAAAAAAATAAAAAAAATAAGTCAAAACCAGGAAACTAAATTATTAGCGTATTGGCTTGTCTTTAACTGACCATAGTGACACCACATGTGCAATCCTCTTCCTGTTAATGGATTCATTAACAGGCACACAGCTCAAGAGACCCCTTGCTTTCAATCACTGATGCTTAGCTGGTTATTGCTTTCTTTGTCATGACCATGCAAACCCTGAGTATATGAGCCTGAGTATAGAAGGAATTATGTGGTTTCAAAAGAGAACCCTTTCAGAGCTGAATATACCAATCTGTTAAGAATAAGATGAACTGGGTGACGGGCACTGAGGAGAGCACTTGATGGGATGAACACTGGGTGTTATACTATACATCGGCAAATCGAACTCCAATAAAAACAAATGGAAAAAAAAAAGAATAAGATGAAGATGCTTTGAGGGACTGCTTCAAACTATAAAGTAGAAACACTGGTAAAGACCTATTCAATCGTATGAAGGCAGTGTTTGCCCACTGGCTGCCTGAACGAGATTCCTCGAATCTCATGCCAATGGTTAGCTACTGAAAGGTTAGCAGGTAATCAACTCTGTTCAGGTAAATTCTTGACCATTCAGAGATACAATGAACATGATGGAGTCTGTACAACATTCAAATTTGTAATTCGATTTCAGACCCACTATTTTGGCCAGTTAACATCAGCAGCATCTATTTGGTAATATTTGCTTTAAGAAGTATAGCCCCCATTTAAGAAACTATCATTCACTAAAACAAGAGTGAAAAAAAAGTTCTTGGAGCACCTGGGTGGCTCAGTCAGGTAAGCATCTGCTTTTGGCTCAAGTCATGATCCCAGGATCCTGGGATCGAGCCTTGCGTTGGGCTCCCTGCTCACGGGGGAGCCTAAACCGCCCCTTTCCTCTGCCCCTCCTCCTGCTCATGTTCTCTCTCATGTGTGCTTTCTCTCTAGAATAAATAAATAAAATCTTAAAAAAAAGAGTTCCCATAATTCATCCAGAAAGTCGTCAGTGATGTTGACCCAATTCAGAAATGGAACGATTGACCAGCTAGCTTACCAGTATGTTTTGGCACACATGATATCCATTCTTAGGTTTGGACCTTAAGATCTCCTGAGTTTTTTATTTGACAGAGTAATTGACACTCTTATTTCATTGAGTGTTTCCACTCGAACACTTTATGAAGACTTGCAAATGAATTACCATTGCAATGATCTGGAAGAAGGAAGGAAAGATAAGCAGGAGAGGCATCTTCTCTTTATCAGGATATAAATGGTAGGCCATTTTTTTAGTCACTTCATAAATGGATCTGTCATCCAATCTCAGTTAAAAATCATCTCTTATTTTGGGGAAACTTAAATCAGGAAGTTCGTACTATAGTGAGCCACCGCACATGGGTAGAGTGCTTTTCTCCACATTGCATTTCTTAGTACAGATCTACGTATATCGTAGGTGCTTACTGACTCTTTGTTGTATATTAATTAACTAATTAATTAACAAATGAACTTACTATAGAATTTCAAATCAGATGAAGAATTTTTTTAAGAATTTAATGAATTTTTAATTCATTTTTTAAAGAATATAATGAAGAAACATCCATGACCCATGAAAACTACACTCTGAATTTAAAATAGACCAACATTTGATAATATTTGCTTCAAATGTTTTTATGAAATAAAGCATTACAAAAAATGTTGAAGTTCTTTACATTTCCCTTTTCAATGTCAACCCTCTCCCTCTTTCCACAAAGGCAATACTAGATGTTCACTTTTTTAAAGATTTTATTTATTTTTTTCATGAGAGACACAGAGAGAGGCAGAGACACAGGCGGAGGGAGAAGCAGGCTCCCTGCAGTGAGTCCAATGCGAGACTTGATCCCAGGACTCCAGGATCGATCTGAGCCCAAGGCAGATGCTTGACCGCTGATCCTCACACACGTCCTTAGATACTCACTTTCTAAGAGTCGGTATTTAGAGAAAGTCAAAGAGCAAGTATAGTCAGAGGCTTTCTGTTGGCTATAATTATGATATTCAGAATACTTCCTGACATGTAGGGGCAACCTAGTAGCAATCATGGAGAAGAGATATCACACACAGGCTCAAAGTATGAGGATATTGTGTATCTTGAAAACATTTGTGCATGTGCATGTGTGTGTGTGTATGTTATTGTAAATATTTCTAAAAGCTATTTTCTAAGTACCAAGAGTCTGAAACAAAGATAAAAACTATAGACTCAGAACATTGAATATGATCTTCCCATTTTACCTCTAAATGAACCATTTCAAGTTGAAGGCTAGAAGGTGTAAAAAGTGATGAGAACGTATAAGATTATAAGCTTTTAGTCAAGCCTTTAAGAGCTGCATTTTATAAAGCAGTTATAACATTTTATATAAGACGTTAAGGAAAGCAATTATTTTTTATTTTTTTAAGAGATGCCCAGATACCCAGCAAGTGTGACCCATGTAGGTTTGAACACCGCCAGCTTCTTTTTTTTTTTTTTTAAGATTTTATTTATTTATTCATGAGAGACACACACAGAGAAAGAGAGGCAGAGACACAGGCAGAGGGAGAAGCAGGCTCCACGCAGGGAGCCCGACGCCGGCCTCGACCCCGGGTCTCCAGGATCAGGCCCGGGGCTGCAGGCGGCGCCAAACCGCTGCGCCACCGGGGCTGCCCAGCAATTATTTTTTAAATTTAAATTCAGTTCACCAACATATAGCATAACACCCAGTGCTTATCACATCACATGACCTCCTTAATACCAATACCCAATTACCCCATCCCCCCACACTCTTCCCCTTCTGTAACCTTCTGTGGTTTCCCAGAGTCAGGAGTCTCTCATGGTTTGTCCTCTTCTCTAATTTTTCCCCACTCAGTTCCCCTCCTTCCCTTATGGTCCCTTTCACTATTTCTTATATTCCACATATGAGTGAAACCATATGATAACTCTCTTTCTCCAATTGACTCATTTCACTCAGCATAACACCCTCCAGTTCCATCCACGTGGAAGCAGATGGTGGGTATTTGTCGTTTCTAATGGCTGAGGAATATTCCATTGTATACATAGACCCATCTTCTCTATCCATTCATCTTTCGATGGACACCGAGGCTCCTTCCACAGTGTGGCTATTGTGGACATTGCTGCTGTGAACACTGGGGTGCAGGTGTCCTGGTGTTTGACTACTTTTGTATCTTTGGGGTAAGTACCCAGTAGTGCAATTGCTGAGTCTAGGGTAGCTCTATTTTTAACTTCCCCAACATTTGTTGTTTCCTGCCTTGTTAATTTTCCCCATTCTCACTGGTGTGAGGTGGCATCTCATTGTGGTTTCGATTTGTATTTCCCTGACAGTAAGTGATGTGAAGCATTTTTTCAGGTGCTTGTCGGCCATGTGTAGATCTTCTATGGAGAAATGTCTGTTTGTGTCTTCTGTCCATTTCTTGACTGGATTGTTCGTTTTTTGGGTGTTAAGTTTGATAAGTTCTTTATAGATGTTGGATACCAGACCTTTATCTGATATGTCATTTGCAAATATCTTCTCCCATTCTGTAGGTTGCCTTTTAGTTTTGTTGACTGTTTCCTTTGCTGTGCAAAAGCTTCTTATCTTGATGAAATCCCAATAGTTTATTATTGTTTTTCTTTCTGTTGGCCTCATAGGCATGTCTTGCAAGAAGTTGCTGTGGCCGAGGTCAAAAAGGTTGCTGCCTATGTTCTTCTCTAGGATTTTGATAGATTCCTGTCACACATTTAGATCTTTCATCTTTGTGTATGGTGTAAGACAGTGGTCTAGTTTCATTCTTCTGCATGTGGCTGTCCAATGTTCTCCGATACCATTTATGAAGAGGCTGGTTTTTTTCCACTGGATATTCAAGGAAAGCAATTCTTATTCTTCAGATCTTCTTGAAACGTCATTTTCTGAGGTAACTTTCCCTGTTCCTTCAAATCAAGTCAGGTAACCCTGTCATCCACTCTCATTGTAAACTTTTATATAACTTATTATAATTATAATTAAACTACTTTGTGAAGTTATTTGTTTGAAGTCTGCTTCCCATGGTATTATAACTTCCATGACAGTGAATACATCCATTGTGGTCATTGACGTGTCACCAGTCACCCAGCATAACTAATTTTGGAAAGAAAAGAAACAGAGAGAGACAGAGAAGGGAAAGAAAGATTACTGAACATTTGGATTGGGAAAATAGTGCCCATGTCTGGATACTTACTGCAAGTGCTCAGTTGGCCAACACCATATTCTTCTTGTTTCCTCTTAGCTCAACTGTCAAGCAGAATCCTTGCTCTCAGACAAGTTATTTGGGTTCAGATCTCTGTCTTTGCACACTCAGCTCAATCCACTCACTTAATGCCTCTTATGTTTCAGGCTGATACACTCTGCTGCCCCTATAAGCCCCAAATTCTCAAAGGCTCAGAAAAATAATTCTCTATCAAGGCTTGTACCCATTTTAAGGATAGAAGTGTAGGAGGGGAAACTGAACTTTTATTGAAGAAATGGAATAGCCAGGATTAAGCAAGCAAAGGGAACTCAATGACTGAGGTGGTTGGTGTAGAATTCACTGCATCTACATCAACATCCTCATCATCTGCCCTTCAGTTTCCTTGTTCTTTTGTCTGGATTTTTTCCCCCAAGATATAATTGACATATAGCATTAGGTAAGCTGAAGGTTTATGATGTGTTAATTCAGTGCACTTATATATTGCAATATGATTACCACCATAGATTTAACTAACACCTCCAGTACTTCGATTAATTGTTTCGTTTTGTTATATGAACATTTAAGATCTAGTCTCTTCGCAACTTTGAAGTATATCGTATAGCATTGTTTTTTTTTTTAAAGGAAAGTTGTTTTTTTTTTTTAAGATTTTATGTATTTATTCATGAGAGACACAGAGAGAGAGAGACAGAGACACAGGCAGAGGGAGAAGCAGGCTCCATGCAAGGAGCCCGATGTGGACTCGATCCTGGATCTCCAGGATCTTACCCCAGGCTGCAGGCGGCGCTAAACCGCTGCGCCACCGGGGCTGCCCTCGTATAGCATTGTTAACTATAATCACTACGTTGGGCATTAGATCTTTAGTACTTATGTGTCTTCTAGTTGCAACTTTGTATCCTTTGACCAACATCTCCCCAGTTTCCCTGGCCCCTGAAAACCACCGTTCTACTCTGTTTCTATGAACTTGGCTTTTTTAGATTCCAAACATAAGTGATATCATTCAGTGCCATGCAGTATTTGTTTTTCTCTGTCTGACTTATCTTACTTATCATAATACCCTCTAGTTCCCTCCATGTTGTCAGAGATGTCAGGATTTCCTTCTTTCTCATGGCAGAATAATAATAATAATAATAATAATAATAATAATAATAATAATATATATACCATCCCCCTGTTGGCAGACAACTTAAGGTGTTAGAGAGAAAGAGTCACAAGTTTCTGCATAAAGAATTTAGTGACATTTATGAGTTTATGAGGAAAGAGCTGGTTTATGGGTGGAGCAGGTGTGAGATCTCTAAGACACATTTTTGGGATAATGAACTAGAGTCACCAGTTCCAGAGAGAACACATTCCTGGCACAAAAGCACAGAATCCACATGACCAATGACAGCTCCAGTTGGATCTGCAGACAACTGGTGTTGAGACTCCCTTTGATGACTTCCATTTTTTCAACTGAAATGTCTAATAATGTTTTCCAATCTTAAGGAAACTGACTCGGAGAGGTAATTGAAAGAGAGAGAAAAGATAATTTCCCTTTAGCTAGCTCTTTTCATCTGCCTAAGAAGCAGTTTCCAGGAAGAAACATTTGAATAGAAAAACCAGATAAAAAGGCTGAAACATTTTTCTTCCCATTTTAAGGTGGGTCTCTATGTAAGACCCCATTATTTTGGTTATTTCAAATAGTTAACTTTGGGTTCATGTTTTTTTCCAGTGGTCACTTTAATATGAGCATTTAATATATAAATACCAAAAAACATATTTTTTTTTTTCAAAAAACTATTGAGTTTCCTTGTTAGGACAAAAAAGAATGAGGCATCAACTACTTCTGAAAATACTTGCTTTTTGTCTTCTACACAGATTGTGGCTCTTATGATGTGTGATCAAATCAAGAGATTTCACACTGTTCTATAGCATGTGATACAAATCCAAAAAACTTGAGAAAGCAAATAAAAAATTATCTGAATTCTCTCCTGAAGTAGTATCTGAAAACAGGGAGAGCATAAGATCTATGGCTGAGTTTTCTCATCAACTACAAAATTCCAAACACCACATTGTTTAGTCCGTTCAAATCACTGCATTCAGGATTTTTCCTAATTTTTTTTTTAAAGATTTTTTTATTTATTTATGAGAATGCACAGAGAGGAGAGAGAGAGAGGCAGAGACGCAGGCAGAGGGAGAAGCAGGCTCCATGCACCGGGAGCCCGATGTGGGATTCGATCCCGGGTCTCCAGGATCGCGCCCTGGGCCAAGGGCAGGCGCCAAACCGCTGCGCCACCCAGGGATCCCGGATTTTTCCTTTAAGTGAAAATAAAATGCAATCATTACTTGGGTTTAAAAACTTGTTCAACATAATTTCTATACTGCTCTCAAAACATGTGACTTAGATGCATAAATCGAATAAATGCTTAGAACTTAATACCACTGATACAGGGGCTTATCTCTTCAGGTTTGTCTCCACAGCCTACTAAATGATAATCCTAATTAGAACCCTAATTATGTTTCTGCTCAGAGTATTTTTAGATAGACTTAACATTTGATCTGTTTAGTCTAGTTTTACAGGTGGCAATAGATTAAAAACAGGTTTTAAAATAAGATATGACTATTACATTTCTAATAATAGGTGATTGTGGTCTCAGAACCACTTTTTAGTTAGTGACGCATGGAACAACGCTTTGATGATGGTAATTGTGCCCACACGCCCTATCCCTACACTGGGAAAATAGGCTACCCTTTGTAGTCAGTGCCTTATTTCTACTATATAAACTTTAGCCCTTTCAATTCAGGTTCTTGAGTTTCTTTTATTCTTTTCCTCTAAAATAACCTAGCTTTTCAATCCTGCCCAAATCCTCTGGTTACATGTTCTCAGGGACACTTGTCCTGATATTACCTTCATTGCCTTGCTATTCCCTTAGCAAAAAAGTCACTTGCTTTCAATGCAAATTCGTAAGTTTCAGTGTGCCTTAGACTCACCCAGGAGCTCATTAAAAAATGCAAATTCCCAGGCTGCACCCAGAGGGGTTCCACCTTTTATATCTTTCAGGGGGTCTGGGAACCTATATTTTAAACAAAACAAAACAAATCTCAGGTGTTTTGGAGACAAATTTTGAGAAACATTGCTTTAAAAAGACTTATTTTTCATTTCCAAATACACAGTTTCAAAGTTTCCATCATGCTTACAGTTGTTTTCCATGAATGACAACATCCTACAATTATAAAACATTAGACAAGTAGATAAATATAAGGTGTTTTTTTAAATTATTTTAATATTTTTCTAGAGAAAACATGGCCCTGCCTCAAATCAACCCAATTCTTCCCTCACTTTACAGGGTAGAAGAAAGGCTGGGCACAACAAGACATATACAAAGAGGCAGAAAGAGACTCCACCCAAGTTTACTTTGGCTGGGCTTGGGGTTGATTATCGCTCCACTGTCTCCACTCAAGAGGCATGCTTAGCTCCCGAGTATTTTGATATCCAGATGATTCTGATGCATGTGAGTCAATAGCCATACCTGACAAGGAAGGCAGGACCCTCAGCCCGTTCATTTGTCTGACTACAGCTTGACCATGTCATGCACTTATGTCTTCCACATGGCCAATTCTATTGTCAAAAACAGATAACAAATTCTAAAGGCAAGTTGGGATTTACATTATTTTTTTAAGGACAAAATCAGGACAGCTTTAAGCTACTCAGGTTATATGCAACATTTTGGGAGAGGGTGACCTCAAGTGACACCGGCTTGCAGAGCCCAAAGAAAAAATAATCACAGTTGTGGTAAGTACTAAAAGGCAAATAAAGATGGATATGTGATGACGGTGGGGGAATTGATGGGGAGAAGCTTCTTTTAGGACATACGTTGAAGTACGACAAGGAGCAAGTTAGGATTTGGATTCATCTGTTGATTTGCTTCAGTAAATATTGATTACATACCAACTTTGGGTTGATTTGGGAGAACAACGAGGGAAGTGCATTCTCGGTAAAGATAAGAAAAAAGGAAAATATCCCAAGTTAAGAAAGAGTTTGGCCTGAGAACTGACAGAAGGCCAGACCGCTAGGCATCTGGTGGACAGGCTGGGGACAGTGTGAGATGAAGCGGGGAAGATGGGCAGCGAGACACCATGGGAGTTCGAAGGAGAGAGTCATATGCCTTGATTTTCTTCTGTAAGGACATTCTGACAACTGTGTGGGAAGAATTGAGTTGGAGCTGGTGAGGGTAAAGCAGACCTCCTAGCTGGGCTGTTTTGGTGGCACAGGTGAGAGGTGAACATGTCTCAGACAAGATAGTGGTTATGGAGATGGGGAGGACTTTTAAGGTTTGCCTTGGACACAGCAGGAAGAAGAGAGCCTTGCAAAAATCACACTGCTATTTATAACCATGCTGGTTAATTACTGCCAGAGCCCAAACCGGAAACCAGGTCTTTCCATTCCTTAGCGGTGGTTTTCCCACTACATGATGTACACTCTGAAGATCTATAAAGTTTGGGCAAATCCTTTCTTTCTTTCTTTCTTTCTTTCTTTTTTTTTTTTTTTTTTTTTTTTTGGCTTTCAAATTGCTTTGATTTGAAGTGCTGTCAAGAAGTGTAACACATCAGTGACATGGATATTCCAGGGGAAAGGAAGCAAAAAAGAGTGAGCAATGATTACAGATAGTGTTGTGGTTTTCATTTTATCATTCACTCATTCACTTATTTACTCATAGATGGTTTTTATTTGGGACATATTTACCCTGATGCTTTGGTTATGTAAGAGTGTGCATTAAAGGTTTTCATAAGCTCAAATATTTTCCTTTTAACGCCCAAGAGGATGTTAGCTATGTGCTGACTAGTAGTCACAAAATTGGCTTTGGTGGCCTTGCCATTCTCCGCATGGGACTTTGTAAGATGAGAAACAGAGGAACAATAGAAGCATAGCAGTGTCCTGTGCTAATTCAAAGCACTCCAGGAGGTTTGAAGGATGGTGGTTTTTGCTTTTGTTTCTGTTTTTTTTTTTTTTTTTTTTTCTTTTTCTAGTCTGTTCCTCCTGTGGACCAGGACACTCAGATCTGAAGACATGGCAGAAAGACTCAATTCCCTCTTAAGTAGCCCAGGTACTCTTACTTGCCCCATATACATCTGGCATCAGGCTCATCTTTTTCTTTGTTCTCCCAAGGCAGTCCTTCCACTCACTTTTTTCTTTCACTCTCTCTTTCTCTCCCACACCTACTTTCAATAGTCCTTAACAATACATAAAGGGAGAAAAAGACAAGATAAAATGTTTCAGGGGAAAAAAAGTGGTAGAAGACATTTTCTGTTACAATCACCACATGTAAGTGCCATTCATTATGTATTGTTCCTTCAAATTAGTAGCTTCATCTAATTGAGCTATGCTGCTCTCTTGAAAGCTCTCTATCAATGTCAAAATCAAAGATAGAGGGTGGAGGAAAAACTATGTTTGGGAAGATGGTATTTTAAATGTGGATTTATCAAAAGGAAATGCCATTCTTCTTCCATCTATCTTTGTAAGCTTTTATTCTTCTTATGTTAAGAACTCCACCAAAGTTAGTGGTTTTAACGCAAGTCCCAAGGAGAATTCTTCTTGGGAGTTAGGCACATGAACCTGGAGGGTTGGGGCTCATTGTGTGATGTGAAGGAAGCCAGAGATCTGGACTCAGAGTTCAAAGTCTGCCACTCAATAGCTCAGTAACTTGGGGAGACATATCAGATTAGAGATAAGTCCTAGAGCCCATTGTCACTGTGTACATGAAGTCACTTCACGTATCTGGGCTTCATCTTCATCATCTCTCATGAGGAAGGCTAAAGAACATTAATAGACCAGGCATTGAACTGAGGGCCCATGCCATTTAGAACCAATGACATAGGGATTATTATTCCAATTTTATGATGAGGAAACCAAGGTTCCACAAGTCAGTTTAATTTTAAGACCTGGGCTCTTTCCACTACATGTGTCATCTTACATGATTTCCACAAACATTTCACATAAAATTCACTTTTTGAAAGTCCGTATTCATAGTTTGCAGTGTAACAAACCCAAGAAGTACACTCAAATGTGTTTTATTACACAGGCTACAACACTGGAGATGTTATAGTCATCACTTTCTGCTGCTGAGTTTTTTTTATTTTACGGGGAACATGTACTAATGCTTCTCCTGCTTGCCTTCTCTGCCAAATTCAAAGGAATCACAGACAGCAAGGCGAGTTGTTAAAAACAGAAAATAAACAAACCAAACCAAACAAAAATACCCTTCCTTTTGCAGCTGCTTGCCTGGTGTATTAGTTATCAATTGGTGCATAACAAGTTATTCCAAAATTTAGTGGCTAAAATAACATTTGTTATCTCACAGTTTCTATAGGTCAGCAATCTGGGCACAGCTTTAATGGATTCTCTAGGTCTTTACAGGCTACAATCAAGGTATTAGCCAGGGCTGCAGTCATCAAAACGCTCCACCAGGGAAGGATCTGCTTCAAGCTCACTGGCCTGGTGGTAAGATTCAGTTCCTCACAGGCTATTTACTAGCAACCTCTGTTTCTTGGCACGTAGGTCTCTCTACTGCGGCAGCTCACAACATGGCACCTGGTGTCATTAGACCAAGCAAGCGAGGAGAGCCACGTGTGTGCTAGTGAGACAGAAGGCACAGTCTTCTCTGAATCTTATTTTGGAAGTGACATCTTATTGCTTTGCTGTATTCTACTCCTCAAAAGCAAGTCGTGAGGTCCACCCCTATATTCAAAAGTGGAAGTTGCACAAGACATGGACATTGGGAAGTAGGGCTCTTTGGGGACCATCTTGAATGTCAGCTTACTACACCTGGCGAAGAAGTACATTCCAAACATCATAAAGCCAAAACAAAATTGATAAATGACTTGATGCTGAATGTAGGAGCACTGTTGTCACCCCTAACTTCAAATTTCACATTTTTGCACTCAGCAGGATCATGGTTTTTATTGATTCAGCTAGCAATATATTTCAATTCATGTCAATAAATTCATATTTTAAAAATATCTCTTTATATCTGTGCATGTATTGTGTTTCCCTGAAAGAGTTAGTTGGGTGGGAGTGAGGGAGTAGAATGTCTTTTTGCTTACAACAAAACGTATGAAATGGTCTGGGTTATTTCATGTACCATGGAAAACAAGGGACTGGACTTTTAAACTATATCAAAGTTTCAAGCTTCCTTCCAGCTCTAAAATCTGCATTTTCTCATCTGTAAAATGGTCACATTAATTCTTTCCTGACTACCTCACAGATGTTAGCAGAATTAAACAATTGATGATGGGTGTAAGTGTGTTTTGGTAAAATTGCAAAATGCTGTTTTATAGCATGCATTTTAATTTATTTTAATTATAAAATTCTGTTCAACCTAGAGTTCTCCACCGTTGACACTGTATGCAACTGCTGGATCCTCTGAGTTGTCTTGACGGAGGTGGGAGGACAGTTGGGAAGAGCTTCCTGAAGGAAATAGTGACTGCATTCAGTAGGCTGCAGTAACTGGCCAATACCTCCTGGTGTCCTGAAGGGAGACCTGTTTCCATGGGATGCTCTGAAAATGACCAGGACTCACAGACTGCACCTTCAAAATTTGAGTGACACAAAGTGACTCAGAACTGGGTAAGATGTTTCCTCCAGGTAATTTGGCTAAAAATAGTATGATCACAAGCAATTTAATTCAAAACAAGATGGCAGTGATGGAAATGAACTTATGTCAGGATGAATATTTGGTTTGAGTAGATGATTTCTTAAAACAAAATGGATATTTCTCAAATGCTGTGTTTTTTCTGTGTTGATAGTTTGGGTTCATCATCCACCAGTTTTATAACTATTTATGAAAAAGTTAATTATTTTGCACTTTTAATAATTTGTTAGTAGATAGAGATATTTTTTCTCCCTCCCCCTCCCCCCCCCCACCCCCCCTCCCCCATTTTCTCCTTCCAGTACATTTTTCTGCCAAGGAAATGATTGTACTCCATGGAGTTCATCATTGTGGAAATGTGGAAGCAAATTTTTTTTTTAAGATTTTATTTATTTATTCATGAGAGACACATGGAGAGAGGCAGAGACACAGGAAGAGGGAGAAGCAGACTCCATGAAGGGAGCCCGATGTGGGACTTGATCCTGGGACTCCAGGATCATGCCCGGGGCTGAAGGCAACACTAAACCGCTGAGCCACCCAGGCTGCCCCTGTGGGAGCAATTTAAAGGTTGTTTCCAACTCCTCGATATTACAAATAGTACAGGGCAGGGACATTTGGCTGAAATAATCTCCAAATTAAAAATGATAAAAGTAGAAAAAAATTCTTAAGAGACATAAATATAAATTGTGGCTATTTCATTTGGATCACATTATTATTTCAATCAAATTATTGTCCCGAGTTACTTTATTTTTCAAAAATAAATTTCAAATGTTGGTATTTTGGGAGAGTCCCAGGATGCAGGGTTCTGGGCACAGAATTAATATCTTCACCAAGGAAAGCAGCTCTGGAGACAGGCACAAAGCAACTTCCTGAGTGCCTCAGGAAGAAAGAGGACACGGAGGAGACTTTGGAAAGATGATTTACAAATACTTGTAAGATGCTCCCAGGAAAACCCAGAAATTAGTTAATGGGGCTTTAGGAAAATTGGACATGTTGCACTGTGTAGGTAAGTTTAAAATGACAGTGACATTGAAAACGTCACTGTCCAAGGTGTTTTTTTTGTGATGTTTAGGAAGATCAGCTGTTCAGATTGTACAGCTCTTATAGCTGTAAGTCATTATTAAGTCATTATTTTCCTCTTGCTACTACTCCCTGTTATTCATTTTAAGATCATGATTGTCAAAGTGGGATGCAAAGATGATCTGATGAATCTAAAACTGCTTTAAAAAATAGTTTGTATTTAAAAAGATGATTCACTGAAGTATGGGGGGAAAGTTGCACTTCTCTTTTTTATGTATAATCATATATAAAAAGATAAATGGAATATACTAATATGTGACATAAGGATTACCACAGCTTCCTTACTCCATGCCTATGTCTAGTTGTCCCAGGCTACCAATGGCAGATGAGGAATGAAGTCACTTACCATCCTAGTTCTGTGAATTGTGATGTGTTGCAGTTGATGTGTGCCATAGTTAAGTGGATTATAGCATTTAACTCGAACTAAACTAATGCTCCTTCAAATATGCAAGTGGTTTAAAAAGCTTCTATAAATTAAACATTCAATATAATTCTAACAATGAGAAGGGGCAGTTATCAGCAAGAAACTTATAGAGTTCCTTCTAATCCAAACTTTCATTAGACGTAAATGTACACTCTCCCTTCAGTGTACCGGTGACATCACACCAATGAAAACAAAACCATCTACTTTCAATAGAAACTCTGGCTATAGGGAGAACCCCGTGGTAACAAACGTCTAGAAATGTTTCCATTGTTTTATTGTTTTAGTGCCAGAAGCAGTGTATTTCCCCTTAAAAACTTGTAACTTACATATTTAGGAAACTTGGAAACTTTTTTCTAGCCTGTTTAAAAACCCTCCAAAAAAAAGTTTCAGTGGTTTTTAAACCCATTTGTCAAAAATGCTAAAATATAACAAGGTCTGATTAGTTTTAAAGAACATCTGATTAACATCAGAGTAGATGGAAAATTACTAGCCACATTTCAACTAAAACTTTTATAGGATTATCGGAAGGGATGGCTAATAGCATTCAGGATTTAGTAGTGGCAGCTTGAGATGCATGTCCCCCATTGGTCATACTTTGGGGTACCTTTTCCAACTATGACAGGTTTAAACCAAGTATGGGAACAAACTCAGTTTATACCCCGAACTTCAAGTCGTTGCATCACAGGGTGGTAAACCAAGATTTGAACCATTATAAGGATTTTTTTTATCACTAAAACAATGCACTTACATAAAAAGTGCATAACAATAAACAGACACGACCTATATTGAGGAAGATGTCCCAGAATTTTATTAGTAGGAGTGCAAAATGAGAAGTCCTAGTGCCATATATTTAAGACAATAGTGACTCTAATAAATCCGTAATCCAAACGCCAGGGGAAAAAAACTATGCCCTCTTCACAGTAGCCAATATTTATATTAATAAATCTACTTCTTTTGTCTTCACAGTTGGTCTTCACAGCCATGCAGATACCTGAAAGGAGAGACTTTTTGGCTCCCATACAGACCTGGGACAAGTGCAGGGGACCTCAGACTACGACCAGCATCACCCTGCCACAGGGTGAGCTCAGGCTGCAGAAAAGATGTAAATTCTTAGAGATGCAGCAGAGGAGAGCATGATCAGTACTCAGCAGTGGTTTTAAAACAGAAGAAAAGGACGCTTACAAGATTGTTCATGAATGCTTTTCTAGACTAAATTTGCAAAAAGAATGTGCTCACCATCTGATTGAGCGAAGTTAACAAATCACTCCACCAAATGGACAACTCTCTTCCACTCTAGTCTGAGCCTGTATCCTGGCATGCTTGAATCCCTGCAAACCATTCGCTCCTGGTTTCTTTGGGAGCAACTGCTCCAGCTACTTCCTATGCTAACCTGAAAGCCTGAGAGCATCTATTCATCCACGCTGGGGACCCCACCAAAGGGTTCTTCCCTAAATGCCATTCCCTTATTCTGTGTATGGAACAGGGTGTATCAAAATGCCTGCCAAGGTTTTCTGCCATATGTCTCCACCCTTTCTTCTGGCTTTATTTTTTTATTTTTTATTTTTATTTTTTCACTTCTCAGTAACAGCCCAGTCACATCAATCAGACCAGGCACTTTAACATTCCAAAGACACATTGTTCTCACTGCTCTTTTCCAAAGGTTGATTCCTTGCAAAACAAACTAACAAACCCCACCAGCTTCTCTTCCCTTCCTATAATCCGTCTATATGCCCAGTTTAGATCCTATTCCTCTATGAATCTTTCCCTGTCTATCCACGCCCTCGGGGACTCTTGTCTCTTCTCGGTTTCCCCCATACTTAAAATGTGTTAGACACGATCCAGTATCCTCTTGACTTGTTTGCTGCTATTTTACTGCTTTATTCTGATATTTTCAACTAGATTGAATCTTTAGCTAGAGAATAGACAATTTTTAGCCTTTGTTTATTCTTGATAGCACCTAAACCGAGTAGTTGCTCAGCAAATACTACCGATACATCAATTTCTCTGATCCAGTATAATTTCTTTTCTTTCTACCTCTATTTATCTTGTTGAGTTCACTTCCCTTATCTGACACATTCTTAAGATAATTGAAATCTCACTCTTTCTCTGAAGGTTAAAGGCCAAACTTCAATTCCAAGCCAGGCTCTGCGATTTTGGACAGCTTCTCCTTCCCAGGCAGAGAGAGCTCTGATTCTATGAATGAGACCATTGTTTGTTTAACAAATAAGCAAGTAAATACAGTTTCAAATCCCCTCTGGGAGCTTTATTATTCTGGAAAGAATTAACCTAAAACATAAAAGATAACCACCATGTAAACCCTTAAGTAAACATGAATTTTCATTCAACGAACCTTAGGAATAATAGTTTTCAGATTTCAAATTCTTCACATTATCCTAAAAGCACGTATATGTGTCCAAACATACTAATTCACAGCTGGAATCTTCTGATCACATTTTCATTCAAAAAGTTAATTAAAAGGAATTAAGATCTTATGGATTCACCGGAGGTACCTACTCATGAAAGTACTGCTGAGCTGGCCTTTCTGCCATGAAATCTAAGACAGAGAGAACTCAAACAAACGTGTGACATGGAAGCAGAGTTTCAGTTCCTAATGGATTAATCAAACCAGAATCTACTGAAGCAGTTTCGTTAATAGATTTTAAACAGAACTGGAAAGCCTGCATCTACCGAATTTTTGTCTCCTTGGGTGGGCACCACTCTTTATTTGTTTGCTAGATACACTGTGTTTATAGCCAGAATGAGCAGAACACAGCTCATGTGCGAGGCAAGAAAACAAATCTCATATTTTAATCCTACCACAATTGCACTTTTTGCCTTTGCCACTTTTCTTGACTTTTATTTTCATTCTGTGCATAGCAACTTCTTAATTAACATTTTAGATGAGAACGTCAAAAACAGGGAGATGACAGACTGCTACTATTCTTGGTCTTGCTGACACTTTCCCCGTGGCAGAATGACAGTCACAGCTGCAAGTCATTGCAAGGAATCCGCCTGAAATCAGTATTAAGCTTGGGTCAGAAAAGCTTCCAGTTTGCAAAGCAGTTCCGCTGTTCCACGTAGCACAGGAACCCAAACCGAAAGTCACGAGTGGGTTTGTGTGTGAGCCTCTTTCAAGAGCCATGGTGCGGGGAGAAGACCGCAAACTAAACAGTGCGTTTCTCAACACCTGTTTGGGTTAAGTGAAGCAAGTCCACAACCCCAGACTCTTACAAAGGCTCAGCAATCCCCCGTGTTGTTCACACCCAGCTGCATAGAGATGGCATCACTTGAGTTGTTTTATGAAGGAAAAGTTGGCAATTAGGCAGTTATTTACGCTGAGTACTTAATAAAATCAACCAGCTCAGTGAGCATGTGTACCAAGGGTGAGGTGGGGTAAGACAAGATTCATTCCTTGATAACAGGTTTGGATGGAGCCACCATGAAGCAGGTGGTTTCTGGCCACTTCTCTTTGCCTGTGTAGACAGTGATGCCAATGTCCAGGCAGGCAGTGGTCGTGACCCTGGGCCTCGAGATTCTCGGTACATCCCGGGCTCAGTGGATGTTGCTGACTCTTTCCGGTCCACTTAGGGGTATGGGGCTGGTGGTGACACAAAAGGAGCTGCCGTATGAAGACACAGACTGGCATGACTCATCTTAGCTCTCGCCCTTAAGACTGGATTCTTTTCTTTTGAGGGAGACACTCACTGGCTTTTCTTTTACTTTTTTGTCTGGATCTGCACTGGATATTAGGAGTACGAGAGATTTTCAACGTGAGCCTTTTTGTCACCTGCTTTAAATACACATCCACTTTGTTACCGACAGTACCTGTTGCTTCCTCCAAATAAAATGGGCATCCAAGTAATTTTTTGTCACAGGCAAAAAGATTTGTTGTGGCTTCTTCCTCTTCTTCTTCTTCTTCTTTTTTTTCTGCCAGTGAATCTTGCCTGATTGATTACTATGACAAAAACCCAACTGAATGCTTAGTGAAAGTAATGGTTTAGCATTTAGCTTCTCCTAGCACTAATATTTCCAGAATTTTTGAAATCAGCTATCCCTTTCAAAGATCTTTAAAATATTTTGAGACGACAGCTGATTGTCCTCTCTCTGGAGCCATCCTTAAAAGTGCTTAGAAAGAAGATTCTACCGTTACTCATTCCAAGATGCCAAATCGGGTCAGTTAATATTTGTGAGCAACCAATGGGTACACGCCATTCTGCCACAATCAGAGGAAGCACGTCAAATGTTCAGAAGTTCTAGACACAGGGAATTCATTCATCAATACCAGCACGGGTTTAACTAGGTATGAACAAGAGCCTCTATTTCACACAGCCCGCAGAACCATCCAGAAGTCTATTCTGGTACACATTCTTGTGTACTGGAAAGGAAGGGGATGCCTTTTCACCCTGTTTCTCTCATGCCCTCCCAGTTACTTCCTGCCCTCCTTAATTGTGTCCTTTCTCTCATCCTTTTCCTGGAAAACAGAAAGTAGTAAAATGAGGCTCCAAGGTAGGTAGCACCATCTCCTCAAACCACAGAAGCAGTTTTTGAGCTTGTTGCTTACTCCAAGACCACCTCCTAACTAGATGTAAAAGTCCATCCATTCGTCCCCATCATCTCCACTGCCTCGATCTTCAGACTACCATTATCTCTTGTGTGGCCTGGGCCCCAGCACTCTAGGCAGCACCTAGTTTGCCAACTTGCTCCTGGACTCCATCCCCCAGTGGAGGGAGCTGAGCTTTCTTTTTCTTTTCCTTTTTTCTTCTAAAGATTTTATTTACTATTCATGAGAGACACACAGAGAGAGGTGGAGACATAGGCAGAGGGAGAAGCAGGCTCCCTGTGGGAAGCCTGATGCAGACTCTATCCTACGACCCTGGGATCATGACCTGAGCCACCCTGGTGCCCCATGGGAGCTGAACTTTCAAATACACAGATGTAATCATGCTGCTTCCGTGTTAAAAACCTGGTAGGAGTTTCCCATTGTTTTAGATTATGCAAAGTCCAAACTTCCCAGCATACTTCACCAGGCCCCTTATGCATACCCATAGTCCCATCTCACACTACTTGCCACCTTTCATTCCTTCCTTCCAGCCACACCGAAGATCTCCCATGCCCCCGCTCATGCCTGAGCACTAGTCTGCTTTTGTCCCTCTCTTGAAATAGTCTCTGCTCCTCCAACTTCCCAATACCTGTCCAACCCGGCGAATTCACTATTGACACTTTGGGTTTCCATTTGAACACCACACACTCAGCTCTGGATCACTTGACAATTTACAATCTGTTACTCTGGGTTCTCTTGTCACTCTTCCCCTTTCAAAACAATTAGCATGCTCATTACAATTGTAATGCTTATGGAATTCCCTTCTAGACCAGGGCTCAGCAAGCTATGACCCACAAGCCAAATCTGGTCTTGCACCTGCCTTTGTAAATAAAGTTTCATTGAAACATAGCTACGCTCATTCATCTATGCACAGTAGGTGATCACTTTCACACTACAATGGCAGAGTTGAATAGTACCAAATATCTAGTATCTGTCCCTTTGCAAGAACATTTGCCAACCCCTCTTCCTGAGTATGCACTCCATGGTTGCAGAGACAGAGCTTGCCTTGAGGATCAATATTTCCTTAGTAGTTGACACAGTACCTAGAGATTAGTGAGGATTCAATAAATATTTGTCAAATGAAGGAAAAAAATGAATGGATAAAGTTGACATACTTAGGGTTTGATGAAAACCATAGGGACTCTTGTTTTGCTCCAATCTGAAGGACATTAGTTAAACAAAATAGGGAAATGAAGCAAATGTGGGCACCCTGATCCTTGCTGTGCCTCAACTGTTTTGGTTTGAGTGGACCTAAAGGATGTTTAAGTGTAATATCTCTTCAACTCTACTTGTTGTCCCCCAACCTCCCACCCACCCCTTCTTTTTTATTTATTTTTTTATTTATTCATGAGAGACAGAGAGAGAGAGAGAGAGAGAGAGAGAGAGAGAGGCAGAGACACAGGCAGAGGAAGAAGCAGGCTCCATGCAGAGAGCCTGATGTGGGACTCGATCCCAGGACCAAAGGCAGGCGCTAAACCACTGAGCCACCCAGGGATCCCACCACCCACCCCTTCTTGTAGGCTACTGCTCACTTCTGCTTCCTTAATGACCCCTGCAGAGTCTTTCTTTATTCAGTGCTTGACTCACTGTAGAAATTGATTACATATGTGTCACATGAATTGCAAAATCTGCATCAGTTTTGCAATGGTTTCCGTGGCCTCTCATGATTCCCCAGGCCCTCCAGGCCACACCCAACCATATGTCTTGGTGTGAAACTTTTCCCCTGACAGGTTAATTTCCTCCACTTCCCTTCTAAAGACATATACTGCCCAGGGTCACCATGATGTTTTTGCTGTATTGTATTCCCCATAAGATTCAGCAGAGCTTTCAAGCTGCTCTGAAAGGGGAGTAGTCCTGTGGAGCCAAGCCAATTAAAGCAACTGAGTCAACAAGCAAACTACTCAGGAAAATCCCTCTGGATCTCTCCTTGTTGACCCAACTTCTTTTTGAAACCTGATTACCTTCTCTGCCTTCTGACCTGGTTCTCACACTAGACTTTGGGATTCTGACTCCCTTGTAGCAATTTCTCAGAATCTTCTGGAATGACACTAGTTATTAGCCCTACTATCCTGTACACTCTATTACCTCCTGTAATGCCCACCCTGGTCATACCCCATCGAGATTCCACCCCTCCTCAAATATTCAATCTAGATCTGACCCCCTGCACCAAGACTTCCTCATCTGCATCAGACTCCTTCAGGCAGCATTTGGTGTTTCCTTCTTGGGAAACTGAGATGATCTGGTGTCAGAGAATGGAAAATGAGGCTCCAAGCTTTGCAGGAAGCAAATCTGTCTATACCCATTGGCCTCAAACCACAGAAACAATTTTGAGCTTGTCACTTACTCTAGTGATGTCCCAGGGCTGTTGAAGGCATATGGGACACAAGAGAGAGGAACAGGGGAGTCTGTTCCGGGAGTGATAGTATAGTAAGAAGGGCTGTGAAGTTTAATCTGTCTCACTGTTACTCCAATCTCAGTGGCATTTCATGGTAAAACATGTGACACATGTGACAAAGGCAAAGGCATATTCGAATATCCTAGTTAAGATTTGAAAAGAAGGCAAATTCACCCATTATGTAGAGGAGGGATTCTGAAATGCTAGCGGTGGCTTAGCAAAAGTTTTAGGGAAAATATCATGTCACAAAAGACGGTGCAAGAGAGGAGGACTATCTCTATCTCTGTCTCTCTCTTGAGCTATCTCTCGATCTATCCATCTATCTATCTATAGAGAAAAAGCATATATAATCACCCTGGTTGGTTGTTGGGGAAGGAAAGCTCTGAGAAAGACCAAGAGAGCTGGCTGGAGTAGCATGAATTGGAAGCTGCAAGCATCTCTTGAGAGAAGCCAGTGGATTTCCTGGAACTAGTGTAGGCTGCAGCTGATATGGATTCCAGTCATTCAAAAATACTGGGCACCTACTACATTACCGACATTGAGATGACATCTGAAAACAATACAGCTGTGGCATCTATCCCTCAGAGCTTACAATCTATAGTCAAAGCAAATCGACTCTGCTGACCATCAACAAAGCTCCTCACCTCCAACCCCACCCCTTGCAGCAATGAGTTTGCCTCTCCCATGACAGAGGAAGCATCCTCTGTCAGCATTAGTCAAAAGGGGTGTGGCTGTGACCCCACTTCCCATGGGGAGCAGCATTTGACAACTGAAGGACACCCTTGAGAACAGGAAGGTTGGTGAGACGTGGTCAGGATTCCTCTCTCAACCTGGTCAGCAAAAGGGCTCCACCGGAAAGGCTATTTTGCAAGTCAGCTGGAGAGCAAAGCACAATGCTTACTTTGCTACACCCAGGCTTGTGTGGGCTGAAGGACATACCTGTTTTACTAGCTCAGTGCTAGTCTTGGCACACAGAAGACCTGGCAGGCACTGCCATTTCCCCTCAATTGTATCCAACTTTATTAAGAATTATTTTTATTAACATTTATGGTAATTTAGGCAGGATATAGATGACAATACATAACAGTATAAAACCCCTCTGGAGGATGCTAAAAATATTAAGGCACAATCAAATCCAATGATGTTCTCTACTGGTATTTTGGAGAAGGAAAGTTTAGAGGGACAATTGACATGCCTACATGTAGTGCATTGTTGAAAACTTTTCACAAGCTGACCATGACTATTGAGGGAATAGGAAGAAAAAAATAATAGATCTGAGAATCCCTAATCTGGGAAGAGGAATTCTGGCTTCTGTGGGTAAAACTATCTTAAAGACAATGACACTGGAAAATCCAGATGGCCTGATCCTGGATTCCAGGCCAAGGAGCAGATCCCAGGATCTCAGACTTTAAGGTAATACAGTCAGGATTGAGACACTGGAGAGGAAAAGAACTAATGTTAATAGCCCGTCATCTTAAGGTTCTTGCGCGCCAGTTCGGCCGCTGAGTGTGATCACAGAATCCCTGCAAGAGGAGTTCAGGCAGATCCCTCTCCAGACCGAGTGCAGGCCCAGCCCCGGGTCCTGAGGTGTCCTGGAGGGGGGGGGAGGGGGGGGCAGCTAACCCTTCAACAGCGACGGCTTCTGTGGGCTACTCACATAGCTTAAGGAAACACATAAAATTAATTTCTGTTGTTTTTTTTTTAATTAAAACTTGAAAATCATTCTATCTCCAACTGTGTATTCACCAGAGTATGGGTATCCATCAAGGAGGTGGAGCCTGCGCGGGGGCGGGGGCATCTCCGGGACTCTTGGGTTTCTCCTTTGGGCCGTGTGCATGTCCATTTTCAGTGGGATTCTTCCCTCTTCTCTGGCACCAGGCTTCCCTCTCCTCCAGAGGGTAACATCTGTCTGTTTTGAGAGCCTTTTCGGCTCCGAGCTCTGGTCTGGGAGGAGAGCTGGCAGCCAGCCTCATCCCCTCTGGCGCCCGGAGCGCCCCCTCTTCTCGTCGATTCTCTGGCACCTGGTGGCAGTGGGGTGGCCTCCCAGGGCCCTGGCTGCAGGGTGTGTGGCTGTCAGATTTTTCTGCTGTCTTCTGTGTTTCCCTTTTGATACATCCACATCAGGAGTTAACAACATGTGCCACGTGCAGGAAGAGCTGAGGACGGTTGCCGCCCCCCCACCCCCACCCATCCCCCAGTTCTTGTGTCTTTTCCTTCTTCCCTTCAGAGACAGAAGCTGAGGGAGAGACCAGAGCTCCCTTAACAATTGTCTGCCCGCTGCTGAGGTCCGGGCCTTGCCTCTCCCGCAGACAGCGGCTGCTGTGTTCTAGCTTCCTAGGGAGGCTATTCTGGTACTTAAGGTAATGACTACCCAACCTTCCTCTCCTGTTCCCAAGACGACCCATGACTGCAGGCTGCCCTGAGATTCTTTAATGCATAGATCACTAAGGTTACCTCCTAGTAGGGAAGACAAATTTTCCCGGGTGGGCAAAGGCCAGGGAAGCTGCCTTGGACTCTGGCTCCTGTGGTGAGTTCCCAGGGATTGTTGATTGCCTCCAACAGAACGTTCCCTGGTCTCCGAGGCTCCTGCATCCTCAGGTTCTGAGTCCTGCCCTGCGTGGCCTTCAGTCCTGTCTTCCCTTGGTTTCATCCTCCAACCTGCCATCCAGAGGAATCCACCAGTGGCTTTTCCCTCCCATGTCCCGCCTCCGCCACCCGCCTCCCCCACCCCTCACCCCTCACCCCCACCCCCAGCGCGATGATCAGTCCCCTCCCTGATGTTATCGTCAGCAGGAAATCAAAACACCATGTGTGTGAACATAAAATTCTGTCATTTATTTATGCTACAGACTTCAGGAAGGAAAAAAAAATTACAGCTCTCTTTTCATTTAAAAAAAAAAAAAATTGGCACAACGTTTAAGCATTGGTGGCCTTAAATCAGCCTGTTATTAACAGCCAGGAAATGCCTGACCCGAAGGTCCTCACTGCTATTATAAACTGTGAAAATTATAAAAATGGAAATAAAAAATAAGGTAATTACCTCTTCGTGTGTTAAAAAGTTAAGTTGAATGGCCAGTTGCCATGGAGATGACTTCCTGTTTACTGTGCTGGTCTTCCCTAGCAGTTAAAGACCTTCACCAGCCAATGGGAAATCGGCATTCAGCCTCCCATATTCCATTAACATTTGTCATAGTAACTAGTGTAGTCTATAATTACCAGTGAGTAAAATTTGGTAAATTGTATTTTCAGACGTATTGGTGGTTTTTAATTTTTTATTCATTGTATGAAATTACTATCGTGACCAAAAGCACTACTTTATATTTTGAGGCAGCGGGATGACCCTATATTTCAAATATCCTGGTTCTTCCTTTTAAAAACCTGCAGAGTAAAAGACCTCCTCCTCTCCTCATTGCTTTTAAGGATGCCTGTATTGTTACCAACAGTGGTAAACTGATAATATTCACGTTAACAATGACAAGAACCAAAGGCAGCCATTCCTGTTAACTGCCTATCAGTTCTCTGGGCATTTTATTTGAAAGATCCCAGGATCCTAAAATAAACTATTTGGTGCGTGATAACAAATGAAATTTTTTGAAAACCAAGGAACTCTTTGCCTAAATGTAAAACCAAAACCTCATACAAATGTGAGTCACATCAAATGTGACTTAGGACATAGTACCACAGATTGGAGTGTCTTTAGAAGGGGAGAGATGTGTTGACTTGTTAGAAGTTTCAGGCACTGTAGCAATCTGAACTTTGGTGATACACAGGCTGGGGAATTGTATGCTTTCTCTCGCACACTGGGCTGATAGGAAGGCAGCTAGAAGCAGTTTGAACAAAAAGCTGCGAAGTGTTCGTGTTACATAGTTGGCCTCACACCACGGCTGGCGAGCAACCACCCTCCACATCCTTTCTGTCTCCTTCTTACCGGCCCTGACTGTGTCTCTGACCAACCCCAAAGCTTCCGTCTTACCCACTCTGCTTTCCCACCATTCCCCTCCCTACCCGGTACTGCTGCTGGCTCCTGCCCCAGCCCTCTCAACCTCTCCTTCCTGCCCCTCCCTGCCACCCACCTGGCCTTCACAGCTGGCCCTCTGCAACACCTGTAGCTTCTAGACGCACCCCGCCCTGCAGGCACAAAGTGTAGGCCACAAAATGAAACAGAGACAGCTTGTGTAGGACAGGCTAGTGCGCTTGAACTTTATCTCAAATAATCCAAGCATTTCTTGCACTTTCAAAAGGGTTTTAATCAGCAATAGATAGAGGTTCGGCATTAAAAATTGAAATTGTGGAGTGTGATTCTAAAGCACTGTTGCTTTGTGTCCACAATGGGCACCCGCACACTGGGTTGTTCCCATAAGATATTGTGTGTGTGTGTGTGTGTGTGTGTGTGTGTGTTCAGTTCTCTTTTTCTGCACTCATTGCATCTTGAAGGCAGCAATTCTTCTTCATTGACCCTTGTATCTCTCATAGTTTCTACTGCAGGGTCTTGGTCAGAATAGAAACTAGATGAAAGATGAAATCAATTAGATGAACGAAATAGGCTCTAAATAAGATCAAGATCATATTTTACATGCTAGTCATCTTATCCTGTTTGTATTAAGCCCCCTTAGCACTTTGTGTTTGTGAGCAAGCTTGTGATATGCGTTTTGGGGAGTTGAACCGGGGTTGAAAGGTAGATACAAAAGGAGGTAAGCTATCACTTCAGTAGGTCGGAAAAAATACCCAGAAAACCTCAAACAAAGGACAAAATGAGCTTTGCTCTTGTTTTAAACGGGATGATATAGAGTTCAGGCAAAAAAGGAATGTAGCACTAGGGAACAGTTACAAGTACATTAATAGCTGGACTGACCTCTCTCAGATGTATTGGAACTTGTCTGATCAATGAGGGATGCCCCCTTTAGAATTGTAGCATTTGGGGACTGTGAACTTTTGAGGTATGGGTGGTTTTATTTTTTATTTTTTTAATATTTTTTTAATTTTTATTTATTTATGATAGTCACAGAGAGAGAGAGAGAGAGAGAGAGAGAGAGACATAGGCAGAGGGAGAAGCAGGCTCCATGCACCGGGAGCCCGACGTGGGATTCGATTCCGGGTCTCCAGGATCGCGCCCTGGGCCAAAGGCAGGCGCCAAACCACTGCACCCCCCAGGGATCCCGGTATGGGTGGTTTTAAAATCACCCCTTGAAACTACTGCTGAAAGATGCACACAGTTCTGTTGTGTGTGTTCTAGAATGAAACCCAATTCATTGTCTAATGCCTATCCTACCTTTCTTAAGGTGAAGCACATTTTTATTACCATTGTTGATTATAGGATGAAAGGATTTACCAACTGATTGGCAGGTGGAAAAAGCTTGGTTTCTTAACATTGGGAAGGTAGGAGGGGAGAGGTAAAGGGAAGAAGTGCCTTGGGATCAAATGTGGACACTCTGTCATGGAGATCAAGAGCTGAGATAGTAAAGAGGCATCGTCATATGTCACAAGAAGGCCAGAGGCTTATTCTGGAAGCAGAACTTTGGATATTGACCCCAGCAGCTCCCGCCACTTTGAGAGTCCAAGGGATGCCCACAATGATGCTCCAGAAATTAGAATTAAAAGTCACCGTTTCATTTATTACTTCACATCATTGCTTCCATTTCTCTTTGCTCTGATTCTTTACCCTGGCTTTGGCCAAATCTTTTAGGAAACCTCTGTTTTAACAGCTTATATTATTCATCTGTCTTCAGCAAGTCACATAAAAAGTATTGAAAAGTAATGAACTTTTCTGCCTTGTGAAAGAGGAAGAAGCTGGAAGATTCCTATCGTGTTGCTCTGAAAAAGGAGGTGACGCACAACATACTTATCTGTCTGACACATGCCAGGTAGTGATATGTGATGTAAACAGAAAGGTCAGCTGGGTCTGCCTCTAAAGAGACCGATCACCCAGGCAGCAGTATTTCATGAAAGTTCATCTTTCCAGTGTCGAAATGCTAAATGGTCGAACACTTCTGTCCTGGGGGAAAAAAATGATAATGCCTGTGTAAGATTTTTTTCTCCCTGTAATGTCTGTTTGACATTCGTCACCTGTTCTGATTCACACAGAAACTCTGGGCAACCATGGAACGCATTTAATATGCTGGGTGTTGAGTTTCATCTGACTCAGAGAAGTTTTTAGCGCTGCAATGTGGGACGGGTTCATCCGGCGTGAGGCTTCATATATGAGGAAAGTGATCTGTAGAGAAGTGAGATCAGAAATGGTTGTGGTGACATGAGCATCCAAGTGATCTGGCTGCTTTTCAGCAGTGCCCAGAGAAATGACACCGGCTCTTGACCGAAGCTGGACTTTTCCTTAAGGGCCAGTCCTTGTCCACATCATCAGGCTTGCAGCGAGCTCCTGCTAAGGCGCCCTCTTACTCGCAGCCAGGAACCTGTGGGAGGGGCTCAAACACGGCTCGGGCTTGCCCCGGCCCCGCACCCGGCCTCCCCGCACCCGGCCTCCCCGCACCCGGCCTCCGCCCCGCCAGCCTGGCCCGCGCGAGCACGGGTGGGCACGAACACGCGGCTCCAGGTTTCTTTGACGTGAGCGGCATGAGACGAGTGATGCTCGTTTTAACGACATATTTCATTTCGCCCAGTGTCTCCAAAGTATTACAATTTCCACATATAATCGGTGCGAACATATCGGGGCATCTCCTCTTCTTTCCTTCCCTCCCCGTGAGCCCGGGGCCCGGCCCGTCTCCGCTCGCAGCGGCCGCGCGTCCAGCGCTCGGGGACCGCCCGGGGACCGACCATCCGGGGACCGCCCGGGGACCACCCGGGGCGGGGCGGGGCGCGGCCTCGTACTGACCGCGAGGGTGGCCCCGCCTGGGCGCCCCGCTGCTCCGCCCGGGGAGGGGGAGGGGGAGGGGGAGGGGGGAGGGGGAGGGGGAGGGGGAGGGGGGAGGGGGAGGGGGAGGGGGAGGGGGAGGGGGGAGGGGAGGCGGGGGCGCGCCGCGTCTACAGGCCCCCGAGGGCCCCGAGACCGGGCGGCTGCAGGCGCCGGCAGGACGCCGCGGGGCTCCCCGCAAACCGCCCGGTGGCGTGAGGCCGTCCGGGCAGCGCCGGGCTCACGTGGCCCCTCGGCCCCTCAGTCGCCGCCCGGAGCGGGCCCAGCGCCGCGCGCTGCTCGGGGAGGGCGGGGGCTTCCTGGAGGGGGCCCGGCGCGGCGTCGCCCCCCCCCCCGCCCGCGGGACCCCGCCCCCCCCCCCCCGCCCCGGGCCTGGGCCGCCCCGGCCTCTCGGCGCCTCCCCGCGCGCACCCCCGTCCCGGAGCTCACGGGCCCCGGGAGAGCCGCCCAAGCCCGGGACCAGGGCCCGACCCGGCCGGCCTCGGCCGACAGCCGCCCGGCCCAGCGCTCGGCCGGGGGAGGCGACGGGACGGGACGGGGCGGAGCCGCCGGGACCAGGGCACCGGGGCAGCCGGGGACGCGGGCGCACCGGCACCGGCACCGGCACCGGGGCAGGAAGCGGGCGAAGACCTCCCGGGCACGCTCCTCCCTTAAGGCGGAGCCGCTGGAGGCGACGCCGGCCGCCCCGCCTCTGCCCGCCGCGCCCCGCGAGCCCGAAGCCGGCGACGGCCGCAGCCCCCCGCGCCACCGCGACGGCGCCTCCGAGGACGCGGCGGGCTCCGGCCACGACGGCGGCTCCGAGGACGCGGCGGGCGCTCGGGCCGGGGGCTGCGGGCCGCGGCGACGGAGCCGAAGCCGAAGCTGCCGGTCCGACCGATGAGCCGCCTTCCGCATTCCCAGCCACGCAGGCAGCACATTTCCTACTGTTTATAAGCTTTTGAGGATCTCGTTTATTCATGATTGAGGCAGAGACAGAGAAGCAGGCTCCACGCAGGGGCCGACGTGGCTGGGTTCCGGGGCCCCGGAGTCACACCCCGAGCCCAAGGCGGCCCCTTTCCCTATTGCTTAGACAGTCTGTGCAGGCAGGCCACGTGGGGTTGTAGCGGGCCAGCAGGGACTGGCCTGGGTTGCAGAAGCTTCCCTGCATGATCTATAGCTCCTGCAAGCAGACGAGCACACCGAATTCCCTGGCATCATTACGTGTGTGTGTGTGTGTGTGTGTGTGTTCATGCAGAGAGAGGGAGAGGGAGGGGGAGAGTCAGGCTAACGTCCTAGGCCCCTAGAGTAGATTGCTATGTTACATACATGCTGAACCTAAGGTGAATGATGTGGAATATCTGCTTACTTCTTCTAGGATGGGGGCACAGAATCAATTCGATACTTGATTAGTACGATTTGAAAAAAAAATAGAGATTCCAGCCACTCTACAGACTGAGATTTCTATTAGAAATTCAAGGAAGCAGCAACATTGAAATAAGTCTTTGGGAACTTGCCTGTTGAAAGGACTTTCTCTGGTCCCTTGGTGCAGGCGACATGCCTAGCCTTGTCCTGCAAGTGACTGCCTCGGGGTTGAGCTTGGGGGGAAGACGGTGGGGGCAGACGCACAAGTCCCACCTCACAGTAAGCCAGTCCCGCCCCCCTGCTCCAGAGTCACAGGCTCTTCCCTTCTCATCCCTGCCATCTGCTTCAAAACCTCACGTCTGTGGAAACGGATTGGCATTGTGCATTCTCAGCTGACTGTTAGACATATTGTTATGACAATATGGGACATTATGACACAAGGGATTGGCATTGTGCATTCTCAGCTGACTGTTAGACACCTGGTGGCAGGTGGTTTAGCACAGACTCACCTCTGAGACTGGAAGAGCAGCCATCAGCCCTGACCTTGTGAAAATGATTAGCTCCTCACTGAACCAGCTGGCCTAGGAAAAGCTGAGTGCATTGCAGCTCTGTTGGTTTCCTGGTGGTTCTTTTTTGTCCTGCCCTGGGAGGACTGTTTCATATTCCCTCCATGACTTGTGAGCTCCCAGTCCCAACCTCTCCTTCTCCCTCTGATCAGAGCCTTGTCCTCCTATCTTCTGTAAGAACATCTAAAGCCTCTAACGCACATCTACACAACCTCTAACCCCTATCACTTTTAATCCAGAGGAAGGCTTGTCTTGCCAATATTACTTATTTCTGTCCCCGAGAGTTTGATTTAACCAAATCTCTAGCTTTTGACTTCTTCTCTTTCTAGAAGCTTGTCTAAGAAAGCCTATATCACAGAGATTAGAAGTCTGAGGCTCTAGATCACACTCTCTGCTTTTTAGTCTTGGCTCTGCCACTTGCTGGGTAGCCTTGAGAAAGTTAACCTAATTAGTTTCCTTTTCTAACCCATAAGAATAATGCTCCTGGTATATGAGAATCAAAGTAATTAATGAAGGTAAAAGCATTAAGACATTAAATGCATAGAAGATTAAAACATAATCTGTCACATAATGAGCACTCAATAAATGTAGTTTTTATGAAGCCTATGTCACAAAGAACTTAAATGCTACTCCTTTTAGTGTAGTATTTCAATAACTGTTAGCTGTTATTTTACTGTTATTACTACTTTGTAGTTCCGCCGTTCCTCTTGACCACTTTTAACCAAAGGGCTGATGGGAAAGATTTGGAAAGGGAACCGAATGGATTTGTGATCACCTACATATGGTTTCCAATATTATCTATGTCACTTACAAGTGTGTGACCTCTGTCAAGTCATTTATAGACTCGATTCTCAATTTTCTCATTCAGAGAATCGAGTTCAGGACTTCTAACTGGAAGGTTCTGGGTGATGATAGCAAAGTAAAATGTGGCACTTGATAGGTGTTCAGAATTATCACCATCATTATGACTTTCCTGGTGAGCACTTCTGATAAGATGATTCAATACAGTAAGGTGTCATATTATTCACTACTATATAGTTTGGATTTTCAACTGATATTATTTATCTGTGGCAACACTGACTCTATCAACATATTAATGGAGACAACTGCATACATACCAATTTTGTAGCATTTCTGTTATTATAAAGGGACACCTTTTTATTTTTAGTTTGTATCCACATCTGTAGCACCAGAACACCCTTGTCTTTATAAAAAGAAAAAAAAAAAAACAAACAAACACGAGCTGATATAAATATGTCTAACAATCAGCTGAGAATACACAATGCCAAATGAAAAAAGGTGACAACAGGTTGAAAACAGGGTCTGTCCATGACAAATGGACTCAATGTAGTGATCAGTCACATTTTTCCTACTCAGAAATCTTGTTTGGTGATTTAGGTATTAAGGTCTCCATCCCCCACGCTCCACCACCAAACACACACTCACATGCACCACACATGACACACATACTGTGCTGGGTTTAAGAGAATCATCTCTCTGCTTGGCAGACAAGTTGTAAACACCCACTGTCCTCATGTCCTCACTGGCTACGCAATCACCGGCCCCTCTTACATGTGTCCTCTTAAGAAGACAGGGTGACTCACTGCGCTCTCTCTCTTCCATGAAGAGTTCAGGAGGCAGCGCAGGGAATTGGGTGAGCTTGGGCGCCCTGCAGACTTAAGGAAATGCAAACATTTTGGTATTGCATTTCGAAGTGTTATTACTTTCAGAACTTGGTGAATCTTTGAGAAGCTGTGCATATTTTTACACAATTCATTACTGCTGTGGATAGTTTTTCCCATGGAGCTGCAAATACTCACCAAGGATAAGCAAATACAAAGACCTAAAGGTGAAACCAAAAGTGAGCCCTCAGTGTTAGAGAAGAGATACCGCTGTTGCCTTAGAGCGAAGGATCCTCTCTTATGTGAAAATCATTTGGGAGGCTTGAAAGGTTTTTCTCAAAGAGTTTTTTTTCCAAGAGGTCCTCTTATTTTAAGAGCATTTTATCACATAAGACAAGAATAGATGAGACATGTTCTGCTTTCCTGGAACAAACTTTAAGTTGACCATGAGGGATAAGCTGACCCAGCGGTATTTGGGGGCTAGACAAATGTTCCAATTGTTGTTTTCCAATGTTTGGGTTTTTATAAACCAAAAACACGTTTTGCCCTAAGCTCTTTCCCCTGGATTTTAACAAGTCATGTGTATTTGAAGGGAAATTAAATCCAGATGTGTCCAATCTATTTGCACTTAAATCATTAAAGTGTTGTTTTGTAAGATTATTTAGGTGACCAGGAAACCTTTCGAACATCTTTAGAACTCTGCTTCTTACACCACAGAAGTCCTCATTCTGTGAAGAGCTCACATTTCCCCCAGGCCCTGTAGCCTGACCTTATAATACATTCATAAATCAGATTCCTAAGACTGTTCTAATTTAGTGGGTTGATGCCACATGATTTCCCAATTCCAAGAACGGAAATAAGCTTGTATGTGTGCTACCAAAAAAACAAATGACTCCAAAGGACCTTGGCAACAGTGATAGCTTGTCCAATTTTGGAATGAGAAGACAGTGGCCAAATTAGGAATAAAAATATACCCTGTAGACACAGAATATACAGATAATTGAAAGCTGGAAATGGATCCAAAATAGTGCTTGGGATTATCACAAAGACTGAAGAATGGGAAGCAAAAGTAATCCTAGTCAGTAGGCCACATAATGAATCATGCACCTGAAGGGCTTGTTACCACAGGTGGTTGCAATGATAGGTTTAAAACTCACAATTGTTGTGGGAGAAAAACCTAGGCAGGTTATTGCATCACCCTTTGCAAAGATGGTATTTTATGCAGGGCTGATGCAGGAATAAATAGGAGTCATTAATGCTAAGGTGCCCTGCAAAGACTTGCCAGAGCTTCCCATTGGAACCTCTGCTGAACACACATAGTGGGAATCCATTACCTTCACCACACCAAGTCAAAGGAATATGTTAAGATCAAGCTCATAGTTTGACTATCCCAAACTAGTCCTTCTAGCAAGGCTAAGTCCAATCACAGCTCAACATACCACATTATAAAAGTTAAAATCAATTCTAATGCTGGCAGCCTTTCCACCTGGAGAGCTCTATAAAAGCTCTTGTAAACTACACCCAGTTTAATGAATACAATCATAAAGGGAGTTTTGTCTTGTAATGGACACTGACAGCTAAGCAGGAGGTCCCAGGGTCTCTCTTTCCAAAAACATGCTGTAGATCTAGACCAGACCTATGCATAGAGCTGTGCTACGGAGGGCTTGGCTCATGGCTAGACTAACTACAAAATATTTGCCAGAGGATGATCTCTGTTTTTCACGCAGCTGCCCTTTTCTGAATATCAGCAAGACAGTCAATGTTAAACACATGTTTAAAGAGAGAAGTAGGTGAGGGGTGCCTGAGTGTCTCAGTTGCTTAAACATCTGCCTTAGGCTTAGGTCATGATCTCTGGGTCCTGGGATCAAGCCCCATGAGGAGCTCCCTGCTCAACAGGGAGTCTGCTTCTCCCTCTCCTTCCATCTGTCCTCCTGCCTCCTGCTTGTGTACGGATGGGCGCGCACGTGTGCTCTCTCTCTCCCTCTCTCTCTCTCGCTCTCTCTCTCTCAAATAAAAAATAAATAAATAAAATCTTAAAAAAAGAAAAAAAGCATTTTAAGGTAAGAGGTTAACACACACACTATCATGTTGTCATTTCCTCACCACTTCAGAAACCACATTTCAACTCACTGCATCCTGGTATAGAAATGCCAGTGTGCTAGGGGAGAACCTTGCCTTTCCTGAACACAGACAAAAGGCAGAGGGCCCGGGTCTAAAGGTGTGATGGGTGAGGACCATGTGCCAGGCTTGGACTAGCCACTTTGTACACAACTAGCTCTCAAAGTAATCCTGTGTGGGAGGGAAAATTAACACTATTGAATGTCTTCTTCATCAGCAACTTGACAGATTAATTGGGTCATTTAATCCACCCAAAATGCCTGGAATGATGTTTTGAAGCTTGCCTGAGTTTTACTTTCCCCAGTGAAATAAATATATCAAGTATTCTACAATTTTTAGTAGTTATATGGCATTGCACTGGATAAATATACCATATTTTATTATAATCTCATATTGTTGAACATTTATAATATTTGTAATGTTTTGCTCTTATAGATAATGCAACAATAAACTCCCTTTTAAATGAGATTTTGTGCACCTCTCTAATAATTTTGTCAAACAATTACTAGAAACAAATTTTGGGGTCAAAGAGTTGGCACATTTTAAAGAATTTTGGTTCGTATATCAAATCCTTTCCTGAGATATGGAATTATACATATTCCCTACCTAGTGTGCATGAATTTTCTTATAAAACTATGGTCTCTTTTGGGCCTATGATTTTAACCACTCCTTGTGACTGTAGATTGATATTCATTATTAGCTTATTGCTACTCATTACTACACAAATCTTGTTAATTTGTAGGGATTTTTTTCCTTTTAAAAGAAATTGCCAGAAGTTTATCCAATACATTGGTTCTTATTTGCTAGTTTTTTAACTAAAAAAATTGAATTCCTATACTTGTCAATGGTAACACTTTTCATTTCTTTCACTTATTTTTCACTATCTCTAAAATTTTCTTTGAGTTTTTAAAAAAATTTTTAAAAATTAAAAAAAAATTCTAATGAGAGAATGGAATGCTGTTTTTCTTTGTTTGTTTGTTTGTTTTTAAGTTCTCTAGTGGAAGTAACAGATTAAGATTGCTCTGTAACGTTTAAATTTTCAAGCAGGCTAGCAGTGTAGTTTGATTACTTCCGTGAATTAACAATGATTAAAAGAGTAATTTTAAAGTCCAAATGCCGGAAAGTTTTGTTTTGTTTTTAACTTTTTTTACTAATTTCTGGTGTCGCTTCATGATAGTTTGAGGATTGGGTCTACCCACCCTATTTCAACTCTCAAGAATTTATTAACATCTAGGGCAATAATTTTCAACCTGTTGTTATTGTTCAGTCAATGCAACACTTAAAAATTGAAGCCTTAATTGAAACCACAATACGTAAAAAGATGAAAAGCAAAGTATATTTAGTTAAAGGGAGAACTGAGAGGCCTACAAAGACATTCATAATTAGGGCCCCTTAGTTTTGCCTAAGGCAATCCCAAGACTCTTTCGAAACCCTATGGCTTTACATAGAGCAGTTTGTGTCAGTACATGATCGAGAGAGGTGTTCACAGGTCCTTGAAAAGAAGGGAAATTATCTTTCCCTGCAGACTGATACATTGTTAATTGAAGATTATCACTAATGATTCAAGTCACCTATGTACTTACTTAAATGTCAGAATGCTTATATTAAACATCAGAATCCGGATGTTTTTCTATGTACTCCATGTTGGTCTTATTTTCTGTCATTCTTTTTTGTTTTTTCTCATTTTCCTAGAAACATTTGTGAGAACTTCTGAAGCTTACCTTCTGTGTTACTGATGAGCTTTTCTGTCACCAATTCTGATTTCTTACCATTTCCAATAAAGATCTGAAATCAACCATTGCATTTTAGTTTGATATGTACTAGGCACTGCTGGAATTACTTTGAATTTTGCAGTAAGTCAATGAAACAGGTATTATTTTAATCCCCACTATATACACAGGAAACCAGGGATCCCTGGGTGGCGCAGCGGGAAACCAAGTCTCAGCAAGGTCAAGTGATCTGCCCAAGGTCTCGCAGCTAAGAAGCTAGGTTTTGAAGGATTTGGGTCCAGAGCTCTTTTTTTTTTTTTTTTTTTTTTTTTTTAAGATTTTATTGATTTATTCATGAGAAACACAGAGAGAGAAGTGGAGACACAAGTAGAGGGAGAAGCAGGCTCCCTGCAGGAAGTCTGATACTAGACTTGATTCCAGGACCCTGGGATCATACCCTCATCTGAAGGCAGATACTCAACCACTGAGCCACCAAGGCATCCTGGATCGAGTTCTTATGATGAACTAGACTTTATCAGTCCTAGTTTATGAGAACTTTATCATAAATCATTTTCACATTGCTTTATTATTTGCATTTCTTCAGGAGCTTATTCTCTTGTTACTTTTATTGTTCATATTTCTTTTTTTATCTTTTTAAAGATTTTATTTATTTATTCATGAGAGACACAGAGAGAGAAGCAGAGACATAGACAGAGGGAGAAGCAGGCTCCATGCAGGGAGCCCGATGTGGGACTTGATCCTGGGACTCCAGGCAGGTGCTAAACCACTGAACCATCCAGGCATCCCTGTTCATATTTCTTAATAGTTATTTTATCTGATTTCTCTCTCTCTCTCTCTCTCTCTCTTTCACACACACACACACACACACATGCACACACACACACACACACACTCCCCCGGCATATCTAGCAGTATAACTAGAACCAGCTTTTGGACTGGTGCTTAGATTTCTTTCCATAATGAGATTGGGAAACATCAGAGATCCAGTCCCAGAGCCTGCGGCTGCTGGCCCCATGTCTGGTTATGCAGTTGTCTGGATCCCTCTTTACAGCCCTTGTAAGTAGATTGATGTAAACCAATGCTCTCGGCAGCAGTTGAAACTTTTTCCACTTCCTTTCAGAGTGGGGGTGCCCCTCCCCTCAAGCCAGGTTTCATGCGGCTGGTTCTGGGCTCTGACACATATGGACACTCTGTGCTTCCAATATCCTAAAGGAATCAACCCCCAGTTGCTTTGATCTATTCTAGTTATGAGGGCTTAAGCAGCTCCTGCCTGCTCTCTGATTTCTGGTCCACAGAGATGTGCATCTCTGTGTGGCAACAATTGTGTCCTTTCAGTTTCCTTAAATACGATTTTTCTTTCCCCTTATGTTACTGTAACAGTGCACATAAAACTTGGAATCTTGATACCACCTTTACCAAATGTCCAATAAATCATTCTGAGATGTCTTGAGAGATTTTCTCTGTGCCTTCATTTTATTATTCCTTAGTATCTTTTTCTCATTTGCTCCTTGTGCTATTGTAGTGTCTCCTATCTATTTCTCTGAAAAGAAAACGAGATTGATGGAGTAAGTATTTTCTAGCTGACAAGGTCCATAACATGCCCTTGGCCTTGTGTGTGGCTCGTTTACAACTGGAAATGATTTACAATTGGTGGACAAATTGAGGAACACGGTTTCTCACCTAATTCCCAGTGACTGGCCCACATCCCACTAGCACAACTGTCCTGAGCTTACACTTTCTCTGACCCCCAGTGCCTGTGTCCCTGTCCCCATAAACTACTCCCAGCATGCCCTGGGGTATCTGCTCTCACCTCTAACTCCTTCTTGTGGCTGAAGCTCCCAGAATACAACATACCACGGCCAGGCCGTCTCTTTCCTTCTTTGTGCCTCTTAGCCTTCCATACATGCTTCCTGCTCCAGGTTTTCTTAGAAGTTAAAATCTCCAAATCAACAAGGAAGAGAGACATTGGTGATGGGTTTGGGGTATGTGGAAGGCTTAGCTCGTGAACTGCATGGAGGCCACACTGTTTCCAGCATGGTACAGACATTAGATCCATGAGCCAGGGCGCAGCACTAGACGACAAATCTCCCTACCTCAGCTGAACCAGTCTAGTTCTATGTTGTCTGGGGAGGCACACCCAGGTAAACTATTTTGATTTCTATTTGTATCTCATATATCACATCACTGGTGGAGTTCTTTCCAGGATTCTGGCAGTATATTGGCTGTCAGTTTCACTTTTGTATAAATGTTCATTCTTTTTGCTGTCTTTATGCTTATTCGAGTAGGAAGTGAGGTGAGGTGGTGTCAGGATCCGTTGGACAAATGACTGTAAACCAGAAATCTGCCACTGATTTTATTTTTTAATACAATTTCGTCTGCAACTATGAATAATTAGTAAGGTCCTATTTCACCATGTTGGCAAGAAAATTTCGGTTATTCCCCTCAGTGTAGACATTTTAAAAAAATCTCTGTCAGACTGACGACTCAGAGGCCACCTGTTGAAACTCCCCACTTGTCGGGCCTTGTGAGACGCTGCTCAGTCCATTTTTGGAAGTCAGTCTGGTCCAACTTAAACTACAAGACACATAAATATCTTTGAAATCAGAAGTCTCAGTTTGAATGCCTTATTCAGAACTGGCATCAGTACACACAACCCCTTTGCGTGAGTTTAGAAAAAAGTTAAGCCTTCATGAAGAAATATTACTTCTACCTGTTAAATAATTGCTATATTACACTTACTTTTGCATAGCAAGATGCTTTACTATAATTGCCAGAAATCTGTCAAGATAAATATAGACACAGCGTTTACAGCAGGGATAGTTTCCCTTAGAGTTGTGCGCTGTACTCCTCACATAACTGCACATGACAAACCTGCTCCTGTGCTCTTTTTGCTCAGAAAACTTCTTTTGGAGATGACAGGAGAACTTATGGTTAAAAAGAGCAGGTTAAACAACTGCCTACTCTTCTGAAACCTCACTAGAATCAAAGGGAAGGAAGGAAGTTTAAGGCATTTGCCCGCAAGGCAGGAGTGAAAGAAATGGAAATAAAATTGTGACAGTTTGAAAGCAAAAGGATGACTGAGAAATGAAATAGCAGGAATTACAATGAATACTTGTTTCATCCACTTGCCCCTCAACCTCTGGCAATCACCAATCTGTTTTCTGTATCGATGAGCTTGGTTTTAAATTTTTTTAAAAAGATTACACCTATAAGTGAGATTATATGGTTTTGTCTTTCTCTGCCTCATTTTGCTTAGCATAATGCCATCAAGTTCCACCTGTGTTGCTGCAAATGGTAAGATTTTATTCTTTTTATGGCTGAGTAATATTCCAGTGTGTGTGTGTGGGGGGGTGTATGCATGTGCACACATGCATATCTCATGTGTTCTTTATGAATTCATCTGTGGATGGACACTTAAATTGTTTCCATATCTTGGATATTGTAAATAATGCTGCAGTGAACACAGAGGTGCAGATACTATTTTAAATTAGTGTGTTTGTCTTCTTTGGATAAATACCCAGAAGTGAAAATGCTGAATTGTGAGCATTGTGGTATTTTTAATTTCTTGAGGAACCTCCATACTGTTTTCCAGAGTAGCTGCACTCATTTACATTCCCACCAAATACATAAGAGTTTCCTTTTCTCCATAGCCTTGCCAACACTTGTTATTTCTTGTCTTTTTGATAATAGCTTTCAGTTATAAAATAAAAAAGTCATTGGGATGTAAAGGACAGCATGGGGGACTATTTGAAAGCTGTTAAGACAAAAGATCTTAAAAGATCTCATCACAAGCAAAAAGAATTCAGTAATTATGTGTGGTGACAGATGTTACCTAGAATTATTCTGGTGATCATTTTGCAAGTATCAAATCATTATGTTGTACACCTAAAACTAATATGATGTTATGGGTCCTTTATACCTCAATAAAAACCATTATATATAGCTCTCTGCATCAAACTGATGTATGTGGATTTAATTAAAATTACTTCTGACCATAAAAACGGCAAACACTAAGCTGTGGGAGAAGCTAGAGAGAATATGATTGGCACCACGGAGCCCCCCCGCCGCAACCTCCATTTAGCTACTGAATGTTGGGATTGTAAATCATGTATTATCACTTAGTTTCCAGGCATGGGTAGCCAGGCACACACCCTACAGAGAAAAGAAGTTTCTTCACTTAGAATCTGACCATCCCCAAGAGGATATGTCCAAAGAGATTGACTTCAGTAGATCCCAGATCACCATCCTGCATGCCCCAACGCGGGGAGGTAGTTTGATTGTTCAAACTATGCAATTTTCTATGAATTCTGTAAAATATAATCTTGATTTTTTGAGTATAGTAGACACACAATGTTGCATTAGTTTTAGGTGTACCATCTAGTGATTTGACAAGCTTATACATTATGCTCTGTTCACCACAAGTATAACTGTCATCTGTCCTGATACATGGTACATCTCTATTACTGTATCATTGACTCTATTCATTATGCTATGCTTTTTAATATAATTTTGATTTTTTAAAAAATATTTCTGGGGATCCCTGGGTGGCGCAGCGGTTTGGCGCCTGCCTTTGGCCCAGGGCGCGATCCTGGAGGCCCGGGATCGAATCCCACGTCGGGCTTCCGGTGCATGGAGCCTGCTTCTCCCTCTGCCTGTGTCTCTGCCTCTCTCTCTCTCTCTCACTGTGTGCCTATCATAAATAAATAAAAAATTTAAAAAAAAATATTTCTTTATTTATTCATTCACAAGAGACAGAGAGAGACGCAGAGACATAGGCTGAGGGAGAAGCAGGCTCCCTGCGGAGATCCTGATGCAGGACTCGATCCCAGGACCCCAGGATCACGACCTGAGCCAAAGGCAGACAGACGCTCAATCACTGAGCTACCCAGGCGTCTCATAATTTTGATTTTTTTAAAAACAAATCTAAAAAAAATAAAATAAAAATAAAATAAAATAAAAACAAATCTATATTAGAATCATGGAAAGAAAAACGCAGATAGGTATAAGGGCGAGATAAATTAAAAGATATTAAGGAATGAACGAAGATTGGATAAGGACAAAATAGAGAAAGGGACACCACCCCACTTCTACCCTCCACCCCACTAAATTATGATGAAGAGGCAGGGGTGGTGGAAATGGAGCACACTGGACACCGAAATGTAGGAGGACGCTGCTAAACACCATTGGGATATCTGGTCTGGGTAGGAGGGAAGCCTATTCTAATACATGACAAACACTGGTTTTGTTTATAAACTATGTTTACAACACAGTTTTAAGTATAGTTGACACATTAATTTCAGGTGTATGACATGGCGATTTGGCAAGTCTATATGCTATGCTATTCTCACCACAAGGGTAGTGACCATCTGTCAATCATTCAACCCTATTAAATACCATTGATTATATGATGTGCACTATTTTTAATTGGTTGAGGATGGAAAAGAGGTACATGTCATTTAGAGAGTGCCTACATTTGATGCCTCAGAAAAGGAGGTAGCACATCCACCTGTGCCTGCCTGAGTCCATCCTGGCTTCCTGCTGCCTTTTCCTCCAGCCCACCACCTCCTCACTCCACTGGCTCCCATCCCATTCAGAGCAGCTTCTCTGCTGCTACCTCTCACCTGGCAGTAAAACCAGTAACAATTCTGGACGGGGTGGGGCAATCCCCTTTCTCTTAGTTTCAATACAAAGTTCATTTTTCAAGAATCTATACTGAGGAAGCACATTAAAAAGGACAAAACAAACTTCCAAAGTTTACATGCCTTCCTCATCTGTCTGGGCTCAATGGACACCCTTTAGGAAGCACCAGATGATCCCTCTTTTCTGGTTGTGAGCCCCTTTTCACAATCTCTGCCCACATCACACATTTACCCAGATGACAAGAATGAGATTGGGACTATATCCCAGGAAGAGAGCTAAGAGAGCTACTGGAAATCAAATTAGAAGGAAAACATAGGAATCCACAATAACTTAAAGAGCTCTGAATTGTTTAAGGAAAAGTAGAAAGATAAGTCATCACTTTAAAAAGTTTGAATTACTTTGTCTCAGACTGTAAAAGAGTTTTTCTCATCCATTTCTTTCTTGAACTCAGCAGATGATTGGCTTCTGTGGAAAGGTGGACATTTCATGGATTGCCACAGAGAAGTAGTCATGGACAGATGTGTACCTTTCCACAGCACTCAACAGGCAGAAAGGCCACCTCACTAAATGTTCTTTCCGATCCTTTCTGATGCATGCCAGAATTATTTTCCCACAGAAGAAGCTATTGATTCCCATCACAACAGACATAACTGAGATATTCATTGCACAAGGGAAAGAATTGAGTAATTTTCAATGAACCATGAGAACATTATCTGTTATGTGAATTATTCATAACGACACAAGACCTACTCCTTCAACTACCTGACAAGACAGACTTTCAAAGATAAAGATTCTTATTGTGCTCAGTACAATTCCATCTTGTCTTAAACATATCTTTGAAAGTAAGAATAATACAAAATGTGAAGTTTTGATGGGATTCTAAATACAATATCTGTGTGTTAATCATCTATATTTGTATTATTTACACTTCTTCCCATCAGCATGAAAGATTTTTACATTGGTTACATTTATCTAACATTGATCTGATACAAGGAAACAGAGTCTGGACTGGCACTCATACTTCAGTCCCCTTGCCAAATAATATATGATGTACCAGAATTGGCTAAAGAAGATCCAAACTGCACAATTAGGCAGGCAAACAATAGTACAGTGGGGTCCTAGACTTTAAAAAAAATTATTAAAAGCAATGGACGTTTGTCTCAGAAAATTGCAGAGAGGAAGTTATGCTTAAAATTACAAGGGCTTATGGACTTCCCCGGAAGTATTGAATATGAATTCTGTTTTTCCAAAATAAAGAGTAGGCAAGTTCTTGCTAAAGGTAATTTTCAAATTTGTGTCTGACTTGAAGAAATTTTTAATGGTTTCTACTAATGGGTACATTTTGGTCAGGAAGATAATATGGCATTTGACATGAAGCCTCAAGGTTTTCACATAACGGCTGTTGGTCAATACTGAGGCTTGGTGCATTTACTGAGGAAAATCTTCATGCCTCAAATTATTGCTTCAAAGAGTATAAAACCAAAATAATAGACAGAGAAAAGTTGTTAAAAAAAAAAAAAAAACAGTGGGAGGAGGATGTCCTTTAAATAGAAGGGTAGGGCTGTCACCTAATTTACAATTTATAGCTATGACAACAAACAGGATGTCAGGCTGTGTCCCTCTCACAGGGTGTATAAATCAAAAGAAGTGCTATTGCTACACTGAACTATGCTGTTCACAGAGAACAGCAACTTAGAGAGACCAGCTTGCATCACTATTCATTGAACAAGACTAGAGGGCTATTATCCTTGAAATATAAAACATGCAAGATGATATTCATCAAGGCCAAGAGGATTCTAATTCTCCATCCAATGGCCAACATCTGGCTGGAATTGTTGGGAATATTAGACACTTGACCATTTTGCCCCTTCTTTTCTCACTATATTTTATATGCCCATTGGTTTAGCTCTTTGTGCAACATAATCTGACTGGACCATTTATATACTTCTAGAGTTCAAATTATTTGATTTCTCTTAAAGTTATCATTCCTTGATGTATGATTCTCTTCAGATTCATCTTAGTTTTGATTCCTGAAGCTTTGTTCTCTGGTGACGCTCTTGGGTCCAATTTTATAGGAACTTTTAGTCTAGGGAACAAAAATGACAGTCACAAAAGGCTGATGTTTATGAAGAAAGCCAGGATGCTTATAATGGTACTGCCCTTGCACTGATTTGGAAGAGCATATTTAAAAAAGGCAAATTACCTTTTCTATACCAAGGAAATCATCTGATAATACGTTTTTTAAAAATTATCAAATAAGTAATTAGCATTAAATGTTTTTGACTTCACCCCACAAGGGAATGGTCCCAGAAGAGGGCTTTAAACTTGCTTCTAAACCTGGTCTTAAAAGAAAATTATTTTTAAAAATCTTATTAGACAAATTAAACCTTAGTTATTATCTAGCCAGAGGCCATACATTTGAAATTTAAAGTCTCTGACTTCTAATCACTATGCAGCCAGCAGTTTGTTCTGCGACCTTAGGCAAGTCACTTAACCTCTTACTGGTTCACACTTCGTCCTCTGCAAAATATACACATTAACATTAGCCGTCTTGGAAATGATCATGAAGCACTTGTGAATACTGACATAAAATAATGCTGTCCTTCTTTTACAAGATGTGGTTACTGATGTGAAGTTTGGCATATAATAGGCAACTCAATAAATGTTTATTATGTGTATTAATGAATGGATGGGTGATCCAAATGTACTTTGCCCTATTTTTCATTCAGACAGCCCTGGAAATCCTTTCAATATATATATATATATATGGCTCATGAGTACATTCTGTTCAGGAAGACAATGTGTATATATATATATACACATACATATACACACACAGAGAAAGAGAGAAAGAGAGAGCGCCTATATATACATACATATATAGGCTGTATGTATACATACTTACACACACCCACGTATACATGTATATATAGGCTCTCTCTATATATAGATACATTCCCACAGTGCTATGCATCTCTCTCATTCATCTCATATCATCTCTCTCATTCCCATGTTCTTCTTCAGGACACCTCTTTCTTTTCAAACTGTTGTTCCCCAAACTGATCCCACCTATCATTCCTTAACTCATTCCAGTGCTAAACCAAACTAGTTCAGGGCTGGCCTGTAATGACAAGATAGATAAAAATAGATGGACACTTATCCAAAGAATTGGGATAGATTATCAACATCAAGCAGTGGTGTTCCAACTGTCTGCCTGTCTTTTAATAATAATCCAATTATCAACAACTGACTCACTGAAGAAGAAAGAATATTTCTCAAGCATGCAACATTCATGACCTCCAGGGATGCTTCTAGAATAGGCAGTCACATGGATAATATAAAAGAGAGAGAAGTTCTCCTGGCTCCAGGGGACCTGTAATTTGCCACCTCATAAAGCTTAACAAATATTTCCCAGGTCTGGCATTTACAGTGCATGTTAGCCTGTGGCAATGAATGGACTCATCCTCAAATTCTCTATAGGTTCTGTAAGATTTCCTCAGACCTAAAGTTTCCAAATCAAAACAGTAAGATTATCGTTATCTTAAAACAATTGAAGCATTTTTTTTTTCTTTTTCATGGCTAACTGATGAATTTTTACTCTAAAGCTCAGTATTCTCTGAGCCTCCTGGACAGTTATAGATCCCATGGCCCACTGAAGTTTAAATTTCAAATCTTCATACATTTTATTTTATTTATTTATTTTTTAATTTTTATTTATTTATGATAGTCACACAGAGAGAAAGAGAGAGAGGCAGAGACACAGGCAGAGGAAGAAGCAGGCTCCATGCACCGGGAGCCCGATGTGGGATTCAATCCCGGGTCTCCAGGATCGCGCCCTGGGCCAAAGGCAGGCGCCAAACCGCTGCGCCACCCAGGGATCCCTTAAAGAAAGGATAGAGATAGTAGAACAGCATAGGCTAAACAGAGGGGGCTTTATTGACTACGTTTTTTAAACAATGCTCGGCCAAAAAAGCCAACAAGCTACAAGAGCCTGTCCATTTTGCTCTTTGGCTGCAGCATAGTCATGACTGGAATATTTCATGGTAAGTGATAAGCCCATGGTTATCAAGAGTTCCAATAAGGCAACCAGATGATGAAGTCAGGGCTGTAGGGTTGGCAGGAAACTTTCGAGATCTGGATGATGACACTGAGACCTAAAGAAGTGACCAAACCAAATACTTGCTATGAGCAACAGAATGCCCACACCTGGAGAGTTAAGTTATAATGCTTGGCACTCAGGTAATGAGGAAATGATTTGATGGGTCATTTAATGGTCTTTTGCCATTAAGCAGATTTGAGTATTTCCTTTAATTCCAAAAAGGGCACAAACATTTTAGCACTGAGAACTTTTTAAATGCCTCCTTTTATACTAGTTCAGTCTTAAATTCCTTTGTGTTAAGACTAATGATCAGCAACCTACTCCCTTTCCTATTGGCTTTAAATAAAAATGCCCTTGATATCATTGGAGGGTAGCCAACAAAAGAGGGCAAGAGAGGGTAGAGAAGACGCACCCAGTTTTTAACTGCCTCAGCTCTAAAGGGATATACTTCATTAAACTTGTACAATGTCACCTGTCAATTACATCTCCATTCACCTGGGGGAAATTGCTGCTAATATTAGTAGAACGATTCATATGAAACTTCAAAGGGTTTAAAAAAAGATCAAGTCTATTCATAGAAAATAAACACATAAAGGGACACACTTTATTCCCACTCTCATTCCATTTGCAGCCACAAGTCACAGGTCCCCATCCTCTCTCACACCATTTAGATCCCTGCATAGCTTGTATCACAACCTAAAGATGGCAATAGTCTCAGAGTAAACTGAGTCACAGGCACTCCTGGATCCAGGGGCTTAAAGCAGCTTCAGCAAGATTCTGTATCTCCCTTCCGTTTCTTGCCTTTGCTTTGCCTTCGCCTTTGTAGGCTTCCTTCTCAGGCAAGCTGTCACGACCCACCAGCCATGATGGCCAATTAAGAGCTTACAGTGTGCTGTCTTTAGAGCCAGCAATCTCAAAAGAAAAAGAAAATGACAAAAATCACCCCTCTCTCTCATGAAATCCATAGAAATCCCTAATAATAAATTGGACTGATCTTACTTGAGGTGCATGCTTACCACTGAAGCAAAGTATGTAGTAGTAGGGGCTACTCCAGTCAGGCTCTCCCATGGGAGAAGAGGTGGGGTCATGGGACTTATTGCTCAAAAGGACTTTGGGAAGGAGCAGTTTCTGAAAGGAAAAGCTGTTGGCGTACAAGGAAGTCCCAACGGTTCTGACGGACAGCATTAAGAATGGGACATAAACAGACATGGAACTTGTGAATTTGCTTATTATGATTTCTTCCTGTCTTTGTTTTCTTTTAGTCTTTAGGAACACATATCTTCTCATTTATGTTTGATACTTGGTTATAAGAAGAAAACTATAGTTCTCCTTTTCTTTCTTTTTTTTTCTCTCTCCTTCTCTTTCATTCTACTGCAGAATTTCCCAGGTTAAGGATCATGTTACTTCTCTAAAAACAGCTTTAAGTAACTGAGGTGGCATTCCATAAAAAATAAATTTTGATAAATATCTTGATAAAAAGATCTCTTAAACCACTGATAAAATCAGATTAAATTTTATTTATTTTCATTTGGGAGAGTATTTTGCTTTTGGGGCTTTTAAAGCCTCTTGCTGGATGTGAGCATTTTGTCTACTAGGGAGATTGGAAGTTTCTTAACTTAAGTATGTATAGTTCATAGTTGCCAGACCTCTGATGTCTTTCAAATCTGTACCATGTGGATGGTGCCTAGTTTGAAATATTGATTGATTGACTACTTATTGAGGAAAAGTTATTATTAATAGTATTTTTTTATTTTAATTCCAGTGTGGTTAATATACTGTGTTATATTAGCTTCTGGTATACAGTACAGTATTATTAATATTAAATATTAGTACCTACCATATGCCACTCACATTGGGCTAGGCACTGGGGGGGTATAGCTATGACCTTGAGTTACATCTACAAAGACCTTTCTTCCAAATCAGATTAATAGGCACAGTTTCCATGGATTGAGACATGGACATGTCCTCTTGAGGGCCTACTACAGAGGACTACCTTTCCTGAAGCTAGTCGACATTAAAGTTGAGGCCCAGAGGATGAGTCAATGTCTGGGGAGTTGAGGTTGGAGAGTCTTCCAGACTGGGAACAGCATGTTCAAAGCCTAGAGGCAAGAGTGTGGTGCAATCAAAGAACTGAAAGAAGTTCCCATTTGGGCCCAGCTCGGAGCATTGGGAAAATAAAATAGGGGGAAAAGCTGGAGCCAGATTGTGTGTAAGCCACATGAAGGAGTTTTAAGTTTATCTTTAGGCAATGGAAAGCCATTGAATGTTGTAACACGAGGAGAGATATAATCAAATATGCACTTTGGGAAGATCTCTGGCTGGTGTATTGAAAATAAATTAGGAGAGATTAGAGTAGGAACAGGGCACCCAGGAGGAGGTGACTATCGTGGGCCAGAGAAAGATACTGTTGAGGTAAAGATAAAAAGAGATAGCTAGGGAGGTCTGGGTGGCTCAGCAGTTAAGCATCTGCCTTCTGCTCAGGGCATGATCCTGGGGTTCTGGGATGAATAAATAAATCAATCTTTTTTTTTTTTTTTTTTAAGATCATATTCTGAAGTACTAGAGGTTAGGACTTCAACATATACCATTAAACTCATGGCTTTCAGGAACCCTGGATGTCTTTCCTGATACCTCACTCTCCATCTCCTCTCCACATGGAAACCATCTGAATGTTCTTCCAGTTCTACCTTAAATACATGTTGTTTCTAGTTATCTCTCTCTCTTTTTTAAAGATTTTATTTATTCATGAGAGACACACACACAGAGAGGCAGAGACACAGGCAGAGGGAGAAGCAGGCTCCCTGCAGGGAGCCCGATGTGGGACTTGAGACCCTGGAATCACGCCCTGAGCAGAAGGCAGATGCTCAACCGCTGAGCCACCCAGGTGTCCCCAGAATATGATCTTATTTAGAGACAGGACTTCCCAGACGTTGTCACATTAAAATAAGTTCATTAGCATGAGCTCTAGTCCAACATGATGGGTATCCTTATAATACAGGAGAATTTGAAGACAGACATCTACTTCTACACGAGGAGAACACCTTATGAAGATGAAGGCAGAGATCGGGGTGGTGCTGTATACTCCAAGTAATGGTAAAAGTTGACAGCAAAACATCAGAAGCTAGGAGAAAAGATGGAATGGATTCTCCCTCACAGCTCCTAGAAGGAACCAATCCTGTTGACACCTAGATCTCAGACTTCTAGTCTCCAGGAGTGTGAGACAAATTTCTATGGTTTAAGCCACTCAGATTGTAGTACTTCGTAAAGGCAACCCAGAAAACTAATAACCTGAGACATTGGTGGTGCCACCTGCTAAGCTAGAGAGCACAGGACAAAGAGCTAGCTGGTGAAAAATAATGCTCTTAACCTACCAACAGAAGTAATTTTCCAGCCACACATCAAAGAATTATCCCTTTTCATCTGAAATTGAGATAATATGTAACTTAAAGCCAGTTTCCAAATGATCGAGAAACTAACCATTTGAACTAAATACCCAGCCAAACAATAAATCCAGTGTAAAGGTGGAAAAAAGACATCTCAAATGGCTAAAGAGCTTTACTTTTTTAATTTACTAATAGGATTAGCCTAGAAAACAATAGCATAGCCACATGGTGTTTCCCTTAGGCCATGCTTTCCTCTCCAGCTCCAGCCCCAGCCACATCCTTCCTAATTCCTGGACTGTACTATTATTCCCTTTACCACCCTAGGCCAAATGGCTGCAAGAAACCAGATTGCTCCAGAGGACCTCCACCGGAGTCCAAAAGCCAGCAGAATAGTAAAAGTTGGCAAGAAGAAAAGAAAGGAGATCTTGAAAAGGTACTTTTAATTAGGTGATTCAAAACAGCTAGAGACCATTTATTGACTCATTACCAGAGTATTGTGGTTTTGGGTTCTGGCCTTTAGATAAGTATGGTTTTCCTGTATTTGGTTAGGAAATTTAAAATAATGCAATATCAAACTTCATTGGATAACAGTGATGATGATGATGGTGATGATGATTAGAGATTTTAAAAAGAGAGTTAAAGAAAAACACACATAAATTGGTGAGTTCAGTTTTTCTGGAGCAGTTGATGAAAGTATCAAGTAACTTGTGATTAGACTATGACTTATACTTGTTTTGTTTTCTATATAGCTTATAGTTTTCAGTAAAATCTTGAAAAAGATGATGCAACTCCCTTTGGACAGATACCTATTCATAACAAAGGCATATATTAGCAATCCTATGTAATAATCAGAGAGATTGAGTGTATTTCTCTTCACATGAAAGTTACTTCCTGTTGGAATATCTAAGTGGCACACAGAGACAAAAATGTGGTGGAAATTTAGCAATTCAAGGTGTATTTCTACAACACCAAATGTTGGCAAAGATGTTCAGAGACAGGAATCCATTGCTGGTAGAAATGCAAAATGGTACAGCCACTTTTGAAGACATTTTGGTGGTTTCCTGAAATGCTACATATACTCTTACCATATGATCCAGCAATTGTGCTCCTTGGTATTTACCCAACGAAGTTGAAAATGTATTTATGCACAAAAGCCTGTACACAGACGTTTAGAGCAGCTTCATTCGTAATTGCCAAAACTTGGAAATAATAAAGATACCTTTCAAGTTGGTGAATGGATAAATGAAGTGGGGTACATCCACACAATGGAATATTACTCAGCACTAAAAAGCTATCAAGTCACAAAAGACGTGGAAGAGCCTTAATCGCATATTGCTAAGTAAAAGAAGCCAATCTGAAAAGGCTGCACACTTTAGGATTCCAGTTATATGACACTCTGGAAAAGAGGAAACTAGGGAGACGGTATAAAAGATCAGGGATTGTCAAAGATCATGATGGTTGGGAGTGAATAGGGAGCGAACAGAGAATTTTTAGGGCCATGAAACTACTCTGTATGATGCTGTAATGACACATCACATGTCATCATACATTTGTCCAAACCTATATAATGTACAACACCAAGAGTGAGCTCTAAGATGAACTATGGATTTGGGGTGTCATATTTATTGATGTAGGTTCAACCATTATAACAAATGTGTCCTGTGGTGAGGGGTATTGATCATGAGGAAGTCCATGCATACATAGGAACAGGAGCTATATGGGAAATTTCTGTACCTTCCTCTCAATTTTGCTGTGATCCTAAGAACACTCTAAGAAAAGGGGGTGGGGGGGCTCAAAAATTCTTTTAGCTTGATGATCCTTACTGAAAGGTAATAATTTCAGGAAATAAGAGTGCATTAAACTGTGAGGAGTCACTGGAGGGTTGCAGTGGGTGAGTTTTAAGACCCTTCAGAAAAGCAGATTTTTACAAAGAAGGAACCAGAGACTAGGAATTCAGTGCAAACAATAGCACAGCAGAGGCAAACATCTTAGGTGTTACAGCCTCAGAGCTGTCTGGGTATTGTTTGTTTACTCATTCAACAGATGCTAATTACATGCCTAGAATGTAGCAGGTACTATTTGAGGCTCTTAGGACATAAGTAAATCAAACAGGTAAAGTCCCCTGTCTTCCCAGAGGAAGGGATAGAAAGTATGATAATAAACACATAAAATTAAATCATGTAGTGTTTTAAGAAGGTGATTAAATTGCTAGAGGAAAAAAAAAGCAGAGCTGGGTCAAGAGATTAGGAATGCCAAGGTAGTAGGGGCAGGTTCTAGTTTTAAATATGGTGGTGGTTTGCTTTTTCAAAGACATAATTCAGTTAAGAGTCCACTGGGTATATAATCAGCTCCTGGGCTTGAAAACCATAAAGTGCATCTGTGACAACTGCTAGACACTGAAAATGCACATAACATGTGGGCTTGGAGGTAGTAAAGGCATTTATTATCCTCTGTGGATATTTATAGATGTTCAAATAACATCATATCCTTTACTGTTTCATGAATGCAAGGGATGTGCTGAGTTTCACTATCAAAAGCAAAGGCAAATATGTCTATTTGAAAGATGACACACCTTCACCTCCTCTTCATCTGTAGGCTGCCAAAGGTACAAATCACACCTAATTTATTGGATGTTTCTTTCATCAACATATGAAAATCTTTAAATATTTGAGTTGAATATACTTCCAAAAGATGGTGGTTATGCATTGAGAGTGCTGTGATCTGCCTCATGGTGAAAGAATCCAAGACCAGATAAAGGGTTGCCTTAGTACCCTCTCCTGTTCTAGTAGAAAGGAGGCCCTTAATCACCAGGTTCTGTTCTCAGTCATTAACATTCAGGGGGCTGAAAAAGCATTACTTGGGAAATGAAGCTCATTCATTGATAATTGCAAGGGAGAGAAGGTCCTGAAAATCACACATTAGAGCAACACTTCAACTCAAGATGACTTTATCCTCAATTGACAAAACTATGCCTTGAGATTTGTTTGGTGTTGCCTTTTGCCCCTAAATCGCTCCTTCTGGTAATGAATTCTTAACAAAACATATGTGCTAGGACTGGAGAGGAAGAGAAAGAAGTGATCAAAAAGTTAACAACCTGACCAATGCAATTATTGAATGAAGCTGAACAACTATTAAAACAAAGACTTGTGCAGCCAGAATCCATATCCTGAGTGCCCATAGCAGATGTTTGAGGTGTAAGTTACCTAGGTAACAGATGCTGTTCTGATTTGAATGTCTTGAGTTTGAGGTAGCTTTGAGATGTCAATGGTACACACTTCTTAGTGGGAGAGGATTTGCTGTCCCACATCCAGTCTCCTTTGCTGTTTGGTGGAAATCTCTTTGGTGTTTTGGGTCAGCTAGAGCCTTCCTCTGCCTGCTCCCAGGGCACAGGATCACAGGTAATATGATCTAAGATCAGCCAATGGGATGTTCTAACGGGAGATTTTAATTCTATGTGGGATATCAGGATCCTGACCAGGTGGTCAGTTCACTATGCATGGAGCATAGTCGCAATGATCAAGGCAGCAATATCTGTGGTCATGTCTGCAGAGATAGCCTGTCAGCAAAGTCAAACTTTCCCTCTAGTGGGACTTGTCTGTAATTCCAGCTGTGTAAACTCCTAGAGGTGTCCTGTTCCAGACCTTAAGTCTTTCTCTCAGCCTTACTAGCAATTCTAAAGGTCACAGATAGCCTATAGTAAATTCACTTTCTCTTTAAGTTTCCCTCTCCAAACAAGATCCTTGACTGATAAGATCCATGTGAAACCTGAGAGATGCACTCCTTCATCTCACAAAAGAGGAGAGCTTGTCTCAGAGAGGTTGTGACTTTTTCTGGGTTTCTCAGTAACATGGTGTTCATAGGACCATTCATGGCCTGAATATTGAAAAGATTACTGAAAAAAAAAAAGCCTGAGATAGCAGAGCTAAGTCAGAGATAGATTGAAAGTTTAAGCCTTGGGAACAAATGAACTCACCATTTGAGGGCATGTGGTGGCACCAGAGGAGGGAGTGGGAACTGAACCACAAGAACAGTTACTTTTAAGAAGTGAGAAAACAAAAAAACAAAACAACAACAAAAAACAACTAGAATACACACTAAGGCAAACTAAAAGACTGATAAAATACTAAGAGAAAGGACAGGAGTGTAGGCTTATGAGAGAAAAAATAGGAGTATAACGTCATTGAAATCAAAGCATGAAAAATGATTCCAAAAAGAGTTAATTGATCAGCAGTTGATGACATTATCAACAGCCTACTAACATTCTGGTCACGGGCCTCCACCACCAAGCAACTCTCTGACACCAGCTGGGTGTCCTGCAGTTCAACTCAACTTGGACACTGTCTACCTGGAGATAGCATCAGAGCCCACAGGGTGAAGTCTCCATCCCACAAGACTGCGCCCCCCCCCCCCCGCCCCACTTCGTACACCATCACAAGTCCGGGTTGTCACCTGTGCTACTGCCCAGCTGGCTGTAGATCACAGGTTCCAACGATCCCCTTCTTGGGTTCAATTAATTTGCTAGAGCAGCTCATAGAACTCAGAGAAACATTTTACGTTTTGGATTACTAGTTGATTATGGAAGGATATAACTCAGGAACAGTCAGATGGAAGGGATGCAGGGGTAAGATGTGGGGAAAGGGTATGGAGCTTCCATGCTTTCTGAGCTCGCCACCCAGCACCTCCATGTGTTCACCAACCTGGAAGCTCTCCAGACACTTTTGCAGTTTTTATGAAGGCTTCTTTGATGAAATCATTGACCATTGATAATTGAACTCAATCTCCAGACCCTTGCCCCTCCCAGGAGTTTGGAGAGAGGAACTGAAAGTTGCAACCCTCTCATTACAAATTGGGCTCCACCGGCAACCAGGCCCCATCCATGTGGTCAAAAAGTCACTTCCTTAACATAAAAAAGGCATCTTCATTACTCTCATCTCTATTGCTCTGTGCCAGAAACCAGGAGGAAGATCAAATGTATATTTTTATTTTAATCACAATATCACTATGAATTGGGACAATTAATTTTGTAGTTATGGATTTATTTATAAATTGAGATATCTTTAAGATAGAGGCCAAAGCCAGCTTGCAAAGGGTGCAGAGTAAGTGAGGATGTGAGGGTAGCAAATGTCACTTTTTCTTTTAGGAAGTTTTGTGCAGGAAGAAAGGCAGAAAGATGGTGTATGCTGAGCATCAGAGGAGGGAACTTTGTATGGGACAGATGATTTGAACACCAATGAGAAGGAACTAGTTTAGAAGAATGTGTGAGATGAGGATAAAGATTGATCCACGGTTTCTCTTGACTGTCACTCTGTACCTTGTGGCAACCAGGAGAATTAATTAATACATTCAATTCACAAATGGTTAAAGTTGCAAATATTTGAATACTTAGATTTGTACCTGCTTTCTCTTTAGACCATTGATGCCTGGCTGAATATTCTTCTGGTTCAGCATCATGTAGCCATAGCCTGTTGCGTAATCATATTTTCTACATTTGACTCAATTGCTATAATTTGTTTTTATTGTGCACTACCACACAGGAAGAGTTAGATGTTATTCATTCAGCAGGCACAGATATATTCATCACCAGTGGGATTATGCTACCCTTTGATGACAATTACCTGGATAAGTCAAGCCGGAGAAGGTTGGCTGCCTGGGATATCTGGCTGCTTTATGCCTGTATGTGGATTTTGGATGCACTTTGAGTGAGTGACACTATTGATTTCACACTGTATATTTCACACTGGACTCAGACGGTGAAAACCTGTCATCTTCAGGCAACCTCTCTGGAGGAACTATGACGACACTGAGTATCTGAGAAGGAAAGATCTTTTTGAAAAGTTCACAGACTTCAGAAGAGTCGTTTTTCCAGCTGGTGCTATGTATTAGATATATAGCATCTCATTCTGAGTCCCTCTAGCATGAGTGGGTACAGGTATTGATAAAACTTTCCTACTTGCCTTCTGGCTGTATCTTGTGTATAATTATCAGCCTCAATTAGGTTGAATTCTCGACCAGTCTCCAAATTATTAGCTCAAATTATTAGTGTCAAAACTATTCTCCACTTATTAGTTCTGTGATCTTGGGCAAGTTACTTAACTTCACAGAGGTTCAATCTCTCATGTGTAAAGTAATCATATAGACTCTTGGGGGCTGTTGGGGTGATGAAATAAATAAAATGTGCAAAGCACCGAGCACAATGCCTATCACACGGTAAATGCTCAATAGATGGAAGCCCCACTTCCCACTTTCTCTAGACCTTTAGCTGTAATTTTTTTCACAAATAATGATTATAGAGCATTGTGTACAGCCTGGCTAGTGATCTTTCTGTTGATTCATATCCCTTAACATTTTCATACTAAAACACTATGTGACTCTGTTAATATTAAATATGAAAGTTTTTATTGAAAATAGACATTTAGGGAGCACCTGGGTGGCTCAGTCATTTAAGCATCCTTCTCTTGGTTTTGGCTCAGGTCATGATCTCAGGGTTGTGAGATTGAGCCCCATGTCAGGCTCCACCCACAATGGAGAGTCTGCTTGAGATTCTCTCTCCCCCTCCCTCCCTTCTGCCCCTCCCCCTGCTCATGCTCTCTCTCCCCCAAAATAAATATTTTTTTAAAAAAGAAAAAAATAAACTTTTAAATATTATCTCTAATATATTGGCTCAAAAATAAGCCCAACTCATGTCAGATTTCTTGGCATTCAAACAATGTTGGGTTATGATTGGTTAGGCTTTGTCATATCTGTACACAGCATAATCTCCTGCTTTCTCTGAGGTCTCACAAAGCCTCAGTGCTTCCCCCTACCCCATATCATATTGGGAGCACATCAATGCAAAGGCTACCTTATATTGTCTACTCATATCTTCCATGCAAATGGAAAATATGCCTTTGAAATGTGCAGAAATATGTCCATTTAGAAACTTGCATTAGTTGCTTTTATTTCAAAAAGGCATATAAAGAACACTATTGCAATGGGAAAAAAAAATCCTGATGTCATCTTTGATTCATCTTTTTTCCCCACAGCTAGCAGCCTATCTGCCAGAAAATCTTGAGGGCTTTTTCTTCAAAAGATTTTCAAGACCCAGCAATAAGGATCTTTTTCACAGGTTGCCCCATTCACTCTTGTCTCTTTACAGCCTATTTTCCTCATGGTAGCCAGAGTAATTCGGAAAACCAAATTCATCCCTCTGTTCAAAAACCTGAAATGATTACACTTCTGATTCTGTACCCAAAAGAATTGAAAGGAAGGACTTGAACAGGTATTTATACATCAATGCTCACAGCAACATTATTCATAATAGCCAAAAAGTGGAAGCAACCCAAGTGTCCATCAATGGGTGAATGGATAAACAAAATATGGTGTATGTATATAACAGGACATTCAGCAATAAAAAAGAAAGAAGTTCTGACATGCTACAACATAGATGAACCTGGAAGACCCAAGCGATGAGGACCTTATGCTAAATGAAATAAGCCAGTCATGGAATGATACATATGGTATGTATGTACCTCCACTTACATGAGGTACCTGGAAGAGGCAAATTGATAGAGATAGAAAGTAGAATGGTGGTTGCCCAGGGGATGGGAGTAGGAGGGAACAGGGAATTACAGTTTCAGCTGGACAACATGAGAAATTTCTGGAGATGGTGATAATGTCATGCAAAGTAAGCATATTTAATTCCACTAAACTGTACACTTGCAATGACAAATTTTGTGTTATGCCTATTTTCCCACAATCAAAAGGAAAAACAAGGTGAAAGTTTACTCATCTCAGAATGAAAGCCTAAATTCCAATTTTGACCTAAAGGCTGTATGCAATCTGATTCCACATTACCCTTCTGACCCAAGTTCCTATGCTCTGACCCTTGCTCATTCCACTCCAGCCATGCAATCTCCTTGTTAATCCTCAAAACCCCAGGGCATGGCGTGTTCTTAGGTATTACTGTTGACTCTGCATAAGATGCTGTTCCTCAGATCCTCCCAGGGCTCTTCACTTCCCTCTTCCATCACATCTGTGCTCAAATGCTCAGGGAGGCTTTCCTGGCCATTCTGTTGAAAAGGAGAACACCTTCCTCACAGCATCCTTTACTCCCTTTCCTTCTTTGCTTTTCCCCATACAATTTATTAGCATTTAATATGCTATATAATTACATTTTTATTTGTTTCCCCTACTCTAGTATAAGTTCCATGAAGGTATGATTTTCTCCTGTTTTGTGTATTTCTACTTCCCCAGGGCTTAGAATTGTACCTCACACCTCGGGTGATCTCGTAGTCACCCCATAAAGTTTTGCTGATAAAAAGCCAAAAGGTGAAGGGGCTCCTGGCTACCTTAGTCAGTGAAGTGTCTGACTCTTGATTTTGGCTCACGTCATGGTATCAGAGTCTTGAGATTGACCCCTGTGCAGGGCTCTGCTCCATGCTCAGTAGGGAGTCTGCTTCTCTTTCTCTCTCTTCCTCTCCCATTGCCCCTCCCCTCTGCTCTCTGTCTCTCTAAAATAAATAAACAAATCTTTTTTTAAAAAGCCAAAATGTACAAATTCATAAGCTGATCTAAAAGGCAGAAAAATACACTTGAACGATCATTTTAAAATCCAAGGCCTTTATATTCATTAATTAAATATTTCTCAGGAAATCCTTGTAGATGAATCACTGATTGAGAAACAAATCATTTAAGCTTTAATATTTAATTTTTCCTGAGTAATACTTGGCTTTTATGTTTTTGATATTTAATATTTCATGGCATTTTTTATTTCCAAAATATCTTGCATTACTTACATTCCAATCTAATTTAACAAACACTTACTGAAGGCTTCTCTGTACTGGGCACCATTTATCCAGTTTGATTTGGCATCATTACTATCAAAGCTCTATAATCTGTCAGTAAATATTTTTGGTTTTTAAAATATGTACTCTTTCAAATTTGAATAGAAGCAAATTTTTACTTTCTGGGAATACAAAGTGGAGATTCAGATTATTTTTCTCCCATAACCATGATTCTTTCTCTTTATGCCCTTAGTTTTTAGCTGCTCAAAACTAGTAGCATTGCCCCACTGGGGGCAATTGTAGAATCACAAAATCACAGGGATATTTGCACCATGACAATCTTTCTCACCTATCTTCTTGCTCCTGGCCAGAAATGACCTTGCACCATTATGCTTAGAAGGAATATATCTTCACATTCACCCCTATGTTTATAGCAGCAATGTTCAAACAGCCAAAATATGGAAAGAGCTCAGATGTCCATCAACAGATGAGTGGATATATATATATTCACAGTGGAATATTACTCAACCACCAGAAAAGATAAATACCTACCATTTATATTGATGTGGCTGGAACTAGAGGGTATTATGCTAAGCAAAATAAGTCAGTCAGAGAAAGAAAAATACCATAAGATTTCACTCATATGTGGAATTTAAGAAACAAAACAGATTAACATAGGAGAAGGGAAGGAAAAATAAAATAAGATGAAAATAGAAAAGTAGGCAAACCATAAGAGACCCTTAACTATAGGAAACAAACAGAGGGTGGCTAGAGAGGAGGTGAGTGGGGGGTGGGATAACCAGGTGATGGGCATTAAGGAGGGCACTGGATTGAGCACTGAGTGTTATATACAGCTGATGAATCACTACATTCTACCTCTGAAACTAATAATACAGTATATGTTAACTAAATTGAATTTAAATAAATAAATGAATAAAGGAATATACTTTATTTGGGGGTTGTCCTTCTAGGAATGTATACTTCTAATATTGTATGTTATAAGAATGAATCCTATATTATATCATAATGCTCATTTTATAGATGAAGAAATTAAGGGAGGTGATTTAACTAAGTTTCCCAAACTATCAAATCAAGTTCATGAGAGAACCTGGATTACACTTAATTCAAAGTTCAAATGATCAACCTTTGAGTAGCTTTCTAAAGTTCACTGATTTTTAGTAGTACACAATTTCTTTTCTAAAATATATAACATTATTTCCCACAAACCACTATCTTCTAAAAGAGTAAAATTATATATCTTTTGACTCTAGGAATGACTCCATTTGAGCCCCTCTCCCAAAACTCATTTTTAATTTATAAATACAATAGTACATTTTTTCAGAGATTCAGTTTAAATCCCATTGTAACCAACTCTATGGAATGTGCTACTTAATTACTTGGAGTGGAATTCTGCTGTAGTGAATATTCAATTTAGGCATCATAAGCAGCAAGAATAAGAGAGAACACAGGATGGTGTGTGATTGCTTTGGAATAAATTAGCAAAAAGACAAATGGCAAAGTCAAAGATGCTATGCTGTTAATAATAGCCACCACCACTTACCAAACCTCTAAAATGTATCAGACCCTGTACTAAACTCTTGCCATTTGTTTGTTCTTACGCCCTTTTCCTTTAAGGCCCTGCAACTTTGACTTATTGGAAATTCCTACTTTGGGTTAGTTTGGGTAAATAATAAGGGGATTAAATGGTTTTGACTGCTGTATTTTTTATTGTTTTTAATAATAAGTGGAAAAGAGTAGGAAAAGAGGAGTTCCAGTTTATATCTATCACCTAAAAATTGATTTAAAGGTCCTATTTTGCCATGTGGTTCCCAGGTAGCAGGGATACATCTGTATCAGTTTTAGTAACTCAAGATCCCATCCCCAAGGGCTGCTGCTCACCATTTCATAGGAGGGACACATAGTCTAACTTGGAAGGAACAAATTTTCTTTCCGGGAGGCAGTCAGATATTAGAGGAGCAGCCAGCTTGTTCTCCAGGGGCGGGTTCTTCCTCAGACAGTCTACATGGAAAGAGATAATACAAAGATGGAGAATAGCCTGGGCTGAGAACAAATCTTCCCAAATCTTACTCTATGCAAAGAAAATGCTCATTGAATTTATATAGGAGTTTGCGTGGAGCAATGCAATTCATTTTGCTGCAGTGCGGGACACTTATTTTAGCATCAATAACTATGTAACTTTGCAAATAGATTTTTCAAAACTCACTTGTCCACAGATACAATGATGCTCTTGTCCCATCAAAAGCAGTTTTGGTAGCTGTTTAACCTACAAGGGCTGTGCTCGTGACTCAAAGGTTTAATCGTCTGGCATCACATCCAGGAAAAATAATCACACCAATTGTTAATTAAATATAAGGCAGCAATAAGGAGAAAATGGTCACATTAATCATGTATTAAGAGACTAAAAATAGTTTCCCCAAAAAGGTTGCTGAAATTCATATCACAGCATTCCATGTTGAGCATTTCAAAGCTCACACTACCCACGACCCAACAAACAAAGGCTGAAAATCAGCTGAATGAGAGGAAAATTCACTTATCTGGCACAGAATGATAATGCAAAACTTGAGCTCTTAGGTTGCCAGCACCAAGGTCACTGTAAGTCAATTATTTCATAGGATCTTGCCAATAGTATGTGTTTATAACAGTTAAGTACAAATCCAGCTATGCCAAGGTTATGATATTGAGTTGAAGAGAATGCTCCAAACACCAAAAAGCTAAATATTTTTAACCACAGGATCAAAAGGAAATGCTATTTGCTCCTTGCTGTGTACAAGTCAGGACCTAAAATATGTGGGGCAGAGAAACCTGACAGAGGATAAAATTCTTTTCTAATGCACCACACTGTTCTCTAAGCCAAGAGCAGAGTTACAGAATTCAGCATAGGAAGGGACTTTGGAGTTGATCCGATTCAATCTCCCCATGCCAAAGGGAGGAAACTGTAGTCTAAGGGTGGTTAGGAACTGTCACAGTGTCATAATCTCACCGGAGTCCAGGCCTCCTGACTTCCTACTGCTTCTCTTTGCTGACAAGATGTCCTCTCTTGTGGAAAGAGCAGAGACCTTTCCTATGGCCCCGCATAAGGCTAGCCCAATGCCATACCACGTGCAAATCATGTAAAACACCTTTGATAATGTTCTTTGCCTGGATACTACAAACCCTGGAGATCACTTGGGAAATGATAAGCTCAGAACAGTTAAATGACGCCGACAACATTCGATACAAGTTTGTTTCTGTATCAATGCAGGCAGTAACTCAACTACTTCCTTCTCTACATTGAACTGTTTCTCTTCCCAGTGCCATTCCCACTAAAGATTTGCTCAAACAATAAATATATATTGAGGCCTTCCTATTCAGGTAGGAGCTTTTTTTCTTTCAGTATATTAGCTTCTTATCATGCTCCTTAAGTCTCTAGAAGAATTGACAAGTGTCTTTCTTACGCCAATATCGTCATGGCTGTACAATGTGTGGGAAATCTTCCCAAAGTTCTGTCTATGATTACCTTAGTCTTACAACAAAAGACAAAAAAAGTTGGAGCTCAATTATTTAGGCTTAACATACCCAAAATATTCCTTTCAAATTTCATTTGAAACTTCATTTGGAAAAAAACCAAAAAACTTCATTTTGGAACTCCACCATTTTCCATCACGATTTCTCATTACCCAGACCACCATACCTGATTTTTGTCTTCCAATCTAGGTTCAGTTGTTATTTGCTTGGTAGGCTGATACTGGTGCAGAAGTAAGTATAATGCTTTTTATAAATAAATTTCAAGATTATATATCTACTGGCTAATGAAATTTTCTCTGGACCTCCAATTTACTCAGTTTTAAGAAAAAAGAAAACTTCTCTTTTTCCTTCCTTCCTTCCTTTTTTTCCCTATTTCCTTGGAAAAGTTTTTATTGTCTGCTTTCACCAGGCACTCAACCAGTTGTTATGGAGCAATAGAGCAATAATTCATGGTTTCTGACCTCAAAGAGCCCAGTGTCCAGTGAGGGAGAAAAATGTGCTAAACTGTTTTTGTTTTTTTTACAAGTATCCTTTTCACACTTTTGTTACTGCTATGAAGATGAGGAACAAATCATATATGAAAAAGACACCTGAGTCAAAGAATACTCATAGAAACATCTTAATACTTACACTTTAGAGCTGCTGTTCTAATCTGTAATTTGCCAATTTTCTTTCTTAAGCCATGTGTTCAATTTCTTTTTTTCCTGGAGTTGGAGTATTCTTGATAGAAATGAATTTCAGTAAAACTGCCCAGTAACAACAATCCAAAAATCAAGCTTATAGGTTCTAGAGCCACAAACACAGAAGGAAGAATGCCCCCACAATGGCTGCAAGAAACCTCACTTTGCTGTGAACTTCCTGTCCCTCTGTCAAAATGACACACTAATCAAATGCCTGCAAAAGAAGCATCCTAGAGAAAATCAGGTCTGATTAGACTGATCACTTTTTCTCAATGTAGTAGTTTGTGTGCTATAAAAAATTACCATAGGTGAGCGGTTTAAAACAACACAAGTCTATTTCCATACATTCAGGAGAGCAGAAGTCAGAAATCGGTTGCACTGGCTAAAGTCGGGGCCAGCCAAGCCCTTGACGCTGGCTGCTTCCGGAACGTCTAAAGAAGAATCCTTCTTGGCTATGCCGGCTTCGAGAGTCTGCTGTGCTCCCTGGTTTGTGAACTGTGCATCGTATTGCTCCAGGTTCTTGCTTCTGTTGTCATTATCTCTCCTAATTCCACTTTTGACATTCATGTCTCCCTCTTATAAGGACAGTTGTGATTACATTGGGCTCCCTATGTCAATCATATCTGCAAAGTCCCCTTTGTCATATACGTTTACAGTTACAGGTTCCAAGGACTAGGACATAAATATTTTTGTGAGGCCCTTATTCACACTACCACACTCAGCCAGAAGTCAACTTAACCAAGGGAAAAATTCTGATTCATTCACAGATGTGGACTGGAAACAAGGCTGAAAGGCGGACATTACCATGACCCATTGCTCACTCTACTAGACTTGTTTTTACATTGCTCAATATGAGAGTTTTTGTTTCTGGGTAAACGGAGACATAGACTCTGGTTATTTGTTTTGCCGTTTCCTGCTAAATCATGTTCCTGAGTCTGATGTAGTGTAGTTTATATTTTTACCCCAACATTGCTTTTGGTACTTGGTCTTGGCCAATTTTCTTCCATCTATCATGTAGGTAATTGATTCCCAGTGGTATTGACATTCATCTTGAAACATTTTTCCTAGTTCCTCCCCTTCCTCTTTTTAAAGCTTTCTAGGGTTTTCACAAAATGCTGTCAGGGGTTAGTGTCAACTGCAAATTTCATTGTTGTGACAATTTCCTTGAATATCGTAATGAACCCATCTAATAAGATGACATCTAATTTTGATCTCCATCAGATAATTCCTATGAAATAAATAAATAAGCTTCAGCTTATAATCTATACAAACTTCAGTGAATTTAGTAGTTTTTATTTCAATATTTTTCAACTTTTTTGGGGGGAAGAGAGAGTTAAAGTCATGCTTTGGTAACATATGTTCATACCACATTCAGAGTATCATTTGTACAGAGGAAGCATTGAGCAATGAACAAATATTCATATTTGTTGGTCTTTTCTCCCCCAACTAGATTATTATTTCTTAATAGAAACCAAACCTTTTACTTCTTTTGCATCCTCAATGATAACTAGTATTGGAGTGGCCACATAATTAGCAATCAAATTATCTTTGGTTGATAGACTAGTCTTTTCTTAAAAGTCATACTTGCCTTTATGATTTCATTCCTTTCTACAAATTTGGATATGTTTCATTTTAAACAAACTGTATACATGGAAATGTGGATATATTTTTAAAAAGAAAAATAAGAGGGATCCCTGGGTGGCGCAGCGGTTTGGCGCCTGCCTTTGGCTCAGGGCACGATCCTGGAGACCCAGGATCGAATCCCACGTCGGGCTCCCTGCATGGAGCCTGCTTCTCTCTCTGCCTGTGTCTCTGCCTCTCTCTCTCTCTCTCTCTCTCTCTCTCTCTCTGTGTGTGACTATCGTAAATTAAAAAAAAAAAAAAAAAAAGAAAAATAAGAGAGAAATGATTTAATTTCAAAAGGAATATAAGATTCTTATTAATTAGTACTAGCCACCACAAAATTTAAAATAAATTAATAAATATACAAAATCGTACAGAAATACATTGGTTGCAAAAGTAGAATGTGGTTGCACCCTGATGGATTGCTATTTTTTTCATCTTCAGCTCTCACTGATCTTTCAAAATATCTACGTGCTGCTTTATAACTCCATTAGTTTACCACCCCACTTTTGATTCTGGTTTACCTATCATCTTAATTTTCTATTTACCTTACTTGAAACTTCCATCTTATTTCATTTTTATTTTTACTTTTTTCCCCTTTGTTACATGTACATAAAAGCACACGGATCACAGTGAACAGCCCAACAAATTTTCATAAAGGACATTTGCTCTGTCCAGAAAAAGGACATCACCAGTATCCCAGATGCGCCAGTCCCTTCTCTTCAGGGTTCTCCTCTCACTTCTCAAACCACAGAGTAGTTTTGCTTGCCTTTTTAAAAAATATTTATTTATGTATTTATGTATGTATGTATTTATTTATTTATTCATTCATTTATTCATTTATTCATTCATTTATTTATTTATGATAGACATAGAGAAAGAGAGAGGCAGAGACACAGGAGGAGGGAGAAGCAGGCTCCATGCAGGGAGCCTGGGACTCCAGGATCACGCCCTGGGCCAACGGCAGGTGCTAAACTGCTGAGCCACCCAGGGATCCCTGTTTTGCTTGCTTTTGAAGTCATTTTATTTTAAAATTTTCTTGCTTACAAGTGGCCAGTTTAAAAAAGTTTCAGATTTCTACTCATCTCACTTCTAATATATATATATATATATATATATATATATATATATATATATATATATTTATTCGTGGGATATATTTTCTTTTCTCTTTATAAAAGATGAATTTAATGATGCAGTTCATTATCTCAACAATGTCATGTCATGTTCATCATTAAATCCATCTCTCTCTGACTTGTTAATAGGTCTCCCATGTTTCTTTTCTCTCCAATCCTTTCATAAAAGCCTTAAAAGTTCCTATAACCCTTCTGCTCACACATTCCTTCTAGGACTACTGTCCTTTCCTGTCCCCAAGCAGTTCTCAGGCTTGCTCTAGTCTGAATCTACCTTCTTTCATATTCTCAGAGAGAGATCATTTTATAGCTTTCAAGATGAAACCCTCTGTCTTTCTTTGTCCACAGTACAGCTATACTTTCCCTTGCTTAAAAAAAAAATCCCATATGTATTAATTATAGAGTGTTGCTTAAATTTCTAAAGATTCCTGAGGCACTTACGAGTATTTAATGATTCTCGTTTCACGTGGCTGATCAGTTTTATTCTTAAAATTTTCAATCTGGAAATTAGGCTTTATATGGCTTTGGGCTATGTCTTCACCATTTTTTACAGTGCCAAATGGTCACAGGGGCCTTCTTTCATGTAGGTCTCATCCTCAGTCACTTCCCTTCCCTTTGTTCAGAGGCAGATCGAGACTTTGGTTGGGGTTCTATTCTCTGCTTCTAACACCAATGTTTCTCCCTCTGACTAATGAACCATGTGGACCATGTGCTTGTTTCCCAGAAGAAGACTAAAATAACTCTCTCCAAGGAAGTAGTTTGAGAACTTTAAAAATTTGAAGAGTTGAAAACTCTAAGTATGCCTGGTTGTCTTGATACACTCGAACTCAAGGGACACAGAATATTATTGAAGATAGAGCTCTTGACTAGTAGACAGAAAACGGGTTCTTCTCTTGGGGAGGGAGCTAACCATCTATAGGGAGGCCATCTCTTGGCATTATCTCCCTCTGCAGTATTAGTATTGTGCTACAGGGATTCTCAATGGATTTGAGGAGGCAAGTACCTGGTCCCTCTGGGGACACAAAAGAATCTGTATTTTTTCATGATCCCAAATACAAGAGAAATTATTCAAAATCTCTGGTTATAGAGATTCATAGAGGTTTCATTGAAAAAACATTGTGTAAGAACATGGATTTAAAAATGGTGCAAGCACTGAGCAAGAATATCTTCAGATTATGAAGAGTCTGATATTTGTGAAGAAGATCTCTAGGCTCCTTTCATTTCTGGAATTTTTGGTCACATCACTCATCCTCTTTTTCCTGTGCCCTCCACGGAATTCTCTATAAATTATGCAATACCCACCCAGGGTTTCTGGGCTTTCCACTCCATCAAATTTCCTAATGAAAATAAATAATTCCTTCTATTCAGTAAGAAAGGGAATAAAGAAACCAAAGGACCAAGTCCTCTGAGCAGAAAAATTTCCCACTGACCCTCTGCTGATACTCCCTGCTCTTGGCTTTGCCAGGACTTGGATGCTAGAAAGAGAATGGACTTAAAGCTCTGATCTGAGTCTTTTCTTCGGTCCTGTGGTTTGCACTAACAGTGTGGTTTGTAGACATGCCATTTCATCTCAGGGGCACTCCGTCCCTGAACAAAGAGTTACCATCTTGCTTCTTATGCGTGTAATGCCAGCCTAGAATCAGCTCTGGGATGAGCTCTTGTTATTGCTGGGAGACCAGCAGACTCTGAGAACTCTCAGTTGGCCCAAAGAACTTTCCAACCAGAGCAGCATTTTTCCTAGAACTAGATTCAGACTGGAGTTAGGGGCAGGAGCCCACCGAGAAAACCCTCAAGGCAAAACCAGACCAGAAGAGTAGTACTCTGGGATCTGGGGGCTTGAACAAGGTGAGTCAGCTGCCTTGTCTTCCCCATTCCTGTCTTAGAAGTACAGGGACAGTGGGATAGCAGAATTTTAACAGTTGGCTGGTGGTGGTGGCACCTGGAAAACAAATTATAGGATCTCGTTATTACCACACAGGGGTAATCAGGGAGAAAGGGAAGCAGGAAGAAGGAAGCCTGGGTCAGAGGACTCCTGGGAAGAAGTTTGAAGATGATCAGGAATGAAAACTTTTGAATATTGTCTTAAAACAAATGAAATGACACCATATCATTCTTCTGTCTTTACCATTTGGCCACATGAGAAATTGACTTAAGAATGAAAATCCAAGGAATGAAACTCAGCAGGCAAGACTCCCACTGAACTTTTCCTGTGTCTGCATCCTGAATGCAAGGTTCTGGAGCCCTGCTGAAGAGGGACTGTGTGGTTGGAGGTCAGATCCAAGCAGGTAGAAGGTCCTTTCCTGTCCCTAAAATTGCTTGCATTGTCATGGAAAAAGGAAACTTACAATTACAACTGTAAAGAATTAACTTGCATGCACAGTGAGTAATTGGGAGTGCAGGGAGCCAAAAAGAGGTTTTCTTACTGACAAGCACACTCATGCGTGTGCACACACACACACACTCCCCACCCCTCCCCAACCCTCCCACAGGGTGGGGAAGAAAACACCTGGGAAATGGATGTTATTTCCCTAACAACTGTCAGGAGCTGACAGTGGACTCCCTCCACCAAATGGCAGGATGAGCAGGGAGGTTCTTCCTCAGGCTTGGAAGCATTTTGGTCAAAGGAATGGAAGGGCTGAGCCTGTTTAGCTTACTCCCACAGGAAGTGGTGGGCTGAGAGACAGCTACAGGCTTTCCTGTGCAGCGTAAATTGGCCCAGTTTGCGCAAAACATTCTTATCTGATGAAGAACTGGAAGTGTGACTATGTGCTAAAATGTTGGAAATAATACTGGGTCGCTGCTTCACTGTTCCCTCACTTTTCTTTCTCTGCTCTCCCTTCTTGGTCTTTGGCGATCACACTGGGCTCTTGATTCTTTTCTCACTTCTCACATGGTTTTGATTAGGAAGGACAAATATAGATGAGGACAGAAATGCTCCTAGTTTTTCTTTTTCTCATCTTCTTTCAGATGAACGTGCCTAATGGTTAATCTTCTTGTAGGTTTGGATCTATACACACACAAGAGTGCACACTCCTATCTCAACCTCAAAGTGTCCCTTTTTAGCCTCTTCAAAAAAAAAAAAAAAAAGCTGTCTTGGAAAAAGGAGCACTAATATGAAACAACCAAGCTACTCTTGGCTAAAAACTATTCATAAACTGAACTGGCAATCGGACATTCTGATTTTCAGTCCTGGCTCAGCATCTAGCTAGCTGTGTGGCCTCGGGGAATGTACCTGAAGGTCCTGGTGTTAATTCTTTCCTCTCTAAAGACGACAAAGTTGGATTAGTCACTCTCCTGGGTAGCTCCCAGGAAATTTTAGGATAATCTGTGTCAGGTGCATTTGTACCAACTTCATGGGATAAGCCAAAATGGGACTTCTTACCTATGTGGGAAAATGAAGAGGGGAAAAATCCAAGTCCTTGTGTTTATTTCCTTAATGAAATTAAGGTTTCATTAAATGAAACCAAAAAAATGAACTTTATTACAATTTATCAACACTATTGTATGATTGGCTTAGATGTAGCAGGAACACAGATGACAGAACTATGCACAGTACCCAGACACCTAGAAAATATAAAATAAATGTTTGCTGGAGGACGTGCTTACTCTAGATGCAGACAGGATGGCACAACCAGAGACAAGAGCCCGGAACTTATAAAACTGAGGCTCAAGTCTCTGCCCCACCACCCACAGTTCTATGATTTAGAACTAGCCATGAAATTTTCTGATCCTCAACTTCCCCGACTGCAAATTGGAATGAGTATTAGTACTTCAAATTCTGGGGAGAGAAACAAATGACATAATATATATGAAAGTGATTTACAGTGTATAGATGACTTGAAAATATTGTATATCAGAGTAGGGCTTAGCCAGTAAATCAAGGAAGTCGGTCTCTATGATCTATAAAGAGGCTTCCAGCTTTGACATAGTGTGACATAGTGTCTTCCCTGCAGAGTGCAGAGGTGCCCAGCTCCAGGCAACTTGCTGCAGTACCTGCTGTGTCTGGAAATTTGGAGAGGAAAGTCTGGGAGGTTCCTCTAACTTCACCCCTGGCCTGATATTGCATAATGCAGCCCTTCTTCAAAGACAGTGAAAGACCTATCGACTCATCTTGTTAACCTTTAACTACCACTAAGACATTCCTCCTCTGGGCTCTCTCTGTTATCACCAAAACCACTCTAGTCTCCAAAGGCAAGAGCTTGCCCTTATATCAAAGTTTATGCATGCAATCTAAAGGAGAAGGGGAAAAACATGTCAGTAGTAAGGAGCAAGAGAAGACAAGTTATGTACTTTTTCACTGCAATCATGTGTTTCTTGCTTTTGTGTTACCATTTATTGAAAATGAGCAAATTGCTGGTAAGAGAATCCTAAACTGGCAATGGAGAAATGACTGCTTTTAGAGTCACTTGAAAACTCTGAAGTTACGTATTATGAAAGTGGGTTTATTGTCCTGGGGTGTAGGGAAAGTGCCTTCACCAGAAGGGTGTGGGGCTCACAACTCTTCCACCTTTGGAAGACCTGGGTGCCCTGTTCCTCTACCAGCCTGGCTGTCAGATGTCTCAAAGAGCTTCATGGAGGGAGTGTTCCCATGGAGCAGCTGGTTGAATAGAAGTGTGAATGAGGGCAATTCTTCAGGCTTTAGGAAAGAAAGAATACTGTCTTGATGATCACAGCTTTGTAGTACAACCTGAAATCTGGCATTGTGATGCCCCCAGCTATGGTTTCCTTTTTCAATATTCTCCTGGCTATTTGGTATACCTGCACCCCAGTGTTTACAGCAGCAAGGTCCACAATAGCCAAACTGTGGAAGGAGCCTCAGTGTCCATCGAAAGATGAATGGATAAAGAAGCTGTGGTCTATGTATACAATGGAATTGTATACATAGCCATTAGAAACTGCAAATACCCACCATCTGCTTCAACGTGGATGGAACTGGAGGATATTACGCTGAGGGAAGTAAGTCAACTGGAGAAGGACAATCATTATATGGTCTCATTCATTTGGGGAATATAAAAAATAGTGAAAGGGAATAAAGAAGAAAGGAGAGAAAATGAGTGGGAAATATCAGTGAGGGTGACAGAGCATGAGAGACACCTAACTGGGAAACGAACAAGGGGTAGTGGAAAGGGAAGTGGGCGGGGGGGTTGGGGTGACTGGGTGACGGGCACTGAGGGGGCACTTGACAGGATGAGCACTGGGTGTTATGCTATATGTTGGCAAATTGAACTCCAATAAAAAAATACACAAAAAGAAAAAGAAAGAAAGGAAGGATGAAAGGAAGGAAGGAAGAAGGAAGGAAGGAAGGAAGGAAGGAAGGAAGGAAGGAAGGAAGGAAGAAAGAAGAAAGAAAGAAAGAAAGAAAGAAAGAAAGAAAGAAAGAAAGAAAGAAGAAAGAGGAATTGATCAAGGAACAAAAACCCTCAGTTTAGATGAAAACATCTTTCAAGGTTTGTGATACTCATTTTTATCAATTTTTACTCATTGTTCTCTCTTGCTTATCCCCAAATGACTGTTGATGTGATTATTCATCACCCATGTGTCTGTGTATCACTACTACTGTGTATCACAGTAAGGGGTGTCTCTGCTATTTTTAGGCACGATGATTATACAAGTGAAAGGGCACATTCCACTTCCAGGCTGCAGAATGCTGGCCACCCCCTGGCACAGTGACCACTCTGAAGCAGCGTTTTACTTTGGGTTACACAAAAGCTTTCTTTGACAGGGGAGTGTGATGTGGATTGAGGAAGGGAAACATGGAAAATAAAGGAAGGTTGTTTCCAGATCTGAACTTGAACAAAAGTTAATGCTGACAGCAGAGTAACTAATGATCAGAACTCAGAAGCGCAGACAGGCTCCACCTGATTGCAGGCTCGTGGCCCGTACTCTCTTTGGGCAAGGACAGCATCTCCAACGACCTGCAGGGGTGGAATGGGTTTGGAAAGATCCCAGGGGGCAGAATTGATCTTTAGGGATTCCTCAGTCTTTTGTTTAAAGTCTTAGTATCTATTTTAGTAGGGAAAAGATGGGGTGGCCTTTTACCTCCTCCTCCTTGCTAGTGCTCAGGGATACCTGGTCTCCAGGGATATCTGTTAACTTGCCCCCTCCCCTGGCTTCCACCCCAGAGGTTATCTAAAGAACCCAAACTAGCTCAATCTGGAGGCAGGACTGCAAAGAGGCCACCAGTGTCTTTGCCTGTGACCTACTTGTACTCTTTACCCTCAGAGATGAGAACCTGATAAATCACCCACACCCAGTGGCCCAGGATTCACCAATCTGTCATTTTGGCTGGGAGGCAGGACAGCTTCTGGCAAACCTAATAAGCAGATTTTCTCTGTGATAGGAAAATTCTTGCTCAACGCGTGCAGCTCTATTTCCCGTGGTTAAAGCGTGCTAGAGAAGACAGCAGAAGTCACCTGACCTGGCATGAAATATAAACATAAGTTGCCTTTTTCTTAAAAAAAAAAAAAAAAAAAAAAACACAAAAACTTCCACTTTCTTAAAGGAGGTGGAAGGTAGGCTTTATCTTTAATAGGCCAGGTTCATGTAAAATAACTTGGGTTGGGATTATAAAACTGGTATAATTTCTTTTAAAGATTTTATTTATTCATTCAGGAGAGACACAGAGAGCGAGGCAGAGACCCAGGCAGAGGAGAAGCAGGCTCCATGCGGGGAGCCGGACGTGGGACTCGATCCGGGGACTCCAGGATCACGGCCTGGGCTGCAGACGGCGCTAAACCGCTGAGCCACCTGGGCTGTCCGAAACTGATATAATATTAAACCTGCTTTAGGGGCGCCTGGGTGGCTCAGTGGTTGAGCATCTGCCTTCGGCTGAGGGCGTGATCCCGGGGTGCCGCGTAGTTGCCCACATCCGACTCCTTGCAGGGAGCCTGCTTCTCCCTCTGCCTGTGTCTCTGCCTCTCTCCGTGTGTCTCTCATGAATAAATAAATAAAATATTTTGAAAAATATTAAACCTGCTTTATAGAGCAACCAGCATTAACATCACACGTAGCAGTTGAGTTAGTTTTCATCACTTGAAGAATACTAAATGCTTCTCCTGTTACTGTCACTCCAATAATCTCTGTGCATGTGGCCAGTGATAGAGAAGGAATGTTGTAAAACGATCAGAAAGCAAAGGACAACAAACAGAAGCCAGGCAAACTGTGGAGTGACTTCTGTGGATAACTACCATAAAAACTCCCCACGTTCTTACAGTTCACATTCTTCTCCCCAGAAATCCCAAATCTCTAAGTCAGAGAAAAACCCAAGCTGTCAGGCGAAGCAAATGCCCCTTCACCTCAAACTGTCACAAAACTTGGGTCCTCTTCTACTCTTCTACTTCCCAGTTACAGAGCAGGGACTCCTGCCCTAACAGGTACACCGCGGGCCCAACTGCTGTGGCGCTAAAGGTAATAGGCTCGGGAGTGACTTTTTAAAAGATTTTATTTATTTTGTTTTATCTTCCAAAAGATTAAAGGAAAGAACACTTCCTAACTCATGCTGTAAAGCCAGCATTACCCTGCTGGCAAACCCAGGTAAGATGCTACAAGAAAATAAAACTACAGACCTGTAGCACTTATGAATATTGATGCAAAAATACTCAACAGAATACTAACAAACTGAATTCAACAATATTAAAAAGATTATATGCCATAACCAAATGGGATTTACTCCTGGAATGCAAGGATGATTCAATGTACAAAAATTAATCAATGTAATAGGCCACATAAACAGAATGAAGGAAAAATTCCCACATGATCATCTCACTAGATACAGAAAATACATGTGACAAAATAATAACTATGACTTCTCTTTCTTTGGGATGTGCCATGTGCCAAACTCTACATTAGGCATTTAATAATGTTCTATATGCTCAAGGCAACATCCTAAAATATGCAATTTGATATTATTGCATCCCTCTTACATATGAAGAAACTGAGGTTTGGTCTTTAAAAACTGAAGTAATTTGTCAAAATCATATATACATGGTAAGGGGTAGAGTCAGTATTTATGTTCTAGATCTTTCAGATTACAAAGTCTAAAACATTTCTACTGTGTTTTGTGATTTTTGCTCCTATACCTAAAGAGAATCAAAATAAGGCTCTTGGAGCCAATTTGCAAAAGTCACTCCCCAGCTGATAGACTTAATAAAATGGCTTTTGGTATCTTTGTCTCTGTCCCCATCCCACTGGTAACAAAGCGCTACTATTGTGATTGCATATTAACTTTCGTTGCTGAAATGGGGGTCTGGCCCAACTCACTCCCTTTCTGACTTCCCACTACTGGATGCTGTTGTTTCCTTTTCCTGGTCTGGCCAAGGTGAGAATGTTTCGTAAGGAACCAGCAGCCTAGTAATGGAGCTGTACCACAGCAGCTATAGAAGCAACAGAAAATGAAGAAAGTTCACAAATTAAGAAAGCTGGAATTAATTTGGTTTTGACTCAGCGTCATGCTCTGTCTCTCTAAAAGATTGATGCCAGCTCCTTGGACTTGAGTTATAAATAAAAGTCAGAATTAAGAGTTTTCAAATTTTTAAACGAGTTTTAATAGGTATATTGTTTAATTTCCCAAGAAACTGATGAAACACAGATCTGCTAAATTGTAAAAATGCCTGTGACATTTATTTACTTAGACTATTACAAGAAAAGAGATCTTTTAAGATTATATCCTTTTTGTTGTAAAGCTCAAAACTATGCTTTCGGACTTCTGACGTAGTACATTTTAAACTTTTACAATCACTTCCAAACCCAGCCACCTGGGTGGCTCAGTGGTTAAGCAGCTGCCTTCGGCCCAGAGCATGATCCCAGGGTCCCGGGATTGAGTCTTGCATCGGGGTCCCTGCGGGGAGTCTGCGTCTCTGCCTCTTTCTCTCTCAGTTTTCAAATTGGTGCTAACTTTATTTTATTTTATTTTTATTTTTTTATTTTTTTAACTTTAAATGTCAGCAGAATTCTTCAGTGAAAGCATCTAGCCTGTGACTTTTCTTCTTTGGAGTTTTGAATATTAGTTTCCTTACTAGATGTAGACCTATTCATATTTTCTATTTATTCATGATTCAGTTTTGTACGTTTGCAGGAATTATCCATTTTGTTTAGATTATCCAGTTTTTTGGCATACAGATGTTCTCTTTAATTTCTAATTGTAGTTATTGGAGTCTTCTCTCTTTTTCCTTAGTCAATCTAGCTACAAGTTTATCAATTTGGTTGATTGTTACAAAGAACCACCGTTAGGCGGGCCTAGTTGATTGGGCATCTGACTTGATTTCGGCTCAGGTCATGTTCTTGGGATCATGGGATAGAACCTGAGACATGTTCCGAGCTCCTGCATAGAGTCTACTTGTTCTCTCTCCCCCTGTTTATGCAAGGGCTCTCTCGCTAAAATAAATAAATTATTTTTTTAAAAAAAAAAGAACCGATTTTGGTTTTGTTGTTTTTTTCTATATTGTTTTTCTATTCTCTATTTTACTCTGCTCTGATTTTTCTGATTTTCTTCCTTTTGCTAGTTTTGGGTTTAGTTTGCTTTTCTTTTTCTGGTTCCTCAAAGAGTAGGTTTAGGTTATTGATCTGAGATCTTTCTCTTTTTTTAGTGTAAGCATATAAGCTAAATTTTCCTCTTAGCACTGCTTTTCTGCATCCCATCAGTTATTGTATGTTGTGTTTTGTTTTCTTTTCATTTGTCTCAAAGCATTTTCTAAATAACCTTGTGATTTCTTCTTTGATTCATGGTTTACTTAAGAGAATGTTGTTTAATTTCCACATATTTGTGGGTTTTCTAGTTTTCCTTCTGTTTTTGATTTATGGCTTCATTCCATTTTTAAAATTAATTTATTTTTAATTTTTTTTTCTGAGATTTTTTTTTATTGGAGTTCGATTTGCCAACATATGGCATAACACCCAGTGCTCATCCCATCAAGTGCCCCCCTCAGTGCCCATCACCCAGTCACCCCAACCCCCTACCCACTACCCCTTGTTCATTTCCCAGAGTTAGGAGTCTCTCATGTTCTGTCATCCTCACTGATATTTCCCACTCATTTTTTTCTCCTTTCCTCTTTATTCCCTTTCACTATTTTTTATATTCCCCAAATGAATGAGACCATATAATGTTTGTCTTTCTCCGATTGACTTATTTCACTCAGCATAAAACCCTCCAGTTCCATCCACATCGAAGCAAATGGTGGGTATTTGTCATTTCTAATGGCTGAGTAATATTCCATTGTATACAGAGACCACAGCTTCTTTATCCATTCATCTTTCGATGGACACCGAGGCTCCTTCCACAGTTTGGCTATTGTGGACATTGCTGCTAGAAACATCGGGGTGCAGGTGTCTCGGCATTTCATTGCATCTGTATCTTTGGGATAAATCCCCAGCAGTGCAATTGCTGGGTCGTAGGGCAGGTCTATTTTGAACTCTTTGAGGAACCTCCACACAGTTTTCCAGAGTGGCTGCACCAGTTCACATTCCCACCAACAGTGCAAGAGGGTCCTCCTTTCTCCACATCCTCTCCAACACTTGTTGTTTCCTGCCTTGTTAATTTTCCCCGTTCTCACTGGTGTGAGGTGGTATCTCATTGTGGTTTTGATTTGCATTTCCCTGATGGCCAGTGATGTGGAGCATTTTCTCATGTGCTTGTTGACCATGTCTATGTCTCCTTCTGTGAAAATTCTGTTTATGTCTTTTGCCCATTTCATTGTTGGATTGTTTGTTTCTTGGGTGTTGAGTTTAATAAGTTCCTTATAGATCTTGGATACTAGCCCTTTATCTGATACGTCATTTACAAATATCTTCTTCCAAAAAAAAAAAAAAAAAAAAAAAAAAAAAAACAAATATCTTCTTCCATTCTGTAGGTTGTATTTTAGTTTTGTTGACTGTTTCTTTTGCTGTGCAGAAGCTTTTTATCTTGATTAAGTCCCAATAATTCATTTTTGCTGTTGTTTCTCTTGCCTTCATGGATGTATCTTGCAAGAAGTTGCTGTGGCCAAGTTCAAAAAGGGTGTTGCATGTGTTCTCTAGGATTTTGATGGATTCTTGTCTCACATTTAGATCTTTCATCCATTTTGAGTTTATCTTTGTGGATGGTGCAAGAGAGTGGTCTAGTTTCATTCTTCTGCATGTGGATGTCCAATTTCCCCAGCACTATTCATTGAAGAGACTGTCCTTTTCCCAGTGAATAGTCTTTCCTGCTTTGTCAAATATTAGTTGACCATAGAGTTGAGGGCCAATTTCTGGTTCTCTATTCTGTCCCATTGATCTATGTGTCTGCTTTTGTGCCAGTACCACACTGTCTTGATGATCACAGCTTTGTAGTACAACCTGAAATCTGGCATTGTGATGCCCCCAGATATGGTTTTCTTTTTCAATATTCCCCTGGCTATTCGGGGTCTTTTCTGATTCCACACAAATTTTAAGATGATTTGTTCCAACTCTCTGAAGAAAATCCATGGTATTTTGATAGGGATTGCATTAAATTGTAAATTGCCCTGGGTAGCATAGACATTTTCACAATATTAATTCTTCCAATCCATGAGCATGGAATAGTTTTCCAACTCTTTGTGTCTTCCTCAATTTCTTTCAGAAGTGTTCTGTGGTTCTTAGGGTATAGATCCTTTACCTCTTTGGTTAGGTTTATTCCTAGGTATCTTATGCTTTGGGTGCAATTGTACATGGGATTGACTCTTTAATTTCTCTTTCTTCAGTCTCATTGTTAGTGTATAGAAATGCCACTGACTTCTGGGCATTGATTTTTATCCTGCCACACTGCCGAGTTGCTGTATGAGTTCTAGCAATCTTGGGATGGAGTCTTTTGGGTTTTCTATGGACAGTATCATGTCATCTGCAGAGAGGGAGAATTTGACTTCTTCTTTGCCAATTTGAATGCCTTTTATTTCTTTTTATTGTCTGATTGCTGAGACTAGGACTTCTAGTACTATGTTGAATAGCAGTGGTGAGAGTGGACATCCCTGTTGTATTCCTGATCTTAGGGGAAAGGCTCCCACTGTTTCCCCATTGAGAATGATATTTGCTGTGGGCTTTTCATAGATGGTTTTTAAGATGCCGAGGAATGTTCCCTTTATCCCTAAACTGTGAAGAGTTTTGATCAGGAATGGATGCTGTATTTTGTCAAATGTTTTCTCTTAATCTATTAAGAGGATCCTATGGTTCTTGTTTTTTCTCTTGTTGATATGATCTATCACATTGATTGCTTTACGAGTGTTGAATCACCCTTGCATCCCGGAGATAAATCCCACTTGGTCATGGTGAATAATCTTCTTAATGTACTGTTGGATCCCTATGGTTAGTATCTCTTTGAGAATTTTTGCATCTGTGTTCATCAGGGATATTGGTCTATAATTCTCCTTTTTGGTGGGGTCTTTGGTTTGGGAATTAAGGTGATGCTGGGCTCATAAAATGAGTTTGAAAGTATTCCATCCCTTTCTCTTTCGGAACAACTTTAGTAGAATAGGTATTGTTTCTTTAAACATTTGATAGAATTCCCCTGGAAAGCCATCTGGCCCTGGACTTTGTATCTTGGGAGGTTTTTGATGACTGCTTCAATTTCCTCCCTGGTTATTGGTCTGTTCAGGTTTTCTATATCTTCCTGTTCCAGTTTTGGTAGTTTGTAGTTTTCCAGAAATGCGTCCATTTCTTCTAGATTGCCTAATTTATTGGTATATAGCTGCTCATAATATGTTTTTATAATCGTTTGTATTTCCTTGGTATTGGTTGTGATCTCCCCTTTTTCATTCGTGATTTTATTAATTTGAGTCTTTTCTCTTTTGTTTTTAATAAGACTGGCTAATGGTTTATCTATCTTATTAATTTTTTCAAAGAACCAACTCCTGGTTTTGTTGATTGTTCTTCTGGTCTTTATTTCATTGAGCTCTGCTCGAATCTTTATTTACTCTCTTCTTCTGCTTGGTGTAGGTTTTATTTGCTGTTCTTTCTCTAGTTCCTTTAGGTGCAAGGTTAGCTTTTGTATTTGAGTTCCAATTTTTTGAGGGATGCTTGTATTGCGATGTATTTCCCTGATAGGACTGCTTTTGCTGTATCCCAAAGATTTTGAATGATTGTATCTTCATTCTCATTAGTTTCCATGAATCTTTTTAAATCTTCTCTAATTTCCTGGTTGACCCTTTCATCTTTTGGCAGGATGGTCTTTAACCTCCATGTGTTTGAGTTTCTTCCAAATTTCTTCTTGTGATTGTCTTCAAGTTTCAAAGCATTATGGTCTGAAAATATGCAGGGGAGAATCCCAATCTTTTGGTATCCGGTGAGACCTAATTTGTGACCCAGTATGTGGTCTATTCTGGAGAAAGTTCTATGTGCACTTGAGAAGAATGTGTATTCAGTTGCGTTTGGATGTAAAGTACTGTAAATATCTGTGAAATCCATCTGGTCCAGTGTATCATTTAAAGCTCTTGTTTCTTTGGAGATGTTGTGCTTAGAAGATCTGTCATTTGCAGAAAGCGCCGTTTTGACGTTTTCCAGCATTAGTGCATTATTATCTAAGTATGTCTTTACTTTGGTTATTAATTGATTGATATACTTGGCAGCTCCCACATTCGGGGCATAAATATTCATGATTGTTAGGTCCTCTTGTTGGATAGATCCTTTAAGTATCATATAGTGTCCCTCTTCATCTCTTACTACAGTCTTCGGGATAAACTTTAATTTTTCTGATACGAGGATTGCTGCCCCTGCTTTCCTTTGAGGACCATTTGAATGGTAAATGGTTCTCCAACCTTTTATTTTCAGGCTGGAGGTGTCCTTAGGTCTCAAATGAGTCTCTTGTAGACAGCAAATAGATGGGTCCTGCTTTTTTATCCAGTCTGAACCCCTGCGGCTTTTGATGGGGTCATTAAGCCCATTCACGTTCAGAGATACTATTGAAGGATATGAATTTAGTGTCATCATAATACCTATTCAGTTGCTATTTTTGTGGATTATTTCTTTGGGCTTCCTCTATCTTTTACAGAGTCCCCCTTAATATTTCTTGCAGAGCTGGTTTGGTGGTCACATATTCTTTCAGTTTCTGTCTATTTTGGAAGTTCTTTTTCTCTCCTTCTATTCTGAATGAGAGCCTTGCTGGATAAAGTATTCTTGGCTGCATGTTCTTCTCATTTAGGACCCTGAATATATCCTTCCAGCCCTTTCTGGCCTGCCAGGTCTGTGGAGAGGTCTGCTGTTCATCCAATACTTCTCCCCATATAAGTTAGGGATCTCTTATCTCTTGCTGCTATAAGGATTTTCTCTTTATCTTTGGAATTTGCAAGTTTCACCATTAGATGTTGAGGTGTTGAACGGTTTTTATTGATTTTAGAGGGGGCCTCTCTTTCTCCTGGATCTGAATGCCTGTTTCCCTCCCCAAATTAGGGAAGTTCTCAGCTATGATTTGTTCAAATATGCTTTCTGGTCCTCTGTCCGTCTCAGTGCCCTCTGAAACCCCAATTAAATGTAGATTTTTCCTTCTGAGGCTGTCATTTATTTCTCTTTAACCTTTACTCATGGTCTTTTTAATTGTTTTTCTCTTTTTTCCTCAATTTCCTTCCTTGCCATCAACTTGTCTTCTATGTCACTCACTCTTTCTTCTACCTCTACTCTCGTTGTTAGGACCTCCAGTTTGGATTGTATCTCATTTAATTGATTTTTAATGTCAGCCTGATTGGATCTAAATTCTGCAGTCATGAAGTCTCTTGAGTCCTTTATGCTTTTTTCAAGAGCCACCAGTCGCTTTATAATTGTGCTTCTAAATTGGCTTTCTGACATTGAATTGTAATCCAAATTCTATAACTGTGTGAGAGAGTACTGTTTCTGATTCTTTTGTGGTGAGTTCTTCTTTCTAGTCATTTTGTTCAGTGCAAAGTGGCTAAAAACGAGTTGCACTTGTTAGAAGCGCAAACTCCTCTCTGTAGCATACCAGCTGTTCTCTCTTTAAATCTCAGGTCTAATTCGATGGTTTTCAGGATGATTTGAAAGTTTTCTAGGTAAGTTGGTGGGGACAGGTGACTTGGGGACTCTACTCCTCTGCCATCTTGCCCTGCCCTTCATTCCATTTTGATCAGAAAGAAACTTCATATCATTTCAGTCTTTTAAAATGTATTAAAATTTATCCTATGCTCTAACACATAGTTTATTCTGAAGAATGGTTCATGTCCAATTGAGAAAACTGTGTATTCTGCTGTTGTTGGGTAGAGTGTTCTTTGTATGTCTTATAATTCCAATTGGTTTGTAGTGTTGTTCAAGTCCACTATTTCCTTATTTATCTGTCTGGTTGTTGTAGTCATTTTTGAAAGTCTCTATTATCTCAGAGCTATTTCTTGCCTTAAATTCTATTAATTTTGCTAGATACATTTTGAGCTCTGATATTTTGTATATCATATATGTTTATAATTTTTATATCTTCTTGGTGAATTGATTCCTTTATCAACATATATTTTGATCTCTTGTAGTAATTTTTTACTCAAAGTCTATTTGGTTTAATATTAGCTACTCCAGCCCTCTTTTGGTTACTAATTGGATGAAATATATTTTTCATCATTTTAACTTCCAACTAATTCTGACTTTTTTTTTTTTTTAAGATTTTATGTATTTGTTTGAGAGAGAGAGAGAGAGCACAAGCAGGGGGAGAGGGAGAAGTAGGCTCCCTGCTGAGCAGGGAGCCTGATGTGGGGCTTGATTCCAGGACTCTAGGATCATGACCTGAGCCAAAGGTAGATGCTTAATCAACTGAGGCACCCAGGCACCCCTAATTCTGACTTTAGAACTAAAGTAAGTCTCATGCTGACACAGCCTGTGGTTCAATTTTTTAAAATGTATTCTGCCAACCAATGCTTTTTGATTGGAGAGTTTAGTCCACTTACATTTTAAGTAACTACTGGTAAGGAAGGACTTACTTTTGCCATTTGTTGTTTTCTATATGTTTTATATCATTTTTTGTCCCTTATTTCCTCCATTACTGCCTCTTTTTGAGTTTCATTTTTGTAGATATATTTTAATTCCCTTTTCATTTTCTTTTGTGTATATTCTATAGATATTTTCTTTGTTGTTACCATGGTGATTACATATAACCTTTTTAAAAAAATTTTTATTTGTTTATTCATGTTATTCATGAGAGAGAGAGAGAAAGAGAGAGAGAGAGAGAGGCAGAGACATAGGCAGAGGGAGAAGCAGGCTCTATGCAGAGAGCCTCATACAGGACTCCATCCCAGGACCCTGGGATTACGCCTTGAGCTAAAGGCAGATGCTCAGCTGCTGAGCCACCCCAGTGCCCTTAACTTTTTAAAATTATAGCAATCTAATTTGAATTGATTCCCACTTAAATTCAATTGAATAAAAATCCTACTCCTATAATAGTCTCACTCCTCTTATGATGTCACAAATTGCATCTTTATACATTATATACCTACTCATATAGATTTATAATGACATTGTATGCATTTGTCTCATAAATCTTGAAGCGGAGTTAAATTAAAAGTGGAGTTAAATCCAAAATTATAGTAACACTGGCTTTTATATTTGCTCATATATATACTTTTACCATATATATATTTCTATCTTCATCTGGCTTTGGGTTAACTATGGTTCTTTCATCTCTGTTTGAAAGTGTGATGTTATGATTTATAATAAGAAACACATATTTGCTTTTCACCCATTCCTGGCACAGAGCTCCCCAAACCATTGGAATTTCTTAAGTGATAAGGGTATCTTTTGTTATGTTAATTTGATGGCTTTTGGAAAGTCCTTATATAACCCAAGGATGGAGGCTGATAGCCATGAGAACCAATTATGTAATTAGAGAATTAAAATTTTCATCAGTTGACCTTAGGAGAGGGAAAGAAGCTGGCCGTTGTATAAATGGCCAATGATTTCATCAATCATGCCTATGTAAGGAAGCTTCCATAAAAACCCAAATGATGGATTCAGAGAACTTCTGGGTTGGTGACCATGTAAAGGTGTTCAGAGAAGATGGAAGCTCTGTGCCCCTTCCCATGTCCTATGCATCTCTTCCATCTGGCTGTTCTTGAGTTTTATCCTTTTATAATAAACCAGTTATTTAGAAAGTAAAATGTATCTCTAAGTTCTGTGAGCCCTACTAGTAACTTAATGAAACCCAAGGAAAGATCATGGAAACATCTGATCTATAGCCAGTCAATCAGAAGAACAGATGGCAACTTGGACTTGGGATTGACAAGTGAAGTGGGGAAATGGGGGCGGGGGGTGGATAGTCTTATAAGACTGAGCATTCAACCTATTGGACCTCACACAATCTCCAGGTAAATAGTGTCAAACTGAGTTAATTACTTAGTGGTATTGGAAAAATCCTCATCTAAAAAGGATTTCCATTAACATTCATTGTAGAGCAGATTTAGTAGTAATGAACTCTCTCAGCTTTTGTTTTTCTGGAAATGTCTTAATTTGTCCATCACTTTTAAGGGTAGTTTACAGATAGAGAATTCTGTTAAGTTTTTTTTCTTTCAACACTTATTAAATATATCATCTGCCTTCTGGTTTCCAAGAGTGCTGCTGAGAAATTAAGGAATAATGTTATTAGGGATCACCTTAATGATAAATTGCTTCACTCTTGTTGATTTCAAGATTTCCTTTGACTTTGGCTTTTGACAGTTTTATCATATATCTTGATGTGTATCTCTTTTGGTTATCCTATTTAAAGTTTATTGAGCTTCTTGGATTTGTATATTCATGTATTTCATGAAATCCAGGAAGTTTTCAGCTAGTATTTCTTCAAATAAACTCTCTGCCACTTTCTTTCTCTTCTTATGGGATCCCTCTGATTTATATACAGGGTTTTTTTTTTTTTTCTTGTTTATTGCATTTCACTTTATTTTGCTTCACAGATACTGCATTTTTTACAAATTGAAGGTTTGCAGCACCATTTTTCCCATAGCATTTGTTCACTTTAGGTTTCTGTCACATTTTGGTAATTCTCACACTTTTGGTAATTCAAACTTTTTCATTATTATTATATTTCTTATTTCTTATTGTGATCATGATGTTACTATTTGTGAGTTTTAAGGTGCCACAGAAACCACACTTATATAAGATTAGCAAACTTAACTGATGAATATTGTATGTATTCTGACTACAGATGTGGTAGAAATAGCAAGAAAACTAGAATTAGGAGTGGATCCTCAAGACACAACTGAATTGCTGGAATGTCATGATAAAACTTTAACAAATGAGGAATTGCTTCTTATGGATGGGAAAAAAACAGCGGGTTCTTGAGCTGGAAACATCTCTTGGTGAAGATGCTGTGAAGATTGTCGAGATGATAACAAAGGAGTTTGACTATTACATCAATTTAATTAGCAAAGCCATGGCAGGGTTTGAGGGGATTGACTCCAATTTTGAAAGAAGTTTCAATGTGAGTAAAATGCTATCAAACAACATTGCATGCTACAGAGAAATCATTCATGAAAGGAAGAGTCCATTGATGTGGCATACTTCACTGCTGTCTTATTTTAAGAAGTTTTCAGTCATCCTGACCTTCACCAACCACCGCACTGATCAGCCAGCAGTCATTAACATTGACGTAAGACCCTCCAGTGGTAACAAAGATTACTACTTGCAACAAGCTCAGATGATGGTTAGCATTCTAGCAATAAAGTATTTTTTAACTCAGGTATGTATATTGCTTTTCTAGGCACATTTAATAGGCTACAGTACAGTGTACACATAACTTTTACATACACTGGGAAAATAGAACATTCATCTGACTTGCTTCATTGGGATATTCACTTTATTGTGGCGGCCTGGAGCTGAACCCACACTATTTCTGAGGTCTGCCAGTATTGATCCTCTTGATGGTATCCTGTTCAGTTCCTTAAATTTGGTTCACTTTCTTTACCCCTTTTCTTTGGCTCCCCAGACTTGAGAATTTCAGATGTCCTATCTTCCAATTCTCTGATTTTTTTTTCTTTTGCCTGATCATCTCTGTTGTTGCAGCCCGCCAGTGAAATTTCCATTTTAGTTACTACATTTCTTCACTCCAGAAGTTCTGTTTATTTCCCTTTTATAATTCTTATCTCTATGATGATACTCTCATTTTTAAATATATTATGATCTTGATTTCCTTTAGTTCTTTGTCTATGTTTTTCCTTAACACTTTAAGCATATTTAAAAGCGTTCTTGCAGTGCCTGGATGGCTCAGTCGGTTAAATGTCTGACTCTTAATCGCTGTTCAGGTCTCAATCTCAGAGTTGTAAGTTCAAGCTCCACACCCACTATGGAGCCTACTTAAAAAGAAGAAAAAAGAAAGAGTTGTTTTAGTCTTTGTCTAGTAAATCCATTGTCGACCTTCTGAGGGGAGGGGGTGAGTTTCTGCCCATTTATTTTGTCCCTTCAATACACCATATTTTCCTGGGTTTGTTATTATTGTTTCTGGAAATCAGATTTCTCCCTTTCCCCAGGGTTTGCTTTTTTTTTTTTTTTTTTGAGACTGTGATAGTCTATTTGTTTTGAGACTTTTCCAGACTATTTTTGCAAAGTTTATTCCTTGCCGTATGTGCTCACTGAAGCCTCTGTTACTTTAGCTTGTGTTGAGCTAACACAATTTGATAGAGATTTTCTTATGCCAAGAACTGAAACACACAAACAAAAACACCGAGAGAGGGAGAGAGGGAGAAAGATAGTAATCTCCACTCACAGCCTCTGTGCTGGGTTACTCCTCCCTGAGTTAGGCTTTCTCTCAGGCTAGGGATCAGCCTTAGATGAAAGGTTAAAGTCTCAGATTTTTGTGAGGATATGTCTTACCTGGGTATGCATGTGGCTTTCTAGGTTCCCCTATATAAACAGCTGCATTTGAAATCTCCTGATTTCCCAAAGAGTCTTATCCCACTTTCTCCTCCAACCCTTAGATGGTCTAATGTATGTCTCCAGGGAGAATTTATTGCCTGGGGTATATTATGCACATGTTTTCCCCGGTTGCTTTTATGAGCAAAGCCTGCAGCTTTTCTTACCTGTGTTCTGAATTATGCGAGAAAGAGAGGGCAAGTCAGTTCTTTAGGTATTCCCAGCCAGGTTAGAACAGATATACACAATAATTTGCAAATAAATTCTGCTCTCTCCCTCTGGCTTAAAGAGTGAAACTGGGAACTGATTAGCCATCACTTAAGTCTAAGGTGGCTACCATTTGGGCAAGAGTTTTTTGAGGTTGTTTTCCACATGATTATATGGAGGAACATGAATTGGAGCTTCCTAGTCCAACATCTTTCATAGATCCCGTCACCATTATTTTATGTGGATTTACTGAGTGCCAAAACTGCATGGAGCTGGTTATTTTCTCTCTGCCCTCCAGATAGACTCTCCACCCTTCTCTGTCCTAGTCTGTGTCCAGCAGGCTGATCTGCACAAACCATATCAATGGGCTCTCAGCCCCAGTGGGAGCAGAAGGAGGCTGTGAATTTAATTCCCTTCCTGTGGTGGACACAATTTGGCCACATCTTTCCATCAAATGTCACATCCCTCCTACAGTGACCCTCTCCCTACATCTAGCTACCAACCCTGAGGTCTGGAACCAGCACATTTCCCTTCAGACCCAGGGGTAATGAAAAGCTTACCAATCACCATCACATTCTGCTATTTTAGCCCAAGGTCCTTCCCCATGCTTTATACATGTCTCCAGATCTTTCCATACCTTTGTAACTTACTTTTTTATTAACATTCCTCACGTAATCAGTTTGAGAGTGCCATCTGTTTTCTGGTGGAACTCTGAGTGACACACTGCACTATTGGCTGCCATTTCTCTTTCAGAGAAATGCTTCTGATTTTGGAATAATGTGCTCAGATACCAGCAGATTCTGGAGGGTACTTTGGGTCAAAAATTAAGAATTCACTTTCCTGAACAAATTTGTAATATTTGTGAGAATGATACTCAGCTTCGGTTCAGAAAATGTGTCTTATTAAACACAAAGCCTTGGTCCTATAATCTGAAATGCAACAGACTTATGGTTCAGTTCCTACAAGGCAAGCAAACGAGAAGAGGACTGCCCTCTCGCAGTATACTCTGCCATCACGGGAACTTGTCCCTGGAGCTAGATCATCCTACCTTTCCTCAAACTGAGAAGACAAGAGCCCAGATGGAATTGCAAAGGGAGCATTCCATTGTCTTCTGTGACTAGGAAAGAGCTACCTATGAGGTGAGATCAAATATATGAACTGTTCCTTCTCTAATTCATTCAAAGGCCTTTCTTAAGCGCAGACCCAATGAAGCCATTTTCTCTGCCAGGAACCTCCAGTGGCTCTTTGACCACAGGACAAAGAATGACAAATACTCAGCCTGTGGGTGGCCACACCCACTCCCATCTCCCAGGGCACACTTGTCCACAAAAGCTGCTTTCAGCTAGGGAAGCCTTACATCGTAGCTCTCCAGGTAGCCAGTACTTATGCTACTTTTCATGCAAGTTAAACGTATTTTCCACCTTTGTCCTTTAAGGTAAAATACATTCTAAAATCAGAAGCATAGCATTGCACAATTTGGCCCCAATCTTCTATTCCAGCACTGTAGCATTTTTCCTGACTCTTACATACCAAACCGTTAGCTTGTTTTGCACTGTTCACAGCATATATTGGGCGCTTGAAATATCTGTTAGATTAATATCCATACGGTCCTATGGACTGGAGTTGTCTTTAAACACATGCACATACACACAAAATTTGAATCTGAACCAAATGTGTTTCGAATATTGCAATAGCACCAGATAATATTTGTAAATTAGTTTGGTACATTTGTACGTACACTTACTTTTATATATTTAAGGGGTACAAAAGGCTTATTTGATGAAAAGCTGGGAGATATATTCCTTACCAAGCAAAAGCAACATGTTCAAGACCATGTGCTTTGAACTAACTTAAGCAGGCAGCCTCGTGACCTTGACCTCCTCTGGGTAGAGTGGTCAATGCATTTGCGTATGGGATCGAATCCTTTCTTCATTTTATTTCACCTGTCCAGACCATGGCTCATTGTTTCTAAGACAAGCCCCAAAGCAAAGAACTAATTCCTGCTGTTCTCCCAAGTTGCCTCAATTTTACCTCTCCTCGGAAAAGCCTGTGACATCATTTATCTGCTGACTTATTTTAGGTGTGAGCTTATTTAACACTACTTTATTGAATTCACATTAGAATTTCAGCTTCAGTTTCTTAAGTAGAAAAGGAAAACAAAAACAGGATGTTTACAATTAGAGTTAAATTTTAAAATGTATTTAAAGAAATCAATTCTAAATATAGACAAGCATACACGACTGCTTGTCAATGCATTGGAGATCACGGCAGGTTGAGATTCAGATGATTTTCATCTACCAATATTCACTGACAGCCCTGAGTCGGGACCAGGATGAACGCTGGCGAAAGTGAAGTTCTGAGGAGGTCACTGCCCACCCTCCTAGAGCAGGCAGGCTTGTGGGGACAAGAGACATGCACACAAATTGCTGTCACCCAATGAATTTTAAACTTCACTCTTCAGATAATATTTTCAAGCTACCCCGTAGTGAGCATTTACTGTGTGATGGACAATCACTATTTCGCTTATATTATGTCTTTTAATTCTCATGGCAGTTCTGTACAGGAGGTATTATTCTTTCTACTTCAGAGATGAGGAAATCAAATCTCATAAACTATGGGTAATGCAAAGTTCAATTAGCTAATAAGCCCATGCTTGCAAGGAGTCAGAAATTAATTATTACAGTTATATATTTAGACAAACTTTGAAAACATCAAAAGTGTAGGAACACTGCCAAGGTTACAAATAATCCTAAAACCGAATTGTCAGTTCCTGGATAATTCAAGATATTCCAAATATGTGGTAGTTGGTCGTTGACAACCCAAAGATATATATATTTATTTTTTTTCTTGTTCAGAGTTAATTTCTTTACCAAAATCTTTTTTAGACAAATAAACCCATTGGAAAATATTTTCAAAATATTTTTTTGAGGCAATGGACACAAATTTAGACAAAGCAAAAAATAATTTTCAATTTTGATCTCAGCAGAAGATTTATCTTCATAAATAACCCAGGGTGGTATGTGGATGTGTGGCTAAAAGTGATAAGATTATAAAATATCAACTAGAAACAGTCACAATAGTAGAGTCTGGGAGTGCAGATTTTTTAGATTTGGCATATTTGAAATACCCTTATTATTGTTGTTGTTTTAGCATATTTTGAAAGTGGAAACAGTGGGCTAGGACAGGATAACACTGTTGCTACGAGAGGCTTTGATTTTTCTGTAATTTCCATTATAGGAACAGTCTGCAACCGATTGCTTGCATCAGGAAATTACGGTTTGAAGAAGAATGCCTCTTTCAGTGAAACCTCTCTAAGGGCCACAGAGTAGGTGTTGCTGAGATCCCGAGAGCAGCCCTCATACCGAGGGACTGGGGTCAGCTAAGGAGTGACACAAGGCTGGGGGCTGAAACGCAACCTCCTCTGCAGAGAGGCCCGGAATGGGAAGTAGAGTCCAGAGAAACTGGTGAACAAACACTGACCCTCCTTCCAGCGGCTCCCTGTGAAAATGCCTTGCACAGATGCCAAAGAGGAGAGTGGAGTCTGGCTGGAAGACTGCTCAGGAATTCCATGATCACAATTTCCTCTCTCCCGGAAATGGCTATTTCATTGGGAGCCACAGGCCAGAAGGCACTACAGACTCTTCGGGGATACACGGAAAATGGGGGAGCTTGCCTTGCACATGTTCAGTCAGTTAGCAGAAACCGGAGAGTTTAGTCCGGGGCTCCAGACCCAACCAGAAAGAGTAAATCTCTGAGTGCGTATGTGCCTGTGCTGCGGGGCCTGGCAGGTGGATCTGGAAGGTGGGGGCAGGGGTCTCGTCAGTTTAAGAAGCATAACGTTGTGGGTAAACAGACCTGCTCCAGAAGCACTCACTGTAGATCCAAGTAGCAAAAACTCTGAAATCTAGAGGGGAAAAAAGCAATTGTTGGTTTTAATTGTGAAACAAGATTTATTTAACAGGACTCACCCAGTGTGTGTGTGTATATATGCATTTGGCCCAAAGTGCAAAGATGATAGACTATCAACTAGATACAAATTCAAAAACTCGAGTTCTGTCCTCTACCAGCTGCATGGCCTTGAGCATTTTGCTTTGTTTCTGTCAGCCTCAGTATCCCCGTCTGTAAAACAGAGAGAGTAAAAGAATCTAGTTTCTAGGCATCTTGTAAGGCCTGAGAGAAGAGTTTCACATTGCCTGGCACTTCGTATTTCATCTCATTAAATATTACAGTTATCTTCAAAGATCTACTTTGCATATGTAGACAATACAACTTGCCCTTAACTGCACACGATTTGCCAAAAAAAATCGTCTGTCTTTCTCTCCATCCCTTCCCTAGCTATTCCCTAGCCTTGAAGGATTTACCTGAAAAGTGAAGAACGTCTCATTTCCTGGGGGCACCTGGGTGGCTCAGTGGTTGAGCAGGTGTCTTCACTCAGGGCATGATCCCGGGTCCTGGGATCGAGTCCTGCATCAGGCTCCCTACAGGGAGCCTGTTTCTCCCTCTGCCTGTGTCTCTGCCTCTCTTTCTCTGTGTCTTTCATGAATAAATAAATAAAAAATAAATAAATAAATAAAAAATAAATAAAAAATAAAAAAATAAAAAATAAATAAAAAAAAGAATAAATAAATAAAATCTTAAACAAAGAAAAGAAAAGAAAGAAAGAAAGAAAGAAAGAAAGAAAAGAAAAAGTCTCATTTCCTGGAACTGAAGGGCTGTCACAGGGTCCAACCTTTAATCATGATACTCACCAGGTATTTCCAAATCCCCAGGAGGGATACACACTATGCTCCAGGCAGCTTCCTCCCACCCACCCTCCTATCTCTCCTCTCTCCCTTCCTCTTTTCCTTTCTTCTTTTCTTTTTTCCTTCCTTCCTGTCATTATATTAACTGACTCCCTTCTGGATGCCTGGCCCTAAGACTTTGTTAATTAGCTGAGGTTAGGCTGAGCTCTTTGATTTGAAGATGCCAGCACACAGTGTTGAAAGTACCTTGAGGGAGGAGAACATTTACAGGGTGTGTTGAAGAAAAGCACTCGGCTGATTGGAAAGATTGTGAAATGACTTGGACTTTTTTTTTTTTTTTAAGATTTTATTATTTATTCATGAGAGACACAGAGAGAGAAGCAGAGACCCAGGCAGAGGGAGAAGCAGGCTCCATGCAGGGAGCCCGTCGTGGGACTCGATCCCAGGACCCAGGATCACGCCCTGAGCCAAAGGCAGATGCTCAACCCCTGAGCCACCCAGGCGTCCCGAATGATTTGGACTTAAAGAAGCCAACCAGGGAGGGTAGCAGAGGGGTGAAGGGCAAAGCTCTGGGACAGTAGGTGTGCAAAGAGTGAGGACAAAATGCCATCAGCATCGCCTATCGGTGTATTTGTGGAGCGCCTCCTCCTGTCCATCCTGCCCGCGCCAGCGACAAAGCGAGACCAGGGAAAAGGGGAAAAGATGCTCCTCTGGGGAGGCACCTGGAGGCACCCGGAGGCAGCTGCCACTTGGGAGCTGCGGACCCAGACACTACGCGGCTTCCCCAGGGATTTCGGGGCAGGCGGCTGGGAAGCAGGACGGCCACCGCAGAGGGCTGTGGTTTCTCAGGAGGAATACGGCTCCTGCAGGGAATCACCCCGCGTCAGGGAGGATTCTTGTGACATCAGCTTCCAAGCAGACCACCGAGCCTTCCCCACTCTAGAGGGCACTAAGCCTGACACCACCAGAGCCACACTTGATTTTTTTTTTCTTTCTTATATTTTCCAAGGGGACATTTGGAGCAAAAGTGGCCTGTGGCCCCTGGCAACTCTGAGTAGTGACTTGGCATATTAGGAATCTGTCTGTTATGCTTTGTGGAAGAGTCTGGAAAGATCTAGTTTTGTCTGGAAAACAACACTCATGGCTGTTACTGTGAAAGTGTATTCCCACTTACTCCCTTCTAATAAGTGCTTCAAACTCAAAATAAAATAAATTCAGTCACTTGGATATCTAGATATATCACTTAAGATCACTTTGCTTTTATTGGTCTAATTACATTAACTTTGGATTTTGGATGCACAGTTGCAATGCTTTGCAAGTCCTTTCAAATCTTCAATATTTTCCTTTTCTATCCCCACTTTTTTTCAGTAAAGTCTAATATCTTCCAGCCCCAGGCACATTCATGTCTGTGACTGACCCCATAATATTTACTTATAACATTCATAAAAATATCCTGCATGCCAAAAGCCGCTAGCTGCAGGAAAATGATAAAATATAAAATATTTGATCAGCCAGTGGGAATTCCCTTACACATTAAATCAAAGAGTGTCTCAGAGGGCTCGCTGTGACCCTGGAAAGCCCGCATAATCCAAGCGGGCTTGGATCACTAAAAGGACAGCAGCAGGAGGGCATGCCTGCTGAGAACCCACTCTGGGCAGGGCCCCTTCAAGTCCTCTGGAAAACCCAGCCCGAAGGCAGCTTTGGCTTCATTGTCAAGGAGCTCAGGGCCTGGCGGGGTGGGGGGTGGGGGGTCCTATCCTAGTTTGTCATGTCCCTCTCCAGGACCATCCTGCCTTGTGACATCTACTCTGTTCCTCTTTTTCCCTACCTGCAGGGCTTGGTCTGTTTCTCCAAAAGGGACACTGTGAAGGGTTTCTTTTACTCTTCCCTTTTTTGATGTGTTTTCAGCTTTACTGAGATATCTTTGGCATAAAACACACCATGTAAGGATCAGGTGTGCAAGGTGATGGTTTGACATACACATATTGTGAAATGGATACCACGATAAGGTCAGTTAACACATCCTTCACCTCAGGTGTGCAGAGGGTTTCTAACAAAGAGTTGTTAGGAAAGTTCTAGGAGGAGAGATGTGGTGGGGAAACACCCCAGGGGAAGCAGTTCTGAGTCCAGCCCTGACTCTGCTACGACCTATCTTGGCCAAGTCACTGCACATCTCTGGGAATCAGACTTGGGTAGTTTTCAGGTCTAGTGCTTCCACGAGGTTCCCCCAGGTTAGAGGGAAGGTGACATGAAGCTCCTGGGATTCCCATGTCATCCCGCTCTGCTTCATCAGTTTTATATTTGGGATGATATGTGACATTTAATTCACAGGAAGTATCCTACTATTAGGAGGGAAAGTTTATTTATTTTTTTAAAGATTTTATTTATTTATTCATGAGAGACACACACACAGAGAGGCAGAGACACAGGCAGAGGGAGAAGCAGGCTCTTTGCAGGGAGCCCCATGTGGGACTCGATCCAGGACTCCAGGTTCATGCCTTGAGCCGAAGGCAGATGCTCAATCGCTGAGCCACCCAGGCGTCCCAGGAAGGAATGTTTTAAGAACCAGTGGGCCAAAAGGAGATTCCTGTTGAAATATTAATATAATGTGGGGCTCAGTGATAGCTCAGACTCCAATTTCCCTCTCCTTGGACTTTGCTGCTCAAAGCAGCTCAAAATTGGTTAGTTCCATCTAGTGTCACCTGAAGAGCTGCTGGGGTGTAAGCGCCAGAACAGGGTCCATCCGAGAGGTGAGGCTGGCCGGCAGGTTTCAAGAATGTTACAGGGCAACAAGCTGCCAGCTGACCCACATGGCAGACTGCCTTGCTCCCCTTTTGGGTTACTTTCTGCAAGAATGGTACCAAAGCAGTATACCATGTTCCGACTGCCTGCCAAAGTTTTGTGGGTTTTTTTTTTCTTCTTTTTAAACTTTAAACTAGTCAAACTGTTGAGAAGCTCAGGGCAATCAGAAATGTTAAGCCCCCTATGCTCTTGTAATTAAAAAGTAAATAGATTTTTATTTATTTCACCACTTATGATATAGTTCATGGTGCCCAAATGAGATCGTGATTTACTAAGTCTGAACTGACACTGCTGGTTATTAAGAAGCAGGCTTCCATTACTTAGCGTTCTCTTCTTAGATCTTTCTATTTTCTTAATGCCTGCAGAGGCTCCGTCATCCAGGCTCCTCACTGATGCCTGTGAGTCCTCTCTGGAAGTGAACCACATGGCTACCACTCCGCCCCTCACCAACCATCTTGGTTCCTTGGTTCCTTCAAACTGCTGTGAAAATCCTGTTTTTCTCTGTAAGGCCCTAATGGATCACTTAAGTGAGGACCCAAAGACATTCTTTTCATTCTTCGTGCCCTTCTATAATACTTACCCTTGCAACTCCCACCAAACTTCAACTACCTCCACCATGCATGGAATCTAATAGCATTAAAAAAAAAATACACTTTATTTTTTAGATGAGTTTTAGATTAGCAGGAAGTTGAGAAGATCATGCAGAGAATTCCCATTCAATATTTGTTTTTGAAGTGAGAATTTCTATAATACTTTTAAGTCAGGCTGTCTTTTACTTAAGTAGATATCAGTATGCTATTCACTTGTGGAGACATTTCAGGGTGACTTATTTTTGAAACATTAGCTCCAAAAAATGATGAAATTCTCTTTTAATGGTGCTGTGTGCTTTATTGATGACATACACAGTTTTTTTTTTTTTTAAGATTTTATTTATTTATTCATGAGAGACACAGAGAGAGAGAGGCAGAGAGAGAAGCAGGCTCCATGCAGGGAGCCTGATGTGGGACTTGATCCGGGATCTCAAGGATCACACCCTGGGCTGAAGGCGGTGCTAAAATGCTGAGCCACCCAGGCTGCCCAACATACAGAGTTCTTAATGGTTTTTGATGCTGCTGCTGACTACCATATTTCTGCTTTTGAAGATACTCTTAAGATAATGATGCAACAAGTCCACTTACTGTTCATTTGAAGAATTCTTTCTTTCCCACAATCCTCTTCCCTCCTTTATCATCAAGACATTCACTTGGCCCTACTTGATCACTTGGCCCTTCTTTTTATGTTTATCTATTTTTGAATACTGTGTTTAAAAAGATCCTGGTGCTAACACTGAATAGGTATTATTAATTTCCATAGTGGCATAATGATTTTTTTAAGTGATTGTCTCTTCTTAACATAAACCGGCATTTTATTTGAACAAACGATTTACGAATATCCTTTGCACAGATACACTTATTTGTATGTCTGCCACGATGCCTAAATGTGTCCCTAAGTTTGAGAGCAATTCAGAAACAATTTGTCTGTTTAGGTGGTCAAACTTTATTCTAAGCGGCATCATTTGAAAATTCTGCAATGTATGTTAAATTTAGTTTTGTGCCAGAATGCATCATTTCCCTTCTTTTGCTAGGTGTTCCCCTGGATTTTTATTTTCACTTCAAGGTCACATTTTAAACAGAAGTACACAGGACTTGGTGCACCCCAGTCTCACAATTTGCTGGGTTAGTTACAAAATGAGTGTTTTTCAGAATGGCCAAAAAAGAACAAAGCATGATAAATAAGTAACTCTGTTCCTTTGATGAATTTTTGTTTGTTATTATAGAAATATGATTGAAGGGGGAAAAAGGAAAATAGCTTCACAAGCACTGTGAATGCACATGTAACTGAAGCATTTGAGAAGAATTCTTCCTTCCAGAATGGAATATGATCTAAAGGATCCAATGTCATCAAAGAACCCATGAAAGGGAGTGAATAACCTGGGCTAGGCAGCATTTTGTTTCTTCATTGTGATCAAGAACCCCTCATCAGTCTTGTGCTACAAAGATGTAAGAACTGGGGAGACACTTTGACAGAAAATGGTAATTTAGTGCATGCAAAAATGGATTCACTCACTGGGAAATATGAGTCCACAATGAATCAATCACTGGGCATTGAATGAATTGATGTACAATGGCCAGGTTCCAGAGAACATGTCTTCAAAGCCATGTAAGCTAGACACTGACTTAGAATTATATAAGTAAAGGAGCCCAGCATCACCGGATAGATTTAATTTCCATGACATTAAAATTATGTGAACTGAAGTATCAAACACATATCTGCTTGTTCACTGCCATCTCCTCATTCATTTATTCAATGAACTGATTTTTACTGAGCACCTACTGCCTGCCAGGAGCTTTCTAGGCACTGGAGGACAGCAATGAACCAAAGAGCAAACGTTGACTAGATGATGGAGCGTATTCTAACAGAAAATACTTAACTTTAAGAAAACCAAACAAGGTGAAACAAAACACCAGGGATAAAAACTTTGAGAGCCAGAGAATACCAGAACAGGTAGAGGATATATTTGGGTTGGCAATCCATGAAGAAAATTCTTTGAGCTAGGTGGGAAGTGTATTCTTCTCTAGGAGGCCAGGAACTGTTTGTCTATTTACTTGAGTGTATTTATATATGTGAAATGATGGCATATATATACATATAAAATATAATATACATAAATAAAATATAATATATATAATATATGTGAAATATATAAATATAAATATATATAAAATATATAAATATATTTATATATAAATAAATATATATAAAATATATAAATATATATAAAATGTGCATGCTCCCTCTCTCACTGCCTCCACCCCGCCAAAGATATCTAAATTCTAATATTTAGAACTATGAATGTAGCCTGAAAGAGCAAAAATGGATTTTGCAGATGCAACCTAAGTTACAGGTTTATTTTTTTTAAGGATTTTATTTATTTATTCATGAGAGACACAGAGAGAGAGAGGCAGAGACACAGGCAGAAGGAGAAGCAGCTCCCCATGGGGAGCCTGATGTGAAACTTGATCCCAGGACCCCAGGATCATGACCTGAGCCGAAGGTGGACGCTCAACCACTGAGCCATCCAGGATTCCCTAAATTACAGGTTTTGAGATGGCAGATTATCCTGGATTATCCAAGTGGGGCTCTAATGCAATGACAGATCACTTTGTAGGAGAGAGGCAGAAGAAGATTAGACCACAGAGGTAGGGATGGGTCACAAGACAAATAATGCAAGTAACAGATTCTCCCCTAGAGCTTCTGGAGGCAGCATGGCAGCTTGATTTCAACCTAGAGAAGCTGATTTGGGACTTCTGGCTTCTACAATGTGAAAATAGATACTATTTTAAGCCACCAAGTTTGTGATAATATGTTACAAGTATGTATTGGTTCTTTTATTTGCTGTAACAAATTACCACAAATGTGCGTGTGTTTATGTAATGCATCCATTCATCTACTAGACATCTCTAATATAAATATCTAATGACTGGCAGCCCAGATGGCTCAGCGGTTTAGCGCCACCTTCAGTCCAGGGCGTGATCCTGGAGACCCGGGATGGAGTCCCCTGTTGGGCTCCCTGCATTGGGCCTGCTTCTCCCTCTGCCTGTCTGTGTGTGTGTGTGTGTGTGTGTGTGTGTGTGTGTGTGTGTCTATGAGTAAATAAACAAAATCTTAAAAAAAAAAAAATCTAATGACTACTACTACTACTACTAATAAAATTCCTGAAGCAGTCTCTATCCCAGTCTTTCTCATTTTGGAAATAGCACCATCATTTATTACTTCCTCAGATAGAAAACTTGGGATCTCTATTTCCTTTATCCCAACCTCTCTCCCAATTCCAAGCAATTAGCAATATCTACTTTGGTTCTATCTCCAAAATATATCCCAATGGAGGCCACTTCCCTGTCACCATTACATCTCAGCCTAAGCCACCATCATCTCTTGCATGGGGCACTAAAGCAGCCTCTGAACTGATCTCACAGTTCCTCTCTTGCCCCTGCAATCTGATCCCCACAGAGTAGTTAGAAGGAAACTTTAAGAATATAAAGTTAAGAATATAAGCCACCACATGTTTGTTATGGCCCTATTTGTTAAGTCACAAGTTTTCCTATGGTCAGAGGCCTATGTGATCTGCCTTGTTTAGCTCTTAGGCTCCTCCCTCACCACATCCCAGCCCCACTGGCTTGTTTCCTACTCCCCCAACCTCATTCTGACTACAAAACCCTTGCAGTGTGCTTTCCTCTACCTGGATAGGATAAATGCCCAGAGGCAGTACCAGTCTCATCTGTGCTTTTAAATTGAAAGAGAGGAAGGAAGGAAGGAAGGAAGGAATGAAGGAAGGAAGGAAGGAAGGAAAAAGAAGGAAGGAAGGGAAAGACATGAAGGGAGGAAAGAAGAAAGGAAGAATAAAGGGAGAAGGGGAAGGGTAAGATGGAGAAGGAGGAGGAAGAAAAAGAAGAAGGAGAGGGGGAAAAGACATACACTTTTTGTATATTATTAGTTTTCTATAATGTTTCTTTTGAAAAATTCCAATCTTGCTCTAAGCCAAATGATGAGAAAGAGGATGATCAAGTAGGGAAAGCAGCAGGGAACCTAGTGGTCAGTTGTTTGGTGGCAGTGAGATAAAAAGAACAGATGATCAGGAAAGAGTAGAGGATCTGATGTTGACTATCCCAGTTAAACATAGATAAGGACATTCAAGTGTACTCCCCTCAAAAATTCCACACTGTGCCAGTTTTCATGTTGAAGTTACAAGTAGCAGAAATACTAGGTTAAGCAATAAGGCAAACTTGTGTCCTCACAACAAGAAGTTTGGCTGTAGAGTAGCTCCTTGGTTAGTTATTTCAAAGGCTGATATTATCAGGGACTCATTCTCTTCTCATCATCCTACTTTATCCCCCTCAGTACAGGGCCTGTCTTCAGGCACACCCTGGCTGCCAGTGGGCTGTAAGAGCTCTAGGCTTCCCATCCAGCACTCCTGCCCCCAAGGTCCATTAGAAGAGTGACCAGCCCTTCCTGTGCATGTCTTTTTGTCAAGGAAGCCCTTCTCAGAACTGCTTCATCATATTTCTTCTCACATCCTATTTTCCAGAAACAACTTCTCCTAAACAAAAGATTAGCAAGAGTACTGATTCATTGCTTAAGATTATACAGGTCTTATCTTTGAGTGAGGGGTGGGAAAACTCTCCTGAAGTATGGATACCTGGACAAAATCAGAATACTGTTAGCAAGGGACAGATGAGAGAATGGATTTTGAGTAGACAACCAATAGGGTCTGCCACATATGTTATGTTTGTCAATTTTCCTGTTACGTTTGTCAATTCTTACCTTCCTTCATTTTCACCTAACAAAAGATAGAGTTTATAGTCTCAGATAGCATAGGTGGAGAAGTGAGAACAAAAGCATAACTGGGGTAGATTTGAGAAAGAATGGGGGGAGGAGGATTAGGGGACATCAAGTAGAGGCAACTCTATTAAGAAGTTTTATAGTGGAACACTTGGGTGGCTCAATCGGTTAAGCATCTGCCTTCAGCCCAGGTCATGATCCCAGAGTCCTGGGATCAAGCTCCATCTGGGGCTCTCTGCTCAGTGGGAAGTCTGCTGCTCCCTCTCCCTCTGCGCCACCCCGCCCCCTTGTGCTTTTTCTCTCTCTCTCTCTCAAGTAAATAAGTATTTTTTTTTTAAGTTTTACAGTGAAGAATGGCAAAGAAATGGGACATATAATAGCTGATGGAAATTATTCTGTAGGTGGTGGCAGGGAAACTAACTACATAAGAAGGAGAGGATAAAATTGCCGGGTAATATCCTTCAGTATTCCAGGGAATGGCATTTCAATTTCATATACGGTGCAAGCATTGCCCTTGGCCAGGAACCACGATAGTACATTCATAATAACAAAGAAGATAGACTGTAAGGTCTCATATGAAGAGTCCCTTAGATATGGCAGGGACATTTGTGAAAGGTCTCTTGAGATTGCCTTGATTTTCTCAATTAAATAGTAAGCATGTCATTAGCTGAGACTATGGATGGGGGTCGAGTGATGAGAAATTTGAGGAAAGTAACAAAATATGAAATAATTGTCAAGGAATGTAGGAAATAGAATGGATTAAGGAATTTTAAGATGGAAAACTTTACTTGGATGCTGCTACATATAGAATTCCAACTTAAAGATAGTCTAAAATGAGCTCATCTGGGCTTGTGCTTGCAATGGTAATTAAATTGAGTGAGAAGTTTCCAGAAAAATATATTTCCATAGTATCTCAGTAGTTGGGAAACTCTCTCTATGACAGAGAGAAACTACTGCTACTTTGATCCAAAGTAGCCTCCCAGAGACATTAGTTTTGGTCCTAGACAATCAGTGGTATTTAGGCTAACAAGATAGGTCATGTTAGCATGATGTATTCCAAACTCACTTCTCAGGGTGCTCAAACTGAAGGCAGTTTTGTCGGGCACCTGTTACGTCTCCTTGATAGAGCATGCAGCTCTGAGCACAACCCTGTAGGGACTGATTACCTGGAGACACACATCAAAGTATCTAAAACTCTGGGCTCAGGTGGAATCCAGACTCCACTTCTTTCAACTGTGCTGGTAATTGAGCCAGTTTGTGCCTGTTTCCTTCAATGTAAATAAGGATGAAAGCAAGGTTATTGTGAGTAGTGTTGCATAAAATAATGAATTAAAACATTCAAAACGGTGCCAGCATATAATGAGTTTTCATAAATATGACTCTCTTTGATGACTATTGATCATTGTTCACGACCTGACGGGTTCCTGAAATTGGTAACGTCAGGGCCTGGCCCTGCCTACACAGGGAGATCATAACTGGAGTAGGAGTCACATGGGTTCTTGTGCTTCTCTTTAAGTCCAGAGGAAACTATATTTCTTGGGACTCAGAGTGATTAATTTAACGACAGCAACGATATTGACACTGAGTTAATTGTACATGAATATACATAATGGTTTTAGATATTTATGCTTACAAACATTGGTATTATTTAATCTCCATGTGAGAGCATCGCACTGGGTAGGAACTGGCATAATCTTCTAGATGGACGGGAGGCAAAGTGTCAGCCTGTGTTGGTTTTGCGAGCCTTTGGTTTCCCTACGTGGCTCGCTGGGCTGGTTGATTTCTCGCCGGGCCGTCTCTGGCCGCCTGCAGCTGTCGGGGCTCCAGACTTCTTTCCACTGCAGATGAAGTTCTCACCTTTTTGCAAGACTTATTGCTTCTAGTCTGCCACTGATTGCTTTCTCTCTCTCTTTTGTGTTTCCTTCATTTTGTAGTGCATTTTGCTTCTTCTGAGTGAAAAACACCTCTCCTCTCTTTCTAGGTCCAGGCAGGAGGATACAACAATTCTCACTTACCTGTTACTCCTAGCTCCACCAATGGAAGTATGCTTATCTGCAAGGGTAAAAGGCAATGTGATTAAGGAGCCTGCTAGGTGTTCAGAGTGCATCGATCTTACCGAGGGTACATCATCTAACCTAACATAGTATAAAAGAAACACAAATGTACTGTGCTAAATGTTCATAATTATTTAGGAAGAAACACAGGACACCATAAAATTCCACTTCGTGAAGTCAGGCACTTCAAATGATAGGCCAGGCATTAGTTCACTAGTTTCTGCCACTAGGCATAGGAAGGGAGACATAAAGCCAGGGCTGGCCTCTGGGGACCACCCAGATCACACAGGAAGTGCAATACAATGACGGTAACTAAATCAAGAGGAGGGAACGTCACCGTCACCACTTTGCCAGATGTATGCCAGGCGAGGCACAGAGAGTTTCCCGGGCCACTGGAATGGATCTGATACAAGTAGCCACGTTGTTACTGTGCGGGCGTCCGAGTGTGCAAATTGCCTGACAATTAACGTGGGGGCAGTGACAGCTTTTACAGTCATTAAGGTTACGTGTCCAACTGAAATTGTTACCCTCTCAGAGTTGGCCTCGCATCTAATAGCAACACTCATCAAAGAGACAATGATTGTATTAATTACAATTATAAAAATAATGCCTCACCCCTGTGTCCCACTTTACAAGCTACAACAGCATCTTTTCACATTAGCTGACATTATCCTCACAACTCTTAAACAAGTACTCTCACCTCCATTTTATGACCTAAAAAAAAAAAAAGGGAAGGAGGAGTTCCACCAGACAACTCTCTTGACAGGAGCTGAGATTACAGAGGTGCACACGTTTGTCACAACTCAGCAAAAATACACTTAGAATTTATTTGTACTTTAATGAATCTGCTTTTTTTTTTATAGCAAAAGAAGAAATCGGAAGCAAATATTCAACTCTAATTCATTATATGCATGCTTAGGTGTTTAAGGAGAAGTCTACCAATCTCTTCAAATTTACTCTGGAATCCATCAAAAAAAATAAGATAAATTAATGGATGGATGGAGTGATGGATGGATGAATAGATAGGTGACAGAGGAAGTAAAATGTTTATGGCACAATCCAGGTGATGTGATTATCCATGTTCACCGTAAGAGTCATTTAGCTTTGCCTTTTGTTTGAAATTTTTCCTAATAAAATGTTTCTAGGGGAGGTGGGGAACATGTTGAGAAAGATGAAACCTGCCTGCAGGTTAGTCTGAGCCTGGGTTGAGACTCAAATCCAGTTCACCTGGTCCCAGTTCCCAGGCCGGACAGGGATGTTTGAGAAAATCGTTACTGGTCAGTGTTTAAAAGGAGGCCGGAGTGCAGGGAAGTATTCAATGCTGGTTCACTAAGAGCAAAGCAAATCCAAACCCGGGGCAGACTCTATTATAAAAGGGGTGCTATTCAAATAAGGAGTCTGCACCTTTTAATCCCACAAGGATTCAGCTCAGGGAGCATTGCTCCCTCATAGCAGTTCCTTTGGGGTGTTTGATATGTATTATGATGATGCTGCTTCCCCTCAGAGCCTTGTTGCTCTTCGTCAGGGAGTACTTCAGAACTTAAAGCACTTCATGTGTTCTCCATGATGACACGACTTTGTCCTCTTAAAAGATCCAAATGTCACCTGAAGCTCAGTCAGGTGAAAAAAACTCAAGGCTTGCAATACCATCTCTTTGTAAAGCTACCCAGTGGTCACAGAGCAACTTCAAAGGGAGTTTTCCATGTGTCGGTTTCTTGTTTTTCTTTGAGCTGGACCTCTACACCGACAAAACTGGTTTTCTTGTATGACACAAACATTCTGAGACTACCCTGTGCCAGAGTTCAGGCGATGGCAGCCGTTTTCGTGATAAAAACGACTAATCTTTGTTACAATCACTCATCTAACATCTGGGTCCCTCCAACAGACTGGAAGCATCACAAGGATGGGGCCTCAGGAAACTGTCTCACGCCCCTGACACAGGACCTGTGTGGCTTTACGGACAAAAATAACTAATGCAGGAATTAGTCAATGGACGAATCAGTAAATCAATGGACTGATTATGCTAACGAATTTGAAAACTATGAGCTTTTGACTGTGTCTGGTGCAACATTTCTACTGCAATTTTGTTTCTTCTATGTTATGCTCTGAAGTGATTGAAAAGCTGACAGGTTTTCTATGAATCTCTTTTTCTGTCTTCTAATCATCATGAAAAATTTTTGGTTACCGTCTCCCAATTTTCTAAGTACATGATTACATCTTTTGTAAAAAGGATTCTTGCATGTTTATGTGCTTATTTTTGTTTCTTTCCTACTCTAGTACACATCACACTAAGAGAAGTCCTGGTGGTGGCTGGGGCCCCTTGATCTTGTCGATTTCAACTCATCTACTAAATACAGTGGAAACTTCATCATGACCACAAATGCATTTTTTTAATTAATACATGTTTAGGAGTTTGCTAGTAAATGGATTTTGAGTATGACTGAATTCTTTCTCACTATCTTCTAAGCTACTAACGTGCACTGGACCATGTTGCTGGCTACTCCAATCAAGTAATATGATGGGGATAATAATATCTACCATCCAGAATGCCGTGAGGATTAGGGAAGGTGCAGAGCTCCTGGCAGTACAGGTTACACAATGGATGCCTGTGAAAGATTCCCATCACCTCCCTTGGCTTCTGCTCAGCTCTAGACTACTGACCTGTCTCTTCCCCATGTGTCTCCACCCACTCTGTTCCCAGTTTCTGCCTCTGTTTAAGTGTTGTATTTGACTTTCCAATTCCCGGTTTGGCATTTCTCTGGGTCCTTGGGTTCCTCATCTTTTTTCATCCGTGACTCAGAGTTGGCCCTTTTCTAAACTGTGGTTATTGCTCTGGCCATTCTCAGATTCAGTTCCTGCCTTCCTTGTGCGTCCCACCATCCCTCCAGGAGGTACCCAGGCCTGTACTGGAAATACTAGCCAGTGTTCACACGACATTCTTTTCCCTGAACTCATAGCTGACTAGCTTTTTTTTTTATTTAAAAATTTTTGATTTTTGTACACTGTTTAAGCAAAAAGATTTTACATTAAGAAATATATTTTAATTTAGGCATATAATTAAAATCATTGGGAATATTTAACAAACTGAAACATTTTTCTAAAATCACTGAGCCTGAACTTAGGGCATCCAAGTACCATGGGATCCAAGTACCTTGGGATCCAAGTACCATGGGATCCATGGGGTCGAAGTACCATGGACATCTAAATGAGACACAGAAGTAACATTGCAGTTTAATTACTGGCTGTCCTTCATGTCTGTGGCATACCAGGTCCTCTGACTTCCAGAGATCTACAATTGTTGATCTACTTTTTTTTTTTTAATCTACTTTTTATCACATTGGGCAATATTTCTTCTAATTCCTACTTCCCATGTGCCCAGAAAGTCGTTTTAGTGTCCAGCTTCCCATTGAGACTGGTTACTGTGGAATATTCATTTGACTCTGTCCCTTTCCATTTCTTTTGAGCAATCATGTCCTTCATACAACTTATACACCTCCCAACCTTCATGCCTATGTCACTGGCCTCTGGATGCCAACATCTCTCTTCTGCGTTGTCCACCTGCCATTGTTGAATTTTTTTTTAAGATTTTATTTTATTATTTATTCACGAGAGACACACAGAGAGAAAGAGAGAGCAGCAGACACACAGGCAGAGGGAGAAGCAGGCTCCGTGCAGGGAGCCTGATGCGGGACTCGATCCCGGGACCCCAGGATCACACCCTGGGCCAAGGCAGGCACTAAACCACTGAGCCACCCAGGGATCTACCCCATTGTAGAATTTTATACAAACACCTTGATGGCAGTATTTTTTATTGAATATCTTTGTGTTTTACTGTTACGAAAGTAGTAAAATTTCACTCAAGTAAATAATAACAATTTTCAGCAACTAAATGAATAGCTTTTGTTTGGTTTAAAGCCTTAGCAATTTCGACTATAATTTTTCACAGACTTAGCCCTTATCATGATATAATAATAGCCAATATTAATGAAGTATGACCTTTCCTGGAAGTAATGGCTTTTAAATTTCTACTTAATTAAATAATCAGATACATCTAATAAGTTAATGTTGAACCTATTAGATATAATTGCTGGTGGACTATAAGATAAAAGAGCCTGAAAATTACCATACAAGGGCATACAACTGTAGAACAATAGATTTTCATTTCATTACTTCATCAATAGTTGAACTGTAGGGACAAAAATAAAAGTAAAATCTACACCATCCTATCTGAAAAATATTAAATGGTGCTCCTGTGCATCTATATGACATATTTAAAATAATTGCTATCAAATATCCAAATCTATCCATTACTTGTTTATATGCTTGAGTAAATTCTGTTTTTCTTTTTTTTTTTTTTAGTAAATTCTATTTTTCAGAAGTATGTGAGCCATAAGGATTTTATCATAAAATGACTCAGTCTCTTGAAACTTTGAAGTGAAAGTAAGCAATGTTTGTCAGAAGTTAAGTCATTTGTCTGATATGTGTCTGTGTATGTGTGTGTGTTTCAGAGTAAAGTAACCATTGAAATTCAGGGGGAATTTTGGAAAAAAAAATTGCTGTCTAATTAGAATGTATCAGCTTTGATCAGCCTCTTTCTGATGGACATATTCTTTCTTTGGATATATGAATATCTTAAATTAAGTTACCTTCAGATTTTAACCTCAGAGGCATGTAGCTGTCCAGGTGACATATTAAGTGGGCCTGTTTCATACGTAATTTAAACTTTAGAAGAGCAATCTTATTTCTCTATGTCCATCTTTATGGGACCGAGGAAGGGGAGATAAGGGAACAACCTCACTATTGGTCCCATATTTATTACACATTCATCTGTACTGGATTTTTCCCATTTGCCCAACAGATCCCACTCCCCACCCCTAGGCATCTGCAGAGTCAGAACATTGAATGCAATGAACAACTTGGATACGCCCCACACTCCCCACACTAGGGAGATCAGAAGGAAGGGGAAGACAGAGTTCCTGCTGTTCCCCCAGCTCCTTGCCTGCAGGGTGACTACCTGCAGGCCACCTTCCCCCACTGGGCGGACTGGGGTGGTAGAGGCTCAGGATGTTACTGGCCTCGTACACCAGGCTCACCACTCCCTGACAACATCCTGGCATATAGTCCTCTTCCCGGTCTTTAAATTAATCAGCTTAATTGTCTCTTTCATTTCTCCCTGCAATCCTGACTGATAAAAACATTATCTTCATTGGCCCATACAAACTATTGTTATCAGGTCTCTTCCAAATTAATGACACTAGGGTTCCATTATCAGACTCAACTAAAACTGTGGGTCCTCTAATGAAGAGTTAATGCCTCATTTTTTAAAGTGTAAGAATTTAGAGACAAATACCAACTGCCTAAAGACATGCAATTTCCTTCTTTGTCCAAAGTGTAATTAAACTTTGAATAATCCTCTTCTTTGACATATGAAGTCATATCTTTTTAACAGAAAAGAAGTCTTAGATTGAGTGCTTTAGACCTGAGTAGAGGTACAGGAAGCACTCCAAATTAAGACTTGAAAGCTTTAAAACAGATGAGTGAAAGAGCCTGGATTGTCTGTTAGCAGTTTTTTTTTTTTTTGCATTATTATTTCTAATAATAATATTAACAATGTTAACAGTAATAAAAATAGATGATAATCATTGAACGTTCAGTATATGCCAGGGACTGTTTCAGGTGTCTTATGTCATTAAACACCCTCAACACATATGTGAGGTAAGGACTGCTATTATTCTTTGTTTTAAAAGTAATTTTATTTATTTGAGAAAGAGAGAGAAAGAGAGAAAGCAAGCATGAGCAGGGGGTGGGGCAGAGGGAGAGGGACAAGCAGACTCCTTGCTGAGGGAAGAGCCCAACAAGGGGCTCGATCCCAGGACCCTGAGATCATGACCTTAGTTGAAGTCAGACACTTAGTCGACTGAGTCACCCAAGCTCCCCAGGATTGTTATTATTCTTTTTCTACAAGTAAAGAAATAAAATACGCAGGATTAAAAAGCTTGCCCAAAACAATGCTGTATGTTGCTGCCTTCAGTGAGCCCTAGAATATACTGAACAATGATTCCTGCCCAGAAAAATCACATGTACAGTCTATTTTAGAAATTAAAAACCATTTTTATTCCCACTTCCATAGCCCTAACTGAATTCCAAATGTCCGGAGGCCCGGCTGAAATAATCATTGAGTTATGCAACTTTTTAACTCAGAAATTTGTCCCAAATCATAAGTTTGTTACTTTGAGAATTTCAGCAAAAGATGCTTAGATCCATGAACATTCCTGTTCATGTGTCCACATGTATTTGTGTTGGAGCTGCAGCTGGCACAATGCGTAAATTAAAATATACTTTCAGACATCATTTCAAAGTCAAACTAACTTTATCTTAATTAATGTGAAAAAAATCATCTTGCCTAAAACTAATTTGGGCAGCGTATAGATTTGTTTAACAGTGGCAGTTTGTAAATCTTTTTATCATCCAGTATGTTATATTATAAAAGTACCAAAAAAGAATACATTGAGGATATGAATCTTTAAAAAGTTAAACTGAATACATATCCCTTTGAAGTATTTCTGTATTTTAACCTAATTTGTCAAGTTGCAGCCAGTGGTCTGAGGAGCACTCTTGCTTCAACGTAACCACGGAAACATAATTAACCTGCCTTTTCTATCTGTTTCAGGCAAACCATGAGCCAAAGATTGTAACTAGAAAGCCAGAGCATTACCAATAGCTCAGCTGCCTGGTGCTGAGGTTAAAACCACACAATCAGATCCTCTATTTCCAGTAGTGACTGTCATTAAAACAAATCTTCCTACTAAAAGAGTTCTTGCTAGTGCAGAAAAGTAAAAGGAATTAACTATGTTCACAGTTACTAGTGAAGTCTCAACTAGTATAAATACTGGTTTCTAAATCTTTGTTATATCATCAAAGTATTAAATAATAACAATATATTTTGTTTTCATCCCAAAATTTTGGTCACGGTGTAACTTTCAAGACATTTCTTGTACAAATGCATCCATCATGACTATAGATCCCAAAGACGATGTGCCCAAAGAAAGTATTAGTGAGGATCTTAGAGATGATCTATTTTAGAAGGCAAGGTCAGTACAGATAAAATAATCAGAAAATTTATTAATTAAATAATGTTTTCTTTCATATTAATAACTGCAATTATTTCTTGTTTTCATTCTGCCTTCTAACTCTTCTGGTCTTTAGTTTCATTAAACTGAGATATGAGTGCTTGGAAATTCCAACCTAAAAAAAAAAAAAAAAAAGAAAAGAAAGGAAATCCCAACCCCCATCAATATTTGTTTCATTTGTAGCCTTTTCAGTCTCTCTCTCAATATTTTACATAATATATCTTGGCCCCAACTAAGATGTAAAGCCTCATTGAAACTAATAAATGATTGTTCTTCCTTATTTTCAACAAACAAGGTCTCCAATTAAGGATATGTTCATTGTTCTTCTCTATTTAACATTAGTTTAATCTTTAGCCTAGAATAGAATTAGCTTTTATTCAAAGGTTCTGAATGTGTGAACTCATTTATACTAGTAATGCCTCTGTGAGAAGAAAATGTTTCCTTTCACCAATATGTCACCAATGATAAGAACCAGAGCCAAGGCTATTGATTTCCCCAAGGTCATGTCTAGGTTCCTGGGACAAGTCTAGGCAGTCAGAACTCACTGTCTCAGTTCCCGTTTTATCTGTGATTTTGACAGTAATACCAAGAATGTGTCAGGATTAGATGAACCAGAATTACCCCTCCTTAACCTATCACACATCCTTTGACATTTCCTCATTGAAAGAATGTGAACCAGAACTTTGTATGGACTTGGTAAATCTTTGTTGAATGTGTGATTTAATTAATTTCTAACTAAGTAATTTATCAAGTAATCCTAATCTCTTTTCAATACTTTTTGTTCTGCACTTTCACCCTTGTATCCAAAATAGATGGATGAGCAATAGATATTTAATCCATTTTTGAAGTAAAAAAAAATGAATTCTTGGTATAACTTGAAGTGCAACTGTAGAAAACATCTGTAAAGTCACAAAGTGAATTAGTATCAATTAATTAGTATTTCCACCAACATCAAATCGATGGCTAACTCTAAGGTGGGCAGAAAGAGAAAGGGAACCTAGAAGAGGGGCTTTCACTATATATATGAAATGTTTTGTACCTTAAAAAAAAACCTAGAAATCAGAAATAGAGCAAATTTGCCAAATTTGATAGATGGGCTCTTTTGATGTCATATTACTTTCTAGATTTGAAATATTTCATGTTTTACATTTTTAGTGAAACAATATTTCTAAATTTCAGTAATGAAGACACTCTTTAAGGGAAAAAAAATGCAAAGCTTCAAAATATGTCTGCATACCGAGTTTAAGAAAACCCAAAATAGAATGCTTTCTGGGAAAAGAAAATTAAAAACAGCATTTGTTTTTCTTCTGTATGTTTTGGTGATTTGTCCCTGAGTTTGGAGTTCCAGATTCTAGAAATGTGTCCACATCTAATACCTGTACTTTTGAGGCTTGACTGCTATCTTATTTTCCCTTACTCTGGTCTTGGTGAGTGTTAAGCCTTCAGATCTTTTTGCGGGTGCACAATTAATGTGAATTTGCTCAATATCCTTAAAAAAATCGTAAGTATAGGGGGCACCTGCATGGTTCAGTCAGTTAAGTGTCCAACTCTTGGTTTCCACTCAGGTCTTAATCTTGGGGTTGTGGTTATTGAGTCCCATGTCAGGCTCCATGCTCAGCCAGGAGTCTGCTTGAGATTCTCTCTCTTCCCTTCTCTCTGCACCCCTTCTTATCTCTCAAAAAAATGTATAAGTATAAATAAGAAAAGAGTATGTGGGAACAATGATCTTAACTTCTTGTTGCAGTTGACATTTTAGTTGTGATATTTTAGAATTTCTAATATATAGTTTTAAGGAGAAAAGAGAGAAAAGAGTACAAAAAGGGAAAAATAAGGATGGAAGTATCAGGAGCTGGAGGAAGAGAGGAATAAAAAAGAAACTGAAAGAGAAGAAGCAGACAGAAATGGAGAAGAAAGGAGAAAAGAAAAAGTGGTGGAGAGGAGTGGAAGGGGAAGAGGAAAGAAAAATAAAAACTTCATTATTTTCAGAGGCCATAATATTTTAACATAGAAAAACTTTCTATTGCGCTTTGTATACGTGCAAGCATGTCAAAGAATATCCTATCAGGAATTTCATATAGTCTTGAAAAAAACTTTTTAATTTATCTATTCATACATTTTACTACTTTTTTGGAAAAAAGTCTATTCATGTCTTCTGCCCATTTTTTAATTGGATAATTCATTTGGGTGTTGAGTTTTATAAGTACTTTATATGTTTTGGATACTAACCCTTCATCAAATAAGTCATTTGCAAATATCTTCTCCCATTCCATAGGCTGCCTCTTAGTTTTGTTGGTTGTTTCCTTCACTTGACCTGAAACCATCAAAATCCTAGAGAAGAAAACAGACAGTAACATCTTGGACCTCAGCCATAGCAACTTCTTTCTAGATATATCTCCTGAGGCAAGGGAACCAAACACAAAAATAAACTATTGGGAATTCAGCCTTGTATTCTTAATAGTCAGTAATGTGGGCTAACTTCTTAATCCTGCTATAATTGAGGAAATAGCTATCTATACACTTACCCAAGGTAAGAACGAATGCAATGAATTCTGATTTCATTTCTCACATTCTTCTAGGAATGGGAGTCCAAGTAGTAAAATGAGTGAATGGGTAAATTAAAAAAAATTTTTCAAGACTATATGTGATTCCTGATAGAATATTCTTTGACACGCTTGCACCTGTCAGAATGGCTAAAATCAACATCACAAGAAACAAATGTTGGTGAGGATGTGGACAAAGGGGAACCTTCATACACTGTTGGTGGGAATGCAAACTGGGACAGCTGCAGGAAACAGTGTGGAGATTCCATATTTACCCAAAGAATGGATACATGCACCCCAATGTTTATAGCAGCATTATCAACAATAGCCAAATTATGGAAACAACCCAAGTGTCCATTGACTGATGAATGGAAAAGAAGATATGGTATATACATACAGTGGAATATTAGCTATAAAAAAGAATGACATCTTTCCATTTGCAATGATGCTGATGGAGCTAGAGAGTATTATGCTAAGTGAAATAAGTCAGTCAGAGAAAGACAATATATGATTTTACTCATATGTGGAATTTAAGACACAGAACAAACAAGCAAAGGGAAAAAAAGAGGGAGAGAGAGGGGTAAACCAAAAAACAGACGCTTAACTATAGAGCACAAACTGATGGGTACCAGAGGGGAGGTGGGTGGGGGGATGGGGATTAAGAAGGGCACTTGTGATGAGCCCAGGGTGTTGTATGGAGGTGCTGAATCACTATATTATATACCTGAAACTAAAATCACATTGCACATTAACTAACTGGAATTTAAATAAAAACTTAGGGGTGCCTGGCTGGTTCAGTTAGTTGAACATGTGATTCCTGATCCCAGGGTTGTGAACTCAAGCCCCATGTTGGACATGGAGCCTACTTAAATTTTTTTTAATAATAAAAAAAAAAAGAATACAAAGCTGATAAAGTTATTGCTTCAGGGCTGGTAAAGTTAAGGCTATAAGCCTCTTTCAGAGCCTTGGTAGAGGATTTGATTATGTGTTTACACGTCTTATGTTTATGTAAAATTTGTAAAAGAGATTTTTGTATCCCTTTTCTTTAAAAGTAACCCCCAAACTTGTCTGAGCTCCAGGCCCCACAAAACTTGGATCTGTTGTGTAATAGGTTATTCAAGGAGACTGTCAAATCTGCTTTAGAAAGTTTAAAGAAGAAAATTGTACAAAATAATTCCAGAAGCCTTTCGTGGGAAGTCCTGCCTAAATATGAGGGGTGGTTAGAAAATTAGTTATCTTCTTGAGGACTCTTCCAGGTCCTTGAGACCAGGACTAGTTTTTGAAGGTCTTCTAATCAAAAAGCCTATTTGTTATTAAGGAGTTGTTTTAAACAGGCTTATCTCACTTGTAGCTAATGCTTCATTTTGCACATTTTGAAAATAAATAAATAGACAGATGCAGATCTCCAAGACAATTTCAAGTGTCTCTCTCTCTTTTTTTTTTTTATAATTAACTATGCAATGTTTTTACTCTTTGACGTCACATTGTAAACCCTCAACCAATGAAATCCTATAATACTGTAAGGCTGTATCAGGTACCAGTGCATTATGTGAATGATGACCTAATACCAGGACTACTATAAGCCCAGATATCTATGCACAATGAGTGGTCATGACGAATACTGTAGAAGGTTGAATACTTTCATTTACTTGAATGCTAAATATAGCGTAATGAGTGAACTTAATAGCCCTACAATAACCCCCAAGCAATGCAATAATTGATTACACCCTATAGGCTTAGAATAATTCACATAACTTTGGTTGGCATTGTTTTCAAGATGAAGAAGCTGAGTTCTAGACCAGGGGTGGCCAGGAAAGGGCACTAATGTAACTATCCCTATTTCCTGTCCTGTGGCAGATAGCAGTAATCAACCGTCAGATGCTTTTTCTACAAGCCAGGCAGCCAATACCCACTGTGATCCAGGCGGACACATCAAACAAAGCCTATTTAACTCGGGCTACACCTAGAACACATAACAACCAGCGGATAACAAAGAAACAGGAATAATACTCCCTTACCACTCCCACCTACCCAGATTTGTCACTACTACTTATTTTGATAGCCTTTTCTCATGACTTCATTTTCATAAATACTCTTCTTCAAGAAAAATAATCCATTTATCCAGTTTATGACTAAAACCACTCTCCTTTCCTCTTGACACTTTGTGGGTGATGATGACTGAGAATCCCGTCTTCATACTTGGCTCGCCCCATGACCTCACGCTGTTGGTGCAAACGTCTCCACTTGCTCTCCTGGGGCCTGGTGCTTCAGGCGTGGACTTTTGCTTTCTCTGGCTAGCAGCACTGCCTGAAGCCATCTGTCTAAACATGGAATCCCTGAGCCCATATTCCCTCATTGCTCATGTTCTGCCCCTCTCCACGTCTGCGGCTTTGGGCTTGGCAAACACCAGAGAAACTACTCAGGGCTTTACCTGTGTTCTGAATGGTATTTAACCATGGAAAATTAGATGTTTCATAACAAGGGGGTTTTTCATCTTTGAGGAGCCTTTCCTTTCATCACCTTCTGCTCCCAGAGCAACAGGCGAAGACACAGAGAAAGAAATAGATTATTTTGAAAGGGGAACAAATTAAATAATAGTGATTAATGTGTGAGTCTATTTTTTAGCTTAAAAAAAAAAAAAAAAGCTTATGGAAAGTACTCCATACTACAAAATGGCAGGCAGTGGAGATCCATCTTTTTCCAATTGCCTTGATGCTTCCCCCAGCACAGAGTCAATGGCTCATCCTCAGCTATCTGGGGACATGTTTTGTAACACTAAACTTTTCTTCATACTTACCAACAAGGATTTTGAGAAATATCTATTTTTATTCCATTCTGATGGATTTAGGCTTACACATAAAATGGCGGGTGGTCCCTAACTCATGCAACCTACTAACTAACTCAAAGTAAGAAGGAAAGGCCAGAGCCACTGCCCTTCCCTTCTACTTCTCTTCCTATGCTGACACTATATATATAAACCCTGGACATGTGTACAAAGTGTTAGGAATTTGGGTGAGTATGCTGACTGGGGTAGAGAATGGAGTGTCTTCTAGACAGACTTTCTTCTCATCAGTTTACTTATTGCACAAGGATTTATTATTGAATCCCCTACTAAGGGCTAAGCATTGATTTACTAAAAGATAAGTAACACTGGAAATGAGGAGTAGACACTTCTTGAGCACCTAATATATGTAGTAGGTAAGTACATATCTATTTCTTATTCAACCCTGAGATAAAGGCATAAGTATTCTCATTTTTTTAAACTTAGTGATAGAAAGGTTATACAGTTTAACCTGGGTCTCAAGACTAAAATGTGACCCAAATGGATTTGAACCCAACCCTCTCCTTCCACCATATTGTCTCAACCCTCACAACTAAGAAACAAATATAAGAATATGTTTACCTTTGAAGGGACTAATGTTGTCATAAGGTGTGCCATGATGCTATGAGAGCACATGGTGGAAAGTAACATTCTGATCAGACACTTCTGACCCTCACCTAGTCTTTATGAGGCATAAAATGTGGGAGACCTCTAACATAAGGATCAGAAGCACTGTTTTGTTTATAACAGCACGCAATTCCCAAAGCAGCCATCCTGCCCAAGTTAATGGTCTGCTGTATGTTTTAAATTTTGTACACCTTTACCCCAAGGAGCACCTTGATTATATGGCTCCTGTAAGAAACTTAAAAGGAATGCTTATTCAAGAAACTCATCTGGACAGAGAAGCAACAATTATTCAAACAGAAATCCAGTCTGAGTAACCATCATATTATCACTTTTACAGAGGTCATGAGAGAAGCAAAAGTATTTCTTTTAAAAACGTAAAGCATTTTGGGAATCGACATCTGGTTAGTTTGCCAGGAAAAGCATATAAATTTTAAAAAGCCTTTAAATAACGCTTTAAGATAAAGTACTAAATTCTAGTAGAGAACTTTCTTGGCAGTATCCGTTTTTTTGTTTTTTGTTTTTTGTTTAATATATCAACCAGTAAGAAATGGAATCATAGAAATAAGTTGGTAAAAAATCATCTTACTATTGTAACAGAGTATTATCATTATAAAACTCCTAACTTGGGAAGGTCTCCTGCCAATTTATTTTCTTTCCAGTACATGGAGGAAAATGATAGCCAGTCTGTGTTCTCTGGGGACTAGGGTGGGACTCGTAGGCTAGGCCCTAAATCGAAAAAAGCAGCATATTTGCATGAAGGGGGAAGCACAATAAACCCAAAACACTGAAAAATGAAAGTACCTCGTTCTAAAAATTTTGCGCCCCCATGCTGACACCAGGGAACAATTCTTTGCTCATTCTCCATTCCACATTCTCATTTGGTACTCTTCGACTGGCAGGATTTATTTTTCACTTTAGTAGTTGAAAAATAAAGGAGCATATGTCCTGCGGGTGAACTAAATCAGGGCAGGAGAATGAAGTCAGTATAATGGGTTAAGCACTTGCCACTGCTAGCCAAGTGGCAGAGTCAAGGCTCCTGTCCCAGCTGTGTAGGACTCACTTATTCAAACAGCCATGCCACAGCTAATTAGGTTCACCCAAACTTCCAGTCGGTTGATTCAGCTGCAGTTGTTTAGACACGGTCTTTCCCCACAGCAGGGACCAGACTGGAGCTCTTTCTAAATGGCTGGAATGACCAGTAGTAGCAAAGCCACCCATTCAGACCACGCCCCTAGTCTAGAAAGAGCCCATGATCGCAGGCTTAAATTATGGGTTGAATTGATGCAGTGTTTCTTTTTCCAAAGTGGTGGAAAGACTGACTAACCTGTGTTTGTTGCTTTGCTATTTTAGGTACAGTGGAATGTTTAATACTCAGTTGATTTCACAACTTTTTGCACATGTTTATACAATAGAAGCATTTCTATGAAGACTTTTTTTTTTTTTTTTAACAAAAGATTCCCTTCCCCCTAAGTATTGATGACTGATTGTTGGGACTTTCCTACATTTCTTGAGCTGGGTGTCTCCTCCCATAACCACCAGCATGTTATGCAATGTTTCTTTCAAACCCTCCTGCTCAAAAGTCTCCAGACCCAAGACTTGTCCCTGAGGGACCTCACCCATAACACTCTTTAGGTGAGCCATGTACAAGTCCACCTAGCATCTTCTGACTCTCAGGCCTCCATTGGTTGTACAGGAAACTCAGGTAGAGTCTGACTTGAGATCTCCAGTTGAACAAACTGATCCACAGATGATGGGAACAGTCTCTGCTCAGCTTTCTCCTTCTGCAACTTTTCTCTCCTTTCCTTTGTCCCCAACCTTCAACAGTCAAGTAAAAGAATCCTCTGCTTCTGATGTACAAACAAGCCTGATTGTGACCATATTTGATCCGCCCCCTCCAATGTGACCATCCATTCTAGATACACAGCTCTGGCTTAGCCTTGGCATCCCCCATCCAGTGCAATTCTGCCATTTACCCTCTGATCATGAGTAAGGGTCATGCCAGAAATAGGCCTTGAGCCTTTGGAAAATCACCTGAAATTAATATTACCCTAGAACATAGGTATCTGACTAATCAATAATATAAAATCAGATAAAGTTAAAATTGTAAAGGGAAACTACAATTGATGCTTCCTTTTGGTTGCTATAGCTTTGCTTCCAGAGAAAGAAATTATCTCCTCAAAGAGCTATGTTGACTTTTTCCTCAGATGGTAACTTGTATACTTTTTAGTGTTCATCTGGTAATATGCTTCGGTATGTTTGATTTAAAAACAGTGGAAGAGATGTCACAGGGTAATACCTGAGTTACTGTCAGACGAATAGTGTATAGAATTGCTAAATCTTTAAGAAATATAAAAAAGGACAAAAGACCATGTTTTGATCTTTCTGGGGTACCTGGTACTAGCCATAAAGAGTCAGTAGGGCTTAAATAGCTTGCAACGATCCACTCTTGGCTCCTCTCAACCTCTCACACCTTATATACAGTTCTCTCCATTGTCACTTCTCTCCACTGTCACTGCCACCATTCTCCATCATTTTCTTCTGGATTACTTCTATAGCCACCCCTTGGTTTCCCCACTCCCATCTCTGTTCTCCTCCCATCTGTTGTCTGCACACAGCTTTTAAAACATACATCAGCACATGGCATGCTGCTTATGCTGCCAGATGCTCTGTCCCCACTCACTCCCAAAGGACACCTGACTTCTCATTTTTCAGATCTTAGCTTGAGTGTCACCACCCTCTCTGAGTAGGTTCTCCCTATCATTCTGTCTCATTGCCCATTCCTTGTTATTTATTTGTTTGCTGTCCAGCTAATTGTCTGCCTTCCCCTATAGGCTGTCAGCTCCACAGGGCAGAGAGCATGCCCATTTACCCACCAATGGATATCCCACACCTAGCATGCCACTTGGTACATACCAGGTACTCAATCAATGTGTGTTGGATGAATGACAAAGAGGTACCTGAATTGCATGTTGATAGTAGAAAGGAGTTGGCATTCAGAGGTTAAGAAATTGTAGTCCATATTGTAAATAGGCAAAGGTGAAAATGAAATCATATAAGAAAAAGAGAAGTAGGAAAGTGCGTGAGGGCACTTGGAGCAGACCAGTACACAGACGACTTGGGCAAGGAGAAGCCTGAGGTGGTTTGAAGAAAGTAGGCCAGATGTGGGGGGCATTGTCACCACCTCATCGCTCCCCATCTGGACTGGCATGGTATGTCTTACCTGGGGTACATCAACTTGGACCTCATAGAAGCTCAAGTGACAAGTCCCAGAGAGAATGCCATGGCCAATTTCCATAAAGCATGTGCTCCCCAAGTGCATGCTGTTACACATTTTGAGACACCCACAGGATATCCTATACATTCAAGAGATTTATAAAAAAAAAAAAAAAAGATCTGAAAAGAACATTTGGAAAGCTCTTCAGAATGCAAGTTCGTACAATCAGAAAATGACATAAGAAGAATAACTTCTGGCAATGGTGATGATATATAACCCAGCCATTTACTAGAAGTATGGAGTTGGAGGTGGGAACTAGCTAGCAGCTTGAGGTGTCACTGAGTTCCCATTTAATTCTCTACTTCTGTTACTGACCTGGAATTACAACACCAGGGCAACAGGACACCCTGTCTATTAAAAGTCTCTAGTGAGGAATAAATCACAGTGTTTATAGTAAATCTGATCTTTGTCACAGGATCTCCAGCCTTATTTCAACACATTAATCCTACAGTAAGAGAACCAGGTGGATGGGACACAATCCTTATATTCACAAGTGTTTCAGATCACGGCCCAGTGTTTACTGATTTGATTAAATGTTATCTCATACCCAAGACACTTGGTATGGATGTTGGTCAGGAAAATGAGACTGGGATGCTGGTGTTGGGTTGGGCTTCTTAGGCCAAAGGAAAGTCCTTGACCCAGGAAAAGGAAAGCTAACAATAAAATTGCAGAGGAACAATCTTGGCCTTTATCCCTTTGATAAGAAGGGGAAGGAATGGGAGAGTAATGTTGGCTTAGTTCCCAAAATGTTGATTAAGCTCCTGAGGAGAATGGTATTGGAATCTTAAGCACAGTATTGTATGAATTGTTCACCTGTAGGAAGTTGTAGACATATCAAGCAATACCTAAATTCTTTACCCCTTTCAGCCAGCTAACTAATGGTTTACCACTCTACTTCAGTATGTTAGGACATGGGTGTGCCAGTGTGCAGCACAATAAAGTACACGCCCCAAAGATCTGGAGGGTCTTATCCAGAGAGCTATGTGGAGAAATTAAAGATTAGGCTTGAAAGTTCAAGATGGTGGATTCTTGTAGTCTTTTTAGAGCCAAACCAGTGATTTAGCTTAAGTAAGAGTGTAAGAAAGTATAGGGAAGGGCTTCAAATAGCATGGGAGATGCATTCTCTAAAGAGATAATCCTGGGCAAAGAAGCTATATCTCTGTTCCCAAAGTTCAGATTCAATATCACAGATGGGAAATAGGAGCATCACACTTGACCTCAGAGATAATTATTCTCCAAATGCCCAGTTTCTAAGCCCAGTATTCCCTGGAGGCAGTGGGGTTTGGCGGGACGGGGGGATGGGGGGTTGGGGGGAGATTGATTCCTTCTCAACCTCTGAAGGCCAGGAAGCAGAACTGGCATAAACCATTAACTGGGATAGAGTCTTCCCCTGGGCTGTATGTTGCTCACCCCTACCCATGCGAATCTCATTCCATTAAAGATGCACAAGAGACTTAGATGATCTTCCCACCTTTGCAATTTTCTTCAATAGCCCAATAAACTAACAGCAGTCTCCCTCTCAAGAACTCTGGCTACAGCATATTACACAAATTTATTGATAAAAAGAACATTAATATATACGACATACCCTGAGGCTGATGCATTACAGTAGATTAAGGTCCCAGAACTCATTAAGTTCTCACAATGAATATTATCTAATGTCACTTAGTCTCTTAGCAAATATTGCTGGCAGAAGTCTCAGTTTCTCTCCATAGAAGGCCAGTGATTACAGCTCCACTTGGAGAGGCCATAGCTCTAGAGAAATGGTACCAGAGCAGGGGGTTCCTTCACTAAATGGTGAGCATCTATTGGGCACAGGAGAGTATGCCCTCTGCACAGCTGACTGCTTCCTCACACAGAGGGATTTAGGCAGGAGGGTTCCCTATAATAACATCTGTTTCTTCCATCCATGAAAGCATGGGGCAAGTGTTGTCCAAGCTGGGCAATAGGATAGGTAATCCCACCACATAGGTTTTTCTGGTGAAGTTCCAAATATAGGCTTCCTTGATCTTGGACCTTAGGCTTCTCCAGTGCTAAAAGAAGTGGGGGAATCGGAGAATGAGCAGCAACCAGGACAGTAACAATTGGCATGTGACTGATTATCAGGCTCGTGTAGAACCTAGTACTCTGTTTCCTTCCATGACACCTACTTTTAACTGCCTATATGTATTTCTTTACCCCAATCAGGTTTTAAAATTACCTTTGTGGGTGAGACACAGCCTCTGCTTTGTAGGAAGAGTTTCCAAATTAACAACATCTCACTTAATTCAGTTGTGCTATGTCAGCTCATAGATTGTAGAATTCCCACCTTTATTCATGTGATACCTATTTATGTAAGAGAGGCACAAGAGATATACACTGTCTTTTAAGAGACATTTCTATTGGTTTCCACCCAAGCACCTTCAAAAAAAAATCCACTCATAAGTCTTTAAGTTACTTTTGCCTTTTGGAATGTTGTTTTATCTGTTCTCTTCTCCAGTCTCTGTATCTGGCCATTTTGGTTCTTTCACCACATTGGAAACTTAAAATGAAGGTTCTCATCATGCTCCAACTCTCAATGCTACAATTAAGGCTTTCGAGCAGTTATGCATAGTAACAGAAGGTCTTTCATTTTTAAAGTAAATTGCACATCCAAAGCAGCACCCAAGTATCTCCGATCAGTGATCAGCGTGTACTCTTTTCCTTTTCACACCTGTCCCCTCTGTCTTGTAGGGTTCTCTTCCACACAATAGCCTCCTCCCCTGTTAGGGCGAATCTCAAAACAACCATCTCTCTAGTAGGTTAATTCAGATGTAAATTTTCAGAGTGATCATTTTTTAAACTCAGTATCCCAAATTTTTCTCATTTTTACTCAAATTTTTCCCTAATCTTATTCAGAAATCCCCCTAAAGAGTGTATGTAGAGGATTGTCTATTCTTCTGCCGTCATCTTGGTAAGATGGACTTATGTATTTTCTGAAATTTTATGTAAACAAAAAGTACTACATGTAAAACTGCTTGAAGAAAAGCAGTGCATTATATAATACGGTGGTTTCTAAACCTAGTCAATAATTTATCACTTGGGAAGTTTGTAAAGATGAAGATCCTCGGCTTTTATCCCACAAAATTCTGATCAAATAGGTCTGAGATGTGGTCAAGGAGTCTGTATTCTTACACAATCCCCTCCCCCCAATAATTCTGATTATCAACTGGGTTTGGGTTCAAACCTAAGGTATTATTACAATTTCTACAATAAAAACTGACTTCTTGGTGTTTTTGTTTCATTTTATTAAACCCTACTTTGAGATAATCATAGATTGACTTGCAGTTGTGGAAAATACAAAGAGATTACATATATCCCTCGCTTAGTTTCCCTCAACAATAACATCTTGCAAATCATAGAACAATATCATAACCAGGATACTAACATTGATACAATCCACTTACCTAATTCAAATTTGCCTACTTTTATTTATACTCATGTGTGTGTGTATGTGTGTTTAGTCTACTTTATCTATGTGTATGTTTGTCGATGTACCACCATAATCAAGATACAGAACAGTTCTAACATGACAAGTGTTGCCCTTTTATAGCTACTCTTTCCTTGGTAACCATCAATCTGTTTTCTAGTTCTTAAATTTTTTCATTTAAACAATATTTTATAAATCAAATCAAGAAGTATATGTGATAGGTTGAATAATGGTTTCCCAAAGATGCACATCCTAATTCCTTGAACTATGGATACATTACCCTACATGGTAAAAGATACCTTGCAGATGTGATTATGTTCAGGATCCTAAGAGAGGGAGATTGTGGAACCTGGATGGCTCAGTCCGTTAAGCATCTGCCTTCGGCTCAGGTCATGATTCTGGGGTCTTGGGATGGAGCCTTGCAACGGGCTCCCTGCTCAGTGAGAGTCTGCCTATAGCTCTCCCTCTTCCTCCCCCACCCCCAAGCTTGGGTGCTCATTCTCTTTCTCAAACAAATACAATCCTTAGAAAAAATTTTTTTGATTAAAAAAAAAAAAGAGAGGGAGATTATCCTGGATTGTCTCAATGGGTCCAATATAATCACAAAAGTCCTGATGAAAGGAGACCAGAGACATAGTAGCAGGAGATGTGGTGAAGGAGATTGGAGGGATACCAGGGAGGGGCCAACAAGCCCAGGTAGGCATCCTCTAGGAGCTGAAAAATTCAAGGGAATGTATCTTCCCACAGAGTCTCCAGAAGGAACCAGCCCTGTCAACACCTTGACTTTTCAAGGCTATAGAGACTGATTTTGGATTCCTAGTTTCTGGAACTGTGAGATAATAAAATTGTGTTGCTCAGGCTGCTAAATTTGTGGTAATTCATTGCAGCAGCAAGAGAAAACTAATAAGTAAGTTACCTTTTAGGATATCAGCTTTTTTCTTCTCAGCATAATTCCCTTCAGGTTTATCCAAGTTATTGTGTGAGTCCGTTGTCTGCTTCATTTTATTGCTGAATCATATTCCATGGTGTGGATGAATGACAGTATGTTTGAACATTCATCTGCTGGAGAATATTTGGATTATTTCCACTTTGAGGCTTTCAATAAGCTGCTATTACCATCCACATATGGATTTAAGTATGAACATACATTTCTCGGCGATTAATGCCAAAGACCGCCAACTGCTGATTCATATGGTAATTGAATAGTTCATTTTATAGGAAATGGCCAAACTATTTTGAGTGTCTCTATCATTTTAAATTCCCACCAGTAATGTATGAGTGATCTAATCCTGTCTCCTTTATTTGGTGTTTTAATTAATTTATTCATTTTTAATTTTAGCCATTCTGAAAGGTATATAGTGATAACCTCATTAGGCCTTTAATTTTCATTTCCCTAATACCTATTGATGCTGAGCACTTTTCCATAGGTGTATTTGCTGTAAATCCTCTTTGATGGAATGTCTGCTCATATCTTTCACCCATTTTCTAACTGGATTATTTGGTCTTTTACCATTGAGTCTTAAGAGTACTTCACATAGTGTTCATACTACTTTTAGTCTGTAGCTTATTTTTTCATCTTGTTAAGAGGGTCTTTTGCAGAGTAAAACTTCTACATTTTGATGAAATTCATTTTATCAGCTTTTCCTTTTATGGATTATGCTTTTGGCATCAGATCTAAGAACTTTTTGCCTAGTTTCAGATCCTGAAGATTTTCTAAGTGTTTTCCTGAAAGTTTTATAATGTTACACTTTATTTTTAAGTTAGTGATCTGTTTTGAATTAATTTTGTATAATGTGTGAGGTACAGGGTTGAGAGTTTGTTTTTGCTAGCCTGTAGGTGTCCAATTGCTTCAGCAACAATTTCTGAAGAGGATCTTCCACTGAAATGCTTTTGCACTTTTCTTGAAAGAAATTAAAGGAGCACAATTGTGTGGTTCTATACCTAGGTCTTTTATTCTGTTCCACTGATGTTATGTCCGCCCCTCTGCCAATATCATGCTTGTCTTCATTACTGTAGCTCTACAGTGAGCCTTAAGAGAGGGTAGAGTGATTTCCTCTCTCTTTATTCTTCCTTGTCAAGATGATTTTAGCTATTCTAGGGTTTTCATCTCTCTAGGTAAATTTTTTTCTAAAGATTTTATTTATTTATTCATGAGAGACAGAGAGAGAGAGAGAAAGGCAGAAACACAGGCAGAGGGAGAAGCAGGCTCCATGCAGGGAGCCCGATGTGGGACTCGATCCTGGATCTCCAGGATCAGGCCCTGGGCGGAAGGCGGCGCTAAATCGCTGAGCCACCCGGGCTGCCCTCTAGGTAAATTTTCGAATAAGTTGTCCATGTCTGCAAAAAACTTTGACCAGTATTTTAATAATAATAATTACATTAAACCTATAGATCAATTTAGGGAGGACAGGTATCTTTACCATATTAGATTTTCCCATCAATGAGTATAGGATGTCTCTCCACTTAGATATTCTTTATCTTTTATCAATGTTTTATAACTTTCAGTATACAGATCCTGTACATGTTTTGTTTAATTTATACGTAAGTATTTATTGGGGGGGATTTTCTACATTACATAACATAACATTACATAACATTTTCATGTTATCTGTAAGAAGGAACATGTGATGATTTTTTTTTTAGTCAATGAGAAAATTCTAAAAGCAAACATACATTTTGGACTAAAAAAGAGCTACGACATCATGGTTTTGAAAGAGAGCTGATTTTACTATGGAAGCAGAAGGGCAGAATTTAAAAAAGAGAGCACTTGTCTCTATTCAAATATACGTAAGAAAACTGTCATTCCCATAGCACCAAATTTTCTCTGTGTTGAGCTGGTAACTATGTCACAAGATAAAAAGCAGTTTGGCTTTGATTCCCATAATTGAAACCAGCTCCATCAGGCATGATTTATGCTGTCCTTGTTTTGTAGACTAGGAAGTATGGGCCAACTATGGAATTAGCTTTTCAATCTGCATGGGCTTATGACTCCTCCACTTTTAAGGGCATCTTCTGCCATCAAAGGGATGCCAGTGTATCAAAACCTATGTTCATTTAAGTAGGGGACAGACCCTAGGCTCTTGGGGTCTCGGGGGTGACAACAGGAAACCAAGAGCTGTGAATCCCCAGAGTCATGTCAAAAACAGAAACAATACCCCTGACGTTTATTCTGCCAATCTAACTGCCGGACCACATTTCCTCCTTTTAATTTCCACTCTGTCCTTCACATAATTACATCAATGCTTCTCTGTGTTTATGACACATGGCACAGTTTAGAGAGCTGAATGTGAAATGCTCCACCTGAGAAGGCAAATTACTTTGAACATTTGTTTCATTTGGACTGAAAGGTGATCTTAAACACACTGAATTCAGGTTCATCTCTAAGTAAGGCTCCAGAGGCTATAGCCTAGAACCCAGGGAGTCTAGGAGACCAGACCACAGGAACCCAGGAAGGCACTGGAATAAGGGTTTGGAAATCTATCAGGACTTCCTTTAATTCTCACCTCTTCCCCAAAGGCTTTATTTCAGATTTCCACCCCATCTGTGTGTGTGTGTGTGTGTGTGTGTGTGTGTGTGTGTGTATGCTTCTTCTGCTCTGGAATCTATGTGATGATAAGCATGGCCCCAGAAATGTACCCACTACAGGCTTATCCACTGGATGAATTTTCCTCTGCCCGTGACTCTCAGGGAAAGGATTATGACTACATTACTTTCTTAGGGGGTCTACCCTGAGACCACACAATAGAGTCAGGGGAGTGGGAACTTATTGTACAAAAAGACTCTGAGGAACTATTGAAGGGTAAGGTGGGGAGAAATTCAGTAAGTGTTGCACAAAATAAATAGTTGGATACCAATACTTTTTCCATTAGAAACTTGAAAATAGAAATCCCCTAACTACCTATTAAGTCAGTTTGTTTATGAGGCATCAAGGCTGAGTTTTACCATGCTATCAAATCCTTCACATCTTGACTCACAACCCAACAGACTGGTCACAGTTTTGTTTCTACCTAAAATTGCAATACTTGAAAGATCAGAATATTAGGATTTTAAGCAACTTGGCTCAGGAAGTACAGACAAATCTAGTGATCTGATAAAATTCTGACCCCTAAGGAAAGTGAAAGGCTGACAGTTATCACAAAACAGAGGTTTTCAGTCCTCCTTTCAAGACTGCATGACCTAAAATACACCATTTAACCTTCCCAATTCTTCATTTCTTTACTTGTGAAATGAAAAATGGCATCTACCCAGTTACCTGGTTTGTCTTCTAGTATTTTTGTATAGATCAAATGAGTTAGTGACTGTAAAAAAATAAAAATAAAATGCTTTGTAAGCCACAGAGCACTCTAGAAATATAAGATACCATAAATCATGCTTGTCTTAAGATTCACATTTCTGAAAATAAAAATAACAATCCTATAAAGTACCTTGTGTTTATTTATTTTAACACAAGGCGAAAAAATAATTTATGTAAATGTCCATACTGATTTTTACAAGACCCTTTTCAGGTTATTTGGGGCAGAAAATATTGTCATCACTTTGTTGGAGGCAAAAATGAGGACCAAATAAAACTGCTTGCCAAACGTCACATAAAAAGTCATGGAACAAGACCTTTCAGCTAGGATACGATGTTAAAGAACCCAGTGTCAAAACTTTAGTCCAGGTTGCCATACTATTTACATTACAGGGGAAAAGTGTTCCTTAGCATTGAACATTCCCGGATGATGACCTTTGAACCACTTTTTCTGGAAGCTGGAAGCGCTGAGTTGGCCAGTAGCTCCCTGAATTTCATTGTTGCCCTCAACCTGTTTTTGCCTAACAAACACAGAGCACCCCTCTAGACTGAGCTGCAAGATCCCTGCTGCTCTGCAGCCCTGTGGGAACCATGCAAAAAGACTCCAGCTCCTAGGATTTCATTGTGAGCTCTGAGTCAGTCAAAATGCTCCCTTTGGTGCTTTCATGCTCCTCCCAACTGGCATGAAGATTCTGAGAGGCAGCAAACAACAATGCACCTGCTTCTGCCTAAATTTCATGGAGTGAGGAATCTGATTTCAGAGAGAGAAGCACCCATTAGATAAGAGAGTGTTTTTGCCTATATTCACTTAAAAGACAAGCAGAATCAAACAACATTTTTTACAAATACCTCCTCAGAGACCAAAAATAATCTGCTCTTCTAACACACTTTAAAAGGGAGACTAGCTTCAACACCCTGTCTTGGATAGTATGGCGGAAACCAAAAGCAGGTTTTCCTGTAGATTTACTCCATCATGTTTGTCCTCAACCGTGGTGAGTGGCCCTTGTTTCTTTCTCTTCTATTTAATAACAGAAATAGCTCTGCAAAGGTCTGAAACTGGAAAAACCAAAAGCCATTTCATGGCAATGGCATCATTAAAAGCATCTCTCATTATTTCTTTATTAGGGTGCATCCTACAATGGAAACGCCCAAAGAATCAGCCTGTGCCCATTTATTATCAACACAGGTATCCCAGATTTATTCTGCTGTGTTAGTTTAATTGGAATATTAGTGAGAAATGCAGGTTCCCACCGAGAAGGTATTGAAAGTCAAGATAAATCACCCCAAATAACATATGGCTTTTTCCTATGAAGATCATAAACAATTTGTAGGCCACTTATTTTCCAAGGACAGGGTTTTTTTGTTTTTTTATTTTTTATTTTTTGTATCAAACTGAAATCTAAAGTAAGGTACATTGATTTACAGGAAATGGTCCCTTTACACACAAATTCATCATTTATAAATACTATTCAGGGGGCCAGCTTGAAAAAAGGCTTACATGTTTGAGCCAAGTATGTCATCAACCATGTCAGTATCTGTTTATAAACAGTTTTTCCCAATTTGAGGCTCCAAAGTTCACAAAAATATTTGTTTTAAATCATTTCAAATAAGCAGCATAAACTGTTAGGGCTCACTTCCAGGGAAAGTTGTCTTCACTTATATTTCATAGAAAAAGAGAAAGGTGGGTGGGGGTGGTTAGGGAATAAAGGGGTAGCTAATTAGGAGGTAGTGCCATTTTCCTTGGAAATGGGATAGGTGTTTTCTTTCTCAAACTAAACACACACAGAGAAATGATGTGTATCCCTGTCTCCTTTATTGTGAGAACTTAGAAGATTCCCCAGAATTTTCCATTTGCAACTCTGAGCTTACAGACAGCCCTTTTATTGCCCAGTATAATTTATTTGCAGATCTTAAAATGTCCATATGTCATGGAAGATATGAGCCTTCAGTGAAAGGTACCAAGATGTGTCCAAGGACGACTTTTCCAGAGCCCTGTGCCTGCGTCTTGATTTAAGGGTGATGTGCTTCTAGAACATTTAAGCCATGAGCACCACCAGGAGTTTAGACAGGGCCCTGCACCCACCCGCCAGTCCCCCACCCCCACCCTGCTCTTCAGTATTATTGGATACGAGTGCAATGGAGCCAGGACATTTTTTATTTCCAATTCTTCCAATCCAAATAGGAAAGTTTTCTTCTTTTTGGAAAGGGACTCAAAGAAGGAAAATACGTTGAGAACATAAAGATGTCGGAGAATTCCCCCATCCTCCCAGGTTGGGTCTACCTGCAGTGCCTACTTAGGACTGTGGTATTTTCAGTGCAGAAAAGGCACAATGGCAGGAAGGCGAGGGCAAATCTCTTTTGCTTTCTGCTAGGTCTTTCCTCTTGAGTTTCAAAGAAAAATATACAATATCCAATACATGTGCACTTCGAACAAGCCCAAAGCCTTCCTGGAGGCCACAAATTATCCAAGTACGACCGAGAAAAGAACATTTTTGAGATTCAGTGGAAGGTGATTGTGCTAGGGAAGGCCCTTCCCGATATCTGACCACGAAACCAGTGACTTTGCCTGGGCTGGTCAAATGCTGAAATGGAAAGAAGGCCTAATGACAATCGTCAGCCTCAATCCTGAATGCTTAGTTTCCATTCACATCGCCATGAAAATAGGTTTGATCTGTGTTGGTTCCCAAATCAATGATTTATTCCACTTTGCTCAGCATTGGAAATGCCGGTACTGTCACAGGCAGAGGAAGGGAGCATTGGTTCCTTTGCCTTAGAGTACAAAGAACACTCTTCTGATCCCATCTTCTGCACAGTCCACTGCCAACTGTACCAGAGAGACAACAAGAATAAGGGAGACATGCGCCTCTCACCTACCCTGTCTACTTTCCCCAAGTGCATCCAACATGCCTCTATGCCCATGGCCTGGAAACATCTGCTTTGTTCTGCGTCCCATGCAGACACATTGGATGGTTCTGAACCGTGACTTACTTTGTTTTACTTGGCCCCCACACCCCATCTCATCCTGCATATTCTGAGACCAAGTTAAAAACTGCTAATTAAGGATGTGTCTGCAAGAGATGCCTGGGTGGCTCAGCAGTTGAGTGCCTGCCTTTGGCTCAGGGCGTGATCCTGGGTCCCGGGATCGAGTCCCACATCGGGGTCCCTGCATGGAGCCTACTTCTCCCTCTGTCTCTGCCTCTTTCTCTGTATCTCTCATGAATAAATAAATAAATAAATAAATAAATAAATAAATAAATAAAATATTTAAAAACAACAAAAAAGAATGTGTCTGCAAGAAGAACCAGATAACCATTTGGGCTTAACTGTCTGTGTACTTCAAATAATCTATCTGGCTGGGGAGGAGAGATGGGAGGCTTTTTTGCTTCTCGCCTGTTTTAGTTTTAGGTTCTTCTTTTTCTTCTTCTTCTTTTTTTTGGCTTACAGAGACTCCCAGACACCTTCTCGACCATCCACACCCACAAGGCATCCGATGCCCGGGGCTCTTCTTCCACATATTTCTGTTTTCTTGCTTTATATATTCCTGTTCCTTTTTGAGGAGTGGGACACTACAGGCTTGGGTCTTGCCTTCTTTCATTTCAAGCCTCATGTACTTTAATTCTCCAGCTAAGTGATCTTCACTCTGGCCCAGAATGTCTTCAGATTGCTCTATTTGTCCCTTCCAAATCTCTTTCATACATTATACTAGGAAAACACCCTGGGAGGTAAATTAGTTTCTATTTCTTTCATTTCACAAATGGGGAGGCTGAAAGGAGAGAGAGATTGAGTGTAGAGCACCGAGCTAGAGGTAAGCAGTGAGTCAAATGGCCAGTCCTTCTTTCTAGCTGCTCGCATAAGGAGGTAGCTCTCTTCATTCATTTCCAAGTCCTCCATGGAGCTCCAGGGACTAACAATAGAATGCATGGCTCACAAAGCCTGATTGCCTTCTCGATGGGAACCTTTTCTGTGTAGACTGATTCTTCTACTTTTTGTACTGGCAGATGCTGTATTCCAAGGGTACCTGCAGCCTCTCCATCAATGTGCAGTATTATGCTGGGACCCCCTTTGGGTTCAGATAAAATTGTTCTTTAATTGGTCTTAGATGGTTACTGTTTCACAATCTCTGACCTCCTTGCTCCCCTTCCAGATCCCCAAGAGCCAAGAAAGCATATGATCACTTCTGCATGCCATTTCTTTATTTAACCTTCCTGCCAATCAAACATTTAAAATCCGTCTCAGGTCATGACAGAAAATTTAACTACAGCGATTAGCCGCAGCTCATCAGGAGCTGCAAGAACCTGCTGGAATTTTCTTCGGAAATCAATGCACTCAACTGTGACATGCTGATTGAGATAATGAACTACAAGATGAAAACTAAGGAATAATAGGATGGATATCTTTTTTTTCCCCTCCCACTAAGTTGCAAGAGAAAAGCAAAATGAAAAAAGAGAAGGGGGAGGAAGCTAGACTAAAGTTGATTTTCTAAAACATTCCTTGCTTAATTTTCCCCACCTAGATCTGATTAAGTCCACTGTTATCCAAGGTATTTGCAGATTTCCACCAGTTGTGGCTTTCAGGTTGAAGAATGTCTTTGAAAAAAGGTAACTTGAATTTGTCTTCAGCTGTGTGAGTCTTAAAAGCCACAGTGCCAACAGCTTTGCTCCAAATCCCTTTTCCTTTTACCCCTCCTCTTCCCAAGGATCAACTTTAATATTAGTTTTTGTTTGGCACCAGTACTTTGTATTGGATGTCTGAGCTTTAGTCGTTGGCATGCAGACCCAACCCACAGTGCCCATTTGCCATTGTCCCCCTAGAATTCCAGAGGTGTCTGAGCCACCTGGCCCCACTGCCCTCTCAAGGGAAGCGCGACCTCCACCCAGGGGATCCGGTGTGTGGAAGCCAGTTCCCACGGTTCCATGCTCCAGCCTGGCTAACCAGGTCCCCCTTCTCCCAGAGCACAATGGAGTGGGGGTGAGGCGCGAAGGCTGCCAGGAAGATTTCGTTCTCTAAAGTCACAGCCCATCTCTTATGGAGAACAATGTAAGCAGTAATCATTGCAGAATGAACTTCAGAAAGATTGCAGTGGAGGCTTCAGGAGATGGCACATGGGTGCACTGTGTGCGTGTCTGTTGGGAAGGTGGATGCTAATGAGGAAGAAATAATTTCTGATAAATATCTCAAAGTCCTTTTGCGATTCCAGATCACTCACATTCAAGACACTATAAAAGCAGAGATGACAGCCCTGACATAATCTTAATTGACTCTGTAGCTTATTTACTGAATTATCATTCATCTTAATGGGTAAGTTTATGTACAGGTCTACATTAAACTTTTGTGGTGGTTACTGCACAAATAACTATATCACTCACCCCCAAAAGAGAAAATGCATGTGTATATACATACATATCAACAGTGTGATATATACAAAATCATCAACATCTTGAAACTAATTAAAAATGAAATATGAATTGATTAAACCTCACACAAAAAATAATGCTTCTCAAGCTTCATTTAAAATACACATAGAGGGGTGCCTGGCTGGCTCAGTCGGTAGAGCATGTGACGCTTGATCTCAGTGTTGTGAGTTCAAGCCCTATGTTGAATGTAGAGCTTACATTTAAATAAATAAATAAATAAATAAATAAATAAATAAATAAATAAATAAGATGTATATATAGTACACATTTACAGTAAATTCATACATATATATGCAGTAAAAGAAAACATTAACATTTGTGTGCACATTTTCCCTTTCTCTCTGGTTTTCTGACATTTGCTTCTTTTTTTTATAACTGACCCAGAGAAAGACACTGCCGAAGAGACGAGGCAGCCAAGCTAAGGGGAGAAAGCATGAGAGTCAGTCCCATGGGCTAGCTACCACCCTATCCCTGATGAGGCATGTGACCTGAGCACATCTCTTTATCCTTCTGTGCCTCATTCCTATCAATAAAAGAGCCTTTTCACATTATGTGATAAGGAGATGATGGTAGATAGCTCACAGCATTGCAAACCTCTCCACAGAGATCCACAATTTCATTGATGCTAAGATCTTTAACGTTGGAATTTCTCTGAACTTACTGTTCATTTTACAGTGGATGATGCATCATATTTAATAGTAGCATCTTTTTCCCCCTAATGGTAAACAATGGTGTTTCTTACAGTTGATGATGCCACATTTAATAAAATACAGCTTGGTTTAGAAGTGTTTTGAGTTAAAGGGTTTACAGTATTATTCAAAAGTCACATTTCCTCATTCAAAGGAGATCGTTCATGGAAGAACTCTCCCTGACCTGTTCTGAATAACTAAAGACATTCATTGAGTTACAAAGTACTCAGCTGAACCAAAAGGAGTGGCTCAGTAAGTAGAAGAAAAATATGTCTCTCTTAAAAAGTGTCCTGACATTTTTAAGAGAGACATATAGAGGCTCCCAGGCGTCCCAGTTGGTTAAGTGCCTGCCTGCCAGAGCCCAGAATGGAGCCCCACGTCAAGCTCCCTGCTCAACAGGGAGTCTGCTTCTCCCTTTCCCTCTGACCCCCCAACTCTGCTCGTGCTCTCACTCTCAAATGAATAAAAAATCTTTTTTTTAAAAAATGTCATGCTTAGAAGAGCTCCTCACTTGGTTTGTCACTATCCTGAAATTCTTAATAAGTTTTGAACAAGGGGTCCTTCATGTTCATTTTACACCAGCCTAGAAAAATGATGTGGCCTGTTCTGATGGGAAATTTATTTCATTAAAAAAAAATTAAAGGCTATTTGATTCTTCTTACATTTGCCTTCCAGCCCCTGGTATGGGAGACTTTCATTTTCTCAAAAAAGGTTATGAACTTTGTGAGGACTTGAATCAGAGCATTTCAGGCACACGGTGTTCTGTTTTCAGAGTCTGTAGTGGCTCAAATTCATGCTGGAGAGTACTTACATACTAAATTTTGAAGGTTAGTGATAAAATATTTCAAAACCTTATTCTTTTAAATAAAGGGCCTTAGGGAAAGTACCATACTTTGTTACAATTTGAGGGAGAAGTCTTCCTGAAACTTCAAGATAGCTTTTCATATGTCCATGTTATATATGGCACATCATGAAGTTTTTTCCTAAAGAACATTATTTAAAATGGAGTTACTATAAGAATCTATGCTGGTTATATTTTTTATCTTCAGCCAGTATCTACATCTTTTGTTTTATTTGAGACCAATATGGTGTAAGCACTTGGACAACTCTCTCTGCTAAAACCAAGAGAATTAAAGTCCCTCCTTTGATACTTGTCATCTGGAGCCAAATTTGATTCAGCAATAAGTTGTGAGCATGATTCTATAAAATATATACTTAAAACTCAGAGTTTCTGGGTGATCTGAGGGAGGATGTTGATGGGATGAAATAAATAGACTCACTTAAAACATGTGGAATTTGTAAAATCTGCTCAAATATGTAAAGATCTTGCCAAAGTCTAAGATTAAATATTGTCACTTTCAAGCTTGTTTCAAAATTGAATATTTCTAAAGGTATCAGAGGTGTGATTGGTTTGTCTAAAAGCTTTGGGAAGCAGGAAGATACATAAAGACTTCCCATAAAGGTCTCCCTTGCTTTGGGAGCAACAAAGATTCAACTAATGAACAAGACAAAGGTAACCGTGTTACATAGGAAAATAATCAGTGAAATTAAAAAGAAATCAATGCAGATGATACCAAGAAAACCCAAATCCAATCACTGCTTTTTTTTTTTTTTTTTTTTTTCCCAAAGGAAATATATCCATGGAAGAAAATGTCAAAGGACACTCTCATTATTGTTAACCTCTGGGCCCAAACCACAATATAAACTGAACTGAATTAGACTGGATCACTCCATTTAAAGATTTCCAAAACAGATTCAGTAATGTCTATCTCATCTCAAAGATTGAGGCACAATCTGCATAATATTAACAGCTTACGTGTAGCGTTTTTAAAAAAAATTATATAAAGGGGTACAGCGTAGGATAAAAAGGAACTTAAAATCAGGGTTCTTGGCCTCTGGTTCCTTAGTCATGTCACACTGGTTCTTTGGAGGGTTCCTCTTGATTCCTCCCTGAAAGTTATCTGATGATTCTATAGAATATTCCTTCCCACCAGAGTCACATTTCTTATGGGAGCTCTTCTCTAGAACTATCTCTAAAATTGTAGAGGTCTGTTTTGTAAAATCCAGGGTGAGTGTTTTCAGTGCCTTCTTCTCCAGGACAAATATATATAAAAAGGACATTGTCACCTTCTTCCAAAATGTTTAATAGTATATATCACCAGCCCTCCATCTCCCCGTCTTTTTGAGTTAGAATTTACTCTGGCTTAATAACTCCTTGTATTGCTTTCTCTCTTTTCTCTCATATCTAGCAATATCCCCAAAATGCAATATCATGCCTTCCTTCAACCTTACAGAGGCAAGAGCCACCTTCATTTCTTTTGCTTCTTATAGAAGTTCTGGAAGAGTTGGCGTAGGGAGAAGAAGGGCAAGAGAAAAATAATGGGAGCAAGTGTCTTGTGATCATCTGTGAACAGATCCTTAAAAAAATGAGTTGTTGGGGATCCCTGGGTGGCTCAGCGGTTCAGCGCCTGCCTTTGGCCCAGGTTGTGATCCTGGAGTCCCGGAATTGAGTCCCACATCAGGATCCCAGCATGGAGCCTGCTTCTCTCCCTGCTTCTCAGACACAGGTCTCTGCTTCTCTCTCTCCCTCCCTCTCTGTCTTCATGAATAAATAAATAAAATCTTTAAAAAAATGAGTTGTCTTTCCAAGGCAATCACTAATGTTATAAAAAATTTCAACATTAGAAAAATGTAATATGTATTAGAGGTCATATAAGTGTAAAGCTTTATTATTTCCCTTTCTAAGGCAAGAGGAAAAAAATATTTGGGAGCCAATAATTTAGAAAATTTTATCTTAATGAATAAATGCGTCAACCATTTATTTCAGTGTTTCTCTTCTAGGAACAATTTCGCTCCACTCTCTTACCCAAGTGGCTATTTGGCAATGTCTGGAGACATTTTTTATTGTCACAACCTGGGGAGACTGGTGACATCTAACAGGTAGACGCCAGGGATGCTGCTAAAAATTGTATAATGCACAGGACAGCACTCCACAACCAAGAATGGTCTCATCCACATGCAAATAGTACCAAGGTTGAGAAATAATGCTCTCCTTTTATTACAGATGAACAGGAGGAAGGGCTGACTCATTAGGAATTGCCTTCACAATCCCTAAAATGGGTACGTCAGCCACAGGGGAGTCATCTGCTCAAGGGTTGTTCTTGTGGAGCCCCTGAGTCCAGTGTTTCTGATCCTCTCTTTTTTCCCTCTTTGTCATTTTAACTACACCAGCTCCTAGAAGCTTAATCACCCCCCCAGTAATTGGACCAACTCTGCCCCCTGTCTATGATTTGAACAGCTGGAAAGTTGACTTTGACATGCAGAAATCAGAAGTCCTGAAGTTCAAGAAAGCAAAAATCTGTGTGGATGCTTAAAAATAACCTGGTTCAAAGTGTGTCGAGAGGTAGACATTCTAATCATAAATATCAGGGAGTGTTGCCTAAAAATGTTCTAAGTAAAATCTGAAAATATGACAGAAAGTCTTTTGTTGGTTTGATTTTACATGAAAGTCAGAGTTTGAGGCAGTCAAGGTTATAGTGCTGATTTGTGAGAACTCTCAACTAGAACACCGTCTTACCTTCCCTCTGTGAAGCTTTAGCTACAGCCCTACAGTGTTTGGGTTCTTTTATACCAATTTACTATGATCATACTTCTGCTTCTATTTTTTCTTCTATATAATGTGGGAAACTGACTTTTGTGGACATTCCTACTGTGAATATTTGCATTTTTGAACACTGTCTGAATGGCACCATGTTCCTCAAACAACTGAAATCACAGACCCTTGCAGGTAGCAATCAGAGTAATTACATACAGATAGAACTTATGCTGAGCAGAAAACCGTAGTAAATTCACTCTAAAATATAAAAGAAATCAACCATAAAAGTGCAGTAAGAAGTAAACATTTGTCTAAAATAGTTTAAAAAAGAGAGAGAGAGAAGAGAGAGATTAGAGTTTTATCATTCTATTAGAGTCATTTATATTTTTGTATATAAACATGTTTATATGTACATGAATATATATGGACACATGTATACATACATCTATAGCACATATATGTCCCTCTCTTAAAACTTTTCAGTTATTAACTTATTTTTATATTCTTGTCTCCAATAACAGCAAAATGCAGAATAGTACATATTATAAAGGTAGGCACATACTAAGGGGTCTGAGTGGTGTCAGAAGCTGAACAATCCACTCCAAACTTCGCTCACCACACATCTGAAAAGGAACAAGTCTCTTTTCAGTGCATGTAACACATTTTCATGCTAAAACTTTGTTCTTTAAAGAATATATTTTTTCCGGGGTACCTGGGTGGCTCAATTGGTTAAACCTCTGCCTTCGGCTCAGGTCATGATCTTATGGTCCTGGGATCGGAGCCCTGCATTGGTCTCCCTGCTCAGTGTGGAGTTTGCTGCTCCCTCTTCCTCTTTCCTTCCCCACCCATGGCTCGCCCGCACCACTTATGCTCTCTCTCATTCACTTTCTCTCTGTCAAATAAGAATCTTTAAAAAAAGAATATTTTTTTTCTGTTATCCCAGAACCAAAAGGAGATAGTGTAAGTCATTATTTCTCAGTTACTGCTAAATCTTCCTTATTCAATATTAATAATAAATAAGATAACTCTGCCCCCCAATAAAAAAAGAGAATATAGAGAGGAGAGAGAAATAGCTTTGAGAAGGGAGTGATGTCCAGTGGGACCTAATCTTAAAGAAAGGGTCACAGTATCACAGGGTAGAGTTTTCTAGTAGAGATTTCAAAATATCTGTATTAGCTTTCAGCTTTAATTTAGAGGAAATAAGCCACTTCTTGGGGTCCCACTTTCCTCACCCGTACAAATGGGTAAGTAATGACATGTTAAGTTGCTTTGAAAATGCCTAAGAGCAACACATATTTAATTTAATACTTAATATGAAAGCTACTAAAAGGAAACTCTTCTCCCTGTGGCACCCTCGTGTTTAGAGGACAAGGCATACCTGTAATGAAGAGTGGCCACTTGGCGCCATCATTAAAACTGTGGTCAGCTTCCATTAGAATTTGTGCCATGGAACGGTTCCTCTGTCCTCCCTTCCCTCATGAATCTGCATCAAGCAGTCATCAGCTAGAAAGGAAGTGACCCACACTGATGAGTTCTAGCATCTCAGTAGCTGTTCCAATTCATATACTTGAAGCATGACACACACTGTTATGAACTATGGCAATGAGAGTTATCTATGGTCCTTATCTCCTCTATGGCCAAATAAGGTGGTAATGATGGCAGTTAACAGTAACTCTAATCTGCAAATAATAGCTAATATTTATTGACTTTTCAACAAGTATCAAGCCCTGAGCTAAATTCTTCCCGCTGATTTTTTTTACTTATTGCTCACAAAAAATTTATGAGAAACGTTTACCATTATCCTCACTTTACATATAAAGAAACGGAGGTACAAGATTAATTTTTTGAAGCTCATATAGAGAGTAAGTTTTGGAGGCAGAATGAAAGAGTTCTAAAAAAATTATTAAATTATCCAGACTCTGCAGTGAAATGTTAATGTTCTATTTGGCATTCAGGGTAAGAGAGTAAAGAAATGGGAGAAAAGAACACAAAGGAGAGAATTTTGCAGAGACAATGAGATTTAAGGTGTTAAAGCACTGTCAGCCCGAGATGGAAATGGTCAATTTTTGTAACAAATCTTTGGGAGTGCTCATCCACACCTAGGTTTTCTTGCTGAACCTGATTACTAAATCTTTGATGTTGGGGAGCATGTCTGATACTTTGAATGCCCTGTGATACTGGGCAAGCACATGCATAAACTCTGTCCACTCAGCAAGCACATTTTCCATAAAGAGCTGGAGGTGACCAAAGTGCATTTACAGCTTGAGCCCCACTTACTTTGTGCAGTAGAACAAATTCAACTCAAAGAATATCACGGGGCATTTGCAGCCCCTGAAACTTGTCCCTTGAGGAAACAAAATGGAAATTACCCTTTCCCAAATAGGACTATGTTAGGAGCAGACTCTGGGTAAAATTTCATTGCGAGCAAAAACTAAGCAGGCCCTAAAGAAGGAGTGACTCACCCAGGATGCTATCATAGATAAGCAGCACATCTACCCCGAAGATAGCCAGGTGGAAACAAATGGTGACGATTTAAGAAGGACCCAAGGAGAGAGATTTGACTTAAAAGTTGATCCGAGAACATTTTGGAAAAGTCCAGTTTTCAAGAGTAATATTATATGAGCAGAGGGCTTTGGTGTATAATAAGGGAGCCACACTGAGTGGGACCAAAGAAGATGCCGATGACACATGGAGGAGCTGTGAGATGCAGAGACGTGGGGCTGGAACAGACAACTGTGAAATAAGTTTGCCTGCCGAGGACCTGGGAGTGGCAGAAAGCAGACATCAAAGTGACAGGAAATGTACAATTGCTGTGTTATTGGTTTTGATGACTTGAGATAGTGTTGGCTAGTAGGAAAACATTCATATGTCCAGAGGGATGAATATCATACATTTCTTTTAATTTTTAATTATTAATTATTTATTTATTTATTATTTATTTATTCATTCATTCATGAGAGACACAGAGAGAGAGGGGCAGAGACATAGGCAGAAGGGGAAGGGAACTCGATGTGGGACTCAGTCCCAGGACCCCGGGACCACGATCTGAGCTGAAGGCAGACACTCAATCACTGAGCCACCCAGGTGTCTCAAATATCATACATTCCTAAGCTGGGTCTCAAACCACCAACTTGGATACTCAGATTGGGATTAAACTCCAGAAAACTCATGGGACCCTTTCTGCCACAAACATGGATTCATATAGATACAAAAAACAATTATTTTCTCCCCAATTTAAAGGATTGTGAAGATCAAGAATGTTGGCATTTCTTTCTGATAGCTATAAACCATGTTTTCAACACCAGCCAAAGATTTAAAATGGAATCCTATTAACATGAGTAATCTTTATTTTGCTGATTCATGTTTACATGTATGATTGCAGGACCTCCACTTGTTCCTTAACTATAAATAGGAATCCCCAGGGCTCATTCATTCTCACCTACATTTCTTTGGGCTCCTCTGTGGGATACACAGCAGTTGTGTTTTCTCTCCCACCCATGCCTTCTTTAGGACCATCTACTACCCAGGCCTCAATTTCCAAAAGCTGCAATGAAGCTTCTCATCCCTGCCTCTGAAATCCACTGTTGAGCTCTTTCCCACCATGTCTCTGAGGGTCACTGCTGTGACCACTACAACCCATCACCCCTTAGGGCCCAGCACCACGGGGACCCTTTCCAGTGCCACTGCACCTGCTGTGACTGAACATGTTCTTTCTATGTTGAAACCCTAATCCCTATTGTGATAATATGTGGAGGTAAGGCTACTGGGAGATAATTAGGTCATGAGGATGGAGCTCCATGATGGGATTAGTATCCTTCTAAAAAGAGACACAAGGGAGTTTGCTTCTCCTCTCCCTCTCTGCCCTGTTAGCACATAACTAGGAAGAGAGCTCTCCCCAGGAACTGAATCTGCCCACACCTTGATCTTGGACTTCCCAGCATCTAGAACTGTGAAAAAAAAAAAAAAATCTGTTGTCATTTAGCCACTTAGTCTGTGGTATTCTGTTATCACAGCCAGAACTGTCTAAGTTACCACCTTTCTGCTTCTGCCTCAGTATAGCTGGCACATGGGAGGCATGTTCTCTGGGATCCTTAAAGGAGGCCACACAGAAAATCCATGCAGAAGTGGGGGATGGCCTCTTCCCTTGAGTGTGACCTTTTGGTACATGAACACAAAAGTTTCATAGCCAAATTAATCTGGTGGCTGGGAGTGGGGTGGGTGAGGAGCGGACAGACACATGGATGGGCTTCATGCTGTGGCTTATGCCTGCAAAATCAGCTCTGTCATACAAACATTCACCAGGCTACACTGAGATTGCTGGAAGATTATAAATGCATGCCTAACTGGGGTCTCACAGAGGTTTTGGCTGGTTTACCTTCATTTCACAAAATCAGCGCTTCCCATTTTAATGGAAAGAACATGTCCTATTGAGATTTGGGAGACTCTTATCCAACTACCTTACCAGCAGCCCTAAGCTCCTGGGCAATTGGGGGTGGGGAAAAAGGGGTGGGAGCATCAGGGGAAAGACATGTTCCTAAAGTATGGTGGAGGGAAATGTTCTCTCCTGTCACAGACCAAGACCAGCAAGTCCTGTGGGTGCTCCCTAAATGCCGTCATCTACAACTTCTCAAGGAACAAAAGGCACATGACATCCTTCTTCTGGGTGGCAGGAGGTACTGGATAAGAAGCAGAGGCAATAGAACGCTCAGAGGGCTTCAGGTTAGGAACTAGAAACCACTGGCCTTGGAAGGATTTAAGACCCTGCCACTTGGACCAGGGGGACATGGTATCATATGGTGTCATATGGGGCACTGAAGTGACTAGGATGGGATTCTCTAACTTCCTTGACAGATGATAATGCCTGCCTAGGACAGTTAGCTGGAGGTATAGAATGTGACAATGAACCTGTACCATACTCATCATGTAGTTTTTCACATATATCCTCCCTTTGTGCACTAAGCCTGTTGTAAAAGTACCTTCCTTGAGGAGTACCAAGTAACAGGGCAGTGGAAGTATTGGGCCCAGCCTCTACTAAGTCCTAAGGAGGGACAAGGAAGATGGGGTGGATGTCCAGGGAGTATACGGGGGTGAAAACAAATTGAATCTGCCAGGGAGGCTGCAGGGAAGGTAAGGAGGGAAGGCTGAGCGTGGGGAGTTGGCCTGTCCCTAGAAGGTCAAGTGTAACCTCCTGGGGAAAATCCCCGAACCCAGCCGTGTAGCCACTACACCTTAGGTCTCTATTTAGTGCTCCCTAATTCTTTCCTTCACTACACCCCCCTTCCTCTGCTTAGCCATGTACCCTTTCTACACTTGTCAAAGGATACGTTGGAAAAAATTAAGGCCTGATGAAACTCCAACCAACCTCCTGGTCTAAAGCCTAGCTGCTCTGTTATCAAGGTTTACCGAGTCAAGAAGGTTAAACAGTGACCATTTTAAAAAATGCTATTTATAGATTTTCCTTCATCAGTGTTTTCTCTAACTCTCTCTTTACATGAAAAAAACAACAAAACAAAACAAGGGTGGTTTTATTCCTTCCCACACAAAGCATCTGTAACAAAGCAAAGTAGGATTTTAAATGACAGATTCGCCCTGGGAGTCTTTCTAGAATGTTTCGTTTTTAGGAACAAAACCCACTGAAGGTGAAGCACATGAGAGCTCAGATACATAAAATCCGCTAGCATTAAGGAAAAAGCACAGGCTCATATTATCTGTGCTGATTTGTGGTATCATATAATTTATTGTACTTTTCATAAGTGTGCCGGCCTTGTGAATTCTCTCCATTTCGCTACAGAAACTGCACTGAGTCATTTGCTATCTTAGTGCAGGATTTTCTTTTCTGTTTTCATATTTATGAATTTGTCCTCCTGGAAAATATCAAGGTCAATTTCTGCCATTTGTTGCAAAACGCAGAAGCTTTAACTGAAGGTGATGTTGATTATGCATGCATCCAAATATAGATCTGGGTCTTAAATATTTATTTAAAAACTGAAAACACTTAGATAGGAACACATACAAAGGCACAAAGTAAACAAAACAAAACACAACAAAAAAGTGAAACGAAATTTGAAATATGTTCTCTTGACCTACAGTGTCATGCTATATGAAGGGGGAGGATCTAGTCTCTGCAGTGACTGGCTTTTGGTTAATAATAGTCTAAAATGAAAATATGAAGGTGACACATAATAGCTGACCAAGTTTTCAAACCAACAGGAATTTTTATTTAGTTGATGTTTTGCTCTTTGGGGGATGTACTTTTATATTTTTAGAGAAATGAACAGCAATTCCAACTCCAACACTATTTTGAAATAAAACAAAATATCAGGGAAAACTAGACTATGGACATTTTACCACACACCCCTTTTATACAGTCAGGTTTTAGCTCTGGAGTTCCAACAATTTCCTGGGCATATCAAGGAGCAAAGGATGAACCCAGCAGGTAAACGGGGAGAAAACATTGTGAATGATATTCACCAATTATCTTGTTAATTTTTTTAAAAACACGGAGAGAGAGAGACAATCTTTTTTTTCTTTTTAAAATTTTCTTTCAAAAAAAAATTTTCTTTCAAAAAAAAAAAAAATTTTCTTTCTTGGGACGCCTGGGTGGCTCAGCGGTTGAGCGTCTGCCTTCCGCTCAGGTGGTAACCCGTAGTTCTGGGATCGGGTCCTGCACAGGCTCCCGATAGGGAGCCTGCTTCTCCTTCTGCCCGTGTCTCTGCCTCTCTCTGTGTCTCTCATGAATAAATAAATAAAATCTTAAAAAAAATTTTGTTTCTTTTTCTTTCTTTCTTTCTTTCTTCTTTCTTTCTTTCTTTCTTTCTTTCTTTCTTTCTTTCTTTCTTTCTTTCTTTCTTTCTTCTTTCTTTCTTCTTTCTCTTTTCTTTCTTTCAATTAGCCAACTTACAGTACATCACTAATTTCAGATGTAGTGTTCAGTAATTTACCAGTTATGTATAACACCCAGTGCTCATCACATTACGTGCCCTCCTTAATGTCTATCCCCCTGTTATCCCTCCCCCCACACCTCCCCTCCAGGAACCCTCAGTTTGTTTCCTAGAGTTAGGAGTCTCATGGTTTTTCTCCCTCTCTGATGACTTCCTTTCAGTTTTCCCTCCTTTCCCCTACCTCTACCCTGTTTCCTCCACATTTGAGTGAAACCATATGATAATTGTCTTTCTCCAAATGACTTATTTTGCTCAGCATAATACTCTGAGGGAGACAATATTTAAGTTGGAAATCAGATATCAAATCCAGATCCAGATCCTAGGCTGCTGTGGAATAACTACAGAGCACTGACTTGGACGCTAGAAGCAAAGGGAGAAATGCCTTGAGTATTCAGAGGAAGACTGAATTGCAATTCAGCAGAGAGCAAAATAAAGACATCCCAGAACATGCAATGACTCAGAAGATTTAATACCCACGCATCCTTTCACAGAGAATATTGTCCACCAAAACAAGGGAATAAATCAAGACATAGATTAGGGAAGCAGCGGTTCCAACAACAGAGCTGGGAAGGGAAATCCCTGAATGACCACTGGGTCCCTGGAGATCAATGAATCCATATTAGAGAAGAGAGAGGCCACCAGGAGTGAGATTTCCAGGAAAAGAAGGAAGCTGAAGGGTCATCCAACTTAGTAGAATTTTTTTTTTTTTTTTTTTTTTTAGATTTGACTCTTTTTTGGAGGCAGTTTTATTTTTTATGGTAAAACTCCAGGTACCACATTTAAGAGGAATCATATTTGTCCTTCTGTGTCTAAGCATTCAAGATTCATCCATATAGTAGCAGGTGTCAGAAATGTTTTCCTTTTTAAGGCTGAGTAATAGTCCATCATATATATACACCACATTTTGCTTATCCATTCATTCATTGATGAACACTTTGGTTGCTTTCACCTGTGGCTACTGTGAATAACGCTGCTGTGGACATTGGTGTGCAAATATCTGTTCATGTGCTTGATCTCATTTCTTTTGCACATAAACCACATGGTAATTCTGTGTTTAATTTTTTGAAGAGTCACCATAATTTTTTCTACAACAGATCCATAGTTTCACATTCCACCAGCAATGCACAAGGGCTCCAATTTCTCCACAAGCCTGCCAATACTTATTTTCTGTTTTTTTCAGTAACAGCCAAGCTAATGGGTATGAAGTTGTATTTCAGTGTGATTTTGATTTGCATTTACCTAATAATTAACAATGTTGACTATCTTTTTTTGTGCTTATTGGCCATTTCCATATCTTCTTTGAGGTGACTTCTATTTAAGTCCTGTGTGGACTAAATAGACTAAATAGGACTATCAATATTCATCAATATTCATGAATAAATAGCAATATTCATTTGCATCAATATTCATCAGGAATATTGGACTATAGTTTTCCTTTTCTGTAGTGCCTTTCTATCTTGCTTTGATATCAAGATAATAATGGTCTCAGAAAATGAATTAAGAAGTGTTCCCTCATCTTCAATTATTTGAAAGAGTCTGAGAAGTTTTGATGTTAATTCTTTAAATATTTGGTAGAATTCATTAGTGAATTCATCTGGTCTTAGTGCTTTTGCTTGGGAGAAGTTTTGATTACTGACTGATTCAACCTACTTGCCAGTGTAGGTCTATTTAAATTTTCCATTTCTTCACGGTGTAGTATTCGTAGGTTGTATTTTTCTAGGAATTTTTAATTTCATCTGGGCTATTCAATTTGTTGGCACAGAGTTACTCATAATACTCATATTTTTTTTTTACTTTTCTAAAATCTATAGTAATGTCCCCTTTCATTTCTGATTTTAATTATTTAAGCCTTCTCTATTTTTTTTTCTTAAGCAATCTAGCTGAAGCACTGTCAATTTTGTCAGTCTTTTCAAAGAACTAACTCTTGGTTTCATTAATTTTTCTCTTCTGTTTTCCTGTTCTCTATATAATTGTCTCTGCTTTAATCTCAATGACTTCTTCCCTTCTATAAGCTTTGGAATTAGTTGCTTTTCCTTGTCTAGTTCCTTAAGGTGTAGAGTTAGGTTACTGATTTGAGACTTTCTTCTTTTTAAATGCATTAATAGCTATAAACTTTTCCTTTAGTGCTTTTGCTGCATTCCATAAGTTTTGATATGCTGTTTTCTCATTTTTATTTGTCTCAAAATATTTTCTTATTTTCTTCATAGGTTTCTTCTTTGACCTATTCATTGTTTAAGGATGTGTTGCTTGATTTCCATATGTTTAAAATTCTTTTAGTATTTCTTTTGCTGTTTATTTCTAGTGTCATTCTACTATGATCAGAAAAGATACTTGATAGGATTTCAATCTTTTACACTTCTTAAGACTTGTTTTGTAGCCCACAACAGTGTCCATCCTGGAAAATAATCCATGTGCAATTGAAAAAAGATGTGTATTCTCTTGTCATTGGATAGGAGTGTTCTGTACATTTTGTTAGGTCTAATCAGTCTCCATGATGCATGATTTTTCTCTTACTGCTTTCAAGACTCTGTCTTTTGACAGTTTGATTATGTCCCTTTTGGGTCTCTTTGGATTTATCCTACTCAAATTTCACTGAGATTCTTGAAGTAGTATGTCTTTCCTCTAATTTTAGAAGTTTTTAGCCATTATTTAAAACAATCCTTCTGTCCCTTTCTCTCTCCCTCCTTCTGTAGTTCTCATAATTTATATATATACCTTTTGATGGTATTCCATAAGTCCCTTGGGCTCTGTTCACTTTTCTTCATTCTTTTTTCTTTTTATTCCTGAGCTTTGATTATTTCAAATGACCTATCTTTTCACATTTGCTGACTCATACTCCTGCCTGTCTTTCTATTACTGCTAAATAAATGTTTTCTTTTTTTTTTAATAAATGTTTTCTAAATCCTCTAAAATATTTTCTATAAAAGGGCTTCCATTGGTTATATAACAGTTACAAGTCTAGTACTACTTAAAATTATTCAAGTTATGATTTTCACTATTGCATTCTCTAAGCCTCAGTTCCTCCATTTATAAAAAGGGAATAAACAAAAATTACTTCATAGAATTATCATAAGGAATGCATGTGAAGCATTCAACTTATTGCATGGTACATATAAACAGGAGGCAGCAATCAAAGGAAGAATAGTTAGAAATAGCTTTCAAATCCCAGCCCTGCCACTTGTCTGATGTTCTCATTTCACCTATTTATTATTTTCCTAATTTCCTTCAGTTCATACTAAACATACTGAACATACTTATGACAGTTGTTTTAAAGGAAATCTGAGCCAGGGTGCCTGGATGGCTCAGTCAGTTAGGCATCTGCCTTTGGTTCAGGTCATGATCCCAGGGTCCTAGGATCCAGCTGCAAGGTCAAGCTCCCTGCTCAGCTTCTCTCTCTCCCCCTTTCACTACAGGGAGCTACTCCCCCCGCTTGTGATCACTTGTTCTGTCAAATAAACAAATAAAATATTTTTAAAAAAATACAGTGGGCAGCCCGGGTGGCTCGGTGGTTTAGCGCCGCCTTTAGCCCAGGGCTGATCCTGGAGACCTGGGATTGAGTCCCACATCAGGCTTCCTGCATGGAGCCTGCTTCTCCCTCTGCCTGTGTCTCTGCCTGTGTCTCTGCCTCTCTCTCTCTCTCTCTCTCTGTGTCTCTCATGAATGAATAAATATTAAAAAAAATAAAATTAATGAAATAAATAAAAAATAAAGTTAAATCCAAACAATGTGCTTCTTAAAAGACTGTTTTTAGGTATTTATTTTGTCCTTTTGAATGGGTCATATTTCCCTGTTTCTTTGCATGTCTGTGAACTTTTGTTGAAAATTAGACATTTGCAAAAATAGCTACCTTTCCCATCCTTTGCAGACTGTCATGAAAGACTTCTACTGACTTGCAGGTCCCTGAACCTTGGTATCAGTCTAGGGTGATAGCTTTTCAGATCTTTCCTGAGCATGTATCCTATCTGAATCTGTATAGGTACCATTATTTCTGTACGATAAACTCTACCAAATAAATCAAATAACAATCTATAGTCTTCTAATTCACCTAAGATGCATCTATTAGGAACCTAATATATATGTTATAAAATATATGCAGATATATGTAACATAATATATACGGATATATATTATGTGTACAGACCCTTTCATTAAAAATGTATGGTTAAGGCTTCATTGTCAATCCTGGGAACTTTAAAAAAAAAACCCACTCGAAATATCAGAGAGGGTGATAGAACATGAGAAATGAACAAGGGGTAATGGAATGGGAGATGGGCGGGAGGATGGGGTGACTGAGTGACAGGCACTGAGTGGGGCACTTGATGGGATGAGCATTGGGTGTTATACTATATGTTGGCAAATCAAACTCCAATAAAAAACATACAAAAAAATTTTAAAACACTCAAACTGGTATTTTTAAAAATCTAAATCCATTAAGTTAGTATCTCTGGAAATTAATATTGTTTTAAAAGCTCAACAGATGGTTCTAATGTGCAGCAAGGATTGAAAACCATTGGGTTAAGAAGGCAGGATATAAATAACACATAGGGTCACTATTGCTTAGTATTGTCAGATGGGCCAGGTTAGACTCTTGGAACTAATGTTAACTAGCTATATGATCTAGTATAATGTGCCTATCCTCTCTCACCTTCAATTCCCTTAAGTTGGAAATTTAATTTCCTTAAATTGGATTGGTAATGGTTCCATATTAATAGAGTTGTTCTGAGGATTAAATGTGGTAAGGCATGGGAAACACAACTCCTGGCACCTGATAAATGTTCACTAAATGTTAGCATTATTAATTGCACTGCAGAATCTGGTGAGATAAAGTATGAATTAAGCAAGTCTTACAGGGTGGGAGGCAGAGTGGAAACATCTCATATGAATATTGGAGGAAGATAAGATTAATTTGAAGGCAATTACAACTCTATCACCCCTACATAAAATGAGTTAACACAGTTCAGGGGTGTGATTTAATAGAATGTTTTTGTTTTCGTGTTTGTTTCCTTAATCCTTGATGGAGGAAAGGACCCAAACTAATAGATTTGGCTGAATGGAAAGGACTTTTTGGCTACTGTTGATGCGTTCTGAAAGGGTTTATTGATCTCTAACACTAGACCTTTCAGGTCTTGAGAAAAGGGCTCCCCTGAAACCATGACAAGCCAAGCTGGCTATACTGCATAAACAGTCCAGTTTACCGTTAGTATATAAACATTGCTTTGGCATTAATATAGAAAATATGAATCAGAGAGTCTTATTCACAAATAAAATATTTGGATAAGAAGTGAAGGCACCGCAGAGTTAATTTGTCTGTAAAGTCAAAAAGAAACAAAAAGAATAAATAGAAAAATTGGTGTCAGTACCAGGTAATACTTTGAATATATGGCAATTACCTGGTTAATTTAGTCGGTGTGGAAAAATTCTAGAACTCTTCCAAATTGGCTATTCACATTGACTGAAGTATTCAAACAATTAACAAATCTCTACTTTATGTTAGGTAGAAGGGTAATGTTCAAAATATGTAACAAAATGATACAGTATAAACACTCAACAATCAGAACAAATACTTGACCAATCAAATCTGATGTCATCTGTAAGTATGTGTTTCATCTCTACCTGTGTTTACCCACCAGCTATCAGCTCTGGGGTAGGTAATGTCTCTTGTCTCTTTTTTCCTACCACTCCTCCATGAAAATTGACTCTTCAAGATGTTTTACCTAAACTTTCAATGATCCCAGCTGCTCTCTGCACTCATCAGTTTAACCACTTACCACAACAAACATTTCTCCATTTTTTGTTGCAGAGATATCTGAGAAAGGAAGAAAATGTTTTTAAATTATTAATGCTAATGTACTGGGTACTTTCAAAATAGATCATTTAAAATACCACTTGTGTTGGAGAAAAATAATGGAGTAAAACAACAAGGAGAAGCAGCAGAAATGTAAGCTCCAACTATGGTAAATTCAGAAGCATATCTAATCATGAATATAGTACATAAGAAAAGCTGACAAAAATAGTAAAGATAAAGATACCAAGAGGGAATTATCATAGCTGCAGATCTCAGAGAATCAACAGAGTACAGTTCTAGGAGGTTTGCCCTTTAGAGGAACAAAATCACCATCTCTTGTTTGAAACAAGAAGCATAGAGACTCTTGGCACCTTCAGGAAGCTTGGAAGGTAACATTGAATGAGGAATCACAGAGACAAGTCACTGCAGGAAATAGTCCATCAGTGAGACTAGGAAGCAGATACTGAGTTCACCGGCTAGAGAGATAGAAGATTTCAGTAACTCATTCACAAACACACACAAACCCAGATATTAAGAAGAATTTCTTCTAGCCTGAAACATGGCACTAATTCTTCCTTCACATAAATCTGTTACAAATAGCTGATTCAGAAATAATTTATCTCCTTCAAAGGTACTACAATGGGCTAAAGTGATTAAATAGAAATTTAAAATATTACAGAAAGTACTTACCCCAGGCGGAAAAATGCATTTAACAAATGAGAATTTTAACTAAATATATCACAGCAAAATTTTTAAATCTTCAAGAAGCAACCACTTCTCTAAACCAAGAGCACAGAGCAGAAATGAGAGAGCTCAGAGAAGCTGTGACAGGACAACAAAAGGAGATGAAACATGAGCTGATGTAACTTAGAAAAAAGGGAAAGTAAAAACTAAAATTCTCCCATAAAACAAAGGCTAAACTGGAAGCAAACAAGTGAGAAATATAGTAAGGGTTATAGAGAAGAGAACTGAGAAAAGCAAGTGAAATAAAATGAAAATAGTTTATACAAATTAGAAAATCTATATCTCTATAAAATATAGATATATACAACAGAGGAAAGTCAAAAGGTCTTAACTAAAATCCCTGAAGAAGTGAAAACCTAGTGGAAATGGAAAATATTTATTGATATAAATTTTTTTTTAACTCTCTGGAATTAAGTGAAGATTTGATTCTACAAATGAAGGCAATATATGGCCCAAGAAAAATTGACATAGAAGAATCGATGTTGAGACAGACTAGAAAATGACTGGTTTCAGAAATAAAATATCCAGTTACTTATAGTAGAGGGAAAAAATGCCTGTTGTTCTCAGATGATTTTATTACTATACTCTCTGCTGAAGGACGGTCAGCAAGTCCTCAATGAAAGAAAGTGACCTAAGAATTTTATCCTTAGATCAAGTGATCTCATCCTAGTTTATTCAGAGTGGCCCTAGTTTTTCCATGGTAGATCTTACATCCCAGGAACCTTCTTCATCTCAGGCAAAACCTTCATTTTCAAGTGTCCACACAGTGCTTATTAAAATACACATTGGGAAAACCTCAGGTGTCTTAAAATAATGGGATATTTATACAATGAAGTACTAGTTATCAATAACAAGGAAAAAAAAAACTACTGACACATGAACCAACACAGATAAATCTCAAAAACATGCTGACTAAAAGAAACCATATACATATATACTATTATGTATATAATCCAAAGTATATATGCTATATGACTACATTTATATCAGGTACTAAAATAGGCAAAACTAGTCTATGCTGGAAAAAATTTCAGAATGGCATTTGTCTCTAAAGGAGATATAAGATGGTGATTGACTTGGAGGGGTAGGAGAGAAAATCCTGGGGCTATGTTAATGTTCTATATCTTGATAGGGTTTCAGTTACATATATGTATACATTTGTCAAAGCCTAGCAAATGTATACTTAAGATTTGTGTATCTCATTGTATGTAAATCTATATCAAAAGGAAAAATTATAGCAAATATTGAACTATTTTCTGAAAAGTATGTAAAATAAAGGAAATGAACTGATCCCTATGATTTACTTAGAAATGAGTCAACAATGTAAGATCCCTGGGTGGCTCAGCGGTTTGGCGCCTGCCTTTGGCCCAGGGCGCGATCCTGGAGACCCGGGATCGAATCCCACGTCGGGCTCCTGGTGCATGGAGCCTGCTTCTCCCTCTGCCTGTGTCTCTGCCTCTCTCTCTCTCTCTCTCTCTGTGTGACTATCATAAATAAATTTAAAAAATTAAAAAAAAACAATGTAAGATAGATAGCTGAATGAATTGACAGGTAAATATATTATTAAACAAACATATAAAATATTATTGGTAGAACCTACTAGATGAGTAAATCTATGTGTTCCCTGTAAAATTACTTCAACTTTGTTCAGTTAAAGTGTTTCATAGTACAATGTTGGAAAAAATTTATCTCAAGAAGCTAGAAAGTAAATGACAAAAGTAAAACAATCAGATTTGGTAAGTATGAAAACTGAAATTGATAATTTCAAAACAGGAAGATAATAAAGTTAATAAATTCAAGAGTTACTCCTTTAAAATAAAATAAAATGGGCACATTACCTAATTTAATAAAGAAAATATGAAAAAAAGAAAAAATATTAAGTAGAAATACACAAAATAAAAAGTAGTAGAAAATGATTATAGATACAAAAACTTCAACAGAATCATGAGAGAGTACTTCAACTCTCTGCAAATCAATTTGGAAACTGGGATATAATGCATAGTTTTTTATTAAAATAAAAATTTCCAAAAATGACATCAGAAGAGATTAGAAGACCTAATTAATTTAAAAATATGTTTCCATTTTCTTATTCAACATTTTATGTACTCTCTAATGAGAAGATACTTTTAGATATATAACCTACCATATTTTCATAACTAGAAATCAGTAAAAGTTTCTTGCAAAGCTAGCCTACAAAAATTCCACAAAGATAACATACAAAAAAAGGGAACCCACAGACCATGCTCACTTATGAATATTGATGCAAAATCTTCAATAATAAAAACAAACAGAATCCTCCATAATACTTCAATAATTCAATGTTAGGAAGTCCATTACTACATTACCATAGATCATCCTATTAATCAGTTAAAAGAGAAAATTTATTTTATCATCTCCATAGATACTTAAAGGCCATCAATACAATATCCATTCTAGATAAAAATATTAAATACTAAAAATAGGTACTTCATAACATGAATCACAAACACATATCTATAATATCTATTTAAATATAGATGTAGTATATATCTAGATACAGAGAGAAAGAAAAAGAAAGGGAGGATGTATGCACATATGTACATATGTACATATGTATGCATGTATGTATACCAGCCTTCTGCTAAAACATTATCTTTAAAGTCTGGAGCAAGTGGCACTTGGGTGGCTCAGTTGGTTAAGCAGCAGTCCCTTGATTTTGGCTCAGGGTCATGAGATGGAGGCTCACATCAGGGTCTGCACTCAGCAAGGAATCTGCTTGAAATTGTCTTTCTGCCCTTCCCCCTCAAAAGAAATCTGGAGCAAGAAAGCATGTTCCTTGCCAACAATTGTTTATATTGTTTTAAGGTGACCAGTAACTATAATAGATAGTAGAAATCATAGGGGTATAAAATTTAAGGAAACAAAAATATTTTTTGATTATTATTATTAAAATTATTATTTGATGTGATTGCTTTTCTGGAAATAATTGTTTTCTCTGGAAAACCTAACAGAGTCAACTAGAAATATATCATAAATAATAAGAAAATTCAGTATAGTAGCTGATTAAAAAAGTAAGAGTTTTGGGACAGCTGGGTGACTCAGTGGTTGAGCCTCTGCCTTCAGCTCAAGGCATGATCCTGGGGTCCTTGGATTGTGTCCCACATTGGGCTCCCTGCAGGGAGCCTGCTTCTCTCTCTCTGCCTATCTATGGCTCATAGATTCATGAACACTCAATTAATGATTCATGAAGAGAAGAAAAGGTAATAGGAAAAATATTACAAAGGCCAGAAATAATAAGTAGATAAATAATAGTAGCTATTGATATTTGGAATTTATTATATACCAGGCAATATTGTAAGCCCTGGACAATATTTGCCTTGCACTATGTTTTCAATAATCCTATGAAATTGTTTTTATCCTCTCTTATTGGATGAGGAAATTGAGGCAAAGCACTGAATAATTTGTTCAAGTTTAAATCATTAGTTACTGGAAGAGCTAAGGTTCAAACCCAGACAGACTGCTGAGCACACTCTCAAATGTTATGTTTTACTGCCTAAATGCATGGAAGAATCAACTGTATGATAAAAGTATACTTCAAATCATTTGAGGAGGGATGCCTGGGTGGCTCAGTGGTTGAGTAGCTGCTTTCGGCTCAGGGTGTGATCCTGGAGTCCTGGGATCGAGTCCCACATCGGGCTCCCTGCATGGAGCCTGCTTCTCCCTCTGCCTGTGTCTCTGCATCTCTCTCTGTATCTCTCATGAAGAGATAAATAAAATCTTAAAAAAAAAATCATTGCGGGAAAGGTAGATTATTCAATACATCATATCTGGTTAAAAAATAAAGCTGGATCCCTGTCCTCTACCTATTGGTAAAATCAATACCAGATAGATAAAATATTTAATATTTAAATGATGAAAAATTAAAAGTGAAGAATAAGCATATCACTGCAGCATGATCTGTAATAATAAAATCAAAATATCCGTTCATGGGGCAGCCCAGGTGGCTCAGTGATTTAGCACCGGCTTCAGCCCAGGGTGTGATCCTGGAGACCCGGGATTGAGTCCCATGTTGAGCTCCCTGCATGGAGCCTACTCCTCCCTCTGCCCGTGTCTCTGCCTCTTTGTGTGTGTGTCTCTTATGAGTAAATAAATAAAATATTATTTTAAATCCATTCATGTAGACTGGATTATAAATTAGAATAAATCCATATTGTGGAATACTATACAATCATTTAAAATATTGGTCAGTATTATATATACAGCTAAGGAGTATTACTCAAAATACATCTTGAATATAGAAAGGAAAGAACAGAAAGCACAGTGTGGTATGCTATCATTTGTTTTCAGTGTTGTGTGTGTGGTCTAAGTGGGCATGCATGGATTCTCTCTGATGTGTCCCCAAGGACCAGGTGCCAGGATTGCCTTTGGGGAAGAGAATTTGGATGGGTAAGGTTTTGGGGGAAAGACTAAATTTTCAATGTATATCCTTTTGTACCTTGTGAATATTTTACGGCATACACGTTATTACCTATTCATATGTAACAAAATTTAAAATCAACAACTAACAGTGCAGATATTTTAATCATCATCTGCATAATCCTCTCTCTGCCTATTGAAGCAAAAAACCTTTGTGAAAACAGAAAAGGGAATCGTGAGGTTTAAGAGAAAAGGAGAGTGACAGAGAAAAAAGTTGCTCAGTGAGTGGATCTTAAGGGCTGATTTTTCTTCAGGTCATTCTACCTTTTAACAATCTACAAAAATGGAAGTCATTTAGAAAATAACACACACTTAAGAGAAGAATATAAGTCATAATAAAAATCACAGTAAGGACTCACATTGGCTTGGTGCTTTCAGTTTGCCAGACACTATTTTAAGGGCTTTGTGTATATTTTACTTATTTAACCCCCGTAGCAACCCTATGTGCCGTATGTACGTATTATCGTCTGCATTTTTCCAAAGAGTAAATTGGAGTTTCCATTTGGTTCATTTCCATCAAATGAAGAATTATAGTGAATAGCGTAGACAAGGGCAGATGACAAAACCATCTGGCCACATTTCTACAAGCCAGGCCACTGGGCAGAGTTTTCCGAGACATTACCTCCTCCCACACCTGGAAGGGTTCCAGAAGCACAAGGTCCTACATGGGTCAGAAAATGATGATGACGGCCTGTAGGGTGGCCTGACCCTGAGCAAGTGTCAACATTCAGACAATGTTGCTGATGGTGCAATTTCCTGCTCTGAATGCTCCACATTCCTGAGTACTCACAGTAAAGGCTAATATAAAGATTTATCAGGGACAGCACACCAAGTACCATGTGGTGGGGGACTTGCTAAGACAGCAAGGGCAGTTGGACACTATGCTTACAGCTGATTATTGCATAGTGGTGACAGTTGTCACACAAGGAAAGCTTTAAGCATGGCACTTTGAGAAAATCTCACTCCATAATATCTTTTCTCCATGCCTCTGTCCACAGTGCCTGAAGTTCCTCAAGGAAGCATTGCTGTCAGCTGTCTGCCAACTCCACTTTTTAAATGAAAATCCAATGAAAAAAATATATATATAAAACACTAAATAAAAGAGTGAATTATTTAAAAAATGCAAAGCATAGAGGTCAGATGTTTGTTCTAAAGTTTCCTATGCCTCTTTTTTTTTTTTTTTTTTAAGGTAGGGCTTGAACTCACAACTCTGAGATCAAGACCTGAGCTGAGCTCAAGAGTCAGGTGCTTAAACACCTTAAGCCCTTAAACTTCCCTATGCCTTTTCATGACCCCATGCCATCAGGCAAGCTTACTTGATCAGAGGTAGTTTCCTCATCTGTGAAATGGGCCTACTGATTCTCATTTCTTAAGGTTGTTGGGAGAGGGATCCCTGGGTGGCGCAGCGGTTTAGCGCCTGCCTTTGGCCCCGGGCGTGATCCTGGAGACCCGGGATCGAATCCCACGTCGGGCTCCCGGTGCATGGAGCCTGCTTCTCCCTCTGCCTATGTCTCTGCTTCTCTCTCTCTCTGTGTGACTATCATAAATAAATAAAAATTAAAAAAAAAAAAGGTTGTTGGGAGAATTGCATACAGACGCACACACTCCACCAGATACAGAATCCAGTTAAGTGCTAAAGCATTCGCAATTAAATGTTCCACTAACATCAGTTTCCTCCTACACTTTCCTACCCAATTAACCCCGTCATCTTGGCAGGCGATGCGAGAGTGCCGAGCCGAAAGCAAACTTGACCATCTCGCCTGGAAGTGGCCCTTTGTGCAGTAACCGCCGGTGCCCTTTTGTTCGTTCCACTCCCGTGACCCCTGACACAGTCTGCTCACGACAGGTCATAGCACAGTGAGCCAATCTCACAATGAAAAGGGACATTTCCTACCTTTGAAAAAAAATGGGCAGAGAACCAGCAGACTTGTGGTGCCTTCCATTTCCCACATGTAAATTTCTCAAACTACTTTCCAGTAAGCAATCTCCGGGGGCTCATAATGGGATTAGTAATGTTGAGTGTCCCGGTCGCCTTTAGAATTTCAGATAGGATAGCGTCTTGGGAACGTACAGTCGCGAGTTAGGGAAGGGAGGTGGCATGGTGACCGGCTTCCTCCTCCTCGCAGGTGTGCCGGTCGCTCAGAGGGACTCTGGGAACCAAGCGAGCGATCTGTAACAAGTAAACATTTTGCTTGAAATCCAGCAGTGAACTGATGGTGCTGCTGTGGGGAAAGCCCAGGGCGACCTGGGGCATCTGGAGACCTCAAATCAGCAGGACGAAGGAGAGTGGGCGTCTCGGGGTGGCTCTTCCCGGGAGCACTTTAAAACGTGCTTTTCAGGGCGGCCTGGGTGGCTGGGCTCGGCGGCTGAGCCTCTGCCCGCGGCCCACGGGTGATCCTGGGGGTGATCCCGGGGGTGATCTGGGGTGATTCCGGGGGTGATCCCGGGGTGATGCCGGGGGTGATCCCGGGGGTGATCTCGGGGTGATCCCGGGGTGATCTCGGGGTGATGCCGGGGGTGATCCCGGGGGTGATCTCGGGGTGATCCCGGGGTGATCCGGGGGTGATCCCAGGGTGATCCCGGGGGTGATCTTGGGGGTGATCCCGGGGGTGATCTCGGGGTGATCCCGGGGTGATCCGGGGGTGATCCGGGGGTGATCCCGGGGTGACCCCGGGTCCTGAGCTCGAGCTCCACTTCCGCCCCCCCTCCGCCCCCCAGCGCAGGGAGCCTGCTCCTCCCTCTGCCTGGGTCCGGCCTCTCTCTCTCTCTCTGTCTCTCATGAATAAATAAAGAAAATCTTTAAAAAACCAGATCAAAGCAGAAACATGATTCTCAGGCCCGTGGTAGTGTCCTGGCTGTAAAGCTGAGTCTCACCAGCGCGCGGGGCGAGGGGCTCCTGTCTGCGACCCCGCCAGGCCGCCCCGCACGCGTCCTCCCCGGCGCCCGCTCCCAGCAAAGGCGGCGGAGCCCCAGGCTTTCCGGGCCTCCACCGTGCGTCTTCCAGTCCACGCCAGACAAATCCAAACACAGGCAAAGCTTGTGTCCCCGCCGCCCTCTTTATCTGCCCTCACATTCCTTCCTCTGCCTATTCATGCTGCTGCAGAGGTCGGGGCCAACTTCCTGTCGTCCTGCAGGGGACAGTCTCTCCCTGTAGCACAGCTTCTGGGCCTCGTTGTTTTGGGGAACTGATTTCCTCCCCTCTCCTCACTTGAGTTCATATAGCTTCCTTTGCTTGGCCTGCTCGCCCTCCTCCAACGACGACGGTGAGGAGCGTCTTCTGAGGCCTCGGACTTCAGCATGCTCCTCCGTTTCCTGCTGTGGGCCTGCAGGATTTCCTGAGCCGGGGATATATGCAGAGTGGGGGCACCGCGGGGCTCTATCCTGACCGCACTTCATAGAGACCATCCTCCTCTGTCCAACAGGTTATATTTATATCCTAGGGCAGTGAGGTCAGTGCCTGCTTTGATATACCATTTCCTTCATTCCCCAAAGCTGAGCAAAGTGGAAAATCCTTTCTTCTCAAGTACTTCAGCCCCTACTGTCTCCCTGATTTGATTAGAGAGTGGTCTTTCTGCCTTAATCCTTAAACTGAAGGATTTTGTTAGATAAATTAAGAGCTAGAGAAGCAAAATGTTACATGAGATGTAATCTTCCTGTTGAAAGCTCTTCTGAGTGTCCTAAATATTTAAAACACAGAATAATTTGAAGATAAAAGGATTGGTAGATATACCAGAATTAGGGTCAATTCTCTAATCCTTTTTATTTCTCATGGAGGAGTGTAAGTAGACACTTTCAACAATCTTAAATATGGATTCCATCTCTGAGAAAACCCCTGAATAGTAATCAGAAAATGACCATAGAGATAGCTCCTTTTTAAGTCCAGGAACGTAACATTTACCAGTAGAGATGTAAGATAAAATACTCCATTTATCATATGGTCCTACAGCAGGAAAACCAGCCCCTTTACTTCCTGCTATATCTACCTCCAGTTGCCCATCTCCTTATCAGATATCTGATGTAGCATAGAATTCCCAAGTGTTCACTAGAATCCAAAGGCAATTAGTTCCCAGTTTCCCAGCCTGACTAGTGGAGCAGGGACTCAGATGCCCACCCAAGGTCACCTCCAGTACTGCTTCAAAGAAACCTTGCTGTCCTCCAGTGGCCATGATGAAGTGTTTTGCAGCTGGTCCTGACCAAGGCCATGGGCCTGAGTCTAGGCCTCCATTCCAATTCCTCACCAAACATGCAGTTTGGCAAACTCCACTTGCTCTTCCCAGTACAGTGCTCACCTAGGGGTGCACACAACCAAATGAGCCTGAGTTCAACACGGTGCCTTCAAATTCATTTTCTCAGGCACTTCTCTGGCTCTCATACTGCGCCCCCACCCCCCGGGGGGGGGGCACCTCTGCAGCACTCACATTCTGAGGGCTTCCAAAGCTTCAACAGCCAGCTCAGGGTAGAGGCCTGTCTCTTGTTCTCTTGGGGAATCTATTAGGGAAGACTCACTGTTCTCCCCTGTTCCTGGGCCTAAGGACATTGTCTTCATCCAGACAGGTTCGCTTAACTTTGGATCTAAGAGAAAAAGGGTTGGAAATCTCTTTCTAGGCATACGGACAACTACTCTGTGAATCATTCAGTCTCTCACAGTATACTTCAAGCCCTGATGATCTGCAGTCTTGTCTAACTCCAAGTCCGTGAACAGCCTACTGTGTTCTGGACTGTGAACTCTCTCCATATCCAATGTTTACAGCCCCTGCTGCCAGATCATATCCAGTAAATACAGTCAGGTCAGACTCGGTGCCCAGTGGCTGTGGTGTCCTCCAGCTCCTGTTGCAGTGTCCCCACTAATCCGAGCCCCTGCTTCTGGATCCAGCCACTTATCTCTCACAGCTCTTCTAAGCAGCACCCTTGCCCTTGACTCATGCTCCCTTGAGGATCCTGCATCTGAGCCACTCTTTGCAGGAAAAGTCAGCTGAGCCATTCTCTGATCTAGGCAGGCTGATGCTCACAAGGATCTCCTAAGAGTTCAAGGAATATAAGCTCTTGGCTCACCACGAAGGTGATGGCAGCTTTTCCAGGTGCATCTTCATGGTAGATATGCTGCCTAGAGTAGAGCAGACTGTGCCAGGCCAAAGTCAAGCCACACCACAACCCCCTTGCTTCTCTGCCCACCACACTTCCACTGCCCAGGCTGCATGCTGCATGGGCCACCTCCAGCCCAGCCTCCACTTCCTCTAGGATAGTATGAAAAAGTACCTCATTCAGTCACTTTGATTTCTGAAGATGTTCAACTAGATAGGAATGGAAATGCATCTTACTAAACTCCGAAGCTGAATTGGTATATGAAAATTGAATTGCTATTATGCACAGCCACTCCTAACGTAAGGGGCACCCAGGTCAACAGGTAAGTAGGGTTCAGATGTCCTGGGATTCAATGGAGACAGATTCTGGGTCATTTGCTGGTATGGAATCAAAGTCCCAGATTGGGGACTGTGTTTCATAATATTGAAAATATGGTCACTTAGTTTGAATTGGTATGTGGCCTCACAGGGCTCTGGGAAGTATTGTCCTTTCCAGCCTCACAAGCACATGAGTAACACTGGCAAAAGACAGTTCCTGTCTCCAAGAATTTTTTGTGAAACACAGGAGACAATAAAACAATTCTAAAATAAGCTACTGTGTTCATTTAAGGCATTGAGAACAGAAAAAAGAAAGCTAAAACAAACAAACATTAGTCACGTGGTGATTGTAAAAGCCAGGCTTTTATGATGCTCAGCATCGGTAAACTTCTAAATCATGTTATCCAACTAGCCCTGTGGCCACCATGCCATTGCTGATGAGAATACTTATTTCTGTTCAAAAAGTAAAGGTTTCGTAACAAAGGGCACAGGATTGAAGGGTACAGCTTTGTCTCCACCTGCAGGAATGAGGAGACTGGATTCTTTCTTAAAGTTATTCAAAAGTATGCAAGGCCCCTAGGATTACCACTAAGAATATCAGGTATAATCAGTACTCAAGCTTTAACTACACATTCTTCTGTAATAAAATAGTGATTGGATCAAACAGAGTCAATTACAAGCCCTAACGAATGTGGACCATTATGCTTACTTCTGCAACCTATTACTCAACATAGTATGCATAGATAAAAGTTCACAGTCTTTTTTTTTTTTTTAATTTTTATTTATTTATGATAGTCACACAGAGAGAGAGAGAGGCAGAGACATAGGCAGAGGGAGAAGCAGGCTCCATGCACCGGGAGCCCGACGTGGGATTCGATCCCTGGTCTCCAGGATCGTGCCCTGGGCCAAAGGCAGGCGCCGAACCGCTGCGCCACCCAGGGATCCCAGTTCACAGTCTTCTACATAGAGTTTGATGAATTGTCACAAAGTTAACATACTGGTAACCATCACCCGGATCAAGAAACAGGACATTAGCAGTCCTAGAAGCTCATTTACAAACTGCACTAATTTTTAAAAACAGAATTCTAAACCTTCGTCTTTGACCTATCCATCAGTACATCCTAAGGGAGGAAAGAAGTCACAGACTACAGAAAAACTCTTACCACCTGAGCATCATGGTCATGGCACTGCTCCTAGGAAGGCCATTGCCAGCCCTGCTGTGATGGGGAAGAGGCAGCAACTCTCTGACTTTCTATGGCTCTGTCCCCCCAACCCCCACAGAGCTCCAAAAATGGTCAGCTCATGCTCCCGTTCAAGGCTAGTTCTAGCCCTCATTCTCATTAAACTAAGAATCCATCATAAGACTCAGATAAAAATGAAGCAGAGATTGAGGTTCAACTTCACAAAAACCCATCATCTCTCATGTTCTCCTTCCAGAACTCTGGCCCACAGTCCTTGGGGAGGACTCCTGTCTGACCCAGGCAAGAGCAGAGGTGCCCAAAGGTTACCACAATCAGCATGTCCAACATTTGGCACCCACTCTAAGTAAGAAATCACACCCCTTGGCTTATGGTCCAAAGTACAACTTCTAACAAAAATAAATCTGCATCTGATTTGGGTTATCCCAAGCTGCCTATTGTCTAGTGTCTTGAAACTATTATTTTATATACAGCATTGTTTTTGTTTGTTTGTTTGTTTTTTGTTTCGGACGGGAGAGTACATCTAGTCCCTGTTACTCCATCTTGGCTGGGAGCAGAAATCTGGAGTTACATTCTGACAGTCCTCTGGCCTCTGGAGAAGAATAAAGTTTCTAGAAATACAAAGCATTCTGATTATTCTTATACTTTGCTGTATAATGGGACGGTTTTTTTTTCTTTTACCACATATGTGTGGTTGCTTGTTTTGTGGTCACAAAGTCTAGATATCTTCAGGCTCAGATTTAAAAGCAGTTAATAATCCCACCTGCTACTGATTCAGCTGGGGAAGAACAAATTCACATTTCAACATTAAGAACCCAAGAGAAAAGGAAACAAAATGAGAGGAGGAATAGAAGGGAAATAATAAAACTTAAAACAATTTAACAGGCTACATTTTCCCAGTTTTTAAAGCATTTGTGAAAATAGTTTGTTAGACTCTTTCTAGTATTTGTTTAAATCACTGTAAAAACATATTCGGACAGTTGTCATTCAAAGAGTTAAGCCTGACACCATGGGGGACTTGGGAGACTAGTGACCCTGCCAGGTGCTTTTGGTAAAAGGGAGGTAACAATGTGTCTAGTACATATTGTGGGCACACTTCAGCTATTCAAACCAGACAGAGGAAATGGAGCCGGGGGAGGGTTGGGGCTTAGAAAATGAATAAAGAGGGAAAATGGCCCCAAACCCTCTGCTGTGGCTCTTCATGTGATGAAAGCCTGCATTGTGCAAAGCTGTGAGTCAAAATAAGAAGGTTATTCAGCTATCACAGACTGCATCTGAAATATGAAATACTTCTATTCCAGTCATTTAGCTTCTCATCCTACAAAAAAAAAAAAAATCCTCCTTGTTAGCTACCACTTTTTTTCTTCTGCACAAAGTCATTTCATACTTCTATGAAAAAATTAATTTTTTAAAACCTCCCTTCTCTAACCTGTCAAATGAATTTGCACATTCCAGTAGACTGGGGTAAATGTTTGGATTTCACCCAATGTTTGCCAAAAAGCCCTCCAACCCCCTAATAAGTATCCAAGCATTATGTACCCCCTTCACTAACACAGCTCCCTTTGGCATCCCTGACCCCATCCCCCAGGTTCTGCACCGCCATCTATTTTCCTTGGATGAGAGCCTCGCAGTGAATAGAAAACATTTTTAAGAGAGGGGAGGAGGGGTTGTGAAAGAGATTTAGAGGCCAATGGGGATGGGGCCTTTGGAGGAAAAAGAATTCAGAATCGCTGATATAACTCAATGGCATTCACTGTTGCAGAAACTAATGAACGTTTTCCTTAGCAGCAGTTCATCTAGTGTCCTAGACTAATTGGAGACCATTTTCCAAGAAGAAGAGAAGGCTATGTGGTTTGCAGCCACACAGCTGTACACGATGCGGACAGTCATTTGCCCTTCCTTGTGCAGACTTTGTGTGAGGAAAAGACTTCTCTCTGTTTCTCTGCGTGGTATTGTGTGGCACTGTCTCATAGGAATAAACAAGGAGAAATTAGATGGTTTGTAATCTACTTTAAAAAGGTAAAATTTGCCTGAAAATTATTTTCTGTGACTTGATCATAATATTCTATGTCCAAATATCCTCAGACCTCCCTAAGTTATAGAGTGTATACAAAATATCCAAATATTGATCCTGAAGCTGAGTCTCCCCCTGTTAATCTAGCTGAAATGTGATACTCTGAGAAACAATGGGTCTCTTTTCTCATTTTTTTTTCCATATGAATAAGGATACTTGATCAAAAATAGTAATTTTCATTTGTTGGTATTAAAATCTGTAAATTACTTCACCCTTGATACTGCTTTTGAATAGAAGGGACATTTCTTTCAGGGAA